>NC_136068.1:303991062-304626483 GCF_964261635.1 Lissotriton helveticus | reverse complement strand
TGCATTCTGTATCTCAGGAGCTCCGAATAGAGAGACATCCCTACTGTTAGGTGGCATTAGAAAAAGTACTCATTTATGCACAACAGCTCCTGGAGAAGTAGATAAGGAATGTTAGAGCAGATGTACTAAATAAAAATAATGTTTGTTTGTATGTGTTTAACTTAGCATAACTAGGCCTGAGGTTGACAGAACTGGGCCCCACAATGCCACTATTGACATGCTGTTTTATTCTTCAAGTTTAAGTTGACTGTTGGAGTTTTTTTCCATTAATTTGTGGTGCAGCTTGTTGTACTGTATCTATCTTGTGCTATTTGGAGGAAGTCATGCTTGAGATGTTCTTGTAATGTTGAAAATAATCAAGGCTATTGCTGTCTACAGTCAGTTTGTGTATTCATTTTAGTTTATTAATCAATTGTGAAATGGTGCTTTCTTTGTTTGCAGTGCAAAGGGGTAATTATTTTTTATTACTACTTTGAGTGGTCACAAGAGCAGCCTGTTTTATGTAGCACAAGTTCTGCATTGTTGATTGTTTTAGGTAACGTAACGTTGTTAGTTCAGCCCTAAGGTGCAACTTTATACCATTCTGAGAACATCGGTTTCCTACTTCTCTAAACCTATAAACCGTGCTTCTTTTGGGATAAGTGCGAGACCTTTCTTGCCCTTTAAACTGAGCAGTCCGTGTCAATTTATTATTTAAATTTATACTTAGAATATTTATAATTGCCAGAAATGTTGCCTGTCTATGGACATAGAATCCATGACAGTCTGTTATTTGATGTATGCTCAGCTTTTTGCCTTTGCTCCAGAGGCAGTCTTTGTATTGAACCTCTCGCTTATGAATTATTTTGATGCCTTTTTAAATGGACTAACTAACAATCTTTTAATTTCTGTAATGATTCCAAAATTTTGAGTAAACCTCTATAGTTCTTACTTTGAATATCTCCCTGTGTAGGCTTTCTTTATTTGCCTAGGGCCATTGGTCTTTGGGACTCACACCTCCCCAGTCCTAGATATCAACCTGTTTATAAAATCGCAGTTGAAAAATACAGACAGGAAACATTTCTGTCCTCCACTGATGAGGGTGGAGGACAGTCAGTAAATTATTGGAACATTATGAAAGGAAGTATATGAAAAGAGTGTATCAGATCCTTACATACTGCTGACCCTCATCTCTAATCCATGTTAGACCTTAAAGTAGAGTAAGAGTGTTAGAAGCTTGCCCTGTGTTAACCTGCCCTGTCAGAACATATCAGGAAACCTACCTGGGCAAGAGTCTAGGTAAGGAAGGATCCCTTATGCCTGATGAATGAAAGAAGGTGAGGTGCACAGGCAATAGACCCGCTGCCAATGAAACCCTACAAGGGGCTAAGTCTTCAACGAAGACCAGACACAAAAGATAGGAATTGCACCAATATGCTCATTCCTTTTTTGTAGCAAGATGCAAATAGTTCAGACAGAAAACTAATGGTGAGTGAGAGTAATAGCATTAGCAGAAACTCATCCCAAGACAGTCGGGAAAAGGGCATCATGCAGTAGGTTTTGAAACAAACATTTCATAAAGCTCTTCTATCAAGAATCCACTGTATTTCTAAATGATTAGAGAGACCAACTTTGCACAGTTGTGTATGTAGAGCAGTTTTCAAAAACATTAAGTCAGGCAGTCCTTCTTGCACCCTGCTCAGTGACATTTTCTCAAAGATTGTGCCTATGACATTGAACAGACTTATCTGCTCATAATACAAAGGTTTATCCACTCAACTTGTAAATGAGGATGATTTTTGTATTATCCTAAAAAGCTGGAAAAATACACATTAAAACAGTGTTTTCTATTCTCATGATTACTAGTGCTCTCATAATTTGTCAATCAAAAACAGCAGGACTGAACCTTTGCCTATCTTTCTGAGCTTGTCCAAGGAGATCACCCTATGGTGTTAGAAGGGCTCTTATGCACTGGTATTCCAAGTAGCACGCTTCATCATAGTGCCCTCGTCCAGACACCTAGATGTGTGGGAAGGAGAAACTTAATAGGTTCACAGCCTGGAAGAGACCTTTGATGAAATCTTGACTACAAGGTCCATCTACCTCCTTACCGCCATGAAACTCAAAATGGGACGCTACTAAAGAATAACTTAGAGTACAATTGGATTGAGAAATGCCAACACAGAGTCCAAATAGGTCAGTGTGTATTACATATATGGCTAAAGTGAATAGAAGTTTCATGATTGAATGAACAAAATAGGATACTAACAGGATTCTTGTGAAGTCCTGACGAAGACGACTAACCATGTGAGGCATGAGGCACTAAACTATTTTTACTTTAAATTCTCACCCAATAGCCGGGGCCACTGGAATTATGCAGCAGTGGACAATCAAATTATGTGGTAGAGTCGATTAAATTACGTAGCATGAAAAAGCAAATTATGCAGCACAATTCGGCACATTTTGTGACAGTATTACCTCAATATTTTGTTATTTTTACACTTGTTACCACTGTCTGGGCATAGTTTGAACCTTAGCAGTTTAACACTCTAATTTAGCAAATAGCAAAAGAAAGGTGATCAGTCAAGATTGAACATGTGTCACTGTTGTTTAGGATTTTTTAAACTGTTAGAGCTAGAAACAATCACTTTTTGTTGAAATCTGCAGATTTTGTGGGAGATGATGAATTATGTGGTAAATGCGTAAAGCCAATAATTATGCAAACAATGAAGTGACCACACAATCCCATAACGCCAGTGGCCATGATAATAACCAAAGAGCTCCCTTAGCTAGCAAGGTTGAGCCCCTCCAGATACACCAGGGTATCTAGCCAAGGACTCTATGATGAAGCATGCTACTTGGAATTCCAGTGGGTGAGAGTCCACTTAATCCCATAGAGTCATCCCCTTGGGCGGCTCCAGAGAGCTATGCTAAGCATGGTAGGGGTTCCCTGCTGCTGTTTTAAATGGGTAGATGTTTGGTATGGAAAGATAACCTTATATCACTTCTCACTCCCCCCTTTATGGAATACAGCCCTCATAATTTGACCACATTTTGCAAGTCAGCCATCTGATATAGACTGAGGCCTTACCTTTGACTTGGGATGGTTTTTCTAGTCAATTAGGGAAACTTGGATATAGTACGCAATGCCCAACCTGTGTCTAACGTTACATGCAGACAATGCCGCCACTTCAATAAGTTAGGGCCACTTCTACCAGGTCATGAGAGCAGTGGCATAGACTGTATGGCATGGGAGCTAATGCAATCAAATAAAATAAGCCCCTTGTCAGTTCAGGAGGGCAATACATACACCTATAAGGATGAGGTGGAAGAAGGAAAGCTAACTGCTTGGGCACGTCCTCCTTTTCATCACTTGTCTGTACAATAAGGTACAAGGGTATAGGGAAATAAAGGGCCAATTGAAAATGTGCTGTTTCCAGTGGGGTTTTTGTGCTGAAAAACAAATGCCTCTACCCCTCCAGAGGTGGCATTTTTCATTATAGGGCCCCTCTTCACATTGTTAGGGGAGTGTTTTTTTTTCATACAAAATGTGTTTCTAACAACATTTTTCAAACAATGTTTTGACGGAATTCCAGGGTGACAGGCTAGGCCCACTTGGTTGCTATGTTGTACTTGGGTCACTGCTCAGTTTTACTGTACCTCATTCTGTTGCTGCATGCCTGTTATCCACTAAAACTCAGCATTGTGTATTGTCTAGTTCGACGAGATATGAAATACAGTTATTGTCTGCTTCTCATGCTGTACTAGTACACTGTCCTAAGTTGAATCCTACTTCATTGCTCCCCATTGCTGTACATGGGGAGGCAAATAACTGCTCACCACTGCCCACCTAACTTGGGGGCTCATTAGGATCACGGTTTTCCCGCATCCTCCGGGCCGGCGGAAGCCACCGCCGGCCCGGAGGATGCGGGAAAACCGCCTCGGAGCCTCCAAAGACCCATCACCAAATTAGGATGGCTGGTGGGTCTTGGTTCATGTCTGCCGCTTTTCCGCCTCGGTCGGCATACAACCGCGGCAGAAAAGCTCTAATATGGTGGCGGTGTCTCTCAGACCCCGCCAGCCATATTAGGATTGCGTATCTGATATGCTTTTCCGCTGCGGGTTCTCTGCCATGGAAAAGCATACGGATGTGCACTTCGGGACCCGTTGTGGGCCCCAGGGTGAAGGGGGGGGGTGCACATGGGGGGTACCTATGGTACCCCCCTGCATTTACATGCAGACAGCGGCAGGCACCGCGCGGTGCCTGCAGCTTTCTGCATGTAAATGCAATGCGTGCATTTTTACCATTGCGGCGGGCGCATCTTGAAGCCGCACCCGCCGCAATGTTAAAAATAGAGGGTGTGACCGCCAGGGTAGCGTTCACATCCTAATTGCAGGGGAGGGAACGCCCCAGCCCATGCGGACGTTCCCTCCTCCTCAAGGGTCGCGGACGGACTCAAGTCCGTCCGCGATACTAATGGGCTCCTAAGTCTTGCAATCACCTCACCTAACTGAGATCTTGTATCTTATGTGGATTAGGCCATGGCGAAATTTAAATTACATCTTTGTAATTTGCATGTTATCAAGAAGTTTGTATTATGTTAAATTCTTGGAACTATTGAGAGCTGGGCACAGATTTACTAAGATTTCCCATGAGGAACAGAGTCGACTGATTTGCATATGGCTGGGTCTGAACTGGGATGGCGAAATGAGCTAAAGAACGATGATGGATCCAACCCAAATCTGTGACTGGGGTGAGAATTTGAAAAGTTTCAGTGCTCCATCCATCATCTCCTTGTGTTTGCTTTGTTCACCCCAAGTTGGCAGGGCATGCAGGATGTGGGACGCTTGCTCAATTTGCCACAGCACTCAAGAAAGCCTGGCTGATGATGGGTGTTACTCCAAAACAGGCCCCAGGATAGGTGTTTCCAGTCCAGGGAAGACCTGGCTTGGCAGTTGGACTGGACTGTTCCCATGAGGAACAAAATCGACTGATTTGCATATGGCTGGGTCTGAACTGGGGTGGCAAAGTGAGCTAAAGAAAGATGATGTATCCAACCCAGATCTGTGACTGGGGGTGAGTGTCGAATACGTTTCAGTACTCTGTCCACATTTTCCTTGTGTTTGCTAAGTTTTATATAGTGGCAACACTACCCAAAGATATTGGAGTGCTCTACATTAGCACCAGTTCTATACACAAGGACTCATTCATTTTTGTAGGTATGGATAGATTAAGTGACTTCTCTAGAATTAAGCATGTTAAGTCGACACCAAAACCCGATCCAGTTACCCAGCTCCATAGTCGACAGCTATGGGCCTTACATCACATCCTTTCCCAAGAGACTGCCACGTCTCTCTAGCCTCTGCACCAGTTCCACATCTTGTGATTACAGCCAAATCACATATTCTCCCCGGGGCAGGCCCCGTTTACTGTTGGCTGCCCGTCCACCTCCCACCCATTGTTGCTTGCCCCACTGAACTTTGTTTCACAGATCCCCCTCCTCCACCAACTCTGTTTTTCAAATTTTTGTAATGCAGTTTTATGTAGTGCCAACACCACCGAAGGTATTGGAGTGCTTTACATTAACACCAGTTACTTTCTACAAAGACACAGTAAACTTAGGCAAATCTCTTAGGGCCATATGTATCAACAAACTCTGTTGCGATTCCTAAATAGCGATTTTTAAGGAATCGCTATTTAGGAATCGCAAAATGGTATGTATGAAGAAAATCGCTATTTTTTAGCGATTCCTTAATCTTCCTTATTTGCGAATTCGCATTTTGCGAATTTGCAATTAAGGAATAATTTCCATTGCATTCCTATGGGCCAGGAGGCCCATAGGAATGATTGCGAAATAATTCTCAAATTGCGAATTCGCAATTTGCTAATTGCAATTTGAGAATTATTTCAAGGGTGCAGGGGTGTCTCAAAGACACCCTGCTGCACCCCTGAAATGTACATGTGTGCATATGGCGCACATACATGCCCTATGGGCATGTGTGTGCATCACAGGCCACCTTCAAAAATGCCAAAATGTGCATTTTATGAAGAATTCGCAAGTTACCATCAACTACAAGTTGGTGGTAATTTGCGAATTCTTAACCAAAATTCGCTACCCAAAAATGCTACATACATAGCATTTAAGAAATCGCAAAATTGCGATTCCTTAAAAGCTATGGCAAAATAAGGAATCGCAAAACTTTGCAATTCCTTATTTTGCGAATATTTCATACATCCCAAAACATGCAAAAAGGCCGTTTGCGATTCGCAAAAGGCTTGATACATATGGCCCTTAATCTCCCCGTGGCAGGCCGAATTTGCTGTTGGTTGCCCATCAACCTCCCGCCCAACGCTGTTTTCCCAGGCTGAACTCCAATTGAACAGATCCCCTCTTCCCCCAGCTCTCCTCCTCCCCCGACTCTGCTTTTCACATTTGTTTTTTCTGTGCAGTTTTATGTAGCTCCAACACCACCCAAAGGTATTGGAGCACTTGAAATAAGCAACAGTTACTTTTTTTGTGCAGTTTTGTATAACACCAAACACCACCCAAAGCAATTGGAGGGCTTTACATTAGCATCAGTTACTTTAAACAAGTACACAATCATTTTAGGCACAGGGAGATTAAGTGATTTGCCCAAAATCAAGGCTGTTAAGCAAATGCCAAAATTCAAACCTGGATTCCCACCTCCATATTCGGCAGCCGTGGACCTTACGCCTTATCCTCTCCCAACAGGGCCTCACATCGTCCCCCTAGCCTTGGCCTCTGCTCCACATTTTTGGATTACAAGCAAATCCCTTAATCTCCCCATGACTGCCCACATTTTGCTGTTGGTTGCCTGTCCTCCTCCCGCCTTTACATAAGCACCATTTACTTTTGAGTGCAGTTTTATATAGTGCCCACACCACCCAAAGGTATTTTCACGAATACACCTTAAACCTTGATGATTTTGTCTTAAATTAGTTCTGTGAATCGGGCCCAGGGAGACTAAGTAATTTGCCCAGAATCAAGGATGTGAAGCTGACGCCGAAACCTAAGCCTGGTAAGCATGGGCGGATTTTGCGGATTGGCAATCCGCGAACTTGCGTATTTACGGATTCGCAATCCGCGAAGATCCGCGAACTCTAGCGGACTTGCGGATTTTTCCGTTTTTTGTGTTGGCGCGTGTTCGCGCCGATTTTGGGACAAGTTCGCAATTGCGAACTTACTTTTCGGCTTGCAACGGCCGCGACTATGTTGTTTCTACGTCTGGTTTATCATCACAGGTTCACAGCACCCTCTGTTTCACCACTGCCACCCTCTGGGACACCCATGCCACCCTCTAGTACATCCTCACAGGCACCTATTAGGTTTATTTATTACTGTAGATTATGGTGGTTGAAAAAAGCTAGCACACCTGCCCTTCTTCAACTGCCATCAATTAATTTGTGTTTCATTAATGTGTCAGTAATTTTGAAAGTTCCAGTCTGGCTGGCACCTGCTTCCTTCCTTATCTGTAATTTGCTTTTTGTTGCAGTGAAATTTTTTTTTTACAGGACCTTTATGGTGCTATTCTATGAGCCTGCTGTTTGGGTCATAGCAGGGTCATAGAATTGTTGCAAACTCTGGAGGGGCCCATCAGGAAGCACTACCTTGAATGTTACTAATGTTAAGTTTGAACTTTTGCACCTGCTCATTGCTTTCATTTTAGCTAAAATCGTTTTTTTTGCAATTTTGCGCGTTATTTGGGGCGCGAATCCGTGCGAGATCGATTTCGGAAGCCGCGAATACGTGCGAATACAAAATTGTTTTTGTTGCGACGTGTATATTCGCGTGATCTTGCGCGTGTTCGCGAGGCGCTTCTAGCTATTCGTTTGCCAAGTTACCCTATAGGTCGTACACGGGCGCGGCCATCTTGTTGGCGTGACGTAATTCCGTTTCCGCCCGCTATGTGTAATCTCGCAAAGTGTGCTGCTCGCGAGTACAAGTTCGCGCGTACTCGCAAGGAAAATCTCGCGCGAACTTACCCACGCGGTCGTGAACGGGCGCGGCCATCTTGTTTCTCATTCATTGCTATGGTTCTGGGCATGCTTTCTCTATCCTCTCTCAATCTCTGCCATCCTTTGCTTGTTTGAAGTTTTTTTGATCTAATTTTACTTATTATCTAACCCTCTATTTTTCTAGCTCTATATTTTTGTGTTTTCTGCAGCTTTTAGTTACTTTTAAACTACTTTTTTAAACTCTTTTATTTTCTTCTTCACTATTCTATTTCTTCTTTATCATTTAAGTTTATTTCTGCCCAGACCATGGTAAAGGGAGCCGGGAAGCACCCTGAGAAGGGGAAGGGTCCCGCACCCCGTGCCCGGCTCCCGTGCGGGCGTTTAAGGGGGGAGCAAGTGGTCCCGAGGGAGATCTTTAGCGCGGAGGAAGTGGCGGCACTGATCTTCCATGTCCAGCGCCGCCTCCCCAAGACGATCCTGGGAGGCGGCAAGATCGCGACCGGCTATGGCATCCGGGAGCGCCGCCAGCGGTGGGAGAAGGTGTGCCGGGCCATGTACAAGATCTCTGGGGTCCGGCGCACATATAACCAGGCCACCCACCGCTGGACCGATGTCATGGACCGGGAGCGGGACTTGCTGGACGCGCTCGGCGTAGAGGTCCCCGGGCTTGGTGAGTAGTAGTAGTAGTACATTTACTACTCTGTTTTATCCTGCTCTGTTATTTGCAAATCTTTGTTCTTTACCAAGAGCAATAATGCTGCCGATTACATTGAGGTAAATTATATTTCAAAATCTTCTATGCATTTCATTTTCAGGTGCACTGCTCTCCTTCTCAGTAGCCTTGCTTGCTACTATGCTTCTTTGTTTTGTATGTTGTGTTCAGAAGCATTTCATTGGCCTGAGAAATTATGTATCAGTGTACTGTAAAGAAAAGAACTGCGTAATGCTAGACAGTAAGGGTCATATTTTCAATTACCGGCGCATCCCTGCAAAGTAGCAGGGATGCGGCAGTAATTGTGTGCCATGCCACCACCACCCATTGGCCCAAAACGTCACAGAAGCCTTACGCATCTGTGCCGTAAAGGCAGCGCATTGCTGGAGTTGCGTGCCAACGATGGCGCAGCTCCAGCAATGCTCTGGGGTACCCTATCTCCCCAATGCTGCATCAAGCCGTACGTCGGCTTCAAGCGCGCAGGGTTTGAGTCATGCATCATTGTCATAAAAATGACTGATTGACATCTTGTAGATTTCCCTCAGCCACTTTTAGGATTCGTTCCTGCGCAGGTACGCCCTCCCTTGCGCCGGAACGCCCCCTGATGGCGCAGGGCTTTACAACGTGATGCATCGCCCATATGCCCATATGTGTTTTTTTTTTTTATATATACGCCGCACCAACACCATGGCGAGTCTTTTGTTCTGCCGCTGCGTCAGAAAAGGCACGCAACAATGGAGGAAAATCAGCCGCAACTTCCGCAAGGGACTTATAAATCAGCCCCAACAGACTGAAGTCCAGTGTCCTTCCTTTAGACAGTCACATGGCTATCAGAAGAAATAGTGGCGGTGGTGGCGGGTGGATTGATAGTTTGAGTATTCACTGATCTGCAAGCAGGATGGACTTTGTCTGTCACGTGTTGTGCACTACTGCCTGCAGTGCCAGGCCTAGGCAAACCTCTTTAGTAGTCTGTTTATTGAGTTACATAGGAACTTTCTAAGTCAACGTTCCGCAAATCAGGCAATACGAATAACGTAGTATACCACATGAGATAGATCCCGTGGAATAGTTGTCTATCTATTTGCTATTTTTCCAAAATATGTTGTTATTGTTCTTTTGAAATGTTTGATTTGGTTGAAAAATCTCATCCATGTTTTATGGTTTTTCTTTCTTTCATGTTGTACATCAGCTCCCCCCAAGGGCAAGAGGACACAGGAGGAGGGTGCTGAGGATGCAGGCCAGGATCGGGCAGGCGAGGGCTCCTTTGCTGGCCCCAGTAAGTTTACATTTTACTAAACAGTACCTATTTTTTCCTAGCGTTCCTCATTCGATTTTTTCTAAATCGTCTTTGATCTTCTTGTAGACTGGATATAAATTCTTATCCTGCCTCGAATATGACTCCCTGTGGTATTACTAGACTATTCTTATTAGTCTGTCTGTGTAGCTAACTAAGATTGGACATTTGGCAATTCCATTGGACTCCCATTATATTCAGCAATACCTCTATGCACTGTCTCCTTACTGACTAGATAGTGTGGCAGAGTCATTCAGCTCCCGAAGTCACCGATTATAGATCCCCAATGATCTCTAGATTATCGTACGCAGGACAAGAGAGTAGTACGGAGTCACAGCACAGTCAAGAAGTGTCAGAGGCACTCATGCTTGCAAAAATTCCAAAACCTTTAGCTCATCCACTCTAGTCTAGAGGAACAAAAACCACAGAGTCTATTTAAGTGTAAAAGCTTTATTAAAAGTAAACACATTTATTGAAATCTACTTTGTCATAAAACTATTTAACTGTAAACGGAAAAGTGGTTAGTGCTGACGATTAATTGGACACATTTCTTGTGGTCGAGCCGAACTCTCACCTACTTTGAACTTGATCCTGGTCGTGTTCTTAGGACTCAGGAGTCAAGCTTCTGTCTGTTAGGAGAAAAAGTGGTGCGTGTTAAAAATCAAAAGCAAGCATTCATCAGTTGTGCATAAAAGTGCAGCAAGACAACAGCCTTCCCTGGAAAATGGGACATTTTTACTATGGAGTAGACAGTCACAAATTATTACATTGTATTCTGTTTTTTTAACATTTCTCCTAGACCAAATATTATATAGTAGTGAGTGGTGTATTCTAACTTTCTTAAATGTACTTTGTAGGTGTAACATCTGGTGACGGGGCCAGCGCGGAGGTGGCTGATGTGTTGGACTTGGACTCGGAGGCCTCTGGGGAGGATGCGGCGGTAGAAGAGCTGGTGGCCGTTCCTGTGGGGGATCAAACGGTGGTGGCGGAAACAGGTAAGCTATATATTCCTTACTTATTGAGATTGAAGACTGCATAGTGTGCTTTCTGCACGGGTGTATTACAATTACAAATCAACCAGGTAGTAGCCTCCTCGAAATGTACTTCGACTTAGCTGTGAAGTTTTTGGTGAGAAGAATCCCAATAAGTTCTTAGACGAACGTGATGGATGGGATGAACGAAAAGCGAAAGAAGGGTGTAAGTAAGTGGGACGCGAACTTGTATGATGGCTGGCAAAGAAGAACGATATGTGTTTGCTTGGACCCAGAGGTGGCTGGGAAGGAAAGAATATGGTATGGTGCATGGCTGGGTCAATGATGAAGCAAGGATGGGTGGAAGGACAGCAGCCTGGGTGGGTGAAACAGAAACTGTATGTGTGCGTATACTTTGAATGAATGGATGCCTGGAGCATGGTATTCTCTGACTCTTACATAGCAAATGTGTATCTAGAGAGAGTAGATGGTCGCCAGGTGAAGTAAGTGTTACCTTGAAGAGCATGTACCACCGCACCCGCACGTCCGTCCCAGTGCAGGGAAGGCAAGGAAAAGAAATTGTAAATGTGTCCAATACTACCATGAATAGTAGCAGTACTTTGTATTGCGTTTGCATTCACAGCATATATCTGGTTATTACGGTGGACACTCCGTACCTCTCTTAATAACTTTAGTTTACTTGTAGTACGTCATTCATGTGTGGGTGTATCACTGTGTTCACTCAATATTAAGCAAAGCACCTAAAGTCATCTCATCTGTCATTAAATACGTCCCATGTGAAGTGATAGATAATCAAATTAGTTAGCTTCTTCAGTTTCCTTTTCTAGTACTCATTTGCACTGTAGGGTGAAAGGTAAATTAATTAAGCAGTAGCCCTTGTAACAGAGTATTCTCAGTGCCACCCGTAATAGAAAAGTAATAGCTTCACCACCTGCATGTACTGGACCGGTACAGTAACGCAAGTCTGTCTCCATCATCATGGTGTGCAACTTTTTTTCTCGGGTGCAACTTCACTGTGCTGTGTCCATGTCATTCTGCCGGCTTGCATAAGATAACGTACCCATTTCCCTAAACAAGAGAGAAGAAGAAGAATAAGACTGGTGTACTGTCATAGTCGACTGTAATGGAAGTCCATAGTGGTCGTAGAATTAGTTCATTAAACTACCACTACTGTTAGAGCAAGGATGCAGAAGTGGGAGGGTTACATAGATACTGTCCTCAATAGTTATGTACTGTGCTTTCAATTTGCTACTTGTACTCTGTGACCCAACTTTCGGCTCAATCACTTTGTGTTATTAATAAGGAGCATTGGTTACAGACTATGTCTTTCTTTCTTCATATAGTTGCTCCTTCCAAATCAACAACAAGGAGGGAGCAGGCTAGATTGGCCCGGCAACGGAGGCTGGAGGCCACAGTCGCCGAGTATCGGCGGCTGGTGGCCCTGGAGGAGGAGGAGGACACGCAGTCGAGCGGGGCAACATCTTCGACTGTGACCACTGCATCCTCCTCCGTGACTAAACCAGCGGGACCGAGCCGGGCTAAGAAAGCCGACCGCCACCGCCAAGCACCCGAAACACCAGCTGCCCCCCACAGGAGCTGCAAGGAACGCCAACACCGCCTACGAGTCCGCATGTCCAACCTGGAGCAGGAGGTCCTGAGGTATAAGACCTTGGTTAAGGGCCTCCGCTCCGAGCTTGCCACCCTCCGCAAGGAGTATGATGCCCATGCCGCATCATGCACCAGCACCAGCACCCTCCAGTAGTGGAGTGTCCCTTGCCCTTTTTTTATAGACTTTTGGGGGGTGGGATTTGGGAGTTGGGATCGTTTTGGGACGTTTCAGAGACAATCGTTGGGGTTAGGGTGGGTGAGGGAGATTATTTTGTTAGGGATAAATAAATATATTTTTCAACTACTTTATCTGACCATACCTGTTTTTTACTGCTTTTCAGTCTGGTGGGTGGGGGGCGGGGGTGTAACAGTAACTTTGTTTTCCTGAACAGTCGTAGGACTTTAGTAGTACAACCGTCAAACTCTTGTCTACTCCGAAATAATACTCCATTATACTACCTCCCACCAAACGCTTATCTTACCTGTAATTTGTGTTAGAAATTAGGGCTAGGCCCAGGGCTGGCTCCAGGTGAAATGGGGATTAACGTTGTCATTCCTGGGCGGGTGACATTTCCTCATTGCGGTGTTACTAGTGGTGTGACACAGTGGCAGTTGCATGCCTATGGAAAAAAAGAAAACGAAACCTTGTTTGTACTCCTTACTGTAGCATTACAACGGTTACGGTACGATCGAGAAAATAGCAGGTGACAGTACACTAGAACAGTGCCATAATGTAGCCTAACAAATGGTAAAGTATTGCAAGTATAACTAGTACTTGCGTTGAATTTATTTGACATTGGCTACTACTACTAGAAGATATAGTACTGAAGCTGAGTAAGTCTAGAAGATATCCTCGTATTCCTTCACCAGCCTGTTGCTGCTATCACCTTATCCTCCCCAGCAAGTGTGTGGAATTATTGATGTCATTTTAGTCAGACATCAAGCAAAACAACACAGCCCGGGGGAAGAGGGTTAGGGTTTGTAAAATGGATGGGAATGGGGGTTTCTTTTTGGGTAGGTTTTGTTGAGAGAAGAAAAAAAAAGCAGAGCATGGACAAACAATAATTGAAGATACAGAGTTTACAGACAATCTTTGGTTACAAAGTAAAGGTAAGCACATGCAGTCACACTCATAGAATAAAAGACAACAATGGATACTGTATCTGTATTGCGTATGTTGTTGGAGTTGTCCTGTTGAAATTGGTAAGTAAGTTGCATGCAGCAAACAATTCCTCTTATTGGCGGCACTCCTCCATTCCAGCTGACGCTTCGTCCATCAATGTGGTGGTGACCACTGACAGAAGAGACACCCTGTCCACTGCCTGCCTGGCGGATGTTGACTGAAACCCGGCCTGTAATTATTGAACGGAAAACAGGAAGTGCTATTACAATACCACTGATAAATAAATAAAAGGTATGTACGCTGTGTGGTTCAAAAAGTCACACTTTGATTTCCCTAATAGACAGTACAATATTTTTGAAATTGCGTGCTCTGTCTGAGTCACCTTTTTAAGGATCAATAAGTATGGCCAAAATATTATAGCGGATCTTTCCCCTCAAGGTGGGTGTACTACTGTGTTTTAGAACAAAATTTGACCTTCCCAGCAATGCTCCCACCAAGACCCTTACTAAAGCCAGTCGCAAAAATGTAGAAGAACCCAATCATATCTCCAAAAACGATGCCTAGCAGAAAAATGGTTACAAAACGTACTTTGAAAGTAACAGTAGACCCAAATACAGACCGTGGATTGTATTCAAACCACTTGCCTGCAAGCAAAAGTATCCATAGCCAGCATCGCTCCAACAGTGCTCTACAACAACAGAACCGCGTTGCAATAGAACCCCCCTAAACACATGCAATCCTGCTGCTAGGGCTAACCCTAACGAACCCTAACTTACAAAAAGTGCCAAAACTGGTGTTTCCTTATGGATTTTGTCCAACTAACTTCTAGCCGGTATTAGACCTTCCCAGGAATGCCCCAGGCAAGACCCGCCAACCCACCCGCAAAAAAACACCCGACACAACACCACCAAACAGCGAAAAAGCTAAATCTCATACTTACAATGTCTCTCGGCCTTCGGTCCAAACGCGGCGCTGTGCAGCTAGGTCGTCATCATCATCATCAATCATCATAACTCCTGTTTTCCACCACGGATTTCCTGAAAAGCAAATGCAATCAAGATTAGACTGTCGCAGCAGTGCTTCGACAGAGACCCCGGCCGCAACCCACCCACGAACAGCAGGAAGCCCCCCAAAAGGCTACATTGAGCAAGATGTCTGAAGAAATGGCAAAAAAAAGGCTGTTCCTTATGGATTTTGTCCAAAACACTTGTATCCGGTATTAGACCTTCCCAGGAATGCCCCAGGCAAGACCCGCCGGCGCCAACCCACCCGCAAAAAAACACGCGACACAACACCACCAAACAGCGAAAAAGCTAAATCTCATACTTACAATGTCTCTCGGCCTTCGGTCCAAACGCGGCGCTGTGCAGCTAGGTCGTCATCATCATCAATCATCATAACTCCTGTTTTCCACCACGGATTTCCTGAAAAGCAAATGCAATCAAGATTAGACTGTCGCAGCAGTGCTTCGACAGAGACCCCGGCCGCAACCCACCCACGAACAGCAGGAAGCCCCCCAAAAGGCTACATTGAGCAAGATGTCTGAAGAAATGGCAAAAAAAAGGCTGTTCCTTATGGATTTTGTCCAAAACACTTGTATCCGGTATTAGACCTTCCCAGGAATGCCCCAGGCAAGACCCGCCGGCGCCAACCCACCCGCAAAAAAACACCCGACAACACCCCCAAACAGCGAAAAAGCTAAATCTCATACTTACAATATCTCTCGGCCTTCGGTCCAAAGTAACGCGCTGTGCAGCTAGGTCATCATCAATCATCATAACTCCTGTTTTCCACCACGGATTTCCTGAAAAGCAAATGCAATCAAGATTAGACTGTCGCAGCAGTGCTTCGACAGACACCAAAAATTACACACAAACCCCCGGAACCCCGCCAAAGAGCACCTCAAAGGCAAGCAAGTCAGCAAAAACGGCAAGAAATTTCCACCTCATATTTGGTCCAAAACACTTTTGTCCATTATTAGAGCTTCACAGCAATGGGCCCAAAACCGTCAACTCACCCGCAAAGAAGTACAACACCCCCACAAGTGCTGAGTCTTTCTTCATTGTGCGTAATCCAGCACTCTGCTTGGAGGGAAATCGCAGTCTGGAGGAGGAGGATAGAGGAGCATGTTCTTCAGAACTTGTGAACCTGAGGAATGTAGACTGCGGCACCTTCAAATCAATAAGCAAACAAGTGAAGACAGTTCTGATGATGGTCTTGTTTTTGGGATTAGGTGATTAAAGTTTGAATTAAATTAACTGTGCAAAACAAAGAAAGAGAGACACAAAGCACACAGGAATAAAAGTGAATAAGGACGAAAAAGAAAGTTCTTGATTGATTGTCTCATTTTCAGGGCTCGGTGTCAGGGAATAAGAACAAGATTTCGTCATCATACTCTGCGAATTCAGGCTGGATGAGGTCAGTGGCACCGAACAGAGAAAAAATCCCCTCATCTACGTTGCTGTCCTCATCGTCTTCATGTGGCGTGCTTTCTCGCACTTTGTAATCTGGTGGTATGAGGTGCTGATTCATCTTGATCATTGTCAGCCGCTCCACATTTTTGGGCGATAGGCGGCTCCGTTTGGCAGTTACAATGCCACCAGCAGCACTGAAAACACGTTCAGAAGACACACTTGCGAGTGGGCAAGACAAATAGTTTATAGCCAGGTTGTAGAGCTGTGGCCACAATTGTTTTTTGCCATGCCAATACTGCAATGGCTCCTCATTAAGAAAGACCACTGTTGAGTCATTCAGATAGTCCTGCACCATCGACTCAAGGTCATCAACTGTTCCTCCACTTTGCTTACTTTTTGCTGTGCCTGTGACATTTTTTAGAGAACCATACCCCATCAAACTTAGCCAATCCTCCTCCCCAGCCACTGTTAGTGTTGTCATTGTGTGTGGTGCAGATGATCCAGTTGCCGGTGTCTTTAACGGCTGAGAGGTCACTTGTGCCCCAGCCACAGGTGCAGAAGTGGATTCTTGTGACTGCGGATGGCCTGCTGATGCTGATGCTGATGTACTGGCTTCTCCTTCAATAACCTGCCGTTCTTTTTCAAACCTCTTGGCTGACCAGGCTAACCAATGTTTGTACTTTTGAACATCTGCATCAGCGAAAGGAAAGAATGCGTTGTCTGCCAGCGCCTTTTTGTAGCGTGGATCCAGAATAGTAGCACAAATGTAATGCTGATCTGAGTTGATGTTTTTAAGACGTTCATCACCACGTAGGCGATGTAATAATTTCTCAGACAAAATGAAATGTTTTTTTTTTTTTTCATCTTTTTCAAACTCAGAAGAAACCGCCATCAGTTGGTGCTCCAGTATGCACAACAATGGGATAGCTTTTCCCAAATTACAGTCCTCCTGGCTGACTGCACGCGTGAAGAACTCAAAAGGACGAAGCATGTCTGTCAGGCTTTTAACTATGGCCCATTGCGCCTTACTCATCCGCAGGTCCTCCTTCTGAGATGTAGCCTCTGTCAAGAAATAGTGATCGAGTACCGTATACTGCTCATGCAGACGCTCAAGCATGTAGAAGGTTGAGTTCCAACGTGTTGCCACCTCCTGGATGAGTGCTTTCACTGGCATTCCACGTTGAAGTAGCAGTCTCCGCAGATGCTTCCGGGCCTTAAAAGAATGGCTGAAATGGTTGCACATTTTGCGGCAGGTGGCCATTACCTCGAACGCTGGACTCTCTTTATCACTCAAGAATTTTTGAACTACCAGGTTGATACAGTGCGCCAAACACGGCACTCTAACATGGTGACCCTGTGACATGGCCTTAACTACATTGGCGCCATTATCCGTGGAAACATAACCAATCTTGCGTTTTAGGGGGGATAGCATTGACAACACCTTTTTGTCAAACTCTTCCAAAAGGTTTTCTGCTGTGTGACTTTTCTCCAAGGCAAACATGGCTAGTGTTGCATGTTTCCGAGCAGCTTTGAAAACTTGGTCCGGGTCAACACCTGCGTTTAGCTTTGCTATAACACCTGAAAAAGAGACCCAGTGTGCAGTGATGCACATGTAATCATCGCCTGGGCCACTGGTCCACATGTCTGTTGTCAGATGTATTGTGTGAACAGCACTCTTCTGCAAAGCTGCCCCAATCGCCTGCAGCACATCTTCATGTAGTGCTGGAACCGCAACTCTGGCAAAATAGAACCGGCTCGGAACCTTCCATTTAGGGCAGAGCGTTGCAACTAATTCAAGAAAACCTACCGCTTCTACAAAAGAAAAAGGTAGAAGGTCCACAGCTAGCATTTTAGCCAGCTTAGTGTTATACAGACGCGTCAGTGGGTGGTTGCGTTCATATGGCACGTCTGAAGTAAGCATTGTTCTAATGTTGGCCTGGACCAAGCATTTACGGGCTGATAATGACTTCGTTGACCCAATTTTGCTCGCTGGTGAACTTTTGTGCGTTGGTGTCTCACTCGCTCCAACACTCTTAGTGTGCCTCACATTGGGTGTGCTGCTGAGAGGGGTACTGGGTGTAAGTGAAGTGTTTGACACGTCTTCTTCCTGCTCGTCAACATCAGATGAAACATCAACGTTTCCTTGATTTTGGCCTTTCTTGATCGCAGCTAGGTGCGCAAACCATTGGACACCGTGCTTTCTGTCAAGATGACCACTCTGGCCGCCGGTACCATAGTTGCTACCTGGCTTACCACGACTAACTGCAAGCTTACAAAGGGTACAAATGGCAAACCTTGGATTTTTGGGACAAACAGTAAAGAAGTCCCAAACTGGGGACTTGAAGTGTCTGTGGGACCTGGAGGAGGCGGCGATACTGGTGGTGGTGGTGGTCATGAAGCTAATGCCAGATGAAGTGGAGGATCTGGATTGGCCAACTTTTGTACGTTTTCCACTTTCACCGCCACTAATTAAGGTCGAGGTTGACGCAGGTCTCTTCTTGCCAGAAAGAAATATGGAAGCGGGACGAGTTGGTGTACTACTTAACTCCAATGATTGTGGTGTTTCCACTGCCTCCTCATCGACAACATCATCATCATCATCATCACGCGCAGCAGCTCTTCGGGCTAGGGTCAAAATGTCTGTTTGCTGCATGCCCGCTGGGGCTGCAGTGACCTTTATGATGACTGGGTCGTCGTTGGCAGAGTCTTCATCAGCAGCAGTATCCGCCACTTCTTGTTGAGCCTCATCACACTCCATAAGTCTGAGACTTTGGACGAGCTTCCTTTTACGCTTAAGTACCTTTGTTGGATCATGGTGTGCCTCACTCTCAGACGGCTGTGGTGCTGGTTCCCAAGTTTGATCCGTATCATCAGAAGGAGGTGTGCTTGAAGAGGATGTAGACACCACCCTTGATCTCTTCCTTGCTAGGGTTGTGGAAGACAATGAAGGATCATCAGGAGGAGTGGCTTCCTCAAATGATACCTCGCCTTGATTGTCGATTTCCTGATGTGCCCCTACTTCGGGAGGAACAACTATTGTGGGCACTTGTTGTGACCCTCCATGCACCTCTGCATGCGCATCTCCTTGCGCTGCCTCTCCTTCCACATGTACTTGGGCTTGTACTTGCACATGTGATTGTTGTTGCCGCTGTGGTTGTTCAACACTCGTCAGATGAGCTACAACAACCTGTGTTGATTGAGGGACATTGCTGCTGCTTTCTTGCGATGAGCCAACATCACTGGTCGATGGTGATTGAAGAAGTATACTGGCTGCCTCTGCAGCACTCAAGGGCTTGGACTTAAGTTGGCGTGGTGGTGGTGGTGGCACTGAGCCCAATGGAGCGGGGGTGCTGCTGCCAGCTTGGTCCCCAGCAGATCCCGCTGCAGCTGCTGCAGGCATACTTTTTGTTTTTACTCACAAAAAAAGGGGCGGGCGGCACACCAGTGTCCTTGGTAACTTGCTTCTTCTGCTCCTTACTGGCACCTTTCTTGCTAGAGGAGCTACGGGTTACTTTTTTTGGGGCCATCTTCTTCAGAGCAGGTCAGCAGGCAGCAGTTGCACGAGTTGCAGAGGGTTCTGTGTCCAGACGTGACGTCGCGTGACGTTATGCTGCACACACCGCTGCAGGACTTCTTCCTGGCACTGGTGGTTCTATTGAGTCTTCTTGTGCACCTAAAAGCAATGGAAGACAGAGGAACATCAGTTCAGTTATACACCCCAAAAAATCGACAAAACACAGAAAAATGAGCACAATCCCATGCCATCCATGATGTTTACATTGAAGACACCCCACAGAAAGACTAGGGACATGCAAGTATGCAACACTCACTACCCCTGGGCATAAGGGATGAAAAGTAGGCAAAATAAGTGCAGGCCTCAGACACTGCCTCTCCTCAAAATGGCCCCCTTACACCCCAAGCACATGTTGCCTGTACCAGCCAGCACTCAAGATGGCCACCACCACCACCCACATGGCCAGTCCACATCAACAGTACACCCCCAAAAAACAGAAAAACAGCCAGAAATCACCACAATCCAATGCCATCCATGATGTTTACATCAAAGAGAGTGAGACAACACCACAGGCACACTCAGTCCATGCACCACCACCACCCCTGGGCAAGCAAAAGGCCACACCAGCAGCCCCCCAAAAACGACAAAAAACAATAAAATAAGCACAATCCCAGCCCATCCATGGCCTCAATTATGTTTAAATTCAAGAAGACACCCCACAGAAAGACTAGGCCCATGCAACACTCACCACCCCTGGGCAAAGGGCCACACCAGCAGGCCCAAAAAAACGACAAAAAACAATAAAATCTGCACAATCCCAGCCCATCCATGGCCTCAATGGTGTTTAAATTCAAGAAGACACCCCACAGAAAGACTAGGCCCATGCAACACTCACCACCCCTGGGCAAAGGGCCACACCAGCAGGCCCAAAAAAACGACAAAAACCAATAAAATCTGCACATTCCCAGTCCATCCATGACCTCAATGGTGTTTAAATTCAAGAAGACACCCCTCAGAAACACTAGGCCCATGCAACACTCACTACCCCTGGGCATAAGGGATGAAAAGTAGGCAAAATAAGTGCAGGCCTCAGACACTGCCTCTCCTCAAAATGGCCCCCTTACACCCCAAGCACATGTTGCCTGTACCAGCCAGCACTCAAGATGGCCACCACCACCACCCACATGGCCAGTCCACATCAACAGTACACCCCCAAAAAACAGAAAAACTGCCAGAAATCACCACAATCCAATGCCATCCATGATGTTTACATCAAAAAGAGTGAGACAACACCACAGGCACACTCAGTCCATGCACCACCACCACCCCTGGGCAAGCAAAAGGCCACACCAGCAGCCCCCCAAAAACGACAAAAAACAATAAAATAAGCACAATCCCAGCCCATCCATGGCCTCAATTATGTTTAAATTCAAGAAGACACCCCACAGAAAGACTAGGCCCATGCAACACTCACCACCCCTGGGCAAAGGGCCACACCAGCAGGCCCAAAAAAACGACAAAAAACAATAAAATCTGCACAATCCCAGCCCATCCATGGCCTCAATGGTGTTTAAATTCAAGAAGACACCCCACAGAAAGACTAGGCCCATGCAACACTCACCACCCCTGGGCAAAGGGCCACACCAGCAGGCCCAAAAAAACGACAAAAAACAATAAAATCTGCACAATCCCAGCCCATCCATGGCCTCAATGGTGTTTAAATTCAAGAAGACACCCCACAGAAAGACTAGGCCCATGCAACACTCACCACCCCTGGGCAAAGGGCCACACCAGCAGGCCCAAAAAAACGACAAAAAACAATAAAATCTGCACAATCCCAGCCCATCCATGGCCTCAATGGTGTTTAAATTCAAGAAGACACCCCACAGAAAGACTAGGCCCATGCAACACTCACCACCCCTGGGCAAAGGGCCACACCAGCAGGCCCAAAAAAACGACAAAAACCAATAAAATCTGCACATTCCCAGTCCATCCATGACCTCAATGGTGTTTAAATTCAAGAAGACACCCCTCAGAAACACTAGGCCCATGCAACACTCACTACCCCTGGGCATAAGGGATGAAAAGTAGGCAAAATAAGTGCAGGCCTCAGACACTGCCTCTCCTCAAAATGGCCCCCTTACACCCCAAGCACATGTTGCCTGTACCAGCCAGCACTCAAGATGGCCACCACCACCACCCACATGGCCAGTCCACATCAACAGTACACCCCCAAAAAACAGAAAAACTGCCAGAAATCACCACAATCCAATGCCATCCATGATGTTTACATCAAAAAGAGTGAGACAACACCACAGGCACACTCAGTCCATGCACCACCACCACCCCTGGGCAAGCAAAAGGCCACACCAGCAGCCCCCCAAAAACGACAAAAAACAATAAAATAAGCACAATCCCAGCCCATCCATGGCCTCAATTATGTTTAAATTCAAGAAGACACCCCACAGAAAGACTAGGCCCATGCAACACTCACCACCCCTGGGCAAAGGGCCACACCAGCAGGCCCAAAAAAACGACAAAAAACAATAAAATCTGCACAATCCCAGCCCATCCATGGCCTCAATGGTGTTTAAATTCAAGAAGACACCCCACAGAAAGACTAGGCCCATGCAACACTCACCACCCCTGGGCAAAGGGCCACACCAGCAGGCCCAAAAAAACGACAAAAAACAATAAAATCTGCACAATCCCAGCCCATCCATGGCCTCAATGGTGTTTAAATTCAAGAAGACACCCCACAGAAAGACTAGGCCCATGCAACACTCACCACCCCTGGGCAAAGGGCCACACCAGCAGGCCCAAAAAAACGACAAAAAACAATAAAATCTGCACAATCCCAGCCCATCCATGGCCTCAATGGTGTTTAAATTCAAGAAGACACCCCTCAGAAACACTAGGCCCATGCAACACTCACTACCCCTGGGCATAAGGGATGAAAAGTAGGCAAAATAAGTGCAGGCCTCAGACACTGCCTCTCCTCAAAATGGCCCCCTTACACCCCAAGCACATGTTGCCTGTACCAGCCAGCACTCAAGATGGCCACCACCACCACCACCCACATGGCCAGTCCACATCAACAGTACACCCCCAAAAAACAGAAAAACAGCCAGAAATCACCACAATCCAATGCCATCCATGATGTTTACATCAAAGAGAGTGAGACAACACCACAGGCACACTCAGTCCATGCACCACCACCACCCCTGGGCAAGCAAAAGGCCACACCAGCAGCCCCCCAAAAACGACAAAAAACAATAAAATAAGCACAATCCCAGCCCATCCATGGCCTCAATTATGTTTAAATTCAAGAAGACACCCCACAGAAAGACTAGGCCCATGCAACACTCACCACCCCTGGGCAAAGGGCCACACCAGCAGGCCCAAAAAAACGACAAAAAACAATAAAATCTGCACAATCCCAGCCCATCCATGGCCTCAATGGTGTTTAAATTCAAGAAGACACCCCACAGAAAGACTAGGCCCATGCAACACTCACCACCCCTGGGCAAAGGGCCACACCAGCAGGCCCAAAAAAACGACAAAAAACAATAAAATCTGCACAATCCCAGCCCATCCATGGCCTCAATGGTGTTTAAATTCAAGAAGACACCCCTCAGAAACACTAGGCCCATGCAACACTCACTACCCCTGGGCATAAGGGATGAAAAGTAGGCAAAATAAGTGCAGGCCTCAGACACTGCCTCTCCTCAAAATGGCCCCCTTACACCCCAAGCACATGTTGCCTGTACCAGCCAGCACTCAAATGGCCACCACCACCACCCACATGGCCAGACCACATCAACAGTACACCCCCAAAAAACAGAAAAACAGCCAGAAATCACCACAATCCAATGCCATCCATGATGTTTACATCAAAGAGAGTGAGACAACACCACAGGCACACTCAGTCCATGCACCACCACCACCCCTGGGCAAGCAAAAGGCCACACCAGCAGCCCCCCAAAAACGACAAAAAACAATAAAATAAGCACAATCCCAGCCCATCCATGGCCTCAATTATGTTTAAATTCAAGAAGACACCCCACAGAAAGACTAGGCCCATGCAACACTCACCACCCCTGGGCAAAGGGCCACACCAGCAGGCCCAAAAAAACGACAAAAAACAATAAAATCTGCACAATCCCAGCCCATCCATGGCCTCAATGGTGTTTAAATTCAACAAAACAGTTGTATCATGCACCCATAACCAACCCTGGTCCTACTGGATACTGTGGCTACCCACAATATAATTTATTTAATTTTCTGAAAAAGTTCCAAAATTGTACTTGCAGCAACTGTAATGCCCCAAACAAACTTACTTGTGAAAGTTGATTTCTAATCCAAAAGTGATCCAAAGACAGTCAAAAAGGCCTCAAATCCAAATATCCAGCAGCACCCACAAAAAGTAATCCTTCCAGCTCCAGATCCAAATGAAAGTGACCAGGAGATGGACAAAGCACTGGGAGGAGCCTGCTGGACAGGAACAGGAAGTTGGAGACTGTGGGGCACTTCCTTCCTTCCCCCCCCCCCCAAAATGGACTCCTTGCAAAAAAAAAGGCCATGCAAATGTCAACCTGAGGAGTGATTCTGATAAAAATCATAATTTTCTGAAGGTTTATCCTGTTTGCTGGTGATTTTCTTGTGCGAAATTGCAAAATCTCTATTTCGCAAGTGCGAGATTGTTCCTTTCCGCCGCAACTACATGTTCGCAATTGCGAACTCTCGCGAGGTGTGCTGTGCAAGGTGGCAAGCCGCGAGTACGTATTCGCGGGCGACAAACTCCCGCGGGAACACGCAGCAAGATCTAAAATGGCACGTCACTCGCAAAGAAAAACAACTCGGCAAACGCTAAAATGACGGAAAGTGAACGCCGTGCACCACGCCGCGCGCCGCAACCAAGCAAAAAATCCGCCGCGAGCGGATTCACGGATTTTCGACAAATTCGCGAGCGTTCGCGGATTGCGGATTTGCCGAAAATCCGAAAAATCCGCGAGCGGAGCGGATTTTACGCCCATGCTTAAAGCCTGGTATCCCAGCTCTATAGTCAGTAGCCGTGGCCCTTACTCTACATCCTCTCCCAAGAGGATGTCACATCATCTCCCTAGCCTCTGCCTCAGTTCCACATTTTGTGATTACAGGCAAATCACTTAATCTCCCTGTGGCTGCCCGCATTTGCTGTTGATTGCCCGTCCACCTCCCATCCGTTGCTGCTTGCCTGCCTTGAACATTGCATAGATCCCCACCTTCACAAATCTGTTTTTCACATTTTTTAGGGCTCGGGCCTACGCCACCACGAAGTGGGGGGCGGAGCTTCCGAGCTCTTATGTATTCGAAAAAAAAAGAATTCTGAAAGGGGTCCGGCTGGCACATTCCTTAGTACGCGCCGCGTTTTTTATAGCATCTGCCTAGTGATTCGTCTTCGCTGTGCTGTCTATTTAGTAGCCTTGACGTGATAGGCTATATTTACTTTTCGGCCGTCATTTATTTCAGTTTCATGGCATAAAGTGTGCGGTTACGTGCACGGCAGATTTATTAGTCTTAATTAGGAGCTGTCAGAGTGCCCGTGTAATGCAATGCAGATGGTGGGAGCGCGTTCACCATTGCAGGAGCTGTCAGAGTGCCGCGTTCACGGCAGAGATAATTGAAAGAAGTTTCCTGTAGCTTCAAGGGCAGTCACAGTACTTTTTAAGAAACACGCGCAGAAGAATACATAAATCCTCAATTACCAGCTGTCCGAGGTGCCGGTAATTGAAGGCAGATGGTGCTGGTAGCGTGTGCACTGCTGTGTTTTTTTTCCCTTCAGCTCTGTGCGCGCATGAACAGCCGGCCAGCAATGTAGAGAATCACATGCATCAGATCTAGTTTTCACACCATCACACACACACACGCACAACCACACACGTACACACACACACACCCTTGCACAGTGGTGCCTGCTTGTGCATCATGGAGCAGTGCAGTGGGAGAATGCAGGAACAGGCCTTTTTTAGTAAATACAGCTCGCCAATATTTCTCTCTCAATTGAACCACGCACACAGAAACATTGATTGCTGGGAACAGTTGCGCTAACATTAGTAAATTTGCCCTTTACTTTCCACTTTTTTTCAAGTTTCTTACTTAAAATATTCATCACCCCATGTCCATTTTTTAGATCACCAGAACTCTCCATCTTTATCCTTTACCCCTTCTCCCCCACCCCCAGTGGTCATCCATATTGTTACTTCTTCTAAGCTTACTTAGTATGTAATAAGCAGTTTATAAGGAGACAATCACATCTCATGGGGCTCTAAGGCTGGTACACTGACATAGAAGGGAGGCTCACACTAACATCAGAAAACTGACACAGGAGTAGAGTAGTGAGTAAAGTAGTGAATGCAGAGTAGTGAGTAGTGAGTAGAGTAGTGAGTAGAAAGTAGTGAGTAGAGTAGTGAGTAGAGTAGTGAGTGGAGAGTAGTGAGTAGAGTAGTGAGTAGTGAGTAGTGAGTAGTGAGTAGAGTAGTGAGTAGTGAGTAGTGAGTAGAGTAGTGAGTAGAGTAGTGAGTAAAGTAGTGAGTGCAGAGTAGTGAGTAGTGAGTAGTGAGTAGAGTAGTGAGTGGAGAGTAGTGAGTAGAGTAGTGAGTAGTGAGCAGAGTAGTGAGTAGTGAGTGCAGAGTAGTGAGTAGTGAGCAGAGTAGTGAGTAGTGAGTGCAGAGTAGTGAGTAGTGAGTAGTGAGTAGAGTAGTGAGTAATGAGTAGAGTAGTGAGTAGAGTAGTGAGTAGAGTAGTGAGTAGAGTAGTGAGTAGTGAGTAGAGTAGTGAGTAGAGTAGTGAGTAGTGAGTAGTGAGTAGAGTAGTGAGTAGAGTAGTGAGTAGAGTAGTGAGTAGTGAGTAGAGTAGTGAGTAGAGTAGTGAGTAGAGTAGTGAGGTGAGTAGTGAGTGCAGAGTAGTGAGTAGAGTAGTGAGTAGTGAGTAGAGTAGTGAGTAGAGTAGTGAGGTGAGTAGAGTAGTGAGTAAAGTAGTGAGTGCAGAGTAGTGAGTAGTGAGTAGAGTAGTGAGTAGAAAGTAGTGAGTAGAGTAGTGAGTAATGAGTAGAGTAGTGAGTGGAGAGTAGTGAGTAGAGTAGTGAGTAGTGAGCAGAGTAGTGAGTAGTGAGTGCAGAGTAGTGAGTAGTGAGTAGAGTAGTGAGTAGAGTAGTGAGTAGTGAGTAGAGTAGCGAGTAGAGTAGTGAGTAGTGAGTAGAGTAGTGAGTAGTGAGTAGAGTAGTGAGTAGTGAGTGCAGAGTAGTGAGTAGTGAGTAGAGTAGTGAGTAGAGTAGTGAGTAGTGTGTGCAGAGTAGTGAGTAGTGAGTAGTGAGTAGAGTAGTGAGTAGAGTAGTGAGTAGAGTAGTGAGTAGAGTAGTGAGTAAAGTAGTGAGTAGTGAGTGCAGAGTAGTGAGTAGTGAGTAGAGTAGTGAGTAGAGTAGTGAGTAGTGAGTAGAGTAGTGAGTAGTGCGTGCAGAGTAGTGAGTAGTGAATAGAGTAGTGAGTAGAGTAGTGAGTAGTGAGTAGAGTAGTGAGTAGTGAGTGCAGAGTAGTGAGTAGTGAGTAGAGTAGTGAGTAGAGTAGTGAGTAGAGTAGTGAGTAGAGTAGTGAGTAGTGAGTGCAGAGTAGTGAGTAGTGAGTAGAGTAGTGAGTAGTGAGTAGAGTAGTGAGGTGAGTAGTGAGTAGTGAGTAGTGAGTAGAGTAGTGAGTAGTGAGTAGAGTAGTGAGTAGTGAGTAGAGTAGTGAGTAGAGTAGGTAGTAGTGAGTAGAGTAGGTAGTAGTGAGTAGAGTAGTGAGTAGAGTAGTGAGTAGAGTAGTGAGTAGTGAGTGCAGAGTAGTGAGTAGAGTAGTGAGTAGTGAGTAGAGTAGTGAGTAGAGTAGTGAGTAGAGTAGTGAGTAGTGAGTGCAGTGAGTAGAGTAGTGAGTAGAGTAGTGAGTAGTGAGTGCAGAGTAGTGAGTAGTGAGTAGAGTAGCGAGGTGAGTAGTGAGTGCAGAGTAGTGAGTAGAGTAGTGAGTAGTGAGTAGAGTAGTGAGGTGAGTAGAGTAGTGAGTAAAGTAGTGAGTGCAGAGTAGTGAGTAGAGAAGTGAGTAGTGAGTAGTGAGTAGAGTAGTGAGTAGAGTAGTGTGTAGTGAGTGCAGAGTAGTGAGTAGTGAGTAGAGTAGTGAGTAGTGAGTAGAGTAGTGAGTAGTGAGTAGTGAGTAGAGTAGTGAGTAGAGTAGTGAGTAGAGTAGTGAGTAGAGTAGTGAGTAGTGAGTGCAGAGTAGTGAGTAGTGAGTAGATTAGAGTAGAGTAGTGAGGTGAGTAGTGAGTGCAGAGTAGTGAGTAGAGTAGTCAGTAGTGAGTAGAGTAGTGAGGTGAGTAGAGTCGAGTAGAGTAGTGAGTAAAGTAGTGAGTGCAGAGTAGTGAGTAGAGAAGTGAGTAGTGAGTAGAGTAGTGAGTAGTGAGTAGAGTAGTGAGTAGTGAGTAGAGTAGTGAGTAGAGTAGTGAGTAGTGAGTAGAGTAGTGAGTAGAAAGTAGAGTAGTGAGTGGAGAGTAGTGAGTAGTGAGTAGAGTAGTGAGTAGTGAGCAGAGTAGTGAGTAGTGAGTGCAGAGTAGTGAGTAGTGAGTAGTGAGTAGAGTAGTGAGTAGTGAGTAGAGTAGTGAGTAGTGAGTAGAGTAGTGAGTAGTGAGTAGAGTAGTGAGTAGAGTAGTGAGTAGAGTAGTGAGTAGTGAGTAGAGTAGTGAGTAGAGTAGTGAGTAGTGAGTAGAGAGTGCAGAGTAGTGAGTAGTGAGTAGAGTAGTGAGTAGTGAGTAGAGTAGTGAGTAGAGTAGTGAGTAGAGTAGTGAGTAGGGAGTGCAGAGTAGTGAGTAGTGAGTAGAGTAGTGAGTAGAGTAGTGAGGTGAGTAGAGTAGAGTAGTGAGTAAAGTAGTGAGTGCAGAGTAGTGAGTAGAGAAGTGAGTAGTGAGTAGTGAGTAGAGTAGTGAGTAGAAAGTAGAGTAGTGAGTAGAGTAGTGAGTGGAGAGTAGTGAGTAGAGTAGTGAGTGCAGAGTAGTGAGTAGTGAGTGCAGAGTAGTGAGTAGTGAGTAGAGTAGTGAGTAAAGTAGTGAGTAGAGTAGTGAGTAGAGTATTAGAGTAGTGAGTAGAGTAGTGAGTAGAGTTGTGAGTAGAGTAGTGAGTAGAGTAGTGAGTAGAGAGTAGAGTAGTGAGTAGAGTAGTGAGTAGTGAGTGCAGAGTAGTGAGTGCAGAGTAGTGAGTAGAGTAGTGAGTAGAGTAGTGAGTAGAGTAGTGAGTAGTGAGTGCAGAGTAGTGAGTAGAGTAGTGAGTAGAGTAGAGTAGTGAGTAGGACATCACAGGCAGCAGCTGTGCAAGCTTCTTACACTCACAAGGAGACCACAGGCAGCTGAGGTGCAATCTTCTCCCACTCACAAGAACGACATCACAGGCAGCAGCAGTGCAAGCTTCTTACACTCACAAGGAGACCACAGGCAGCAGAGGTGCAAGCTTCTCACACTCACAAGAAGGACATCACAGGCAGTAACGGTGCAATATTCTCACACTCACAAGGAGATCACTGGCAGTACACACCACATGAACACACTCCATAACACATATCAACAATACATTGGCATTTACAATGCCATTAGCTCAAACTCAAATAAATCCGAGCCCGATTGCATTTCTAATGCTTGTTATGTAGTGCCAACACCATCCAAAGGCATTTGAGCACTTTACATAGCACCAGTTACCTTTTTTTGTGCAGTTTTATATATAGTGCCTACACCACCCAAAGGTATTGGAGCGCTTTACATTAGCACCAGTTACTTTTTTGTGTGCAATTTTATACAGTGCCAATACCATCTAAAGGTATTGGGGCACCTTATATCAACACTAGTTGCTTTTTTGTGCAGGTTTATATTGCACCAATACCACCCGAAGGTATTGCAGCGCTCTATATTAGCACCAGTTACTTTACACAAGAACACATACATTTTTGTAGGCATGGTGAGATTAAGTGATTTGCCCAAAATCAAGGATTTGATGCCAATGCCGAAACTCAAACTCGGTTTACAAGTTCATAGTCGACAGCTCTGGCCTTTACGCTGCATCCTCTCCCGAAAGAATTTCATATAATCTCCCCAGCCTTGGCCTCAATTCCACATTTTGTGAATATGGATCAATCACCTAATCTCCCCGTTTCTAAACAGTACAAAGATTGGCAAAGCCAGTAGTCTTCGCCTGTGTGAAATCTATGGTTTTTATCTCTCCGCTAGGCGGTGCATGTGCTGCTAGGCTAGACAGCGCATTCGCTGTCACGAAGAGATGTGTTGTTTTCAATCTGTGAGATTTCAGGCCATCCATCTCCTTCCATTGGTAAATTTCAGTGTCACTCTCATTTTCTTTGATGCTATTCGTCATGACAGGCGAACGTCAATCCCTCTTCTAGTGTTTTACCCTCCCATAGTGCATAGACCAAGTACATGTCTCCTTACACTGCTACCGGTTTGTGCAGCTATTTTTTTGCTTGTTTTCAAGCACTTTATAGGAATACTTAGGTCAGCCAATGAGGAAAGGCAGTAGTCCCTCACTCGTCATGGAGTGGAATGGGTCGGTGAGACTGCTGACCCCATTCTGTTGCGAGGTGACAGTGATTGACACTTGGGCATGGGCACTTCAGGGCTTAGAACAGAAGCACTGAGGTCTGATGCTATCAGTTACGATCCCCCTTATAATGAGGTGGAGGGGCTGGAGGTGCTTTGCCAGGCTAAAGATGTCACGGTCACATGAGCTGTGACTTTTCATCCAGGCAAATTTCAGCCTAGGCATCAAGATGCCTGCCCATTTAGTGCATGTCTAGCTCCTGGCTGCCAGATCTAAAAATAAAGGGTGTCTGGCAGGCTGACCTTTGCTCATCCTGACAGACATTCTTTATAGTGGCCAAAAGGTGATTGGGCATGGCCCCTCCACCCAATAGGATGGGACGCAGCTGGCACGAACACTAGCTGATGGCATTGGAGTGCTTTTTATGTGCTCACCAGTTGCATTCCACAATGACACATTCATTTTTATTGCTGATCCCGCTTCAATAAAGGTTTTTCTTTTGCCCTTCATTGTTGCTTCCTCCCGCCCTCTCCTGTCATTGCTTGCCGTTTCCCTTCCCCTTCTACTTCCCTGCTTGACCCATTCCCCCACTATCTCCTCGTTGCTGCTGCTTTTTTTTTTTTTGCACTATCCATTGTATTGGAGCGCTTGTTCCATCTTGCCATAGTGCTAACAAAAGCCGATGGTATTGGAACACATTCATAGTCGTACGCATTTCCCCAGAATCACTGACTGTTCAGCCAACCCTGAGATTCAAACCTGGGGGCATATTACCAACAACTAGCGTGCTGCTGCGGCGATTTTAATCGCTTAGGAACCTTGCTATTATCAAGGTTTATCTCCTAAGCGATAAAAATCGTCCGAAATGCATGAATATCGCTGAAAAGTCAGCGATATTCATGCATTACCGAGCTAATGCTCTTAGCCATGTTATCCACCTACCATTGGATAACATGGCTAAGAACTGCGCAGGGGCAGGTGTTAGCTTTTGGAGATATTCGCGCTTAGCGCGAATATATCCAAAAGTTGGTAATAGGAGATAGCGATGTTAGCGACTGTTTCCAGTCGCTAACATCTTGGCACGCCCACTTTGCATGTCATTAGTGATAAATTTCACTGACATGCAAAGCGGAGCCCAAGATTGTCGCTATCTCCTACTAGCTGTCGCTAACTGGTGTTAGCGACAGCTAGGTATTAGGGAGATAATTTTATCTCCACTTTCTTGGCTTTTAAAGCCAAAAAAGCAGAGATAAACCCCCTTGATAATATGCCCCCTGGTTTCTCAGTTCCTCTGTTGCTACTGTACGTCATATCCTCACTTCACTTCAAAACTGTTTCTCACTATCACTTCAACATTTGTTCAGCAAGATTACGTCAACACCGAACAAGCATTGGCAAAGCCAACAGATCTTGGCAATGCCCAAGCTATTGCATTTGGTATTGTGAATGTCTTTCAGCCATGTTGTCTAGCAGCACCTCTGCTGTTCAGCATGGCTGAAAGTCACTGAAAAACGTGCTGTGATGTGGCCAGAGCAGGCCACGTCATAGCGCTTTTTTGTGTTAGAAGGGGCAGGACGAATAAACTCAACATGGGGTCAAAGAAACTCAGCGTGAACTCAACATACTGGGATTCTGGAGTTTCAGTGATTTTCAGCCATGCTGAACAGCAGATGTGCTGCTAGACAACATGGCTAAAAGACATTCACAATGACAAGACCAATAGCATGGGCATTGATGAGACCTATTGGCTTTGCCAATGCTTGTTTTAAATGGCACGATAAAGCAGCAGACTTCTGATTTAAGTAGAAGGTTAAAAGATATATAGAGAGGAACTTCTGTGAAGGAATGTCTGCAACCAATTTAAAGACTGGGCCATTTATCTAACCACTGAGAAAGACTATCCCTTTTAATGCACCTAAGATTGTGGAATGCTTGAATGTATATTCCCGTTGAAATATATCATGTTAGGCTCTGTCTGTTTATCTGCAGCCCAACACATGTTTTTAATACCTGAAGCTCTAACTTTAGTGAATACATGCATGTACTGCAGGCAACAAGAATGCAGTTGGACACATTTCATTTGATGGTTGATATACATCCCTTTAAAAGAGGCAGCTTTTTTAGGGCCCACTACCCTTGGGAATGAGAATGTCTAGCCCTATTAGCTGGACCACTTGTACATGACAGGTTGTGTTTGTAATTTACTGTATTTTTACTGAACAGCTGCTTTTGTCATGGGTGCTTGTAACGTCATCTACCTAATGATTTCAACACCACAGCAGGTTCCACTTATGGAGGTGAGTTTCAATGAAACCTTGAAGAGAAGAGGTTTCTTTAGAATCACATTCTGTCTGGCAACTCTTTGTGCATCACAATTTTATCTAGAGATTCCAAATCCACAAGACTTGGCCACAGCAATGGTCCCCTCCGATAAAGGCAGGTACTGTCCTTATGACCATACATTTAATAGAGATTCCATTTAGCGAATTCTCCAAAGCAGAACCGTGTAAACGGTTTCTAGCCCTAATCACGTCCATATAAATATCGTATTTACATACCCACACCACGTGTATTGGTAGAGGGCAACTTTCACCTTCAAAGAGATCTTTTAAAGCTATTGTCAAATGCTTTCTGTTACCGGACTCCATGGAATTTATTTTGCAGACCTCAGTTGGATTGAAATGCTACGTGGACCCACCGGAATTCAAACCTGTGACCGAGGGGTCAAGAACAGCTCCCTGGAGATGGCCACTCATCCACCAGACATCCAAAATCACAAGTGTTATTATAGAACCAGACTTTCCTGTTTCAGGCGTCTCCAACCAGCCAATCACATGCTACCAGTAGCTCCCAGACACCTTCAGAGTAGCTTCCAGCCTTGAGACAGTTTTTAAATAAGCACAGGGTCACATTTTTCTTTCAAAGTTAAAGGAAGGATGTGTTTACTTCACATTATTATCATCAGACTGCAGACAGCAGAGTCTGATAATAAGAAGTGCTGTATTCAGATTTATGACCTAGGGCATCCAGGTGAACAACTGAAGCACTGAGGTATTTCATTCTTAAATAAAGGTCCTTGTTGACTCAATATTGCAGCTGAGAACCAAATAATGTTTATGAATGCTTTTAAATGGGAGACAATTAAAATGAAACCTTACTTTAATGACTATGGGGCACATTAGGATGGCGGATGGACATTCCGTCGTAAAAAGGGACAGCCCGCCATAAGGGCGGGGGTCCCGTGTGTGCCATTAGGATGCACCCGCCACAGTGGCGGGCGCATCCTGCATCCCTAACATTGTGGCAGGCGGTGCACTCAGCACCACCCGCCACAATGCTAGGGAGGCATGTTGTGCACTTCCATGCACAACATGGAAGGCACCGCGCGTTGCCTGCCATGTTGTGAATGGACCTGCAGGGGGGTACCATAGGTTCCTCCCATGTGCACCCCCACCCCCTGGAGTCCCTGGGGGCCCACAACGGGCCCCCAAAGCAGACTCCGCATGCCTTTCCGTGGCGGCAATGCCGCCATGGAAAGGCATCTGTAAACTCACACTCTAATATGGCTGGCGGTGTCTTACAGACCGCCACCAAATAGAACCCTTTTCCGCCCGGTCGACATGTCGACCAGGCGGAAAAACGGGGGACGGTCTTTCCGTTCGCCGCGGAATCCCCAGCCATTATAATATGGCGGGGGTAATTTCTGCATGGATGGCCGGCGGATCACCCCCACCGGAGCGGCGGTGGCTACCGCCGGCTCGGCGGGGGCTATCCGCCCGCCATCCTAACGGGGCCCTAAGTCTTCATTTTTTCTCCATTTTCAAAGTGTTGCATTTACAAGCAGCAGTCATTTTGTTCCCAGTGGCCAGTAAACATGGTGTCATATTTATATCTGAAATAGTAATTTTTTCAAATGGGAGAAATTTAAAGTGAAGAAAACTTTTTGGGAGAAATTTAAAATGAAGAAAACCTTTTCTATGAAACTTTAAGTATTAATGTCTTCCTCCTCTTTAAATGAAAGCATGTTTCTTCACTTAAAATTCCTCACATTTAACATCTTAGCCGCAGCCGTTATTTCGCGGCAGTGCGGCGGTTCTGCGGAGTGGGCGGGGCCACGTCGGCCATTGGACATTCGCTTCAGTAAAGGGGGTGGTGATGGACAGAGCATCTGAATTAAACAGACCACTCATAGCCAGTCAAAAGATCAGGGCTTGATCCATCACCGTTTTTTAGCTCACTGCACCATCCCAGTTCAGAACCTGGCTACATGCAAATTAGTCTGTCCCTGGCCCAGTGCATCATGGGAACAGGGCAGACCAAACTACCAAGCCAATTCTTTACTGGAAAGGAAACAAGCTTCCGGGGACCGGTTTCTGGCATTGCAGCCGTCTTCGGCCCGGCTTGCTTGAATCCTGATGGTGCAGTGAGCAAGGGACTCATGTCTGAGCATACCCTGCAACTCCTATAGTGGCCAAAACGATTCAGAAAAGGGGGTGGTGATGGACAGAGCATCTGAATTAAACAGACCACTCATACCCAGTCAAAAGATCAGGGCTTGATCCCCCCCCTTTTTGAATCATTTTGGCCACCACAAGTGTGGAAGGGTATGCTCAGATGTGAGTCCCTTGCTCACTGCACCATCAGGATTCAAGCAAGCCGGGCCGAAGACGGCTGTAATTCCAGAAACCGGTCCCCGGAAGCTTGTTTCCTTTCCAGTAAAGAATTGGCTTGGTAGTTTGGTCTGCCCTGTTCCCATGATGCACTGGGCCAGGGACAGACTAATTTGCATGTAGCCAGGTTCTGAGCTGGGATGGTGCAGTGAGCTAAAAAACGGTGATGGATCAAGCCCTGATCTTTTGACTGGGTAGGAGTGTTCTGGGCAATAGCTCGCTTAATCTTCCCGACGGCCCCCCAGCGCCTAGAGACCCTTACGGGTGATTGTGCGCTTTACAAATGTGGACTTTACTTTTACTTTACTGCTTAATTCAGATACTCTGTCCATCACCACCCCCGTTTTTGAATCACATTGGACATTCGCAGCACCAGCGAGGTAGTGCTCGCGACGGCCAACGGCCGACGGCAGCAGGGAAGGGGTTAAACAAATGTATTTTTCTGTTATAAAATGGAACCACATCTAAAGGACAGTGGGAGCATGATGCTTCGTGTTTGTAAATGTGATACTTAAAATGGTAAAACATTTAAATTATGAGTTTTATGTAATCCATATAAACCAAATTAACTCTGCAGTTTAACTTTCTCGACACAGTGCCAAGTGAAAAATACAACCATTATATTAAGTGGGAGAAATTTAAAGTGCAGAATAATGTTCCATATTCTGAACATTTTTGCAGAACATTTTTCTGCACTTTAAACTTCTCCCATTTGGGTTATACATGTGACAGCACCACATATGGCAAAAGGCATGTCTTGTGCCACAAGTACATGTGACACAGGCTCTCAGGATCTCGTACACATATATCCCATTCATACTCACACATGTTCATACATCCCCACAGACCACGCTCTCACTGACACACATGGCAGCCCTGTCATAGTGCCCGTAGTCAAAGTATTTTGTTCAAACCACAGTATCCAGCTCTATGTGCATTAAGCTTAAAGTCAATTAAGTTGGGCGTTTGGGCATTTAGTAACAATACGTGAGTTGCTTGGCCTTCAGTAGCTCACAATGATTTCCACTGATCAGAAGTAGCTTTCACTACAGAAAGGTTGGAGAGCCCTTAAACACTTCTTTATAACTTTCTGAAAAGATGCTGAGTTACTGAACATTGCATGCCTTAATTATCCACAGCAAGGTCAATATTTATGTTCATGTTGGTTTATGGTGGAGAATTGCTTACAGGCACTAAAAATGAATACAAATGAATAATCCGCAGCAAATGGCTATAACTGTTGTTAACCGCATCGCTGCGGCGGCTATTCTGCCGCAGCGCTAAGGGGGCGGGGCGGCCGCACGGCGGCCGCATGCTGGTGACGGAACAGCTCCATCATCAGCCGCGGTTGGGCTGTACTCATGACGGAGCGGTTCCGTCATGGCCCCGCCCGCTCAATAGAACGCCCAGCGCAGGCGCGGAATCCGCGCCGCGCAGGCGCGGCTGCCGGGCCATGACGAAATGCTCCGTCATCAGCACAGCGCCACGGCAGCTGATGACGGAGCGGTTCCGTCATCAGCATCGAAAGGGTTAAAGGTGATTTTCCTAAATTATAAGCCCGAGATAAGGGTCTATTAAGAGGGAAAGTGCCTATAATACAGTATTATAAAGCCAGCTGCCATGGGCTAGTCTGTTAAATTCTCTGTCCACAAGTTATGTGCCCAAACCACAGGGAAGGCAAAGAGGCTCAAGGCAATTAATAACCAGCATAGCCTGAGTCAGAAGTGCTATAATGCTATTAGAACAATCCAGCCACTGTGGGCAAAATGCTGTAAATAAAACTGGGAGAAACAGAATACAAACATTGGAATATTGAATCAGAAAGTCCACGAGCCATTATTTGCCCTGAACCACGCCATTGCCTTCAGAGGAGCTTTCAACATGCCAATGTTCTAATGTTTGCTTAAGTATTGTATGTAAGTAGAACAGCCATAGCTAATTTCTCTAGGAAGCTGTAGATTCATGCATTGTACCCAGCGGTCGTTCCTCTGCTAAGGCGGAGGAGTGTTGCCCCGCTGCTTCAGCAGCAAGTTGAATACAAAAAATAAAATAATAAGAACATTCGTTATTATCATTTTGTTTTTTGTATTCCACTTGCAGCTGAAGCCAGCCAGGCAGGGCTGGGCTCATTGTGTCACAGAGGAAGAAGTGGTGGCAGCACCTAAAGTGTGCATAACGCTTTAGCTGGCCGTCTCTGGCCGGCCAAAGCGCCATGCACAAAGTGCATGTTCTCCATGCCGGCTGTATTACAGCCTGCGTGGAGAACATGCACAGCCTACCAGCCCCAGTCTCAGTGCAAACCACTGCACTCAGACCAATCACAATGCTGCTAAGGCAGGGTTGTGATTGGTCAGGAGATTCTGGGAGGCTGTGTGCTTCCTGTCGAGTGTAGACAGGAGGGCGGAGGAAGAAGAGGTGGCGGCCGACAGTCGACGATAAAAAAGTAAGTTCTATTTTTTTAATTTATTTATTTCCCCAACCCTTTCCTCCATCCCTCCTTCCCCTCGCCCCATCATCCCTGTTTGGTAGCAGCCACTACAGATTGTATCTATCAATATTATGAGGATCAGGTGTCTTGTCAGAAGTGTTGTGGTTTGTCCCTCCATGTGTTAGTAGAATAGCAAAACGTAACATTTTCCTGAAGGGCTAAGATAGTTGAACTGATCCAGGAAAGCCAAACATAGGGCTCAAGGAGAAAGTTATTGAATCCTCGAAGTCATCTCATTAGTGCAGCCATATTACCAGAAGCATGGCATTAGTTTAATATTAGACAAATGTCTATCAGAGATAGGGTAGATGCATTTTTTTGTGCTAGAACCTGGCTCAAACAGATCTCCATGTTTTCCAGCCTAGAATTGAAATATTAAAGGGAGGATGCAGGAGAGCTCAGTCCACCCCTCCCATGCCCTGAGACAAGGTTCAGAGTGTCACCAAGAATGAAGGTAAGAGGGGACCTAAAATAACCCACTATGTAGTTGTGTCCCCCTCAGCCTTAAGGAAAATGTGTCTCTATAATTAATGCTCTTGTGCCATGTATAAAAATGGATTTTGTCTGTGGATATACCTTCCCTTTTGTAGCTGGCTTGTGTTCAAGGTTAATAATGTAGCTGCCTACAAACTGCTCTACTTTGTTGGGACACTACATAAAATGACAAAGCCAGTAGTTCCGGTTGTATGTCAATACAACGCGGTGTTTACACCGCACTACCATTACAACGCTGGTTTTACAACTCAAGTCGTTACCACGACTTGCGCTGTAGGGTGCTGGACTGAGGAATAGTAAGATTTACTATTCCAACACCAGCCTACGTACAGTAGGGAAGGTGTTGGAATAGTACATCTACTATTCCTTAGCCTAGAGCGCCCTCCAGCGCAAGTTGTGGTAACGACTTGCGTAGTAAAAATCATCGTTGTAATGGTAGTGCGGTGTAAACACCGCGTCGTCATGAATGTTCCCGCTGTGGCAGCTGTGGGGGATCTGACCTTGAAAGACTTCTTCCCCACTCAGCACTATATCGAAGAATTAGGCAGTCCAGGCCAGGATTATCTCCCTGGCTTGGACTGAAGGTCAGAGTCTTGGATCCAGAGATGTCTCATATGCATAGCTGCACATTTCTGGTTCTACAGGGGGTGCCCAATGTATGTAACTGCTGCCACATAAATTTTATACCCCTATAATTTTCTATTGACAACCACATCTAAATAAAGTCAATGGACTTATTCGTCCAGTGGTCTGAGCCCAGAAATGAAGACACCACTTTTCAATAAGAAAGCACAACAGCAGCAGCCTGCCAGGGTTCATTAGAACCCATCCAGCTAAGAGGACTAGTCTGTCCTATTCTTCATCTGTCTCTAACACTAGAGTTTGGGCGAAGCCTTTTAGTTGACCTTGACACCCTTTACCAATCTGAATTTAGCGTGCGCTCCTAATGATTTACTTTCTAACATCATAATTAATGGTTAATGTTAGGAATGGGCTGAGTGGGGCATTGGGTTGAATTCTTTTATGGCTAGTCTCTGATAAATCATGGCTCCCTTTTGTGCATTCTTGGTTGCTGAATGATTGTTTTTCCAGTTGGAGCCACACCTTGAGACTATGGTTAATTTTCTGTATTTTCTATTATCTGTAGACTCTGCTGTAAAGGAATTAGAATGTATCTTATCCTTACCCTTGATGGTGACTGTGGACCATGCCAGGAGATATATTGGCTCATGAATGGCAATGGTTGATTTTAGTTACATGGCACAAACTGTTTTACTTGTATTTATGGGAAAGAAGTGTTTCACCATATCCATAATAAATCAGTTCAGTTTGCCAGTCTTTAGTTCACCCTAAGTGTGGGGTGTTTGGTTGTGCTTTCCTGTGGAAATGCATGCTTTTTAGATGTTCTTGCTTCCTCCCTTGTGTACTGCTTATCAACGCAAACCCCACAAGCAAATGCATGCGTGGTGAAGCCATAAACTGTGTTTAGTGCTTTACCTTTTTATATACATACACACACATATATATATATATATATATATATATATATATATATATATATATATATATTCTGGGGTTTTTAACTTAAGTTATATATATATATATATATAAAAAACGAAACCCACCCTGAACCCCAGAAATACCCCATCACCCCAAAACCCTGACACACCCTGAACCCCAAAACCTTGAACACACCCTAAACCCTACAAATTCACCCTACACCTCAGAACCCTAAACCCCCTGACCCCTAAAATTACCCCTGCACCCCAAAATCTAAACGCACCCTGAACCCAAAAAATACCCCTGCGCCCCAAAACCTTAAACGAACCCTGAACCCCAAAAATACCCCTGCACCCCACAATCTTAAACCCACTCTGAACCCCACAAATACCCCTGCACCCCTAGACCTTAAACACACCCTGAAACCTAAAAATATCCCCTACACCCCAAAACCCTAACCCACCCTGACCCCTAAAAATACCCCAGTACCCCAAAACCAAAACGTACCCTGAACCCTAAAATTATCCCCTACACCCCAAAACCCTAACCCACCCTCATCCCTAAAATTACCTCAGCACCCCAAAACCTAAACACACCCTGAATCCCAAAAATACCTCTGCACCCCAAAACCCTAACCCACCTTGATCCTAAAATTACCCCTAAACCTAAATACACCCTGAACCCCAAAAATACCCCTGCACCCCAAAACCTTAAATGCATCCTGAACCCCAAAAATACCCCTGCACCCCAAAACCTTAAACAAACCCTGAATCCCAAAAATACCCCTGCAACCCACAACCTTAAATGCACTCTGAACCCTAAAAATACCCCTGCACCCCAACACCATAAACACACCCTGAACCCCAAAAATACCCTTGCATCCCAAAAACTTAAACACACCCTGAACCCTGAAAATATTCCCTACACCCCAAAACCCTAACCCACCCTGACCCCTAAAAATACCCCAGTACCTCAAAACCAAAACGTACCCTAAACCCTAAAATGATACCCTACACCCCCAAACCCTAACCCACCTTGATCCGTAAAATTACACCAGCACCCCTAAACCTAAACACACCCTGAACCCCAAAAATACCCCTGCACCCCAAAACCTTAAACGCACCCTGAACCCTAAAAATACCCGGTACACCCCAAACCCCTAACCGACCCTGACCCCTACAAATACCCCAGTACCCCAAAACCAAAACACATCCTGGCCCCTAAAACTACCCCCTAAACCCCATAACCCTAACTCACTCTAAAAATACCCCAAAACCCAAACATACATAGAACTCTAAAATTACCCCTGAACACCCATAACATATACCCCTACACCCCAACCACAAACACTATACTTACCTTATACTTACATTTAAAAGACATATGCTTTTACCATTCAGGCATTTACAACGAATTTCGTTGTAAAAGCATGCGTGGTAAAAGCATATAAAATGTAATGCCATACGTTGTAATGGCATCGCGGAGTCATAGTAAATGCGTTGTCAAGGTATGCGGGGTGATGGTATGCAGGATAAAAGATTTGTGGTACTGGTTGTTTACCACTCTAGGGTCATGAAACATATGTGCATATTAATGATGATGCATGCATATGTACATATCATTGCACTTTCTTTTTACCCATGGTTTTCAGCATTGACAAAAATCCTTTGTTTTTCTTGTTGCTAGTGCTAAACACTATCAACCAAAACAGCTGACAAAGCCAATGGGTCGGCATTGGCAAAGCCAAAGGGAGACTAATTGAGCTTGCAAATGCTTAAGTACCATAGTCTCTGCATCCTGCACCATCATACCTCTTTTTTCCCCCATTCTTCATCCATATTCTGTACATTCTCCTGCTGTGCTCTCCGTCAACCTCCCCTTTATGTTACCCCTTCTGAACTCACACCCTCCTCACTGTATAGTGTACAGAGTTCAAAAACATTGATTTAACCAAGATGTATTCTTGCCTGATCCATGTGGGCTAGCGGGAGACTTAGGGGCATATTATCAAGGACAGCGTTCAAAATTATCACCGGTTTAGCGGCAGAAAACTGCCGCTAAAGCGGCGATAATGAGCTTGATAATATGCCCGTGTGAATTCCAAAAGTTTTCTGCCGCTAAACCGGCGATAATTTTAACGCCGTCCTTGATAATATGCCCCTTAGTAACCATGGGTGGTATGAATGGTGGCCACTGAGGGCACATGGGGGCATATTATCAACAACTAGCAATATTGCTAAATGAGCTTAGCAATAGTTTTTTTTATCGCCGCGCATCGCCGGATTTTATCGCAGAGATAACGTGCTATTAGCAACGTTTATCTCAAATGCGATAAAATATACGGCGATAGCGGCTCAATGCGTGAATATCGCTGGAAATCCAGCGATATTCAGGCATTAACGCCAAAAGAGTCTTAACCTGAATATCCAACTCCCATTGGATATGCAGGTTAAGAAGTGGTCTGAGCAGGCGTTCGTTTTTGGCGATATTCGCGCTTAGCGTGAATTTTTTCATCGCTGTGCCTGCGTTGATAATAGGCAATAGCGATGTTAGCGACTGCTTTCAGTCGCTAACAGGTTGGGTACGCCCACTTTGCATGTCATTAGCGATAAACATCGCTGAAATGCAAAGCGGGCCCCAAACCGCTCGCTATCGCCTACAAACTGTCTCTAACTGCTGTTAGCGGCAGCTTGCTAATAGGGCGATAAAATTATCGGCGCTTTAGCGGGAAAAACTCCCGCTAAAGCGGCGATAAGGCCCTTGATAATTTGCCCCTAGGTATGTTACAGACGTTTATTCTTTACTGCAACAGAGCTAAGGCAGGTTGGCTTCCTAGTTTCTTGATGCGTGGGTATTACTTATGCCTTAGAGCTTGCCCCTTGTCGTCTTTCAGGCTCCAATCTACCTTTTGTCTAGAGATCTGCCCTGGATGTAAGAACTTACCTAAGTGAGTGTTTATGCAGTTCTTGGCAAAAAAGATGTTGTAGTAGTAAATTGTCTGTTTTGTAACTGATATTTTTATCAACTCCCCCTGGTTACCAGGGGATGAGATACTACATTGTTCCTTCAGTGCCCCCATTTCAACCAACTCCTTTTCTATATTTCTTATTCCTTAACCCCTTTCACTCTTTACCCTTATTCCACACTACTTTACCATGCAAGCCCATCCAACTTCCGCTTCTATTTACCTCCTTCAATCCTTTCTTCTCTGACCTTCTTTTTGTTTAGGGATGTAGTAGAAAGAGAAAGTGAACTACTAGGATCCTAAACCTTTGCTTAGATCTCTCTCTCACTACTTTTTTTCCCTGAGTTTGATTTGCAAGGGTCTGTTTTCGGGATTTATTGGTTGTTTTGTGCACCTTTTGAAAGGTTTTGATACTAAACAGACATGCCATTCATTTCCACGTCTCTGTTAGTTTTGGTTCCTTTTTGCAATATTTTGGTTAGTATTTAAATTGTATTTTTTTACATCTTAATTTTCAGAACTTTAGATTTTTTTCCAGTCATCCTAGCGCAGTGGCAGTCAATAGTAACATATGTGATACAAATGAATTCCACTGCAACGAACTGTACAAGGCCCTCATGGTGATTTTCTACATAGAGTTAAGGCAGGCCTGGGGACTTTACCTAAGGGAGTGTTCTCGCCATGCACAACTTACTATCCTACATATTATATCACTCATGATGTTCTATAACATCAGTTCTATAACATCACTGATAAAATCAGAGCAACATTTGAAATTACATTGATGACAATATTGTGCATGGCGGGTGCGCGAGTTATAGTTACCTTATGGCACACGTTTTAGTTACAAGAGATAACTATAACTGGTAAATTTCAGCAGCTTTTGTATTTATAATATTACATTGTCACTTGTATTTCATCTAACCTATAATATCACTTCAACCTTTGGTGTTTTCAATATTACCTACTGGCGGTCGCCAGTAGGTATATATAGTTAGGATTTTTTCTCTATGGGTTTTTTGAAAATTCTATGTCTAATAACTTTGGCGTTTGTGGACGGAATTGGCTGAAATTTTCAGGAAAATGGCACATTTTGTTTCTGAGCAGCCCCTGAAAATTTGGGGGGGTTTCGTCCAGGGGGGGTCGAGAAAAAAGGGGGGTCCCAAAACGTGTTTTTAACATTGAGTTTTCCATAGGGCGGTTGGCCTCACTTTTAGCCCGAACGGCTGAATGGATTTGCACGAAACTTGGCAAAATTGTAGGGACTGGTAGCCCGATGTGCCTTTTGTAGGTCTCAATATATGTGCTAGAGTGGATTTTGAGAAATTAACGTTTAAAAAAAGATATATATCTGTAACAGCGGACCGGGCAGCGTCCCAGGACGCGTACTTTTCGCGCAACGGAGCTTTGTGAAGCGAAGCTGATTGGTTCTCCGGCGTCTGTCAACATTCCAAACAGTCCGTAGCGGCCGCCATCTTGTCTCTCGGTAGGATCGAGAGACAAGAGGAGGCCAAAGCGAAGGGGCAAATGACCATAAGGGGGAATAGTAGATCCTCGCTGACCCCCTAGGTTTGATGTGGAGGTTTTAAAAGGGCCCCGCGGGGCAAAAAAAAAAAATAATAATAATAATCGAACGGCTGAATGGATTTGCACGAAACTTGGCAAAATTGTAGGGACTGGTAGCCCGATGTGCCTTTGCTAGGTCTCAATATATGTGCTTCAGTGGATTTTGAGAAATTAACGTTCAAAAAAAGATATATATCTGTAACAGCGCACCGCTTCGCGTACTTTTCGCGCAACGGAGCTTTGCGAAGCGAAGCTGATTGGCTCTCCGGTGTCTGTAAACATTCCAAACAGTCCGTAGCGGCCGCCATCTTGTCTCTCGGTAGGATCGAGAGACAAGAGGAGGCCAAAGCGAAGGGGCAAATGACCATAAGGGGGAATAGTAGATCCTCGCTGACCCCCTAGGTTTAATGTGGAGGTTTTAAAAGGGCCCCGCGGGGCAAAAAAAATAAATAATAATAATAATCGAACGGCTGAATGGATTTGCACGAAACTTGGCAAAATTGTAGGGACTGGTAGCCCGATGTGCCTTTGCTAGGTCTCAATATATGTGCTTCAGTGGATTTTGAGAAATTAACGTTCAAAAAAAGATATATATCTGTAACAGCGCACCGCTTCGCGTACTTTTCGCGCAACGGAGCTTTGCGAAGCGAAGCTGATTGGCTCTCCGGTGTCTGTAAACATTCCAAACAGTACATAGCGGCCGCCATCTTGTCTCTCGGTAGGATCGAGAGACAAGAGGAGGCCAAAGCGAAGGGGCAAATGACCATAAGGGGGCATAGTAGATCCTCGCTGACCCCCTAGGTTTGATGTGGAGGTTTTAAAAGGGCCCCGCGGGCAAAAAAAATAAATAATAATAATAATCGAACGGCTGAATGGATTTGCACGAAACTTGGTAAAATATTAGGGACTGGTAGCCCGATGTGCCTTTGCTAGGTCTCAATATATGTGCTTCAGTGCATTTTGAGAAATTAACGTTCAAAAACAAGATATATATCTGTAACAGCGCTCCGCTTCGCGGAGATAAAATTATATCTGTATTACCTAGCTGTTGCTAACACCAGTTAGCGACGGCTAGTAGGAGATAGCGACCATCTTGGGCCCCACTTTGCATGTGAGTGATATTTATCACTAATGACATGCAAAGTGGGCATGCCAAGATGTTAGCGACTGGAAACAGTCGCTAACATCGCTATCTCTTATTATCAACTTTTGGAAATATTCGAGATAAGCTCGAATATCTCCAAAAAGTAACAGCTGCCCTGAGCAGTTCTTAGCCATGTTATCCAATGGGAGGTGGATAACATGGCTAAGAGCATTAGCTCGGTAATGCATGAATATCGCTGAGTTTTCAGCGATATTAATGCATTGCGGTCGTTTTTTATCGTATTTGCGATAAACCTTGATAATAGCAAGGTTTATGTGCGATAATTTCTGACGGTAAAAAAATCTTTGCAATGCATCGTTAGGGATAAATATCGCTTAACTTTGGTAATATGCCCCAACGTCTGTTAACGTTCGATTCGAAGGAAATCAGGAAGTGTTGAAAAACATTGTCTGCGCCATCTTGTCTTTTTTCAAATGCCACACTTTTGTCGTGCACGGCAGCCATTTTAGATGCCTTGACCAGACCCACTCTGTGCACGCTGTCGATCCTTAGCATGGCTCCCCACCCTCGCAAGCATCTCACCCAGGCAGTGGTCACCCCCGCTCTCTGTCTTATGCATGGGTAATAAACCTCCCCCCATCTGCGCTGCTCTTCCCTGAGAATCACACCCTGTGCCCGCCCGACACCTCCCTTTCGCCCTATTCACTACCGCACCCTCTGACACTCCTTTTCCTCTGTGTCCGATTGTCCAGGCCGGTCCTAGGCTATCAGCTAGCCCTGCAGATGTAGTTTATGGCCACAGCTGTAAAGAATCACCCCTCTTCAAAGGAGTTATAGTAGATCAAGGCCCACACTCGATGAGATCCGTCACAGCAGAAGCGTTGCTATTATCTGAAAACCATCCTGTATTGTGATTGGGGAGGGGACCGAGCGTGAAGCGGTAGATTCCAGGGATGACTCTTTGTACATCAAAGTTTTTACAATTATGTGTCACATTAAAAATATATAGCACTCCGACAAAGTAGTAAGATTATAAAACTTTAATAATTTATAAATATATACAAGAAAACAAAAATAGTAATAACATATAAACATTTTTAGGGAAAAACAACGAAGTAGCGGTCGGCTGTGCGAATAGTCCCAACGCAGCACAACGTCCAGATTTCCGGCGTGGGGCGTCGCGGGGGGTGGGTCATCAGTAGCAAGCTGTTGTGCGAATAGTTCCAAGGCAGCAGAACGCGCCGAAATCTAGATGACACGAAAGTGATGTCTAGTAAGTTGCCACCCAGCAAATAACGGTGTGGGGCGTCGCGGGGGGTGGGTCATCAGTAGCAAACTGTTGTGCGAATAGTTCCAAGGCAGCAGAACGATGGCACCAAGGTGATGTCCAGTAAGTTGCCGCACTGGTTTTGGTATCCTACAATGCTGCTCCGAATAACGGCGTGGGGCGCCCCGGGGGAGGCGGTGTGAACGGGCCTCTCCAGGTGGAGTGTCATCTGTTGTAGTGGGGCGCCCCTTTACCGTTTCAGTTGCCATTCCGTCCGTTTTTGGTCCACTGTGTCAAAAGCCGCAATTCAGCTGAGTTGCGCCCACTCTTGCGGTGCAGCGATAGGCGGCTGTCACAGGACTCTCAAAATGGCGGCAGGCTCTTTCCTTTTTGGGCCTGGTCCACTGAAATGGCCCTGGGACACCTTGGAAATCGGACGCTTGTCTGCTAGGTCTTGGACCCCATTCTCGAAAGCGTCCCCTCCGCATTGAGAATTCATCAAAAGTTTTGGGGGCCCCGACTCCTGCAGGCTTCTGGTGGGGAGCGGCTGCCATGATTGCTCGCGGAATGACCACGACGGAGCTGCGAGATGGTGGTGCTCTCATGCTGACGCCAGCTTCAGTCTGAAACATCCAGAAACAAGGTGGGGCTTTCATCGTTTGGAAAAAAAAAAAGTTTTCATCCAATGAAAAGTGTTGTTTTTAGGTCATATGATCAAGCCTTCCATCATTAGGAAACCAAAAGTAAAATGAACCAATGAAAAGTTTTATAAACAAGTCACATGACCTGTTATGCGGCATACGGTATAAAATGCGGAGAAAATACGTTGGCACGTGAGGCGGCGTCCGTAGCGGACCGATGTGCGAATAGGCCGAAGGCAACACAACGCGCCAAGATCCGGATGGCACCGAGGTGGTGTCCAGCAAGTTGCAGCACTGGTGTGGCCATCCTACAATGCTGAAAGTCGGCGTGGGGCGCCCCGTTGGCCTGTGAGTTTGCGTCAGTAGCGGACCGATGTGCGAATAGGCCGAAGGCAGCACAACGCGCCAAGATCCGGATGGCACCGAGGTGGTGTCTAGTAAGTTGCCGCACTGGTGTGGCCATCCTACAATGCTGAAAGTCGGCGTGGGGCGCCCCGTTGGCCTGTGAGATGGCATCAGTAGCGGACCGATGTGCGAATAGGCCGAAGGCAGCACAACGCGCCAAGATCCGGATGTCACCGTGGTGGTTTCATAGTTGAGAGGCACTTCATCTGCAGTGGGGCGCCGAGATCCGGATGGCACCGAGGTGATGTCTAGCAAGTTGCTGTACTGGTGTGGCTATCCTACAATGCTGATAGTCGGCGTGGGGCGCCCCGTTGGCCTGTGAGATGGCGTCAGTAGTGGACCGATGTGCGAATGGGGCCAAAGGCAGCGCAACAATATATTCTGAATTGAAGACACCACAAGGCGCTGAGATGCCAAGTTCCAGATGGCACCGAGGTGGTGTCTAGCAAGTTGTGGCACTGGTGTGGCCATCCTACAATGCTGAAAGTCGGCGTGGGGCGCCCCGTTGGCCTGTGAGATGGCGTCAGTAGCGGACCGATGTGTGAATGGGGTCGAAGGCAGCGCAACAATATTTTCGGAATAGAAGACACCACTAGGCGCTGAGATGTCAAGATCCGGATGGCACCGAGGTGGTGTGTAGCAAGTTGCCGCACTGGTGTGGCCATCCTACAATGCTGAAAGTCGGCGTGGGGCGCCCCGTTGGCCTGTGAGTTTGCGTCAGTAGCGGACCGATGTGCGAATAGGCCGAAGGCAGCACAACGCGCCAAGATCCGGATGGCACCGAGGTGGTGTCTAGTAAGTTGTCGCACTTCTGTGGCCATCCTATAATGTTGAAAGTCGGCGTGGGGCGCCCCGTTGGCCTGTGAGATGGCGTCAGTAGCGGACCGATGTGCGAATGGGGCCAAAGGCAGCGCAAAAATATTTTCTGATTTGAAGACACCACAAGGCGCTGAGATGCCAAGATCCGGATGGCACCGAGGTGGTGTCTAGCAAGTTGTGGCACTGGTGTGGCCATCGTACAATGGTAAAAGTCGGCGTGGGGCGCCCTGTTGGCCTGTGAGATGGTGTCAGTAGCGGACTGATGTGCGAATGGGGCCAAAGGCAGCGCAACAATATTTTCTACAATATTTTCGGAGTAGAAGACACCACAAGGCGCTGAGATGCCAAGATCCGGATGGCACCGAGGTGATGTCTAAGTTGCGGACCGATGTGCGAATGGGGCCAAAGGCAGCGCAACAATATTTTCTGAAGAGAATACACCACAAGGCGCTGAGATGCCAAGATCCGGATGGCACCGAGGTGATGTCTAAGTTGCGGACCGATGTGCGAATGGGGCCAAAGGCAGCGTAACAATATTTTCTGTATGGAAGATACCACTAGGCGTTGAGATGCCAAGATTCGGATGGCACCGAGGTGATGTCTAGCAAGTTGTGCCACTGGTGTGGCCATCGTACAATGGTAAAAGTCGGCGTGGGGCGCCCTGTTGGCCTGTGAGATGGTGTCAGTAGCGGACTGATGTGCGAATGGGGCCAAAGGCAGCGCAACAATATTTTCTGACTGACACCACAAGGCGCTGAGATGCCAAGATCCGGATGGCACCGAGGTGATGTCTAAGTTGCGGACTGATGTGCGAATGGGGCCAAAGGCAGCGTAACAAGATTTTCTGTATGGAAGATACCACTAGGCGTTGAGATGCCAAGATTCGGATGGCACCGAGGTGATGTCCAGCAATTTGCTGTAGTGGTGTGGTCATCCTACAATGCTGAAACTCGGCGTGGGTCGCCCCATTAGCCTGTGAGATGGCGTCAGTAGCGGACCGATGTGCGAACAGGCCGAAGGCAGCACAACGCGCCAAGATCCGGATGTCACCGTGGTGGTTTCATAGTTGAGAGGCACTTCATCTGCAGTGGGGCGCCGAGATCCGGATGGCACCGAGGTGATGTCTAGCAAGTTGCTGTACTGGTGTGGTCATCCTACAATGCTGAAATGTAGTGGGGCGCCCCTTTACCGTTTCAGTTGCCATTCAGCTGAGTTTCGGCTGCTCTTGATGCTACAGCGACAGGCGGCTGCAAGAGGACTCTCAAAATGGCGGCCTGTTCTTTGGATTTGGGCCTGGTCCACTAAAATGGCCCTGGGACACCTTAGAACTCGGACGCTCGATTTTTTTTTTCCTTTCCTGTACATGCAAAAAAAGGTAAATGCCCGGTACGTTACACGCTTCATCTGCCACGATGAACTCTCCAGAGGAACCGAAAAAAAATATAGTTGTGGTAACTATACCATGCATCGTCATATGGAGAGGTGGCACCAATTAATTATAGTGCTGCATAAAAGAGAGATTTGGAGGAGAACCCCTGACCTGCTAGTACATTCATCAAAGAAGTGGCACTGAGAGCTTCAGAGGCAAGGGAAACGGTCCCAAATATTTAGAAGAACTTTGGAAAGATTAAAATGACATGTTTAGATTGTGGCAAATTAATTTCATGTGGACAGATGAGTGTTACTCTAATAAATACTTTTACATGAAGGCTAAAGTTAGCTCATAACCAAGAATAACACATTTAAAGACAAAACCAATTTTAGGAGAGAACAAATTTTAAGATGAAACGAATTTTAAGAGAAAACCTCTCTGACAACAAAATAAAATTCAAAGTATTTTATGAAGAACAAAGTCACATCAAAACACCGGAATTACTTCATTCCATTTCAATTTCAATTATGAGTGAAAAAGTGACTATTGGTGAACAAGGTGAATAGTGCAACAATTTAGTGACACTTATTTACAGGTATTTACAAAATTTATACATGAAAAAATGGGCAAGGGGAAGTGGTTGTTCGAGCGACCGCGAGAGATGCAAGCTGGTTCCTCGCTCTATTGAATAGTGTTTCCCCATGTGAGATTGACCTATTGGCTTATGCACAGCGTGTGACTGCAACCTCCTGTGTATCCTGAATTCCACACAACCAAACCAACAACCCCCCCGTTTTCCCCATGTAACCCCCCTTGTCTTGATAAAGATCCGCGTGACCACCAATCGGGGCACACTAGGATCGAAACGTCGACGCTTAATATTGGTCAAGAACTCTCCAGGAACAGGCACAGTCACCATCTGTCTCCTTGGAGTATTAACTCAGAACTCTGACCGCCAAACCACTTCCCCTTGCCCATTTTTTCATGTATAAATTTTGTAAATACCTGTAAATAAGTGTCACTAAATTGTTGCACTATTCACCTTGTTCACCAATAGTCACTTTTTCACTCATAATTGAAATTGAAATGGAATGAAGTAATTCCGGTGTTTTGATGTGACTTTGTTCTTCATAAAATACTTTGAATTTTATTTTGTTGTCAGAGAGGTTTTCTCTTAAAATTCGTTTCATCTTAAAATTTGTTCTCTCCTAAAATTGGTTTTGTCTTTAAATGTGTTATTCTTGGTTATGAGCTAACTTTAGCCTTCATGTAAAAGCAATTGATTCACCCGACGGAACCATTTTTGTCTTTAACCACGCATACCCAGGTTCTGAGGGACACAGGGTCACCCCTTTTTGTTATAAACACTCTAATAAATACAGCATATGAACGTCATCATAGTCGATGGTTGGTAGAGACATTTTGACTATATCCTGGACCTGCCCGTCCTCGCCCAAAATGGCGCCGGAATAAATGGGACTCGTAACTCCTTGTTGTGTACTGGTTGCAGAACCTTGAAATCACGAGATACGTATGCAGTTTTGAAGCACATGGCGGGCGGGGACGAGAATTGATTGAATATTTCGACATCCCTATTGATATTAAGTTCTGATGTGTTATTGATTACTGTACTGTTGAAAGTTCGAATTAACGTCACCCATGGTACTTGCCCGCAAATGTATATCTAGATAATTTTATTGTAACTGGCCCTGTCGTATTTTAATTATAAAATGTACGTCCACCGATTCCGTAACTGTTAGACACCTTAGTTCTTGCAACCTAATGGCCCGCCCGTTACGTTCTTCTACAGTGTAAATGTGTATTCATCATATACGATTACAGTTTGCTCTGTGGCAGGCCCACGTGGTTATAGGCTCGTATTTGTATAATGAAATTTTCACAATAAAGGTTTTTAAAAGAAAACATGGTAGTAGTATATACATTGGTAAAGTTTTTAATAATAGTCACTGTTTTAGAATCATTAAAAGGCAAGTGAAATAAAGCAGACCAATTACATGAAGGGTAAAAGGTATAATACGAAGGAGCGCAGTAAAGATAAATGGTCAAGGGCTGTTGTGTTTTCTATTCCTGCAACATAAAGTGATCGATAAGAATCTCATATTCAGGCGTATCGGCGACTAAGACAGCAGGTCGACCCTCTTTTGCTCAACGGCTCCGTCATGGGACGAAGAAACGCTCTTTTTCTCGAAAAAAGAATATATTTTACTTGCAGGACAGTTGTAAATTTTCCGGGAAAGTACATTAGCCTGGAACATTATAACATATATTTAAGAAAAAATAATGTTCGGAAGTAATAAAAAGCGTAATTTTTAGGTCATATGACCAAGCCTTTCATCATTAGAATAAGAAAAGTAAAATGAACCAATGAAAAGTTTTATTAACAAGTCACATGACTTGTTATGCTTACGTTACGCGCTGCGCGCCCCGGATGACTTCCGGATGCGCTAACGCGGCGCGTCATATGACGCATTACGCGACAACGCAGGTCCAGAATATAGTCAAAATGTGTCCACCAACCAGCGGTCGGAACACAACCCCTTTCAGCAGGCTAAATAGTTCTGTTAAATGACAACAGAAGGGACAGGCAACAAGAACCATTAGTCAAAGAGGGGAGGGCTAGTTCTTCTCTACCGGGTTACATTGGGGCGCTACCAGAACTGATCGAATTGGTAGTCTACAGTGTTTCTGGATGTTTCAGACTGAAGCTGGGGTTAGCATGAGAGCAGCACCATTTCGTAGCTCCGTCGTGGCCATTCCGCAACCAATCATGGCAGCCGCTTTTTATCGTTATTTTGGGCGGGGTGGGTGGCGGAGCCGAGCTGTTTTGCAGCCATCATTGTGTGGAGTTCAGTTCATTTCACTAGTTTTGTATTTGTCATGAGGGGTTGTTCCTAATGTTTCTATTTTAGCGAGGTCAAAAAGAGATCCCATTAGTGGCCTACTGATTTTGCTCGATTCCTTTTTTTTTACACGATTTTTCGTTATCTGCAAAGACTAAACAGAGTATTGCGACTCTGTGTTTGTTTGTAAATAGAGAATGAACCAAAGAGAACCAATTCTAAAACAGTAAATACTTGGATAACAATCAATCAAATGGAGAGAGAAGCAGGCACGACGTATTACAACGGGGGCAAAGGCCTGCGTTAACTACCCTTCACTATGTGCAAAGAGAGAGTACTCCTAATAGAAATGAGGGGGGGGGGGCACCATTCAAAGCAGATCAGTGTGCATAAACACGAAAATGTTTTCACTTACCACGTACTTGACATTCGACAGCTTATGATATTTGCTATTAAAAAACCATTGAAATTCACTGAAAAAAACCATAGGTTATAGACCATATATAGTTAGGAATTAGCATTTACAAAACCTTGAAAATTCACTGAAAAAACCATAGGTTATAGACCATATATAGTTAGGAATTAGCATTTAAAAAACCTTATTTTACTCACACAAAACCATTGAAATTCCATATATAGTTAGTTGCACTAACTATATATCGCGCACCCGCAATCCACTGCTGATGATGTCACATATTACATCATTCATGACATGGTCAGTGACATCACTGATGACATCACTGATGACATCTCAAATGACATCACTGATGATATCTCATTTGACATCAATGGTCACATCAATGATGATATCATTAATGTGACAATACAATGCATCTCCTCACACTTTAATATAACCTCTGTTACACCCAGTGTTAAATACAGAGTATAATTTTTGAAACCATTGACACACCAATACTAGTTACTACATACGCACTCACTGATTCCTACGTCTACACACACATTCACTCATTCACCCATACAATCATTCATACATACAATCACTCATCTTTACAACACTATCATATGCACTCATACACCTATACAGACACTCACACTCTGCCACTCATCCATGGAGTTACTCACACACCTAGTCAGTCCTGTAAAGAATCAATCACACTTCCATTTTCTAATCTACACAGTTAAACATAGAGTACCTTACATTTTCAAACATATACTAACACATACTTACTCTCTTATAGAATCACTGATACAAGTACACATTGATCTGCACAGAGTCACACACCTCCCAGCCAGCCATACACACACTCAGTCTCCCATACAAATACTTGTGCAACCAATCAATAACCCATATAGCTACTTATATAGCTACTGATCAACACATGCAGCAGCTTGCACAACAACAGACATACTGATGCACACTTTCAGACAGTTTAGTCACTAACCCGTGCATTTAGTAAGACGCATTTAATCACTCACTCATACAGTCAATCACGCACCTACTAAAACCTTCATTCAGACACTTATACATCCACTCATTCTTCAATATGTAAAACATATTTAAACTTTACAGAAACACATAATCACTGGATGTTGTCATCAGTGATGTCATTTGAGATGTCATCAGTGATGTCATCAGTGATGTCACTGACCATGTCATGAATGATGTAATATGTGACATCATCAGCAGTGGATTGCGGGTGCGCGATATATAGTTAGTGCAACTAACTATATATGGAATTTCAATGGTTTTGTGTGAGTAAAATAAGGTTTTTTAAATGCTAATTCCTAACTATATATGGTCTATAACCTATGGTTTTTTCAGTGAATATATATATATATATATATATATATATATATATATCTCCAAATAAAAGCTCCCGCTGTATAGAACGCCCAGCCTCAAGGGTCGGGGCTCGCAGGAGGTCATATATTCCCAAAGAAAAACACTCTCCAGGGCCAGGAGAATGAAGCCAGCCCACCAACCGGTTGGTAAGCAAATTTCTTTGGGGCCCACAGGGAGGGGGGGGGGGCAGCACCGACCACAGACTCGTTTGATGGTGTGTCAAAGGCCGCTTCATTGGAAGCAGGTGCACCTTACAAAGAACACTCCCTTGGCCTGTGCCGTACAAAACTAAACCTCACTGAATATATTTTTCCTAACAAACTCCCCACTCCCTCCCCTAAACATGGTTCCCCCCCAAACAAACAAACATGAAACCAATTTGCAATTTTCAACTTGCCTTTCTACCTAGCTAAATAACTTCTTGTACTTAACCACCCCCCCCACCCGGTAAAACCAGACCTCCTAAAATTCCCCCAAGTACTTAGAAAAAAACGCCACACAAAACGACTAAACAACACACCAGCACCTGTTCCAGCGACAAAAACCCCCATACAGGAAAACCCCCCAGATGCACCGGCTCCCAAGAAAACCCTTCCAATATGCCACATCACACCAACCACTGTACCGACAGCCTTGCAAGAACCCAGCATGATACCAAAACGAGGGGGGGGGGGAGAAGCAAGAGCACCCACAGAAACCACCCTGTCCGGCTGCTGGGTCACTGCCACCGAAATGGTGGCTTGTGACCTAAAATGGCCGGTTATATCCCTAACCAGCCCAAAACTAGCCCGACAGCAGCCCACCCCAGTCCAAAGCTACTAAACAGCCCAAACTAGCCTTCTTACGGTGCTGGCTGTCCGCCCCCCCCCCCCTGGTCCAAAACCCCCTGGAGGGACAGGCCTCCCGCCGGTCGACCGCCCCTCCCAAAGCCCTATTATTGCAGAGAGTCACACTGGTACATGACATGTTTCGACCCTCCCGGGGTTTTAATCAAATGTAAATACACAGTAGTCAGTGACTCGTTTTTTAAACATAAAAAACATAAACATTGATATAGGACTTCCATTGAAGTAAAGCAATCAAAGTGATAGTAATTATACTGAAGTAGCACTTTCAAAAACATGCAATGATGGTCAGTTGCTGTTTAAATGTTCTGCTTCTTTTGATCATTAAAATCACAAGTATTTCCATACTTAGGCATTCAGCAATTGTTGTTCAGATAATTACTATCCCTTTGATTGCTTTACTTCTATAGAAGTCTTTCTTCAATGTTTATGTATGTTGTGTTTAAAAAACGAGTCACTACACTGTTGATACCCCCGATTTGATTTATGTAATACTGACAATGTATTCTGTACGCTTCACGATATCGCTGTATCCTGAAGTAGCCTGCCTGTATTTGATGACGTGCTGTAACTTCACTGTTTAATAAAAAGAAATAAAAATAAAATTAAAAAATGAGTCACTAATTACACTGCATTTACAAATTATTAGGACCCCGGGAGGGGCGAAACATGTCATGTACCAGTGTGACTCTCTCTGCAATACAGAAATTTGCTTACAAACTTGCTGGTGGGCTCGCTTAATTTTCCTGGATCTGACAGAGGGTTTTTTGTTGGGAATATATATATATATATATATATATATATATATATATATGTATATATATATATATTACCTACTGGCGGTCGCCAGTAGGTATATATAGTTAGGATTTTTTCTCTATGGGTTTTTTGAAAATTCTATGTCTAATAACTTTGGCGTTTGTGGACGGAATTGGCTGAAATTTTCAGGAAAATGGCACATTTTGTTTCTGAGCAGCCCTTGAAAATTTGGGGGGGGTTCGTCCAGTGGGGGCCGAGAAAAAAGGGGGGTCCCAAAACGTGTTTTTAACATTGAGTTTTCCATAGGGCGGTTGGCCTCACTTTTAGCCCGAACGGCTGAATGGATTTGCACGAAACTTGGCAAAATTGTAGGGACTGGTAGCCCGATGTGCCTTTTGTAGGTCTCAATATATGTGCTCCAGTGGATTTTGAGAAATTAACGTTTAAAAAAAGATATATATCTGTAACAGCGGACCAGTTAGCGCACTGGTTCGCGGACTTTTCGCGCAACGGAGCTTTGTGAAGCGAAGCTGATTGGTTCTCTGGCGTCTGTCAACATTCCAAAAAGTCCGTAGCGGCCGCCATCTTGTCTCTCGGTAGGATCGAGAGACAAGAGGAGGCCAAAGCGAAGGGGCAAATGACCATAAGGGGGAATAGTAGATCCTCGCTGACCCCCTTGGTTTGATGTGGAGGTTTTAAAAGGGCCCCGCGGGGCAAAAAAAAAAAATTATAATAATAATCTTACGGCTGAATGGATTTGCACGAAACTTGGCAAAATTGTAGGGACTGGTAGCCCGATGTGCCTTTGCTAGGTCTCAATATATGTGCTTCAGTGGATTTTGAGAAATTAACGTTCAAAAAAAGATATATATCTGTAACAGCGGACCGCTTCGCGTACTTTTCGCGTTACGGAGCTTTGCGAAGCGAAGCTGATTGGCTCTCCGGTGTCTGTAAACATTCCAAACAGTCCGTAGCGGCCGCCATCTTGTCTCTCGGTAGGATCGAGAGACAAGAGGAGGCCAAAGCGAAGGGGCAAATGACCATAAGGGGGCATAGTAGATCCTCGCTGATCCCCTAGGTTTGATGTGGAGGTTTTAAAAGGGCCCCGCGGGGCAAAAAAAATAAATAATAATAATAATCGAACGGCTGAATGGATTTGCACGAAACTTGGTAAAATATTAGGGACTGGTAGCCCGATGTGCCTTTGCTAGGTCTCAATATATGTGCTTCAGTGCATTTTGAGAAATTAACGTTCAAAAACAAGATATATATCTGTAACAGCGCTCCGCTTCGCGGAGATAAAATTATATCTGTATTACGTAGCTGTTGCTAACACCAGCTAGCGACGGCTAGTAGGAGATAGCGACCATCTTGGGCCCCACTTTGCATGTGAGTGATATTTATCACTAATGACATGCAAAGTGGGCATGCCAAGATGTTAGCGACTGGAAACAGTCGCTAACATCGCTATCTCCTATTATCAACTTTTGGAAATATTCGAGATAAGCGCGAATATCTCCAAAAAGTAACAGCTGCCCTGAGCAGTTCTTAGCCATGTTATCCAATGGGAGGTGGATAACATGGCTAAGAGCATTAGCTCGGTAATGCATGAATATCGCGGAGTTTTCAGCGATATTAATGCATTGCGCTCGTTTTTTATCGTATTTGCGATAAACCTTGATAATAGCAAGGTTTATCTGCGATAATTTCTGACGGTAAAAAAATCTTTGCAATGCATCGTTAGGGATAAATATCGCTTAACTTTGGTAATATGCCCCAACGTCTGTTAACGTTCGATTCGAAGGAAATCAGGAATTGTTGAAAAACATTGTGTGCGCCATCTTGTCTTTTTTCAAATGCCACACTTTTGTCGTGCACGGCAGCCATTTTAGATGCCTTGACCAGATCCACTCTGTGCACGCTGTCGATCCTTAGCATGGCTCCCCACCCTCGCAAGCATCTCCCCCAGGCAGTGGTCACCCCCGCTCTCTGTTTTATGCATGGGTAATAAACCTCCCCCTATCTGCGCTGTTCTTCCCTGAGAATCACACCCTGTGCCCGCCCGACACCTCCCTTTCGCCCTATTCACTACCGCACCCTCTGACACTCCTTTTCCTCTGTGTCCGATTGTCCAGGCCGGTCCTAGGCTATCAGCTAGCCCTGCAGATGTAGTTTATGGCCACAGCTGTAAAGAATCACCCGTCTTCAAAGGAGTTATAGTAGATCAAGGCCCACACTCGATGAGATCCGTCACAGCAGAAGCGTTGCTATTATCTGAAAACCATCCTGTATTGTGATTGGGGAGGGGACCGAGCGTGAAGCGGAAGATTCCAGGGATGACTCTTTGTACATCAAAGTTTTTACAATTATGTGTCACATTAAAAATATATAGCACTCCGACAAAGTAGTAAGATTATAAAACTTTAATAATTTATAAATATATACAAGAAAACAAAAATAGTAATAACATATAAACATTTTTAGAGAAAAACAACGAAGTAGCGGTCGGCTGTGCGAATAGTCCCAACGCAGCACAACGTCCAGATTTCCGGCGTGGGGCGTCGCGGGGGGTGGGTGATCAGTAGCAAACTGTTGTGCGAATAGTTCCAAGGCAGCAGAACGCGCCGAAATCTAGATGACACAAAAGTGATGTCTAGTAAGTTGCCACCCAGCAAATAACGGCGTGGGGCGTCGCGGGGGGTGGGTCATCAGTAGCAAACTGTTGTGCGAATAGTTCCAAGGCAGCAGAACGATGGCACCAAGGTGATGTCCAGTAAGTTGCCGCACTGGTTTTGGTATCCTACAATGCTGCTCCGAATAACGGCGTGGAGCGCCCCGGGGGAGGCGGCGTGAACGGGCCTCTCCAGGTGGAGTCTCGTCTGTTGTAGTGGGGCGCCCCTTTACCGTTTCAGTTGCCATTGCGTCCGCTTTTGGTCCTCTGTGTCAAAATCCGCCATTCAGCTGAGTTGCGCCCACTCTTGCGGTGCAGCGATAGGCGGCTGTCACAGGACTCTCAAAATGGCGGCAGGCTGTTTCCTTTTTGGGCCTGGTCCACTGAAATGGCCCTGGGACACCTTGAAAATCGGACGCTTGTCTGCTAGGTCTTGGACCCCATTCTCGAAAGCGTCCCCTCCGCCTTGAGAATTCATCATAAGTTTTGGGGGCCCCGACTCCTGCAGGCTTCTGGTGGGGAGCGGCTGCCATGATTGCTCGCGGAATGACCACGACGGAGCTACGAGATGGTGGTGCTCTCATGGTGACGCCAGCTTCAGTCTGAAACATCCAGAAACAAGGTGGGGCTTTCATCGTTTGGGGGAAAAAAAAAGTTTTCATCCAATGAAAAGTGTTGTTTTTAGGTCATATGATCAAGCCTTCCATCATTAGGAAACCAAAAGTAAAATGAACCAATGAAAAGTTTTATAAACAAGTCACATGACCTGTTATGCGGCATAGGGTATAAAATGCGGAGAAAATACGTTGGCACGTGAGGCGGCGTCAGTAGCGGACCGATGTGCGAATAGGCCGAAGGCAACACAACGCGCCAAGATCCGGATGGCATCGAGGTGGTGTCATAGTTGAGAGTTCTGAGCAGCGGTTGTAACACTGTCTGAAGCTTATTTGCAGCTGCTGCAGCTTCACTACGCGCCAAGATCCGGATGGCACCGAGGTGGTGTGTAGGAAGTTGCCGCACTGGTGTGCATAAACAAAGTGGAATCCACTCAAGGTGGTGGTGATCCTTAAAGTGATGGGGAGACACACAGTGTTGTTTAAATGCCCCTCACACACCAACAGGCCCCTTGGTGTCATGCTTCATCATCGGGGCCTTCGCACCCCTCTACGGGATGCGGCGTGCTACGACTCGCGGATACGCAGGAGCACTTTGAAGTGAACTATGTGTGGGGGTGTGTGTATATAGATGTGAGTGAGGTGAGGTGAAAAAAGTGAAAGGTTAAAAAATACCTGGCACGTGGGAAGAAAAATTATTTAATTTAATCCCCGGCTGGTATTACTAAAAGAAGTGCAGGGCGTGGTTAGATAGATACGAGTTAAGGTATCAAAAACCACTAGTAGAGTGTCAACATGTTTCGGAGGTCACAGCCTCCTTCTTCAGGACAAGGGTTGTGCACTTACCCTCCCCTTACTCACATGCAAAATGTAAAAGTGTATTAAAAAATTAACAAAATTACCACAATGTGTAATATTCCTAACAGTGTTTTATAGTGTTAGCGAATGCAGTTGCGCCCAGTTGGCGAAGAACCTGTGGAAAGAAATGCATAGATAAATACATGCATATGTCACAGACAGGTCACTGGAGAAGAAGAAACCTTCTCTGAGTGTCACCAGGTCAACCAAAAATAATGGGACCCTGTGAGGAAAAGAAAAAACACACAAGTGGACATACCAGTACTGAAACACACACATATATACAAAACACAGAATTACTCTCTGCTCTGATGGAAAGAGAGCACTTGATAAAAAGGAGAAAGTCTTACTTAGAGTTCTACAGTATAAGACCTCATGAGCCTAAGCGTGTATTGGGGATCCCTCCTTCCTGCTCAGGAAAGACCTAGAAATAAACTAGGTTCAGTTGGAAAAAAAGGCAAAATATTCAATCTACCAGACTACAGGGAAATGCTACTCCTTTGTCACCCATAGACTCACGGTTACTGCATTGGCAAATCGCCTGCCTTCCCTCAACGCGGCTCCGATGAAGTGAGCCTGTGTAGCGTCAGGGCCCTTATATAGACTATGAACTCTAAGTAAGACTTTCTCCTTTTTATCAAGTGCTCTCTTTCCATCAGAGCAGAGAGTAATTCTGTGTTTTGTATATATGTGTGTGTTTCAGTACTGGTATGTCCACTTGTGTGTTTTTTCTTTTCCTCACAGGGTCCCATTATTTTTGGTTGACCTGGTGACACTCAGAGAAGGTTTCTTCTTCTCCAGTGACCTGTCTGTGACATATGCATGTATTTATCTATGCATTTCTTTCCACAGGTTCTTCGCCAACTGGGCGCAACTGCATTCGCTAACACTATAAAACACTGTTAGGAATATTACACATTGTGGTAATTTTGTTAATTTTTTAATACACTTTTACATTTTGCATGTGAGTAAGGGGAGGGTAAGTGCACAACCCTTGTCCTGAAGAAGGAGGCTGTGACCTCCGAAACATGTTGACACTCTACTAGTGGTTTTTGATACCTTAACTCGTATCTATCTAACCACGCCCTGCACTTCGTTTAGTAATACCAGCCGGGGATTAAATTAAATAATTTTTCTTCCCACGTGCCAGGTATTTTTTAACCTTTCACTTTTTTCACCTCACCTCACTCACATCTATATACACACACCCCCACACATAGTTCACTTCAAAGTGCTCCTGCGTATCCGCGAGTCGTAGCACGCCGCATCCCGTAGAGGGGTGCGAAGGCCCCGATGATGAAGCATGACACCAAGGGGCCTGTTGGTGTGTGAGGGGCATTTAAACAACACTGTGTGTCTCCCCATCACTTTAAGGATCACCACCACCTTGAGTGGATTCCACTTTGTTTATGTATACGTTCAGGGAGACTGAATCCACTGACTCTCTCTCTCCCCCCTTCTGTTATATTTCGCCGCACTGGTGTGGCCATCCTACAATGCTGAAAGTCGGCGTGGGGCGCCCCGTTGGCCTGTGAGTTTGCGTCAGTAGCGGACCGATGTGCGAATAGGCCGAAGGCAGCACAACGCGCCAAGATCCGGATGGCACCGAGGTGGTGTCTAGTAAGTTGTCGCACTTCTGTGGCCATCCTACAATGTTGAAAGTCGGCGTGGGGCGCCCCGTTGGCCTGTGAGATGGTGTCAGTAGCGGACTGATGTGTGAATGGGGCCAAAGGCAGCGCAACAATATTTTCTACTATATTTCCGGTGTAGAAGAGACCACAAGGCGCTGAGATGCCAAGATCCGGATGGCACCGAGGTGGTGTGTAGCAAGTTGCCGCACTGGTGTGGCCATCCTACAATGCTGAAAGTCGGCGTGGGGCGCCCCGTTGGCCTGTGAGATGGCGTCAGTAGCGGACCGATGTGCGAATAGGCCGAAGGCAGCACAACAATATTTTCTGACTGACACCACAAGGCGCTGAGATGCCAAGATCCGGATGGCACCGAGGTGATGTCTAAGTTGCGGACTGATGTGCGAATGGGGCCAAAGGCAGCGTAACAATATTTTTTGTATGGAAGATACCACTAGGCGTTGAGATGCCAAGATTCGGATGGCACTGAGGTGATGTCTAGCAAGTTGGTGTGGTCATCCTACAATGCTGAAACTCGGCGTGGGTCACCCCATTAGCCTGTGAGATGGCGTCAGTAGCGGACCGATGTGCGAATAGGCCGAAGGCAGCACAACGCGCCAAGATCCGGATGTCACCGTGGTGGTTTCATAGTTGAGAGGCACTTCATCTGCAGTGGGGCGCCGAGATCCGGATGGCACCGAGGTGATGTCTAGCAAGTTGCTGTACTGGTGTGGTCATCCTACAATGCTGAAACTCGGCGTGGGTCGCCCCATTAGCCTGTGAGATGGCGTCAGTAGCGGACCGATGTGCGAATAGGCCGAAGGCAGCACAACGCGCCAAGATCCGGATGTCACCGTGGTGGTTTCATAGTTGAGAGGCACTTCATCTGCAGTGGGGCGCCGAGATCCGGATGGCACCGAGGTGATGTCTAGCAAGTTGCTGTACTTGTGTGGTCATCCTACAATGCTGAAACTCGGCGTGGGTCGCCCCATTAGCCTGTGAGATGGCGTCAGTAGCGGACCGATGTGCGAATAGGCCGAAGGCAGCACAACGCGCCAAGATCCGGATGTCACCGTGGTGGTTTCATAGTTGAGAGGCACTTCATCTGCAGTGGGGCGCCGAGATCCGGATGGCACCGAGGTGATGTCTAGCAAGTTGCTGTACTTGTGTGGTCATCCTACAATGCTGAAACTCGGCGTGGGTCGCCCCATTAGCCTGTGAGATGGCGTCAGTAGCGGACCGATGTGCGAATAGGCCGAAGGCAGCACAACGCGCCAAGATCCGGATGTCACCGTGGTGGTTTCATAGTTGAGAGGCACTTCATCTGCAGTGGGGCGCCGAGATCCGGATGGCACCGAGGTGATGTCTAGCAAGTTGCTGTACTTGTGTGGTCATCCTACAATGCTGAAACTCGGCGTGGGTCGCCCCATTAGCCTGTGAGATAGCTGTTCTTTGGATTTGGGCCTGGCTCGTCTGCTGTAGTGGGGCGCCCCTTTACCGTTTCAGTTGCCATTCAGCTGAGTTTCGGCTGCTCTTGATGCTACAGCGACAGGCGGCTGCAACAGGACTCTCAAAATGGCGGCCTGTTCTTTGGATTTGGGCCTGGTCCACTAAAATGGCCCTGGGACACCTTAGAACTCGGACGCTCGATTTTTTTTTCCTTTCCTGTACATGCAAAAAAAGGTAAATGCCCGGTACGTTACACGCTTCATCTGCCACGATGAACTCTCCAGAGGAACCGAAAAAAAATATAGTTGTGGTAACTATACCATGCATCGTCATATGGAGAGGTGGCACCAATTAATTATAGTGCTGCATAAAAGAGAGATTTGGAGGAGAACCCCTGACCTGCTAGTACATTCATCAAAGAAGTGGCACTGAGAGCTTCAGAGGCAAGGGAAACGGTCCCAAATATTTAGAAGAACTTTGGAAAGATTAAAATGACATGTTTAGATTGTGGCAAATTAATTTCATGTGGACAGATGAGTGTTACTCTAATAAATACAGCATATGAACATCATCATAGTCGATGGTTGGTAGAGACATTTTGACTATATCCTGGACCTGCCCGTCCTCGCCCAAAATTGTGCCAGAATAAATGGGACTCGTAACTCCTTGTTGTGTACTGGTTGCAGAACCTTGAAATCACGAGATACGTATGCAGTTTTGAAGCAAATGGCGGGCGGGGACGAGAATTGATTGAATATTTCGACATCCCTATTGATATTAAGTTCTGATGTGTTATTGATTACTGTACTGTTGAAAGTTCGAATTAACGTCACCCATGGTACTTGCCCGCAAATGTATATCTAGATAATTTTATTGTAACTGGCCCTGTCGTATTTTAATTATAAAATGTACGTCCACCGATTCCGTAACTGTTAGACACCTTAGTTCTTGCAACGTAATGGCCCGCCCGTTACGTTCCTCTACAGTGTAAATGTCTATTCATCATATACGATTACAGTTTGCTCCGTGGCCGGCCCACGTGGTTATAGGCTCGTATTTGTATAATGAAATTTTCACAATAAAGGTTTTTAAAAGAAAACATGGTAGTAGTATATACATTGGTAAAGTTTTTAATAATAGTCACTGTTTTAGAATCATTAAAAGGCAAGTGAAATAAAGCAGACCAATTACATGAAGGGTAAAAGGTATAATACGAAGGAACGCAGTAAAGATAAATGGTCAAGGGCTGTTGTGTTTTCTATTCCTGCAACATAAAGTGATCGATAAGAATCTCATATTCAGGCGTATCGACGACTAAGACAGCAGGTCGACCCTCTTTTGCTCAACGGCTCCGTCATGGGACGAAGAAACGCTCTTTTTCTCGAAAAAAGAATATATTTTACTTGCAGGACAGTTGTAAAATTTCCGGGAAAGTACATTAGCCTGGAACATTATAACATATATTTAAGAAAAAATAATGTTCGGAAGTAATGAAAAGCGTAATTTTTAGGTCATATGACCAAGCCTTTCATCATTACAATAAGAAAAGTAAAATGAACCAATGAAAAGTTTTATTAACAAGTCACATGACTTGTTATGCTTACGTTACGCGCTGCGCGCCCCGGATGACTTCCGGATGCGCTAACGCGGCGCGTCATATGACGCATTACGCGACAACGCAGGTACAGAATATAGTCAAAATGTCTCCACCAACCAGCGGTCGGAACACAACCCCTTTCAGCAGGCTAAATAGTTCTGTTAAATGACAACAGAAGGGACAGGCAACAAGAACCATCAGTCAAAGAGGGGAGGGCTAGTTCTTCTCTACCGGGTTACATTGGGGCGCTACCGGAACTGATCGAATTGGTAGTCTACAGTGTTTCTGGATGTTTCAGACTGAAGCTGGGGTTAGCATGAGAGCAGCACCATTTCGTAGCTCCGTCGTGGTCATTCCGCAACCAATCATGGCAGCCGTTCTTTATCGTTATTTTGGGCGGGGTGGGTGGCGGAGCCGAGCTGTTTTGCAGCCATCATTGTGTGGAGTTCAGTTCATCTCACTAGTTTTGTATTTGTCATGAGGGGTTGTTCCTAATGTTTCTATTTTAGCGAGGTCAAAAAGAGATCCCATTAGTGGCCTACTGATTTTGCTCGATTCCTTTTCTTTTTTTTTACACGATTTTTCGTTATCTGCAAAGACTAAACAGAGTATTGCGACTCTGTGTTTGTTTGTAAATAGAGAATGAACCAAAGAGAACTAATTCTAAAACAGTAAATACTTGGATAACAATGAATCAAATGGAGAGAGAAGCAGGCACGACGGATTACAATGGGGGCAAAGACCTGCGTTAACTACCTTTCACTATCTGCAAAGAGAGAGTACTCCTAATAGAAATGAGGGGGGGGGGGCACCATTCAAAGCAGATCAGTGTGCATAAACACGAAAATGTTTTCACTTACCACGTACTTGACATTCGACAGCTTATGATATTTGCTATTAAAAAACCATTGAAATTCACTGAAAAAACCATAGGTTATAGACCATATATAGTTAGGAATTAGCATTTACAAAACCTTGAAAATTCACTGAAAAAACCATAGGTTATAGACCATATATAGTTAGGAATTAGCATTTAAAAAACCTTATTTTACTCACACAAAACCATTGAAATTCCATATATAGTTAGTTGCACTAACTATATATCGCGCACCTGCAATCCACTGCTGATGATGTCACATATTACATCATTCATGACATGGTCAGTGACATCACTGATGACATCACTGATGACATCTCAAATGACATCACTGATGACATCACTGATGACAACATCCAGTGACTGTATGTTTCTGTAAAGTTAAAATGTGTCTTACATATTGAAGAATGAGTGGAAGTATAAGTGTCTGGACAAAGGATTTAGTAGGTGCATGACTGAATGCATGAGTGAGTGATTAAATGTGTCTCACTGAGTGCATGGGTTAGTGACTAAAGTGTCTTAATTTGTGCATCATTATGTCTGTTGTTCTGTAAACTGCTGCATGTTTTGATCAGTAGCTATATGATTAACTATATGGGTTACTGATTGATTGTCCAAGTATTTGTATGGGAGACTGAGTGTGTGTGTGGCTGGCTGGGAGGTGTGTGACTCTGTGCAGATCAATGTGTACTTGTATCAATGATTGTATAACAAGGTAAGTATGTGTTAGTATATGTTTGAAAATGTAAGGTGCTCTATGTTTAACTGTATAGACAAGAAAATGGAAGTGTCATTGATTCTTTACAGGACTGACTAGGTGTGTGAGTAACTCCATGGATGAGTGGCAGACTGTGAGTGTCTGTATAGGTGTATGAGTGCATATGATAGTGTTGTAAAGATGAGTGATTGTATGTATGAATGATAGTATGGGTGAATGAGTGAAGGTGTGTGTAGACGTAGGAATCAGTGAGTGCGTATGTAGTAACTAGTATTGGTGTGTCAATGGTTTCAAAAATTATATTCTGTATTTAACACTGGGTGAAACAGAGGTTATATTAAAATGTGAGGAGATGCATTGTATTGTCACATGAATGATATCATCAGTGATGTGGTCATTGATGTCAAATGAGATGTCATCAGTGATGTCATCAGTGATGTCATTTGAGATGTCATCAGTGATGTCATCAGTGATGTCACTGACCATGTCATGAATGATGTAATATGTGACATCATCAGCAGTGGATTGCAGGTGCGCGATATATAGTTAGTGCAACTAACTATATATGGAATTTCAATGGTTTTGTGTGAGTAAAATAAGGTTTTTTAAATGCTAATTCCTAACTATATATGGTCTATAACCTATGGTTTTTTCAGTGAATTTTCAAGGTTTTGTAAATGCTAATTCCTAACTATATATGGTCTATAACCTATGGTTTTTTCAGTGAATATATATATATATATATATATATATATATATATATATATATATATATATATAGAGGGAGAGATATATATATTTATTTTGAAGAAGGGTAATAACTTGTTCAGTATCACCATGCTCATGGTTATGAAATACTCGGACCATTAAATCTGTATAGATGTATTATGGTGATTGCGATTCAAATGTGAAAACGCTACTCTGTAAAAATTATTTGCCCAATGTGGCATAATGGTGCAGTGTCCGGGTAGATTGGCCCACTGGGGCTTGATCGCAAATATAGATATGATGAAGGGGGATGACCTGTCAAGTATCCTCATGTTATTTAATTCGAATTACCGGGACCGGCAAGTCTGTACAGATGCATTATGGTTACTGCAGTTTAAACGTGATAACGTTATTCTTTTTTGATCTGCACGAAATGATCCAAACATGTCCAAACATACTGTGCTACTAAGGAAAGATTTGCATATAATTTCCATAAATGTTTAAGAATTGAAGCAGATATATGCCTCTTCAATGTAGATCATTTTGTCAAAGACAATGAAATATATAGTCTGTTTTCACTATTTGGTGTAGCAAATGTCACATGTTTTGTATTTAACTTTTTTGTTTCTAACATACCCTTTACTCGTGATCAAGAAGCGGACGCTTCGAAACACGTAGGGTGAACTTTGCAAAATAAAACTCACTTTGAAGCGTATGGGCCAAGGCGTGTTGTCTGTACACGAAGGAGACGACATGTTTTGTTGAATATATACATATATATGGGGGCGGAGCGAGGCACATAAAATTATGGAGGCAGGACTATTTTCGCCACAGCACTTACAACTGGAGAGGGGCGCCGAGGAGGGCTGACAAGCCGAAATGCATCCGCCCGAGACTTCACTGAAATAAAGTGCTCTTTTTGAATCTCCCCTGGGGTCGCTATTCTTTCTTGTTGGAGGAGAGATTGTTTGCCATGCAATATAGCGTCATGCCAGAACGCTACTTCAGTGTACCCGCGCTACATAAGTGGTCCAAATTGTCTGACAAGCTCGTCTGAGCACCCCTGTTTGACTGTGTTAGCAGTAGCGTTTGGAACCCACCTCGATGCTTGGAGGAAAACGGCGGTCGGGAGAAATTGCTTCTCCTGTCAGGGCGACTGGGATTCCTGTGCCTGCCCATGCTAAAGGACTTCAGGCGGAGCGGTTGTAGCGAATGCAGGGGAGACCAGAGGGAGAACTGGACGTTGGTGGTGCCTCACCTCCCAGCAAGTTCGTGCTCTGCGCCTGGCATCCAGTGCCCAATCCAGCGTGTCACCCGAATTGCGCATCCCTGAAAACCCGCAATGCACCACATTGAAGCATTGTGGGTCTTGTAGTTCTCCTACACAGGACTACATGGGTGTGCCTAATGGGGGCGGAGCGAGGCACATAAAATTATGGAGGCAGGACTATTTTCGCCACAGCACTTACAACTGGAGAGGGGCGCCGAGGAGGGCTGACAAGCCGAAATGCATCCGCCCGAGACTTCACTGAAATAAAGTGCTCTTTTTGAATCTCCCCTGGGGTCGCTATTCTTTCTTGTTGGAGGAGAGATTGTTTGCCATGCAATATAGCGTCATGCCAGAACGCTACTTCAGTGTACCCGCGCTACATAAGTGGTCCAAATTGTCTGACAAGCTCGTCTGAGCACCCCTGTTTGACTGTGTTAGCAGTAGCGTTTGGAACCCACCTCGATGCTTGGAGGAAAACGGCGGTCGGGAGAAATTGCTTCTCCTGCCAGGGCGACTGGGATTCCTGTGCCTGCCCACGCTAAAGGACTTCAGGCGGAGCGGTTGTAGCGAATATAGGGGAGACCAGAGGGAAAACTGGACGTTGGTGGTGCCTCACCTCCCAGCAGGTTCGTGCTCTGCGCCTGGCATCCAGTGCCCAATCCAGCGTGTCACCCGAATTGCGCATCCCTGAAAACCCGCGATGCACCACATTGAAGCATTGTGGGTCTTGTAGTTCTCCTACACAGGACTACATGGGTGTGCCTAATGGGGGCGGAGCGAGGCACATAAAATTATGGAGGCAGGACTATTTTCGCCACAGCACTTACAACTGGAGAGGGGCGCCGAGGAGGGCTGACAAGCCGAAATGCATCCACCCGAGACTTCACTGAAATAAAGTGCTCTTTTTGAATCTCCCCTGGGGTCGCTATTCTTTCTTGTTGGAGGAGAGATTGTTTGCCATGCAATATAGCGTCATGCCAGAACGCTATTTCAGTGTACCCGCGCTACATAAGTGGTCCAAATTGTCTGACAAGCTCGTCTGAGCACCCCTGTTTGACTGTGTTAGCAGTAGCGTTTGGAACCCACCTCGATGCTTGGAGGAAAACGGCGGTCGGGAGAAATTGCTTCTCCTGTCAGGGCGACTGGGATTCCTGTGCCTGCCCACGCTAAAGGACTTCAGGCGGAGCGGTTGTAGCGAATACAGGGGAGACCAGAGGGAGAACTGGACGTTGGTGGTGCCTCACCTCCCAGCAGGTTCGTGCTCTGCGCCTGGCATCCAGTGCCCAATCCAGCGTGTCACCCGAATTGCGCATCCCTGAAAACCCGCGATGCACCACATTGAAGCATTGTGGGTCTTGTAGTTCTACTACACAGGACTACATGGGTGTGCCTAATGGGGGCGGAGCGAGGCACATAAAATTATGGAGGCAGGACTATTTTCGCCACAGCACTTACAACTGGAGAGGGGCGCCGAGGAGGGCTGACAAGCCGAAATGCATCCGCCCGAGACTTCACTGAAATAAAGTGCTCTTTTTGAATCTCCCCTGGGGTCGCTATTCTTTCTTGTTGGAGGAGAGATTGTTTGCCATATATATATATATATATATATATATATATATATATATATATATATATATATATGAAACAATCCCAATTTTCTCTCGCCTGGAGCCCAGTCACGGATACCTTTGGCGCAGAAACGAAGAGGAGACCCAAGTGCAGGTGAGCAGTTTTATTAATATATATATATATCCATAGAACGTGCAGCCGTCGCTGCACTTCGCTCTGACCCCTCCACAACAACAGTGGTCCGTGCTGGGCAGCGAGCCCATCAATTCCAAACACTCATACAAGCGTCCTCACAATCCAGGGACAGTATGAAGCACGAACTCGAGATAGCGTGTTGTCAAATTATTTAATCAGCAAGATAGCAAACAAACAATAACTCTCGACGCGTTTCGGGGCTCCTCCCCCTTGGTCACGAGAAGTGACCTCGTGACCAAGGGGGAGGAGCCCCGAAACGCGTCGAGAGTTATTGTTTGTTTGCTATCTTGCCGATTAAATAATTTGACAACACGCTATCTCGAGTTCGTGCTTCATACTGTCCCTGGATTGTGAGGACGCTTGTATGAGTGTTTGGAATATATATATATACGATCTTGCATCCACACAGGATGAACTGAGGGCAGCTGACATTCCCCAAATTGGAGCCAATACCAGTCCTTTCAAACAAACGTCCAAATTTAATCCTACCATGCCCAGAGACTCCATTGATGTTTTTCAGGACGTGGTAGTTGAAGACCTGAAGCGGCTACATCATCAGATCAAGCATAAAAAGCGATATAGAAGCAAACAGGAAACTGAATATCATGCTTTGGTTAAAAAGTTAAGTAATGACCACAACATCATAGTAACCACGGCCGACAAGGGGGGCAATGTGGTCATCTGGCCCCAGGAGGAATATATCAAGGAAGCAAAGCCGCAGCTCGGTGATGGTACCTGCTATTCCATTACCACCATGAGACACTTTGAATCTTCCAAGGAATCACTCAAAAAATTGCTTTTCAAATATAAAAGGGAAGGCATGATTTCCTCGCAAGAATTTGAATTCCTCCATGTCGAGTATCCTGTTTTGCCCAAACTCTACTTACTCCCTAAGATACATAAACTATCAAGACCAGTGCCTGGCCGACCAATCATTTCGGCTATTGCAGGAGTGGCTGAACACGTCACAGAATACATCGATTATTTCCTGCAAAGTCTGGTCCAAGAACTACCTACGTATGTAAGAGACACAGGCGATTTTCTGGCTAAAATCCAAAACACCCAGTGGAATGATGGAATGCTCATGATTACTTTGGACATAGAATCGCTCTATACGAGCATAGAGCATATATGTGGTATAGAAGCACTTGGTTTTTTCCTAGGAAAAAGGCCCATTAATTGTTACCAGCACAACAAAGTACTGATTGAGCTTACATCATGGTGTCTCCATAACAATTTCTTTCTTTTTGGGAGTGACTTATATCTGCAGAAGCGTGGGGTCGCAATGGGGGCCTGTTTCTCTCCCAGCTACGCGTGCTTGCACGTGGGCTGGTGGGAGGAGCAGGTCCTCAGGCGGCAACACGCTCAAATCTTTTCTGATCATGTTTTGCTTTGGCTTCGTTATATTGATGACGTTTTTCTGTTATGGCAGGGTGACAGGAACAGTGCACAACGATTCATTGACTCTATCAATGTTAACAATGTGAACCTCAAATTCACTAGCTCCATCAGTGATTGTGAGGCAGAATTTTTGGATGTTAAAATCCTTATCCGCAATGGCCAGCTCACCACTAAGCTTCATCGGAAAAGTACTGCGGGCAACAGCATTTTGCACGCTAGCAGTGCACATCCGCGCCATGTGGTAGACAATATTCCTCTAGGTGAACTCTTAAGAATTAAGAGAATTTGTAGTACAGACTCTGATTTGGAATCTTGCACTAATGAAGCCTTGACTAGATTTCGTGCTAGGGGTTATCGTGAATCAGTGCTTAAAATAGCAATGCTAAAAGCCAAAACTAGATCTCGTGCTTCTTTGCTTGATATTAATAGCAGTGCTGATACATCTTGCACTTCAGATGAAGACACCACGAACCCCAGGTTCCTTACGCCATATAGCAAGCAGGCCAGGCAAATAAAATCCATTTTGTCTAAAAGATGGCCTGTTCTTGCTACAGACCCTGTACTGAAATCCGAACTAGCGGAAGTCCCTGTTGTCACCTTTAGGAAAGGTCCCTCACTCAGGTCTCACATCTGCCATGAATTTCCTGAACTTAGAAAAAAGCAGGAATGGATGAAAACAAGATCAGGTTTTATACGCTGCACCTCTTGCAGGGCTTGTAAATTTGGCAAAAGCACTAGGCAATATAGCACGCCGTTCAGTCCAGACCCAATCCAAATCAAGGGTCAATATAACTGTAAAACTGAATTTGCCATTTACGTTTTAACTTGCACATGTGCACTCAGGTATGTCGGCAGCACACGACAACCGGTACACGTTAGGATCCTCCAGCATCTGCGTGCCATCGTCAACAACGACCCAGCCTACCCTGTAGCTAGGCACTTCAAGGCAATACACAACAACAATCTGGAGTGCCTATCTTATTTTGTTATCTCTGCAATAGACAAACCCAGAAGAGGCGGAGATAGGGTCAAATTGCTGAGAAGAATGGAGTCTCACTTCATTCTTGAGCTAGACAGCAGATCTCCAAATGGCCTTAACAACACGGAGGACCTACATGTGTTTCTGTAAATCAAGCCTTGCTTTGTCCACTTCGTTTTGCATTACTTTGGGTGGTAGGGTTCTCTTGGTTGCCGCCCTCCCCCACGTGATGAATATTTTGTTTCCTCGTTGGGTTATTGCACGTATTATCTGCATATATTATTTTACGGTGGTTCATTACTTATGTATTAGTATTTAATTTTTTGGGGTACACTCATTTGAGGACATAGACAACAGTTTTTTTCTGTAGTCCCTGATTAATATGTTTTTGCAACAGTTCGCATTTTGACAATGACATCCCCTTGATTATTATACCAATTAGCCCATGCCTCATAACTATGCTGCTACAGTCGTATGTTTACATATTACGCTGATTTGCACTTTGTTGAATATAGATGCAACATTATACTGTTTACATTCAAGCGTATTTTGTACATAACCAACAATATTATTGCGGGTTTTTTTAATTGCATCTGTTATTAGAATAGCAATTATATTTTTTAAAATGATGCACTTTGCACTTTATTCTGCTATTTTGCACTATCAACTTTGAATGTTGGCGTGGGCTTTATGTGTGTATATATATTTGTTATATACAACCTTTTTGGTATTTGCATTTTAAGCTGTTAAAAAAGTTCTTTTTACATTTTGAATCATGGGTTTCTGTTTTTGTCAAATCTAAAATGTGGATTTAAACCAGTTAATGAATTTTTCGAACTGTTGCCATTTCGAATTGTTTGGAAAACAGACTAGGCTACTCATTACAAGTAGTTTGTCCTCGCTGTCTACTATCACGAGGTGTATGATGAAAAAAAGAGAGAAAAAAATGCACTTTTTTCACTGTTTAGCAGTTACTATTTAAAACGCAAGCATTTCCAACTCTGACTGTCTGTGAGCAAGGGAGGATTTTTTCTCTATGGGATTTTGAAAATTCTATGTCTAATAACTTTGGCGTTTGTGGACGGAATTGGCTGAAATTTTCAGGAAAATGGAACATTTTGTTTCTGAGCAGCCCCTGAAAATTTGGGGGGGTTTCGTCAAGGGGGGGCCGAGAAAAAAGGGGGGTCCCAAAACGTGTTTTTAACATTGAGTTTTCCATGGGGCGGTTGGCCTCACTTTTAGCCCGAACGGCTGAATGGATTTGCACGAAACTTGGCAAAATTGTAGGGACTGGTAGCCCGATGTGCCTTTGCTAGGTCTCAATATATGTGCTCCAGTGGATTTTGAGAAATTAACGTTCAAAAAAAGATATATATCTGTAACAGCGGACCGGGCAGCGCTCCAGTTCGCGTACTTTTCGCGTTATGGAGCTTTGTGAAGCGAAGCTGATTGGTTCTCCGGCGTCTGTAAACATTCCAAACAGTCCGTAGCGGCCGCCATCTTGTCTCTTGGTAGGATCGAGAGACAAGAGGAGGCCAAAGCGAAGGGGCAAATGACCATAAGGGGGCATAGTAGATCCTCGCTGACCCCCTAGGTTTGATGTGGAGGTTTTAAAAGGGCCCCGCGGGGCAAAAAAAAAAAATAATAATAATAATCGAACGGCTGAATGGATTTGCACGAAACTTGGCAAAATATTAGGGACTGGTAGCCCGATGTGCCTTTGCTAGGTTTCAATATATGTGCTCCAGTGGATTTTGAGAAATTAACGTTCAAAAAAAGATATATATCTGTAACAGCGCTCCGCTTCGCGTACTTTTCGCGTTACGGAGCTTTGCGAAGGTGATTGGTTCTCCGGCGTCTGTAAACATTCCAAACAGTCCGTAGCGGCCGCCATCTTGTCTCTCGGTAGGATCGAGAGACAAGAGGAGGCCAAAGCGAAGGGGCAAATGACCATAAGGGGGCATAGTAGATCCTCCCTGACCTCTTAGGTTTGATGTACCATTTTGCCAAGTTTGGTGTAATTCCGTTCAGCCATTCAGGCTGTAGACGTATCTAAATGTCCTATGGAAAATTGCATGGGGAAAACACATTTGAAAGTGTTGAAATTTAGAACCAATTAAAATGTTACTTTGGTTTTGTATTTGTGTGTGATGAAAGTTAATTGGTTATGTATATATCTAAAATGAGAGGAAACCACAGCCATTTTGTGATACTACTGTCTGAGGTACATTTGTGAGGAATTTTTGGTGCTCAATTTCTGGTGTTTGGTTTACACAGTACAAACACTTCTCCTACTTTTAAAAAGGTGAGTTGTTAATTTGTAAGGGGAACTATGTTGTACACTTTAAGATAATTTGAAAAATGTTTTCTGTTATTTATTTACAGTCCTTCTGTTATACTAAATACTTGATAAAGTTAGTTTTATATTATGTATTACTAAAAACGATAAATGAAAGTGATTATTTTTTTCTGCAATTTACAGCAAGCAATTTCAAAATAAAATGGCTCACAATGAAGAGACCGTGGCAATTTCTTTTGAATTATCCACTACATTTATTGAAATTGACAGCACCAATAATGAAGTATTCTCACAAGGAGGAGATGACTTGAATGATTTTTTGGATCAATCTCTTGATGGCGAATTTATCGAATGTTTGGAGACCATAGAGTTACAAGAATCATCATTGCAGACTTTTCATGAGGAGATTCCAGATGAGATGATTGAAGAGGAAATTCCTGATGAGGACATGTTACTAGTTCTTTCAAATTTTGAAAATTCAGAAGAATAAATTTATATTTAGAAATACAAAAATTGTTTGAGACATTATTCATTTTTATTTTTAATTTATGAGGTTGTAGCGAAGTGATTGTAGTATAAAATGAGACTTATAGTATAGAGTGGAACATTTTTATGTTACATGGTAAGTTTACTCATATTTACTTCCCTTCTCCCACTATATTATCTCCAATGTGTATTTGACATCTCTTCTTCATCTCCGGCCTCCTTTCTCTCACTGTCTGTCTCTGATGCATCTTATCGCTGCCATTTTGTGTAATTACAGAAGAGAGTAAAATAAAATAGTTCGGAACGTGAAAAGGGGGCAAAGTAGAAGACCCCTCACCCCCTAGGCCTTCTCAGGCGGTCCCAAAAGGATCAGTTTCTGCTTTCCTGAGAGATTATGGTATGAGTTCCATATACCACAATAACTTGCATTACAACATGCAAGATATCTATCTCCTATTACCAACTTTTGGAGATATTCGCGCTAAGCGCGAATATCTCCAAAAACTAACACCTGTCCTGAGAAGTTCTTAGCCATGTTATCCAATGGGAGGTGGATAACATGGCTAAGAGCATTAGCTCGGTAATGCATGAATATCGCTGACTTTTTAGCGATATTCATGCATTGCGGCCGTTTTTTATCGCATTTGCGATAAACCTTGATAATAGCAAGGTTTATCTTCGATAATTTCTGACGATGCTTAGCGGTAAAAAATTTGTTGCTAAGCATCGTTAGCGATAAATATCGCTTAACTTTGGCAATATGCACCAACGTCTGTTAACGTTCGATTCGAAGGAAATGAGGAAGTGTTGAAAAACATTGTCTGCGCCATCTTGCCTTTTTTGAAATGCCACACTTTTGTTGTGCACGGCAGCCATTTTAGATGCCTTGACCAGACCCACTCTCTGCACGCTGTCGATTCGTAGCATGGCTCCCCACCCTCGCAAGCATCTTCCCCAGGCACTGCTCACCCCCGCTCTCTGTCTTATGCATGGGCAATAAACCTCCCCCCATCTGCGCTGCTCTTCCCTGAGAATCACACTCTGTGCCCGCCCGACACCTCCCTTTCGCCCTATTCACTACCGCACCCTCTGACACTCCTCTTCCTCTGTGTCCGATTGTCCAGGCCGGTCCTAGGCTATCAGCTAGCCCTGCAGATGTAGTTTATGGCCCCAGCTGTAAAGAATCACCCCTCTTCAAAGGAGTTATAGTAGATCAAGGCCCACACCCGATGAGATCCGTCACACCACACGTGTTCATACTATCTGAAAACCATCCTGTATTGTGATTGGGGAGGGGACCGAGCCTGAAGCGGAAGATTCCAGGGATGACTCTTTGTACATCAAAGTTTTTACAATTATGTGTCACATTAAAAATATATAGCACTCCAACAAAGTAGTAGGAATATAAAACTTTAATAACTTATAAATATATACAACAAAACAAAAACAGTAAAAACATTTAAACAACGAAGAGACCGTGGCAATTTATTTTGAATTATCCACTACATTTATTGAAATTGACAGCACCAATAATGAAATATTCTCACAAGGAGGAGATGACTTGAATGATTTTTTTGATCAATGTCTTGATGGCGAATTTATCGAATGTTTGGAGACCATAGAGTTACAAGAATCATCATTGCAGACTTTTCATGAGGAAATTCCTGATGAGATGATTGAAGAGGAAATTCCTGATGAGGACATGTTACTAGTTCTTTCAAATTATGAAAATTCAGAAGATGTTGCCTGGGTGCCGCACTGATTTGGGTATCCGGCGTGGGGCGTCCCGGGGGGTGGGTTGTCAGTAGCGGTCTGTTGTGCGAATAGTTCCAAGGCAGCAGAACGCGCTGAAATCTGGATGTCATGAAGGTGATGTCTAGTAAGTTGCCGCCCAGCAAATAACGGCGTGGGGCGCCGCGGGGGGGGGGGGAGGCAGTCCAAAGTTCCGTTAAAAGGGCAAAGGAAAGGATCGGTGGTTTGAACCATCAGTCAAAAAGGGGAGGGGGTGCAACAATTTTTCCTACCGGGTCACACTGTGCTTTCACCGGAACTGAGGTCTGCAGGATTCTAGTCATTCAAACTGAGGCTGGCGCCAGCCTGGGAGCGCCGACGTCCCGCGGCTACAGTTTCGTCACTCCACGGGCGATCATGGCAGTCATTCCCTATCGGGGGTGTCTGCGGGGGTCGGGGACTCCCGCGGCTCCTCTAGAATCTTCAAGGTCGTGGAGGACTACGGTGGTGGAGTCAACCAGTGACCGGGCCATTTCTTTATGCTGGGCCCGCTCTTGCCAGGTCGACCGCCATTTTGAGAGTTCGGTAGCTACTGGCGATCGCGGGGTCAAATGAGCGGACGGGCTCCACCCTGCCGGGCGAGACATTGCAGCATCGCCACAGTGGAAGAACCCTTTTCCGGGCGCCTGGAGCGCTGAGGGTGCAGCTGGGAAGCCTCCACCTGGGGAGGCGGGAGAGGCCTGTTCGCACCGTCTCTCCCTCCCAGTGCACCCCACGGCGTCTCGCTTGAGATTTGTTATGGCCGGACCAGGCGATGAGGACGAGAGGGGGGGGGGTCGGAGGCATGTGCAAGACATCCCCCCCCCCAGGGTTGTTGCAGCAATTATTCAAGAAAGAAGAAATGTCCCGTCCGTCTTTGGGCCGGACCTCCGGTGGATGGCGGCCGGACGCCCTTTGCTCTGGCCCCATGAACGGGTTCCTTGGCTCATCGGCTGCAGCCGGATCCCGTCGGCCCCAGCCCCCGGCCGTTGGTGGCCGGACCGGGAGAGAGTGTGGAGGGACAACCTGCAACTCTCAAGGGCCACCGCGGCCGGACTGGGAGAGAGAGGGGAGGGTCGAGGACACGGACATTCCCCCCCCTGAAACTCTCCAGTGTTGTCAATCCCCCTGGCCGGGTCCCGCTGGCCTCGGCCTCTCCTCCGGCTACACCCTACGTGATGATCTCCTGGCCGAGGCGTGGCAGCAGGACCCGCCTTATATGTGTTGCTTCCGGCTGGGCGTAGCCGAAAACCTGTTGCCCTTTGGAAGTTTCTAGAATGGGGCGGATGTCTGCTGACTTCTATCTTTCCCAGTTTGCCGTTATTTGGCCGTGGCAGGCGGTGGGACAGACACGTTTTGGGGCAGTGAGGGGCGATGTTTTCAGGTTTCTTATTACGGGCTTACTTCTAACGTTTCTTGTTTCTAGGACAATAATAGGTTTTATCATTACGTATTGTTATCGTTTCTTTGTTTGTTATTTAATAAAAAGTTCATCAGTGGCCTACTGATTTTCGTTTTCCTATTCTTTTCTTTCCAGGTTGTTTCATGCTAAAGTTTCTGTTAACAGGATACAGTGATCACTTCGTTATTATTGCATATGTCCTTTTCACTAGGGGTGCTCTCTGGTCGGGCCAGATGACCTATCTCTAGTAAATGGTCCGGGTGAAACAGGTGCATCAATCAGTGGGGAGTAGATAGGCATGACAGATTACAACGGGGGAGAAAGGTCCGCATTACGTACCCTTTCACTACTTGCAAAGATTTTCCTACGTTTATTTGCAAACAGGGAATACCTCCAAAAAGAACTAATTCCCAAACAGTCAATGTTCGGACAATCAATCAATCAATGAGGAATGAAATAGGTACGACGTGTTAAAGGCTTGCGTTACCTACCCTTCACTATCTGCAAAGGGAGAGAGAATATTCCTATTCTTCCTCGTTTGCAGGCAGAGAAGATCCTTAAGATAACCAACTTCGAACAATTCAATGCTCGATTCAAACAATCAACAAGGGGTACTGTGAACACAAATGAACGCCGCTTATGTACATACACATTGCTATTTTCAACAGGTTGTTCCTAATGTTTCTATTTTAGCGAGGTCAAAAAGAGATCCCATTAGTGGCCTACTGATTTTGCTTGATTCCTTTTGTTTTTTTACACGATTTTGCGCTATCTGCAAAGACTAAACAGAGTATTGCGACTCTGTGCTTGTTTGTAAATAGAGAATGAACCAAAGAGAACAATCAATCAAATGGAGAGAGAAGCAGGCACGACGGATTACAACGGGGGCAAAGGCCTGCGTTAACTACCCTTCACTATCTGCAAAGAGAGAGTACTCCTAATAGAAATGAGGGGTGGGGGGCAGCATTCAAAGCAGATCAGTGTGCATAAACACGAAAATGTTTTTACTTACCACGTACTTGACATTCGACAGCTTATGATATTTGCTATTAAAAAACCATTGAAATTCACTGAAAAAACCATAGGTTATAGACCATATATAGTTAGGAATTAGCATTTACAAAACCTTGAAAATACACTGAAAAAACCATAGGTTATAGACCATATATAGTTAGGAATTAGCATTTACAAAACCTTGAAAATTCACTGAAAAAACCATAGGTTATAGACCATATATCGTTAGGAATTAGCATTTAAAAAACCTTATTTTACTCACACAAAACCATTGAAATTCCATATATAGTTAGTTGCACTAACTATATATCGCGCACCCGCAATCCACTGCTGATGATGTCACATATTACATCATTCATGACATGGTCAGTGACATCACTGATGACATCACTGATGACATCTCAAATGACATCACTGATGACATCACTGATGACAACATCCAGTGACTGTATGTTTCTGTAAAGTTAAAATGTGTCTTACATATTGAAGAATGAGTGGAAGTATAAGTGTCTGGACAAAGGATTTAGTAGGTGCATGACTGAATGTATGAGTGAGTGATTAAATGTGTCTCACTGAGTGGATGGGTTAGTGACTAAAGTGTCTTAATTTGTGCATCATTATGTCTGTTATTCTGTAAACTGCTGCATGTGTTGATCAGTAGCTATATGATTAACTATATGGGTTACTGATTGATTGTCCAAGTATTTGTATGGGAGACTGAGTGTGTGTGTGGCTGGCTGGGAGGTGTGTGACTCTGTGCAGATCAATGTGTACTTGTATCAATGATTGTATAACAAGGTAAGTATGTGTTAGTATATGTTTGAAAATGTAAGGTGCTCTATGTTTAACTGTATAGACAAGAAAATGGAAGTGTCATTGATTCTTTACAGGACTGATTAGGTGTGTGAGTAACTCCATGGATGAGTGGCAGACTGTGAGTGTCTGTATAGGTGTATGAGTGCATATGATAGTGTTGTAAAGATGAGTGATTGTATGTATGAATGATTGTATGGGTGAATGAGTGAAGGTGTGTGTAGACGTAGGAATCAGTGAGTGCGTATGTAGTAACTAGTATTGGTGTGTCAATGGTTTCAAAAATTATATTCTGTATTTAACACTGGGTGAAACAGAGGTTATATTAAAATGTGAGGAGATGCATTGTATTGTCACATGAATGATATCATCAGTGATGTGGTCATTGATGTCAAATGAGATGTCATCAGTGATGTCATCAGTGATGTCATTTGAGATGTCATCAGTGATGTCATCAGTGATGTCACTGACCATGTCATGAATGATGTAATATGTGACATCATCAGCAGTGGATTGCGGGTGCGCGATATATAGTTAGTGCAACTAACTATATATGGAATATATATATATATTACCTACTGGCGGTCGCCAGTAGGTATATATAGTTAGGATTTTTTCTCTATGGGTTTTTTGAAAATTCTATGTCTAATAACTTTGGCGTTTGTGGACGGAATTGGCTGAAATTTTCAGGAAAATGGCACATTTTGTTTCTGAGCAGCCCTTGAAAATTTGGGGGGGGTTCGTCCGGTGGGGGCCGAGAAAAAAGGGGGGTCCCAAAACGTGTTTTTAACATTGAGTTTTCCATAGGGCGGTTGGCCTCACTTTTAGCCCGAACGGCTGAATGGATTTGCACGAAACTTGGCAAAATTGTAGGGACTGGTAGCCCGATGTGCCTTTTGTAGGTCTCAATATATGTGCTCCAGTGGATTTTGAGAAATTAACGTTTAAAAAAAGATATATATCTGTAACAGCGGACCAGTTAGCGCACTGGTTCGCGGACTTTTCGCGCAACGGAGCTTTGTGAAGCGAAGCTGATTGGTTCTCTGGCGTCTGTCAACATTCCAAAAAGTCCGTAGCGGCCGCCATCTTGTCTCTCGGTAGGATCGAGAGACAAGAGGAGGCCAAAGCGAAGGGGCAAATGACCATAAGGGGGAATAGTAGATCCTCGCTGACCCCCTAGGTTTGATGTGGAGGTTTTAAAAGGGCCCCGCGGGGCAAAAAAAAAAAATTATAATAATAATCTTACGGCTGAATGGATTTGCACGAAACTTGGCAAAATTGTAGGGACTGGTAGCCCGATGTGCCTTTGCTAGGTCTCAATATATGTGCTTCAGTGGATTTTGAGAAATTAACGTTCAAAAAAAGATATATATCTGTAACAGCGGACCGCTTCGCGTACTTTTCGCGTTACGGAGCTTTGTGAAGCGAAGCTGATTGGCTCTCCGGTGTCTGTAAACATTCCAAACAGTCCGTAGCGGCCGCCATCTTGTCTCTCGGTAGGATCGAGAGACAAGAGGAGGCCAAAGCGAAGGGGCAAATGACCATAAGGGGGCATAGTAGATCCTCGCTGATCCCCTAGGTTTGATGTGGAGGTTTTAAAAGGGCCCCGCGGGGCAAAAAAAATAAATAATAATAATAATCGAACGGCTGAATGGATTTGCACGAAACTTGGTAAAATATTAGGGACTGGTAGCCCGATGTGCCTTTGCTAGGTCTCAATATATGTGCTTCAGTGCATTTTGAGAAATTAACGTTCAAAAACAAGATATATATCTGTAACAGCGCTCCGCTTCGCGGAGATAAAATTATATCTGTATTACCTAGCTGTTGCTAACACCAGTTAGCGACGGCTAGTAGGAGATAGCGACCATCTTGGGCCCCACTTTGCATGTGAGTGATATTTATCACTAATGACATGCAAAGTGGGCATGCCAAGATGTTAGCGACTGGAAACAGTCGCTAACATCGCTATCTCCTATTATCAACTTTTGGAAATATTCGAGATAAGCGCGAATATCTCCAAAAAGTAACAGCTGCCCTGAGCAGTTCTTAGCCATGTTATCCTATGGGAGGTGGATAACATGGCTAAGAGGATTAGCTCGGTAATGCATGAATATCGCTGAGTTTTCAGCGATATTAATGCATTGCGGTCGGTTTTTATCGTATTTGCGATAAACTTTGATAATAGCAACGTTTATCTGCGATAATTTCTGACGGTAAAAAAATCTTTGCAATGCATCGTTAGGGATAAATATCGCTTAACTTTGGTAATATGCCCCAACGTCTGTTAACGTTCGATTCGAAGGAAATCAGGAAGTGTTGAAAAACATTGTCTGCGCCATCTTGTCTTTTTTCAAATGCCACACTTTTGTCGTGCACGGCAGCCATTTTAGATGCCTTGACCAGACCCACTCTGTGCACGCTGTCGATCCTTAGCATGGCTCCCCACCCTCGCAAGCATCTCCCCCAGGCAGTGGTCACCCCCGCTCTCTGTCTTATGCATGGGTAATAAACCTCCTCCCATCTGCGCTGCTCTTTCCTGAGAATCACACCCTGTGCCCGCCCGACACCTCCCTTTCGCCCTATTCACTACTGCACCCTCTGACACTCCTTTTCCTCTGTGTCCGATTGTCCAGGCTGGTCCTAGGGTATCAGCTAGCCCTGCAGATGTAGTTTATGGCCACAGCTGTAAAGATTCACCCCTCTTCAAAGGAGTTATAGTAGATCAAGGCCCACACTCGATGAGATCCGTCACAGCAGAAGCGTTGCTATTATCTGAAAACCATCCTGTATCGTGATTGGGGAGGGGACCGAGCGTGAAGCGGAAGATTCCAGGGATGACTCTTTGTACATCAAAGTTTTTACAATTATGTGTCACATTAAAAATATATAGCACTCCGACAAAGTAGTAAGATTATAAAACTTTAATAATTTATAAATATATACAAGAAAACAAAAATAGTAATAACATATAAACATTTTTAGGGAAAAACAACGAAGTAGCGGTCGGCTGTGCGAATAGTCCCAACGCAGCACAACGTCCAGATTTCCGGCGTGGGGCGGGTCATCAGTAGCAAACTGTTGTGCGAATAGTTCCAAGGCAGCAGAACGCGCTGAAATCTACATGACACGAAAGTGATGTCTAGTAAGTTGCCACCCAGCAAATAACGGCGTGGGGCGTCGCGGGGGGTGGGTCTTCAGTAGCAAACTGTTGTGCGAATAGTTCCAAGGCAGCAGAACGATGGCACCAAGGTGATGTCCAGTAAGTTGCCGCACTGGTTTTGGTATCCTACAATGCTGCTCCGAATAACGGCGTGGAGCGCCCCGGGGGAGGCGGCGTGAACGGGCCTCTCCAGGTGGAGTGTCATCTGTTGTAGTGGGGCGCCCCTTTACCGTTTCAGTTGCCATTCCGTCCGTTTTTGGTCCACTGTGTCAAAAGCCGCAATTCAGCTGAGTTGCGCCCACTCTTGCGGTGCAGCGATAGTCGGCTGCCACAGGACTCTCAAAATGGCGGCAGGCTCTTTCCTTTTTGGGCCTGGTCCACTGAAATGGCCCTGGGACACCTTGGAAATCGGACGCTTGTCTGCTAGGTCTTGGACCCCATTCTCGAAAGCGTCCCCTCCGCTTTGAGAATTCATCAAAAGTTTTGGGGGCCCCGACTCCTGCAGGCTTCTGGTGGGGAGCGGCTGCCATGATTGCTCGCGGAATGACCACGACTGAGCTACGAGATGGTGGTGCTTTCATGCTGACGCCAGCTTCAGTCTGAAACATCCAGAAACAAGGTGGGGCTTTCATCGTTTGGAAAAAAAAAAAAGTTTTCATCCAATGAAAAGTGTTGTTTTTAGGTCATATGATCAAGCCTTCCATCATTAGGAAACCAAAAGTAAAATGAACCAATGAAAAGTTTTATAAACAAGTCACATGACCTGTTATGCGGCATAGGGTATAAAATGCGGAGAAAATACGTTGGCACGTGAGGCGGCGTCAGTAGCGGACCGATGTGCGAATAGGCCGAAGGCAACACAGCGCGCCAAGATCCGGATGGCACCGAGGTGGTGTCCAGCAAGTTGCAGCACTGGTGTGGCCATCCTACAATGTTGAAAGTCGGCGTGGGGCGCCCCGTTGGCCTGTGAGTTTGCGTCAGTAGCGGACCGATGTGCGAATAGGCCGAAGGCAGCACAACGCGCCAAGATCCGGATGGCACCGAGGTGGTGTCTAGTAAGTTGCCGCACTGGTGTGGCCATCCTACAATGCTGAAAGTCGGCGTGGGGCGCCCTGTTGGCCTGTGAGATGGTGTCAGTAGCGGACTGATGTGCGAATGGGGCCAAAGGCAGCGCAACAATATTTTCTGACGAGAAGACACCACAAGGCGCTGAGATGCCAAGATCCGGATGGCACCGAGGTGATGTCTAAGTTGCGGACTGATGTGCGAATGGGGCCAAAGGTAGCGTAACAATATTTTCTGTATGGAAGATACCACTAGGCGTTGAGATGCCAAGATTCGGATGGCACCGAGGTGATGTCTAGCAAGTTGCTGCACTGGTGTGGTCATCCTACAATGCTGAAACTCGGCGTGGGTCGCCCCATTAGCCTGTGAGATGGCGTCAGTAGCGGACCGATGTGCGAATAGGCCGAAGGCAGCACAACGCGCCAAGATCCGGATGTCACAGTGGTGGTTTCATAGTTGAGAGGCACTTCATCTGCAGTGGGGCGCCGAGATCCGGATGGCACCGAGGTGATGTCTAGCAAGTTGCTGTACTGGTGTGGTCATCCTACAATGCTGAAAGTCGGCGTGGGGCGCCCCATTAGCCTGTGAGATGGCGTCAGTAGCGGACTGATGTGCGAATGGGGCCAAAGGCAGCACAACGCGCCAAGATCCGGATGGCACCGAGGTGGTGTCCAGCAACTTGCCGCACTGGTGTGGCCATCCTACAATGCTGCGCCGAAAGTCGGCGTGGGGCGCCCCGTTGGCCTGTGAGTTCGCGTCAGTCAGTGGGGGCTGTTTGAGGATCTGACTGCATTGGAAAGCAATGTGATGCTGTGCGTCGCCCCCAAGATGGAGGTTCCTCTGCTGCAGTGGGGCGCCCCTTGGTGTTTCACTCGCTATGCAGCTGAGTTGCGTGCGCACTTGTGGCGAATAGGCCGAAGGCAGCACAACGCGCCGAGATCTGGATGGCACCGAGGTGGTGTCCAGCAATTTGCCGCACTGGTGTGGCCATCCTACAATGCTGCGCCGAAAGTCGGCGTGGGGTGCCCCGTTGGCCTGTGAGGTGGCGTCAGTAGCGGACCGATGTGTGAATAGGTCGGAACCAGCACAAGGCGCCAAGATCCGGATGGCACCGAGGTGGTGTCATAGTTGAGAGTTCTGAGCAGCGCTTGTAACACTGTCTGAAGCTTATTTGCACCTGCTGCAGCTTCACTATTGCCCTGGTGTGGCCTAAGATCGCCCATGACATAGGCGGCCACCTCCCGGGGTCCGGCGGAACTTTTTTCCTTTTCCTTTCTGCATCTTGTCCCAAATTCGTTTGACCTGAAGACACGACCAGGTCCCTGAATGTGTGCAGGGGGACGCTATTGATTGAATCAAAATGGCGGCTTCACACAAAGCTGACTCAAGCGTTTTCTGGTGGTTTCATAGTTGAGAGGCACTTCATCTGCAGTGGGGCGCCGAGATCCGGATGGCACCGAGGTGATGTCTAGCAAGTTGCTGTACTTGTGTGGTCATCCTACAATGCTGAAACTCGGCGTGGGTCGCCCCATTAGCCTGTGAGATAGCTGTTCTTTGGATTTGGGCCTGGTCCACTAAAATGGCCCTGGGACACCTAAGAACTCGAACGCTCGATTTTTTTTTCCTTTCCTGTACATGCAAAAAAAGGTAAATGCCCGGTATGTTACACGCTTCATCTGCCACGATGAACTCTCCAGAGGAACCGAAAAAATATATAGTTGTGGTAACTATACCATGCATCGTCATATGGAGAGGTGGTACCAATTAATTATAGTGCTGCATAAAAGAGAGATTTGGAGGAGAACCCCTGACCTGCTAGTACATTCATCAAAGAAGTGGCACTGAGAGCTTCAGAGGCAAGGGAAACGGTCCCAAATATTTAGAAGAACTTTGGAAAGATTAAAATGACATGTTTAGATTGTGGTAAATTAATTTCATGTGGGCAGATGAGTGTTACTCTAATAAATACAGCATATGAACATCATCATAGTCGATGGTTGGTAGAGACATTTTGACTATATCCTGGACCTGCCCGTCCTCGCCCAAAATGGCGCCGGAATAAATGGGACTCGTAACTCCTTGTTGTGTACTGGTTGCAGAACCTTGAAATCACGAGATACGTATGCAGTTTTGAAGCACATGGCGGGCGGGGACGAGAATTGATTGAATATTTCGACATCCCTATTGATATTAAGTTCTGATGTGTTATTGATTACTGTACTGTTGAAAGTTCGAATTAACGTCACCCATGGTACTTGCCCGCAAATGTATATCTAGATAATTTTATTGTAACTGGCCCTGTCGTATTTTAATTATAAAATGTACGTCCACCGATTCCGTAACTGTTAGACACCTTAGTTCTTGCAACCTAATGGCCCGCCCGTTACGTTCCTCTACAGTGTAAATGTCTACTCATCACATACGATTACAGTTTGCTCCGTGGCCGGCCCACGTGGTTATAGGCTCGTATTTGTATAATGAAATTTTCACAATAAAGGTTTTTAAAAGAAAACATGGTAGTAGTATATACATTGGTAAAGTTTGTAATAATAGTCACTGTTTTAGAATCATTAAAAGGCAAGTGAAATAAAGCAGACCAATTACATGAAGGGTAAAAGGTATAATACGAAGGAACGCAGTAAAGATAAATGGTCAAGGGCTGTTGTGTTTTCTATTCCTGCAACATAAAGTGATCGATAAGAATCTCATATTCAGGCGTATCGGCGACTAAGACAGCAGGTCGACCCTCTTTTGCTCAACGGCTCCATCATGGGACGAAGAAACGCTCTTTTTCTCGAAAAAAGAATATATTTTACTTGCAGGACAGTTGTAAAATTTCCGGGAAAGTACATTAGCCTGGAACATTATAACATATATTTAAGAAAAAATAATGTTCGGAAGTAATGAAAAGCGTAATTTTTAGGTCATATGAGCAAGCCTTTCATCATTACAATAAGAAAAGTAAAATGAACCAATGAAAAGTTTTATTAACAAGTCACATGACTTGTTATGCTTACGTTACGCGCTGCGCGCCCCGGATGCGCTAACGCGGCGCGTCATATGACGCATTACGCGACAACGCAGGTCCAGAATATAGTCAAAATGTCTCCACCAACCAGCGGTCGGAACACAACCCCTTTCAGCAGACTAAATAGTTCTGTTAAATGAGAACAGAAGGGACAGGCAACAAGAACCATCAGTGAAAGAGGGGAGGGCTAGTTCTTCTCTACCGGGTTACATTGGGGCGCTACCGGAACTGATCGAATTGGTAGTCTACAGTGTTTCTGGATGTTTCAGACTGAAGCTGGGGTTAGCATGAGAGCAGCATCATTTCGTAGCTCCGTCGTGGCCATTCCGCAACCAATCATGGCAGCCGCTCTTTATCGTTATTTTGGGCGGGGTGGGTGGCGGAGCCGAGCTGTTTTGCAGCCATCATTGTGTGGAGTTCAGTTCATCTCACTAGTTTTGTATTTGTCATGAGGGGTTGTTCCTAATGTTTCTATTTTAGCGAGGTCAAAAAGAGATCCCATTAGTGGCCTACTGATTTTGCTCGATTCCTTTTCTTTTTTTTTACACGATTTTTCGTTATCTGCAAAGACTAAACAGAGTATTGCGACTCTGTGTTTGTTTGTAAATAGAGAATGAACCAAAGAGAACTAATTCTAAAACAGTAAATACTTGGATAACAATCAATCAAATGGAGAGAGAAGCAGGCACGACGGATTACAACGGGGGCAAAGGCCTGCGTTAACTACCTTTCACTATCTGCAAAGAGAGAGTACTCCTAATAGAAATGAGGGGGGGGGGGCACCATTCAAAGCAGATCAGTGTGCATAAACACGAAAATGTTTTCACTTACCACGTACTTGACATTCGACAGCTTATGATATTTGCTATTAAAAAACCATTGAAATTCACTGAAAAAACCATAGGTTATAGACCATATATAGTTAGGAATTAGCATTTACAAAACCTTGAAAATTCACTGAAAAAACCATAGGTTATAGACCATATATAGTTAGGAATTAGCATTTAAAAAACCTTATTTTACTCACACAAAACCATTGAAATTCCATATATAGTTAGTTGCACTAACTATATATCGCGCACCTGCAATCCACTGCTGATCATGTCACATATTACATCATTCATGACATGGTCAGTGACATCACTGATGACATCACTGATGACATCTCAAATGACATCACTGATGACATCACTGATGACAACATCCAGTGACTGTATGTTTCTGTAAAGTTAAAATATATCTTACATATTGAAGAATGAGTGGATGTATAAGTGTCTGGATGAAGGATTTAGTAGGTGCGTGACTGACTGTATGAGTGAGTGATTAAATGTGTCTCACTGAATGCATGGGTTAGTGACTAAACTGTCTTAATTTGTGCATCATTATGTCTGTTGTTCTGTAAACTGCTGCATGTGTTGATCATTAGCTATACGAGAGGCTATATGTGTTATTAATTGCTTGCCCAAGTATTTCTATGGGAGATTGAGTTTGTGTGGGGGTGGCTGGAAGGTGTGTGACTCTATGCATAGATGTGTGAACAGTTTATTCACTAGGTGTATGAGTTCAAGAGTGCATGTGGAAACAGCTACATGGGCAGTTGACTGTGTGCATGAGTGTATTGATGAGTGAATGGATATCTCAATGCTACATGTCATAGTAAGTACATATGTAAAACACAGTACATGTGAGAGTTGGCATATATAAATAACTGTGCATGAGAGCCACCGAATGAGTGAGTGGTTGTATCGATCATTGTGAACTTGTATCAGGGATTGTATAAGAGAGTAAATATGTGTTAGTATATGTTTCAATAAGTAAGGTGTGTTTAACTGTATAGTTGAAGAAATGGAGATGAGATTGTTTCTTTGCATGACTGACTGGGTGTGTGAGTAACTCCATGGATGAGTGGAAGTGTGTGTGTCTGTATACACTGAGTGTATCTAAGGTTATATTAGAGTCTGAAGAGGTTTATCGTATTAGCACAAGAATGATGTCAAATGAGATGTCATCAGTGATGTCATCAGTGATGTCATTTGAGATGTCATCAGTGATGTCATCAGTGATGTCACTGACCATGTCATGAATGATGTAATATGTGACATGATCAGCAGTGGATTGCAGGTGCGCGATATATAGTTAGTGCAACTAACTATATATGGAATTTCAATGGTTTTGTGTGAGTAAAATAAGGTTTTTTAAATGCTAATTCCTAACTATATATGGTCTATAACCTATGGTTTTTTCAGTGAATTTTCAAGGTTTTGTAAATGCTAATTCCTAACTATATATGGTCTATAACCTATGGTTTTTTCAGTGAATATATATATATATATTCACTGAAAAAACCATAGGTTATAGACCATATATAGTTAGGAATTAGCATTTAAAAAACCTTATTTTACTCACACAAAACCATTGAAATTCCATATATAGTTAGTTGCACTAACTATATATTGCGCACCCGCAATCCACTGCTGATCATGTCACATATTACATCATTCATGACATGGTCAGTGACATCACTGATGACATCACTGATGACATCTCAAATGACATCACTGATGACATCTCACTTGACATCAATGATCATATCACTGATGATATCATTCATGTGATAATACAATGCATCTCCTCACACTCTAATATAACCTCCGTTACACCCAGTGTTAAATACAGAGTATAATTTTTGAAACCATTGACACACCAATACTAGTTACTACATACGCACTCACTGATTCCTATGTCTACACACACATTCACTCATACAATCATTCATACATACAATCACTCATCTTGACAACACTATCATATGCACTCATACACCTATACAGACACTCACACTCTGCCACTCATCCATGGAGTTACTCACACACCTAGTCAGTCCTGAAAAGAATCAATCACACTTCCATTTTCTCATCTATACAGTTAAACACAGAACACCTTACATTTTTTAAACATATACTAACACATACTTACTCTCTTATAGAATCACTGATACAAGTACACATTGATCTGCACAGAGTCACACACCTCCCAGCCAGCCATACACACACTCAGTCTCCCATACAAATACTTGTGCAACCAATCAATAACCCATATAGCTACTTATATAGCTACTGATCAACACATGAAGCAGCTTGCACAACAACAGACATACTGATGCACACTTTCAGACAGTTTAGTCACTAACCCGTGCATTCAGTAAGACGCATTTAATCACTCACTCATACAGTCAATCACGCACCTACTAAAACCTTCATTCAGACACTTATACATCCATTCATTCTTCAATATGTAAAACATATTTAAACTTTACAGAAACACATAATCACTGGATGTTGTCATCAGTGATGTCATCAGTGATGTCACTGACCATGTCATGAATGATGTAATATGTGACATGATCAGCAGTGGATTGCGGGTGCGCAATATATAGTTAGTGCAACTAACTATATATGGAATTTCAATGGTTTTGTGTGAGTAAAATAAGGTTTTTTAAATGCTAATTCCTAACTATATATGGTCTATAACCTATGGTTTTTTCAGTGAATTTTCAAGGTTTTGTAAATGCTAATTCCTAACTATATATGGTCTATAACCTATGGTTTTTTCAGTGAATTTCAATGGTTTTTTAATAGCAAATATCATAAGCTGTCGAATGTCAAGTACGTGGTAAGTGAAAACATTTTCGTGTTTATGCACACTGATCTGCTTTGAATGGTGCCCCCCCCCCCCTCATTTCTATTAGGAGTACTCTCTCTTTGCAGATAGTGAAAGGTAGTTAACGCAGGCCTTTGCCCCCGTTGTAATCCGTCGTGCCTGCTTCTCTCTCCATTTGATTGATTGTTATCCAAGTATTTACTGTTTTAGAATTAGTTCTCTTTGGTTCATTCTCTATTTACAAACAAACACAGAGTCGCAATACTCTGTTTAGTCTTTGCAGATAACGAAAAATCGTGTAAAAAAAAAGAAAAGGAATCGAGCAAAATCAGTAGGCCACTAATGGGATCTCTTTTTGACCTCGCTAAAATAGAAACATTAGGAACAACCCCTCATGACAAATACAAAACTAGTGAGATGAACTGAACTCCACACAATGATGGCTGCAAAACAGCTCGGCTCCGCCACCCACCCCGCCCAAAATAACGATAAAGAGCGGCTGCCATGATTGGTTGCGGAATGGCCACGACGGAGCTACGAAATGATGCTGCTCTCATGCTAACCCCAGCTTCAGTCTGAAACATCCAGAAACACTGTAGACTACCAATTCGATCAGTTCCGGTAGCGCCCCAATGTAACCCGGTAGAGAAGAACTAGCCCTCCCCTCTTTCACTGATGGTTCTTGTTGCCTGTCCCTTCTGTTCTCATTTAACAGAACTATTTAGCCTGCTAAAAGGGGTTGTGTTCCGACCGCTGGTTGGTGGAGACATTTTGACTATATTCTGGACCTGCGTTGTCGCGTAATGCGTCATATGACGCGCCGCGTTAGCGCATCCGGAAGTCATCCGGGGCGCGCAGCGCGTAACGTAAGCATAACAAGTCATGTGACTTGTTAATAAAACTTTTCATTGGTTCATTTTACTTTTCTTATTGTAATGATGAAAGGCTTGGTCATATGACCTAAAAATTACGCTTTTCATTACTTCCGAACATTATTTTTTCTTAAATATATGTTATAATGTTCCAGGCTAATGTACTTTCCCGGAAATTTTACAACTGTCCTGCAAGTAAAATATATTCTTTTTTCGAGAAAAAGAGCGTTTCTTCGTCCCATGATGGAGCCGTTGAGCAAAAGAGGGTCGACCTGCTGTCTTAGTCGCCGATACGCCTGAATATGAGATTCTTATCGATCACTTTATGTTGCAGGAATAGAAAACACAACAGCCCTTGACCATTTATCTTTACTGCGTTCCTTCGTATTATACCTTTTACCCTTCATGTAATTGGTCTGCTTTATTTCACTTGCCTTTTAATGATTCTAAAACAGTGACTATTATTACAAACTTTACCAATGTATATACTACTACCATGTTTTCTTTTAAAAACCTTTATTGTGAAAATTTCATTATACAAATACGAGCCTATAACCACGTGGGCCGGCCACGGAGCAAACTGTAATCGTATGTGATGAGTAGACATTTACACTGTAGAGGAACGTAACGGGCGGGCCATTAGGTTGCAAGAACTAAGGTGTCTAACAGTTACGGAATCGGTGGACGTACATTTTATAATTAAAATACGACAGGGCCAGTTACAATAAAATTATCTAGATATACATTTGCGGGCAAGTACCATGGGTGACGTTAATTCGAACTTTCAACAGTACAGTAATCAATAACACATCAGAACTTAATATCAATAGGGATGTCGAAATATTCAATCAATTCTCGTCCCCGCCCGCCATGTGCTTCAAAACTGCATACGTATCTCGTGATTTCAAGGTTCTGCAACCAGTACACAACAAGGAGTTACGAGTCCCATTTATTCCGGCGCCATTTTGGGCGAGGACGGGCAGGTCCAGGATATAGTCAAAATGTCTCTACCAACCATCGACTATGATGATGTTCATATGCTGTATTTATTAGAGTAACACTCATCTGTCCACATGAAATTAATTTGCCACAATCTAAACATGTCATTTTAATCTTTCCAAAGTTCTTCTAAATATTTGGGACCGTTTCCCTTGCCTCTGAAGCTCTCAGTGCCACTTCTTTGATGAATGTACTAGCAGGTCAGGGGTTCTCCTCCAAATCTCTCTTTTATGCAGCACTATAATTAATTGGTGCCACCTCTCCATATGACGATGCATGGTATAGTTACCACAACTATATTTTTTTTCGGTTCCTCTGGAGAGTTCATCGTGGCAGATGAAGCGTGTAACGTACCGGGCATTTACCTTTTTTTGCATGTACAGGAAAGGAAAAAAAAATCGAGCGTCCGAGTTCTAAGGTGTCCCAGGGCCATTTTAGTGGAGGACATGATACAGCGATAATGCCCTGGATAAGGACACTTCCTTCGGGCACCCCACGCCGTCTTTCGGCGCAGCATTGTAGGATGGCCACACCAGTGCGGCAACTTGCTAGACACCACCTCGGTGCCATCCGGATCTCGGCGCCCCACTGCAGATGAACTGCCTCCACATGGAGAAGCGGGAGAGGCTCGTTTGCGCCGCCTCCCCCCCCCCCTTCGGGCACCCCACGCCGACTTTCGGCGCAGCATTGTAGGATGGCCACACCAGTGCGGCAACTTGCTGGACACCACCTCGGTGCCAACCGAATCTCAGCGCCTTGTGTTGTCTTCCATTCCGAAAATATTGTTGGCAGCATTTTGAAAGGAAAGACAAACAGCCGTTTGTGGCCCTCACTACACCGTTCTCCTAGTGAGTCTCACATTGTTACATTTAGGAAGAATGTTGAAGAGTAGTATGTTGAAAATCTGAAGCCATTGTTATACAAACTCTCAACCAGCCTTGGATGGAAAAATCCTGAAGAATGTACAAACTGAAAACCAGTTTTTCTCTGTATAGCATCAGCAGCAACGCTTGAGTCAGCTTTGTGTGAAGCCGCCATTTTGATTCAATCAATAGCGTCCCCTTGCACACATTCAGGGACCTGGTCGTGTCTTCAGGTCAAACGGATTGTGGGACAAGATGCACAAAGGAAAAGGAAAAAAGTTCCGCCGGACCCCGGGAGGTGGCCGCCTATGTCATGGGCGATCTTAGGCCACACCAGGGCAATAGTGAAGCTGCAGCAGGTGCAAATAAGCTTCAGACAGTGTTACAAGCGCTGCTCAGAACTCTCAACTATGACACCACCTCGGTGCCATCCGGATCTTGGCGCCTTGTGCTGGTTCCGGCCTATTCACACATCGGTCCGCTACTGACGCCACCTCACAGGCCAACGGGGCACCCCACGCCGACTTTCGGCGCAGCATTGTAGGATGGCCACACCAGTGCGGCAAATTGCTGGACACCACCTCGGTGCCATCCAGATCTCGGCGCGTTGTGCTGCCTTCGGCCTATTCGCCACAAGTGCGCACGCAACTCAGCTGCATAGCGAGTGAAACACCAAGGGGCGCCCCACTGCAGCCGAGGAACCTCCATCTTGGGGGCGACGCACAGCATCACATTGCTTTCCAATGCAGTCAGATCCTCAAACAGCCCCCACTGACTGACGCGAACTCACAGGCCAACGGGGCGCCCCACGCCGACTTTCGGCGCAGCATTGTAGGATGGCCACACCAGTGCGGCAAGTTGCTGGACACCACCTCGGTGCCATCCGGATCTTGGCGCGTTGTGCTGCCTTTGGCCCCATTCGCACATCAGTCCGCTACTGACGCCATCTCACAGGCTAATGGGGCGCCCCACGCCGACTTTCAGCATTGTAGGATGACCACACCAGTACAGCAACTTGCTAGACATCACCTCGGTGCCATCCGGATCTCGGCGCCCCACTGCAGATGAAGTGCCTCTCAACTATAAAACCACCACTGTGACATCCGGATCTTGGCGCGTTGTGCTGCCTTCGGCCTATTCGCACATCGGTCCGCTACTGACGCCATCTCACAGGCTAATGGGGCGACCCACGCCGAGTTTCAGCATTGTAGGATGACCACACCAGTGCAGCAACTTGCTAGACATCACCTCGGTGCCATCCGAATCTTGGCATCTCAACGCCTAGTGGTATCTTCCATACAGAAAATATTGTTACGCTACCTTTGGCCCCATTCGCACATCAGTCCGCAACTTAGACATCACCTCGGTGCCATCCGGATCTTGGCATCTCAGCGCCTTGTGGTGTCAGTCAGAAAATATTGTTGCGCTGCCTTTGGCCCCATTCGCACATCAGTCCGCTACTGACACCATCTCACAGGCCAACAGGGCGCCCCACGCCGACTTTCAGCATTGTAGGATGGCCACACCAGTGCGGCAACTTACTAGACACCACCTCGGTGCCATCCGGATCTTGGCGCGTTGTGCTGCCTTCGGCCTATTCGCACATCGGTCCGCTACTGACGCAAACTCACAGGCCAACGGGGCGCCCCACGCCGACTTTCAACATTGTAGGATGGCCACACCAGTGCTGCAACTTGCTGGACACCACCTCGGTGCCATCCGGATCTTGGCGCGCTGTGTTGCCTTTGGCCTATTCGCACATCGGTCCGCTACTGACGCCGCCTCACGTGCCAACGTATTTTCTCCGCATTTTATACCCTATGCCGCATAACAGGTCATGTGACTTGTTTATAAAACTTTTCATTGGTTCATTTTACTTTTGGTTTCCTAATGATGGAAGGCTTGATCATATGACCTAAAAACAACACTTTTCATTGGATGAAAACTTTTTTTTTTTCCAAACGATGAAAGCCCCACCTTGTTTCTGGATGTTTCAGACTGAAGCTGGCGTCAGCATGAGAGCACCACCATCTCGTAGCTCCGTCGTAGTCATTCCGCGAGCAATCATGGCAGCCGCTCCCCACCAGAAGCCTGCAGGAGTCGGGGCCCCCAAAACTTTTGATGAATTCTCAAGGCGGAGGGGACGCTTTCGAGAATGGGGTCCAAGACCTAGCAGACAAGCGTCCGATTTCCAAGGTGTCCCAGGGCCATTTCAGTGGACCAGGCCCAAAAAGGAAAGAGCCTGCCGCCATTTTGAGAGTCCTGTGACAGCCGCCTATCGCTGCACCGCAAGAGTGGGCGCAACTCAGCTGAATTGCGGCTTTTGACACAGTGGACCAAAAACGGACGGAATGGCAACTGAAACGGTAAAGGGGCGCCCCACTACAACAGATGACACTCCACCTGGAGAGGCCCGTTCACGCCGCCTCCCCCGGGGCGCCCCACGCCGTTATTCGGAGCAGCATTGTAGGATACCAAAACCAGTGCGGCAACTTACTGGACATCACCTTGGTGCCATCGTTCTGCTGCCTTGGAACTATTCGCACAACAGTTTGCTACTGAAGACCCACCCCCCGCGACGCCCCACGCCGTTATTTGCTGGGTGGCAACTTACTAGACATCACTTTCGTGTCATCTAGATTTCAGCGCGTTCTGCTGCCTTGGAACTATTCGCACAACAGTTTGCTACTGATGACCCGCCCCACGCCGGAAATCTGGACGTTGTGCTGCGTTGGGACTATTCGCACAGCCGACCGCTACTTCGTTGTTTTTCCCTAAAAATGTTTATATGTTATTACTATTTTTGTTTTCTTGTATATATTTATAAATTATTGAAGTTTTATAATCTTACTACTTTGTCGGAGTGCTATATATTTTTAATGTGACACATAATTGTAAAAACTTTGATGTACAAAGAGTCATCCCTGGAATCTTCCGCTTCACGCTCGGTCCCCTCCCCAATCACAATACAGGATGGTTTTCAGATAATAGCAACGCTTCTGCTGTGACGGATCTCATCGAGTGTGGGCCTTGATCTACTATAACTCCTTTGAAGAGGGGTGAATCTTTACAGCTGTGGCCATAAACTACATCTGCAGGGCTAGCTGATACCCTAGGACCAGCCTGGACAATCGGACACAGAGGAAAAGGAGTGTCAGAGGGTGCAGTAGTGAATAGGGCGAAAGGGAGGTGTCGGGCGGGCACAGGGTGTGATTCTCAGGAAAGAGCAGCGCAGATGGGGGGAGGTTTATTACCCATGCATAAGACAGAGAGCGGGGGTGACCACTGCCTGGGGGAGATGCTTGCGAGGGTGGGGAGCCATGCTAAGGATCGACAGCGTGCACAGAGTGGGTCTGGTCAAGGCATCTAAAATGGCTGCCGTGCACGACAAAAGTGTGGCATTTGAAAAAAGACAAGATGGCGCAGACAATGTTTTTCAACACTTCCTGATTTCCTTCGAATCGAACGTTAACAGACGTTGGGGCATATTACCAAAGTTAAGCGATATTTATCCCTAACGATGCATTGCAAAGATTTTTTTACCGTCAGAAATTATCGCAGATAAACCTTGCTATTATCAAAGTTTATCGCAAATACGATAAAAACCGACCGCAATGCATTAATATCGCTGAAAACTCAGCGATATTCATGCATTACCGAGCTAATCCTCTTAGCCATGTTATCCACCTCCCATAGGATAACATGGCTAAGAACTGCTCAGGGCAGCTGTTACTTTTTGGAGATATTCGCGCTTATCTCGAATATTTCCAAAAGTTGATAATAGGAGATAGCGATGTTAGCGACTGTTTCCAGTCGCTAACATCTTGGCATGCCCACTTTGCATGTCATTAGTGATAAATATCACTCACATGCAAAGTGGGGCCCAAGATGGTCGCTATCTCCTACTAGCCGTCGCTAACTGGTGTTAGCAACAGCTAGGTAATACAGATATAATTTTATCTCCGCGAAGCGGAGCGCTGTTACAGATATATATCTTGTTTTTGAACGTTAATTTCTCAAAATGCACTGAAGCACATATATTGAGACCTAGCAAAGGCACATCGGGCTACCAGTCCCTAATATTTTACCAAGTTTCGTGCAAATCCATTCAGCCGTTCGATTATTATTATTATTTATTTTTTTTGCCCCGCGGGGCCCTTTTAAAACCTCCACATCAAACCTAGGGGATCAGCGAGGATCTACTATGCCCCCTTATGGTCATTTGCCCCTTCGCTTTGGCCTCCTCTTGTCTCTCGATCCTACCGAGAGACAAGATGGCGGCCGCTACGGACTGTTTGGAATGTTTACAGACACCGGAGAGCCAATCAGCTTCGCTTCGCAAAGCTCCGTAACGCGAAAAGTACGCGAAGCGGTGCGCTGTTACAGATATATATCTTTTTTTGAACGTTAATTTCTCAAAATCCACTGAAGCACATATATTGAGACCTAGCAAAGGCACATCGGGCTACCAGTCCCTACAATTTTGCCAAGTTTCGTGCAAATCCATTCAGCCGTAAGATTATTATTATAAATTTTTTTTTTTGCCCCGCGGGGCCCTTTTAAAACCTCCACATCAAACCTAGGGGGTCAGCGAGGATCTACTATTCCCCCTTATGGTCATTTGCCCCTTCGCTTTGGCCTCCTCTTGTCTCTCGATCCTACCGAGAGACAAGATGGCGGCCACTACGGACTGTTTGCGGCCACTACGGACTGTTTGGAATGTTGACAGACGCCGGAGAACCAATCAGCTTCGCTTCACAAAGCTCCGTTGCGCGAAAAGTACGCGTCCTAGGCCGCTGCCCGGTCCGCGCTTACAGATATATATCTTTTTTTAAACGTTAATTTCTCAAAATCCACTGGAGCACATATATTGAGACCTACAAAAGGCACATCGGGCTACCAGTCCCTACAATTTTGCCAAGTTTCGTGCAAATCCATTCAGCCGTTCGGGCTAAAAGTGAGGCCAACCGCCCTATGGAAATTAACATGGGAAAAACGCGTTTTGGGACCCCCCTTTTTTCTCGGCCCCCCCTTGACGAACCCCCCCCAAATTTTCAAAGGCTGCTCAGAAACAAAATGTGCCATTTTCCTGAAAATTGCAGCCAATTCCGTCCACAAACGGCAAAGTTATTAGACATAGAATTTTCAAAAATCCCATAGAGAAAAAATCCTAACTATATATACCTACTGGCGACCGCCAGTAGGTAATATATATATATATATATATATATATATATATATATATATATATATATATATATATATAATCTCATCAAAATTCTCTGATACCCAATAAAGAACAGAGATGCACTCAACTGCAGGTTCAATTTAATTAATTCCAGAGCTCATTGCAGCTGCTGTTAACTTATTACAGTGGCCCCTCCAGTTAGGCATCAAATTGGAGAATTTTCCTAATGCATTCCACTCTACATAGTCAATCATAGAATCATTACGTCTCCAATCGCTGTCAATATTAAAAACCCTATTCTGGGTCACCTCGATCATGTTCCTTTTCAAATATGATCCGACTTTCTTTCCCACAGGTGGCTCCAATTCCACGGGCAGCACGGGTCCTCTATGCAGAGAATCTGAGATATCACCAACCACCTTCGTATCATCCAGGTGGTACTGTGCTAATTTTGACGAGGTGGTGCAGTCTCTAAAATGGCGTCGGGCTACAGCGTTAATAAGTCACCGCAATTCTTCTATACCCAAAAGAGAACAGAGATGCACTCGACTGCAAGTTCAATTTAATTCATTACTCCGGAGCATGAAACAAAGTGTGCCTGCCCTAGGCATTTCAGTCTACAAACTTAATCATGGATACAATCAGCAGTTCACTGCAGCTGCTGTTAACTTTTACTAGTGGCCCCTCCAGTTGGCCAACCAATTGGAGAGCATTCCTAATGCATTCTGGTCTAAACAGTGAATCACAGAGTCATTACACCTCTAACGAGCACTCCAACTGGAACACACATTTCTGTTATAAAAATCACTGTTAATATAAAAAAATATGTTCCTTTTCAAATATGATCCAGCCTGCTGTCCCACATGTGGCCCCAATCACAAAGGCAACACAGGCCCTCTATGCAGCCAATCTGCGATAGCACCCGCCACCTTCATATTATCCAGGTGGTACAGTGCTAATTTTGACAAGGTGGTGCAGTTTCTAAATGGTGTTGGGCTACGCCGTTAATAAGTCACTAAAATTCTCTGATACCCAAAAGAGAACAGAGATGCACTCGACTGCAAGTTCAATTTAATTAATAACTCCAGAGCATGAAACAAAGTGTGCCTCCCCTAAGCGTTTCGGTCTATGACCTTAATCATGGGTACAATCTACAGTTCATTGCAGCAGCTAAGTTATATCAGTACCCCTCCCATGAGCAAACCAATTGGAGAACACTGCAATCTATGGAGGATGTAGTAAAGTGGACTGTGGACTAGCGGGACCAGAATGCATCTCTCATATGAGAGGCTCATTGGTGGGCCGCCATGTGATAAAAGACAAGTAACCTGCTGGTCCGAATTGCTTATCATATCTGTGATCAAGGTCTGGTTTTCGAAACGCCTTGTGGAAGTACATAGTGGTTCATGCATTTGCATTAATGAATGAAGATTGGGTCCTTTTTTGAGTGAGTCCCTTGTCAATTAGAATGGGCAGACGGAGAAGACTGTGAATATACACAAGTATATCTTTAAATAATATAAAAACAAGTAAACATGTTTTCAAATCATTACATTAAAAATATCACCAATAAATTAAACGTAAAAATGAAGTAACATAGGAAAAACATATATAAAACTTGATATAAAAAATAATATAAGTCAAAAGAGATGTAATGGTTAATAAATTCATACACACACTAATATGCTTTAAAAATATGAATACAATGTTTAAACAATTTAAAAATATTACATTTAAAATATCAACAGTTGCCTAATAAAAGCATATATCACACTTAGTTAAAAAAAGGTAAATAAAATTTTTTTAAATAAATATTAAAGACATTAAACAAAAAAAAACAAAAAACATGGCAATTAAAAATAAACAACAATAGCAAAAATATGCCACTTCAAAGGCATCTGATTTACTAATCTAACTCTAATTTAAGTAATGGTAGGTAAAGTGTTGGAGTTTGGACAGGCTAGAGTAACTATTCCCACTCCAACGTAAGCAAAAGCAGGGAACGTGTTGGGCTTTGGAGGGAATAGATCTACTATTCCCATTCCAAAGTAAGAAAAAACGTAGAAAAAGTATTGGACTTTAGAGGGGTTGGATTTATTACTCCCACTACAACATAAGCAAAATCGGGAAAGCGTCGGACTGTGGAAGGGTTACATTTACTATTCCCACTCCCCAGTTAGCAACAATAGGAAAAGTGTTGGACTTGGGAGGGGTTAGATTTACTATTCCCACTCCAATCTAAGTAACAGTAGGGAAAGTATTTGACTGTGGAGGGATTCAATTTATTATTTGCACTCCAATGTAAGAAGTAAGCAAAATGAAGGAAAGTATTAAACATTAGAAGGGTTAGATTTATTATTCTGTCTGCATTGTTAGAAACAGTAAGGAAAATGTTGGAATTTGGAGAGTATACATTAACAATTCCCACTCTTACACAAGAAAAAGCAGGGAAAGTGTTGGACTTTGATGCAGGGGCATCTTGAAGCGCCGCTTTGGCATCTGCAGAGGGTGTGGGGTTCCTGATGGGCCTCTTCTGTTAGCTACTCAGCAGATAAAGGCTCAAAATTATTGTGAAAAGGTGGGTGGGCGAGTGACTGGGAGTCAAATCATGTATGTAAGGATGGATATTTGTGTGAAAGAATGGGTGGATAGATGGATGATGGATGGATGGATGTACTGATGGAGAAATTAGTGAAAGGAAGAATGGATGGATCATTCCTCCCAACACTTATGAATGAACAAATGTCTTGTACCCTAACTTTTGACCATATTACATGCTGTTGGTAATAGCTAGCTGCAGCTGGTGTTCCCCGGTTTGTTTAAAAAGACCTAGTAGCATTACAAATGTTTTACCATCCATATGCAATGTCAAGCTTCAGGTGCCACGGAAACATTCAGAAAATCCACCAGAATAAGCATCAAGCAACCGGCATAGAGGGCCTAATGTGAACCTTCTGTAAGACAGCCCTCGTCAAATTAATCCCCTGCACTTATTCCTTGCTATAAGCAATTAGAACATGAACTTTGTGAAGCAATTAGAACATGAACTTTGTGAACATTCTAAAACACCTTCTAGAAGACAGCCTCATCAAATTAATCATCTGCACCTGTTCCTTGCTATATGCAATTAAAACGCCACCTTTGTGAATATTCTAAAACACCTCCTAGAAGACAGCCTCATCAAGTTATTTATCTGCACCTGTTCCTTGTTATAAACAATTAGAATGTGACCTTTATGAATGTTCTAAAGCAGTCTTATTTGAAAAATGTCCCCACTCCTCCCCTTCAGCTTCCCTTGCTATTTACCTGTTTCCTGGCTTCCAGGACTCTGTCTTTCCAGCTTCCTTGATCTCCCGCTACAACCTCACTGCAAATAATGTTCTTCAATAGTCTTGCACCTGGATGGAAAAAAGAACAAAAAGAAGAAGAGAGATGCATTAACAGACTTGATTTTACTGTGCGCTGAGCTCAGTCACAACATTGTGTGCAAACAAAGGTGAACAGTGTTTTTGTTCAAGTTGTACATACTGTTGGCAGGGCTCTGCCAGAGAGGACTGGGGTGAAGCTAACCCCGTCTAAATTTGCTTGTGGGTTTGATGCTGAAATCATACTCACTACAGTTTCGAGAACTCTGGTGAAGGGGCCTCTACGAACAATCTAAAAGAGAAAAAAAACTACAACAAAATTAAAGGTTGGTTGAGATTTGAAAAGCTTTTGTGAGGTGATACCTTGAGAGATAGAGTTAATACTAGACTAAAGTCTTATTATTTGTTTGTTTATAGGTACCAAATCTGCTGGTAACATTCATCTGACTGGTGTGAATGTCTGCTGCAGTTGCTGTTGAGTAAACAAGCCACATGATCTTTTCTACACGCTCTCTCCTTCACATGCCCCTTCCCCCTGGGATTTGCCACAGAGCATTGTCTCCTCCTTTAAACCAAGGTCAAGTCTCGGGAGGATTAAAGAACTAGTGTCGCCACCCCATTGGAATCATCTGGGATCCATGTAGGTGGCATATGACAGAGTGAGGGAAATATGGATAGATAAATGGGTGAAAAGATGGATGGGTGCGTGAAAGGGTAAATGGATGGGTGGATGATGGGTGGAAGGGTGGATGTGTGAGTGAAAGATGGATGACTGAGGGAAAGGATGAATGGACGAGTGAAAGGGAGGATGGATGGATGTAAGGATGAAAGGATGGATGGATAAAAGGATGAATGTAAGGATGGGTGAGTGAAAGAATGGATGGATGAATGAAATGGAGGGTTAATGGATGGATGGATGATGGGTGAAAGGTTGAATGGATGGATGGATAAGTGAAAGAATGGATCAATGAGTTAAAGGATGGATGGACGAGTGAAAGGACAATGGATGAATCAGTGGATGGATGGATAGAAAGGTGTATGGATAAGTGAATGGATGGATGGCTGAGTGAACGTTTTGCTGGATGGATGAGTGATGGGAGGATGGATGGAGCGAAAGGGTGGAAGGGTGGGTGAGTGAAAGGATGGATGGATGGATTGGTGTATGGGTGAATAGATGGCTGGTTGAGTGAAAAGATGAGTTCAATGGATATGTATGGAAATGGATGACTAGGTTTGGATATGGATGGGTATGCAGATGAACGTAGGGATAGAATCGTGAAAGACTGAAATATCGATTAAAGAATGAATGGATGGCAGAATGTAAATGTGAAATTGTGGATATCAACGGGTGGATGGAAGGATGAAAGCGTGAATGGATGGATACTTGGATGGAAGAGAAAAGAGAGCTCTTGTTGGGAGGGTCGCGATGAATTGCTTTGCTTGCTTGGTGCCATTAGAGCTTTGGACTATTAGAGCTTTGGACTATTCCCACTTCAATCTAAACAACAGTAGGGAAGTGTTGGGATTGGGAGGGGTCACATTTACTTTTTTCACTCCAGTCTAGCACCAGTAGGGAAAGTGTTAGACTTTGGATGGGTTAGATTTACTATTCCCATTCCAACGTGAGCAAAATCAGGTAAAGTGTTGGACTTTGGAAGAGTTAGTTGGGCTATTCCCACTCCAATCTAAACCTAATCATTTACAAAAAAAATTTCAATACTTATTAAAAAATATTACATTTAAGTAAATATAACAAATAAATACTATATTCTCTAAGAAAAATATGAAAATAAATGTAAAATATAAAATGCAACTTACAAAATTGAAAGTTACTTATTATAACATTAACTTACCAAACAAAACACAACATTTTAAATACAAGTAAAAATTTTTTAAAAGAACAAGAAGAAAAAGACAGACGCATTAACAGACATGATTTTACTTCACGCTGAGCTCAGTCACAATATCGTGCTGCAAATAAGGTGACCAGTGTTTTTGTTCAACTTGTACATACTGGTGGCTGGGCTCTGCAAGAAAGGACTTGGATGAAGCAAACCCCGTCCAAATTTGCTTGTGGGTTTGATGCTGAAATCATACTCATTACAGGTTCAAGAACTTTAATGAAGTGGCCTCTATGGACAACCTAAATGAAAACAAAACAACACCAAAACTAAAGGTTGGTTGAGATTTGAAAAGCTTTTGTGAGGTGATATAAGGTATCACCTCACAAAAGCTTTTCATTATCAAGTCTTTTTAATATGTTTGTTTATAGGTACCTTATCTGCTGGTACCATTCATCAGACTGGTGTGAATGCCTGCTGAAGAGTTGCTGTTGAGTAAATGAGCCACAGCATCTTTAATTCTACACACTCTCTCCTTCACATCCCCCTTCCCCCTAGGATTTGCCACCGGAGCATTGTCTCCTCCTGTAAACTGAGGGCAAGTCTCGGGAGGGTTCAGGAACCAGCATCGCCACCTCCTCGGAATCATCTAGGGTCTAGGTAGGTGGCTTATGACAGAGTGAGTGAAAAGATGGAAGGTTGAATGGGTGAAAAGATGAATGGATGAGTGATAAGGGTAAATGGATGGGTGGATGATGGGTGAAGGGTATTTAAATGAATACTTAAAAAACAAAAATCATTCCAAAGGCAAACTTTCAAAAACACTTACCATTAAATGAATTAAGAAATAAAATACAACAAATAATTAGCACACGTGGAAAAGTAAAATTGTACATAATAATCAGTTAAGCAGTTACATAGGAAAGACAAATAATATAAAAATATTATAACTTCAATATCTTATCACCCTATTCCTCTGCAAAACAATAACAATGTTAAATAAATTACCCAAAATAAACTTCTAAAAATTAAAATACACTTTAAAAGATATAAAACACATTATATAAACAAAACAACAAATAAAAACAATAATCAATTCACATAATTATTTTTCAATTAAACATTTAATTAACATAAGAAATAAGGTAATATTACATTTGAATACTTTTTATTTTAATTATCTTCCCATCCTATTCCGCTACAAACCCAAAAATCTGCTATTAAAATATAACTTACTATTACTTAATAACAACATTGAAATATACTTTAAAATGAACAAATTAATCTGAAAAATACATAATTGTCTATTAAATAAATAATTCACAAATAAAATACTAATTACCATTCAGTTTAAAATCATTTATGATTTAACTTACCAATCTGTTCTCCTACAAATCTAATAATCCACTAATAATTCATAAATTATTAGTTCAATTTAAAAATATTTTACTAATACAATTTACATTACAAGCTATACTTTAAAAAAAATTAACAATTATACTAACAATACGAAAACACCTAAACTTAATCTATTAAATACATTAAACATATCAAATTCATTTAAAAAACAATATTTTCCAGCTATATTAAAGAAAAAAATATTCAAAACAGCAATACTCGAAAATTATACAATACACCAAAAATGACATTCTTTCCAATGAAATTCTGTCGTTAGGGGAAAACCTCTATGTCTTCTGCCCATGATTTGAATCATCCCTGACGGGAGACTCCGACAGCCACCCCACATTTATGCTGACACTTGAAGAGAAGTTTATGGTTGGACATCTCTGGGAGGAATAATGAAAAGTCAGAAACTTCTCGAAATAGGTCTGAGAGCTGACTGTTGAAATATACAAACACTGTCTGCAACTTTCTTATTAAGATGAGACTTAGACTTCCAGCCTATGTACCAAGACCTTTCTACCAGAATCCATGGTCCTACATAATTGGCAGCCAGGAAATTCTTTTTTGCTCAGAGTTAGGGTAGCCACTTCCACCTGCCCCTGCCAGGTTCGCATCAGTAACCTGCGGAAATCTATAGCCTATCAGGAGAAGCTGCCTTATGGTCTAATTTGAAAGAAGTAAGTGACCAACTGCTTTTGAGGTGCATTAAAATTGTTCTTACTGGGGGAAGATGCTGCCTAGAAGAGGGGGACAGAAAAGGAGCTGAGACGGCAATAAATTGTGACCACAGCTGCAATTCCAAGAAGCCTAGACTGCTGTCACTGAATGTTGAGGTTTGATTAACCCAAGTGTTCCAGTAGCACATGCTGAATCATGGAAATGTATGTCCTCTGGGCCCTTCCTAAAGATTAGGGACATCTTTTGTAGCTATCCTGCTGAGAAAACCTAACACCTACAAGAGAGAGGTGCTGATCGACTCATGATTGCATTTAGTTGTGTCATTGAACTGACCAGTACCAAAAAGGAAAGCATCTCCTGCACCGGAAAGTGACATTCATAAATGCTGCAAAATCACCACTGCGATCCAGGACGGGCTCCTAGTTTTATATGGGTGTTGGGCTTCTCTTTTAGCCTGAGAAAAATAGAGTGAAGAAAAGTCCAAGACTGCATGAAGGGTGACTTCGGCTGAGTCACTACACTGCCTCACTAACCAGGCATGCACAGTTGCCACATTGCGGAGTGCTATCTTGTTGCTGGGCTAGTGCAGAGAAAAGACAATAGCTGACAAGTGCAGGTCTTGAACTTAGATTACGACCATCACCAGGGATATAAAAAGTTGCAGTGGAATTGCCATCCAGGAAAGGAAGGTAGCCATTATCCCATTGAACTTGAAGCCACCTTACTCCTGGGAGATGGGGACCGCCAGATCATTGAGTGGGGAGTACCGCTGGAACAATTCCCCAAGTGTTTGCCTCTTGAGGGCTTGCGATCTATTTGAGCATTACTGATTAGCTGTTGTCCTACAGAAGTAGCAGAGGCTGTGCCATACCTACACCTTGAACATGTATAAGATGTCGTCCAACATGTGAAGTGCCTTCTAAATTTTATGTACAGTCATGTTTTGTGTTAAAAAATGAAGGACTATTCCCTTTGAAGCAAAAACACTAGCTACAAAATGATTTGCCGATTATTGTTAGATTGCCTGTAGAGTTCTGGATCTCTTTGCCAGTACCACCTCCCTTATTAAGCATTGAACAGCTTGACTTCGCTACCCTGAGGGTCTGCTGCATGGGCTACTCAATACTCAGTTTTGGGCTCAATGGTAAGCTTCAGCCCCAGGACAACAGTGGCAACCAGTGACTGCCACAGTCTGAACCCATCAACCATTGCCTGTCCCAGGACTTCTGAAACATTTTGTAACCGGTCTAAACTTTTTAAATGCTATAGCCCTAACTGGAGAGTGACCTTGCCCAATGGAATGGTAAAATGTTCCATTTAGAAGGCACCCAGTAGCTGGAGAACCTGCCAACCAGCTTTGAGCACCTAAATATCTGAGCAGGAAAGCCACATCTGATCGAATACACTTATTAGAGATACGCCTGGTAGAGTTGGTAGAAAAACATGAGGTATTTTAGTTGTGAGAAATCAGGTGCATTGGTTTCTAAAATAAATGCATGGCCATTCTGTTTGAGTATGGTGGCCGTCCTTACTGCAATATTTTTAATCCTCAGCAGTTTCTTTATACAGGATTCTAGAAGACCTAAATAACAAGCATTGGCATTGCCAATAGGTCTCGCTTGTGGGACCTTATAAGTATTTAGTTTTGCAGCACAATATCCGATTATGCAACAAGGATATTGTGCTGCAAAACTAAATACTTATAAGGTCCCACAAGCGAGACCTATTGGCAATGCAACTTGGTGCCGATTAGGAGATTTGTCAGCGAAAGGTTTCAATTTTCGTATGCAAAAATTGAGAAAATATGTATTAATAAGCTGGCGGATTCACTTGTTGCTTCCCTAATTACTGAATCTAGACATTATGCTGCATATCACTGCATCGTTTTCATGGATATGGATTCAGCATTCACATTGTGCAATTGTAATGTGGTCCATATGTCCACGTATGGTTTACATACTGCCAAACATAATAGAAAGAAATAATAAATGAACCCACTAATTAAGTTTGTTAGATGAAAAGTTTTTTGGGTGGGAAAAACTGCACAGAAGGGAATTAAAAATTGCTGCTTGAAACTATAAGCCAGTGTTCGCCACAGGGTGGCAGTGTTCAATAGGAAAGACTGTCTCTGAGAGCGATTTCACACTCTACGGTGTTGAGAGCAAGGTAATGAGGAAGAAAGAACTGAGGACACCAGGATGAACAGCAAGAGGTAAGTGTCGCTTTACTATGTGAGTGGCCACAACACTTTAATCTTTAGAAGAAAACAAAATTGCTGGCAGAAGTATTTCACGGTGCTCTCGCAACACAGGCAGAGTGATTAATAATAGACGCGCTCGTGAGAAGACGCGATATCTCTGGTGGTGGCACAGAGCGCAGGCTCTAAAGAACAATGCAGGAGAATGCCACGGGCAAATGTGTAATGAAACATAGCGCGAGCTCTAGAATGAGCTGTGAAGAACAATAATGGAAAGCGTGGCAGACGGCAGGCACGTGCATTAATGAAGCAGTTAGAGGCATATGCACGAGGCGAGCATAACGGACAGCTTGCTGCAAATGTAAAAAAAACACAGCAAGGCAAGATGACGGCTAAGAAGAGCAGTAAAAATGACACAACTAGTGTAACATGGCAGACGGCAGGCACGAACAGGTGAAAGGCAGTACAGTTTAATCAGCACATGGCAAACGTGGAGACGAACATAAAGGAGGGGGAGGAGAAATGCAAGGAAGTTAGGGGAGGAGAAGCCGAGAAGCCGCAGAGCGCACGCTGGGCGAAGCCCTTTGATGTGCTCTGCGGCAAGATGCAATTAGGAGGGAGGGAGGCTGATGCGCGTTCGTGTTGATCACGTGGTTCACGTGAACTTCATGAAAACGCCAGCAAAAAGCTGGTGGTTTCATGATGTTTTCGCTACTTGAATTCTCGCTCCGCTCGATGCGCATGCGCGCATCGATAGGTCGCGAGACCTAAAAACTGTCACTGTAGTCAAGGTTTGATGTAACCAATGCTGGAATCATGAAAACACACACTATCATGCTTCTCCTTGAGCCTATAGGAGAGGACTATAGTCAGCTTTTTCAAAGATAACAACAGAAGAGGAAACCAAATTATTTATTTGGGAGTCCATGAATACTTTGGAATCAATGATAATTCCTGAAATTCTAGGGTCAGATTTCTCCTTGAACTGGAACACTGTTGGCTAGCTAACACCAATGCAGACACCGTTGTGTCATGTCACAAGGGTACCTGCATTAATGTCTGGATAGTTTTATTGCAAGGAGGCGAATGCTACTGCACAAAAAGTATCTTGTGAGGTTATTCCCTCTTTGCATGTGTGCCGCATTCTGCAGCTCACACGCCAAGAGGAAGTAATGAGGAAAAATAAACATATTTTTTTTTGTTTCGTCAGCCTCGGGTATGCTGACTATTTTGGAGCAAACCCATGTTTACAGGTTTTTGTAAACATAGGTTAGCATCACAATACATGGGTGGATGCAATCTATGCGCTGCCTTGCGTTACTTTCTTCTTAAACCTAGGACTTAACCTGAGAAAACTGTTCTGGTGGATTTCCGGAAAGGAGGGGACCAACAGCTGCTGTTCTAACTGAATATTTCTGACAAACAGTAAAAGCTCAATTTTGTCAATGATTACTCTGAAAAAGTTGTTACTGAAATTCATATGCTGATGGAGCACTGTCAGAGTTCAGTTCCTAACTGATCTGGTTAAGTTCATTCAAGAAATGTCCTAGGCATCCTGTGTTTATCTTTAATAATGAGATGAAACTCAGGATGGTGTGTTTACTAGCTGGTAGGCTGTGGAGAGATACATGTATCACATTTTGGTACAGTGTGAAACAAAGTAACATCCCAAGAGCATGACTATTTGTTAAAAAATTACTAATTTAAAAAAATAAACTTCCAAGACCACCTTTAAGAAAGGATGGATAGATTTCAACAGAGCCATATGCTGATCCCAGCCAAGGCACTTGTACATGTGTAGCTGTGAGGCATATTTGGGGTCTGTTAATTGGGCTTTGTTCAGTCCCAGATTTCCTAAGATTTTGTGTTGTGGGAGCACCTCCTTTTTGGCACAGCCGGGTCACAATATTTTATGTATGATTCAGAAAGCCACACTAATCACATGGCTTGCGTGGGTTTTTCCCAAAAAGCAACTAAAAGCAGTGTATTATTGAGTTACTTTGCGTCAAGGAGAAATTTCACAGTTGAAGCATGGGCATTATCATGCATTTACCCATGAATTTTGACACAATCCCAGGTATACTAACTTGAGTTAACCTGAGATTGTGCTGAAACTCTGAGCCTCCCTGAACCAGGCATAACAAGAAAGAGTAGAGAGGATGTGACCTTACGGCTAGAGCGGTCGACCTCGATACTGGGGAACCGGTTTCGAGACTCTGCAGGGATGCTCAACATCCTGTGATTCTGGGCAAATCACTTAATCACCCGTGCCTAACAAAAAAATGAATGTGTCCTTCTGCAAGCAACTGGTGCTCATGAAAAGTGCTCTGATACCTTTGGATCAAGTTCTTGCTATATAAAACTGGGGGGAAAAAGCAGTGGGAAACATATCTTTATTTCTCCTCATTACTTCCTCTTTCTATGCATTTTTTGTTTTTTGCAGCTCTTTTAAATCATATTTTCAAACTCATCTGGAAGTAGGAGTTTTCTTCAACGATATTGCTGCATTGGCACAGAAATAGCAACAACTTGACCAGAAGCAGCAGCTGGGCCTGTTCTTGAACTCCACTCTATGACCTAAGGTGTGACAAAGGCAGGCAATGTGGTGACTTCTCCAAATGGCTACTTGGGTGGAAAGCAGCACTTTATAGTGTATGGCAGAAAGATATGACAAAGAGTGCCCACCAACTAACTTTTCTTGATAAAAGCAATACGGATCAGGGGAGTCTGGGAAGAATGAAGGAACCGTTGAGGAATGAAAAAAGAGATACATGAATGAATGAATCTATGGCCCTTTTTCTGGAGTGACCAATGTAGATTGGTTTGAATCAAGAACATTTGGCCACCAAAAGCTAATGAAGGGCTAGTGAAGAGCAAAAAGAAGAAAACCCAAGAAGTAGTCTGCCTCCCATGTTTCGAATAATTTGGATTCTGTGCATGAAAAAGTTCAAGCGACCAATATATAAAGAGCTGTGTTCATCAACACAGGAAAGAATGACGGTCTGGGTAAAAGTTTTACAGCAGTACAGAGATCAAAGAGGATTGATTTTTGAGCGCATCCTGATGAAGAAGCCACAGGAAGAAGTTAACTTCTTCATTTGCTCTGTGAAGGCAAGAGTGATGATAACGTTGAATAAAAGATTCATGGCAGGCTTGGGTGGGACTAGGACAGATGTGGTGCATAAAACAGATGCAACCATCACCAAATTCATATAGGGGGTAGTCCCCTAAGTATGAGAACCTCTGTTTTCTCACCCATTAATTTCAGAGCATTAGTCTTCATCCAACACCTATCTTGAAAATGGCCATCATCACTGTTGAATGAGACACACTCTGAGTGTCGTTGAAGTAGGGCATGAAGGAGTATTTAAAACTATCAGTGCTGCAAATGTAGTAGGAGAAATATTAAATAGTGAGGGCCTAAGGGGTGAGGCTTGAGGGGTCTGCACATCATAGTTTTAGAAGAACATCTGTGGTGAAGAAGAAAATGCCCTTCAGTGTTATTTCCCGAGAAAAAAGAGAACCAGGCCAATGAATTTGTCACAGATGCCAAATATTTGAAGATGGTGTAGAAGGACCTAGTGGGGAAACAAGGTCAAATGCAGCCCTTAAGACCATCAAGATGAGAGCAGCTCCCCCTCATCCGAAATTGAAAATAGGTCACTGTACCATAACATGGGGGAAAGCCTTCCTGACAACTGGCTAAGAGAACGTGTTTCCATGATGAAGATTGACAATTTATGGTTAATTCCTTTTCCAGAATCTTACCTGGAACAGAAAAGAAAGAGATTGACCTGAAAGTACTGGGCAGCTGAGGGTCCAGAGAAGATATTATAAGAGAGACACCACCAATACCAATTCTTCTTCCAACTGAAAGGTACAAAGGTATTAATAGAAGAAGAATTGCATAGTGCACTAAGAACCAGGTTATGGTGTGTAACATTAACCCAATAATGTGTCTGGGACAGGGATCCAAGATTGAGCGAGATTTAATAGATGGAGTGTGAATGTAGCATTTTTCAAAGTATGAAGAGCAAGATTAAAAAAAATAACCTGAAGAAGAGAAAAATGTGTATTTATTTATTTATTGGTTTTTATATTGCCCTAGCTAGACCCGAAGGAATCAGAGCGCTTTACATAATCATGAACAAGAACAATAATCAAGTCGCTGAGCATATGATGCGGGTCATAATAGATTCAAGTCCACACAAAATATATACAGGAAGAATAGTTAGGCAATGAATGTGGTTACCATATGTGGTAAATTAGCGTAGTGTGAGTTAAGGGAGAGAAAGACATAATAGACAGTAGAAGCAAACAAACAACCAACTCTCAAGGAGAGTCAAGTCTTAGAAAAAGAGAATATTTGAACACAGTTCAGTTTACTCATGTGTTAACGTATTTGCAGAGGAGATGGAGTTTTAGGTCTCTTTTGCAGCAAGAGAAGGAGGGGTTGCATTGTAGCTCTTTAGAAAGAGTTCCATATGATGGGTGCATTTCCAGACAAAGAGCGAGTCTGGGTTGATTTCCTTTTTAGCTTGGGAGGAACAAGAAGAAGTGTGAAGGTGAATCTCAGAGTTCTGGTTCTACCTGCTTTTGTGAGTTTGTTGTCTAAATAGTCAGGGTATGTGAGTGAAGGGCTTAGTGGGTAATACAGGCAGTCTTGTAAGTACATCTTCCTTCGATGATAAGACAGGTGAGGATCGTGAGGGCAGGTATGATGTGGTCAAACCATTTAATACCTGTTATGAGCCAGGCTGCTATATTTATAACTTATCTAAGGGGGGGAGAGATGAGTTATTGGGGTCCCTGTGAGGACGGCATTCCCATAGTCAAGTTTGGAGAGGACCGGAGATTGTACTACCATCTTGAAATCATCTGAGGGAATGAACGGTTTAATTTCTTTGGGTGTTTTATTGTGTAAAGTGTTCCTTTGGCTGAGTTTTTAATGTGATCCTTCCTTGACATGTTTTTGTCCAGGGTGAAGCCTTATGATTTTGCCAAGTTGGATAGAGTGAGAGAACAATTTAGTGCATTCAGGTCATTGAGCCAGTCTTGGATTGGTAGGTGATTACTTTTGGTAGAGATAAGTATTACTTCTGTTTTGTTGGGTATTAACTTTAGGTGGTTAGAATGAAACCAAGATTGTATCATGCTCAGTGTGGCGTGGAGATATTGGATGTCACTGGGTGACTTGATTTTGTACTAGAGTTGAGTGTCGTCAGCATATAGTTGATGTTTAATCCCTGCTTGATTCAGGATGATAGTAAAGGGTTCCATGAAGAGACTGAAAAGGGAAGGGGAGAGCATTGAACCCTGGGGCACTCCAAGTGTGATAGGTGTGGGTTTAGAGAGGCAAGAGTTGATTTTGATTTGTTGCGATCGGTGTTGTAGGGCAGATGTGACCCATTTTAAAACTGTACCATTGATGCCAGAGCGGATCTTCAGTTACTTCAGTAAGGCTGGGTGATTTACAGTATCAAAAGCAGCTGATAAGTCAAGTAGGATAAGTAGGCATGCGTCTCCTTTGTCCAAGGATCTATGAATGTCATCTGAGATATTAAGCATGGCAGTTTTTGTGCTACAGACGTTCCTGAACCCTGATTGGAAGGTGTCATGGAGGTTGAAATCCCCTATATGAAGGTTAAGTTGTTGTAAGATGCATTTTTCCATAGTTTTGGATAGGAATGGGAGGTTGGAGATTGGTCTGAGGTCGTTGAGGTAATTTGTTTCTGCCCTGGGATTATTGAGTATGGGTGTGATTTATCCTAGTTGGAGGGAATCCAGTACACATCCCTAGGCAAGAGATGTATTGATGATTTTTGTCACAAAACGGGGTAATGATGTGGTTGAGATTTTGTACTAATGTGGAAGGGAGGACATCCTGAGTGTGTGAAGTTGGCTTTAGTTTACCAAAGATTACTAAAGGATGGAATCTGAAATGGGTCAAAAGCATGGTGGATTTTCATAATTTTCTCTGAACAGTATAGAGCAGTGTTTCCCAAACTGTGGTCCGCGGACCCCCAGGGGTCCGTGGCACATTCCCAGGGGGTCTGTAGGCTACAGTTTTAAAAGCACAGAAACGTTTCTTGTATAATTAGCAGCTTTCCAGCAACAATAAAAGTGTCAAGAGACTGCCAGTGATTAATGTACCTGCTAGAGAGCGAGGAGAGTTATGTTCAGTGGCAGCTTTGATTGAACTAATGTAGCACAGAGGGTTAATGTGCCTAATGCAAAGAACGTGTAACATGCATCTTAAAAAGCAGCATTTTATGTGCCTAGGTTCGTGGTTACTGCTTTTGTCACAGAGATTCCTTTATTACTGTGCACTTCATAAGTGACAATCGTAATCTAGCAGAGGGACCTATAAACTGTCATCAAAGAGCTGCTTGCAAACTGCATGGTACCAGTTAGTAACTTATATTTTGTCCCAGTTATTCATTATCCTGATGCTGCTAAAAAGATATATTTGGGTGGAAATACATTTTTAATGTTAAAGTCAATGCTAGCCACTGTGTTATGCTCTGAATCCTGAGTTTGTGCTTTTCCAGACCAAGCACTCTTTAAACATTTTATATACACACTGATTTACATGTATGATTCAATGTCTCTATATGTGTGTGATGTAAAGTGCTCTGACATCCTACAATGGTATAAGAGATGCTACAAAACCAATGAAATACATGTGACAGAGGGGCTATTACTTCAATATAAAATACTAAGGGCCAGATGTACGATCTGTTTTTATATGCGCGAACGGGTTCGCAAACCCGTTTGCGCATGCAAAAACCTATTGGGCCATGTACATAGCCTATTTCGTGAGTCACAATTTGTTTGCGACTCTCTAAATAGGTTTTGCAACTTGCTATTTGGAAGGGGCATCCCCTTCCAAATAGCGAGCCTCAAAACCATGTACAAATGTTTTGCGGTCGCAAAACAGTCACAATTACCACCTACTTCAAGTAGATGGTAATGCATTCGCAAATGGGAAGGGGTCCCCAGGGGACCCCTTCCCCTTTGCAAATGCATGCAAAATTATTTTTTACGGTCAGGCAGTGGTCCCAGGGACCTCTGCCTGCCCTTAGAAAATGAAATGAAAACGTTTCATTTTCTTTTTTTTTTTAAAAATGCATGGTAAACAGGCTGCATTTAAAAAAAAACTGCTTTATTTAAAAGCAGTCCGAGACATGGTGGCCTGCAGAGCCCAGCAGGCCACCATCGCTGGGAGGGCTGGCATTCCCAATGGGCTCGCAAATTGCGAGAGGCTCATTAATATTAATGAACCTCGCAATTTGCGACCCCATTGGGAATCCCAAACAGTGTTAAAAACACTGTTGTACATTTCATTTAGTGACTCGCAATTTGCCACTCGCAATGTGTCACCAATTGCGAGGCGCTAAATGAAATGGTCGTACATCTGGCCCCAAAATCCTTAGTACTTTGAGTATTTGTTTTGTGTGCACACGTGTGTATTTTTTTTTAATTACTGTTTTAATGTTTCAAATTTAACTCATACAAATTGCTCGGGGGTCCCCGGCTTCCAGTGGTGACTCAATGGGGGTCCTCAGGAGTCAAATGTTTGGGAACCACTGGTATAGAGGATTGACCACTTTACTCTATGCCAGTGCACTCTATGGCCCTCTCCTCTCTTCTGCACCGCCCAACCCACTCTACACCACTCCACTCTGCGCCACTGTACTCTACTCCACTGCACTCTATACCACTACACTCTATACCACTCTTTTCTCCTCTGCACCACCTCACCCTACTCTATGCCACTCCACTCTACACTACTGCACTCTAATCTGCACCACTCCACTATATATCACTGCATTTTCTGCCACTGCAATCTACGCCACTGCACTATACTCTGAGCCGCTAGTCTCTATGCCACTATACTCTACTCTGCACCACTCTACACTACTGCACTGTACGTCACTCTCCTCTCCGCTGAACCACTCTACTTTAAGACACTACACTCTGCGATACTCTACTCTGCACCACCTCACTCTATGCCAGTGCACTCTATGGCAACCTACTCTCCTCTGCACCACCCCGCTCACTGCCACTCCCATCTACTGCACTGCCCTCTACTCTGAACCACTCCACTCTTTGCCACTGCACTGTACTCTGCACCACTCTACTCTACACCACAAAACTCTGTGCCACGATGCTCTACTCTGCACCACTCTACTTTAAGACACTGCACTCTATGCTACTCTACTCTAGTCTGCACCACTTCACTCTATGCCACTGCAACCTCCACCTCTCTACTTTATTCTGCACCACTCTATGCCACCCTACTCCACTCTGCATTACCACGCTCTGTGTCACTGCACTCAATGCCACTCTGCTCTAACCTGCACCACTTCACTCTATGCCACTGCAACCTCCACCTCTCTACTTTATTCTGCACCACTCTATGCCACCCTACTCCACTCTGCATTACCACGTTCTGTGTCACTGCACTCAATGCCACTCTGCTCTAATCTGCACCACTTCACTCTATGCCACTGCACTCCACATCACTCCACTCTACTGTGCACCACTCTACTATACACCACTGCACTCTATGCCACTGCAACCTATGGCACTCTAGTCTACTTTGCCCAACTGTACTCCACGCCACTCCACTCTACACCACTCCATTCTATGCCACTCTACTCTGCACCACTCCACTCTATGCCACTACGCTTTATACCACTTCATTCTACTATACACCATTGCACTCTACATCACTGGTCTCTACTCTACTGCACTTCATTCTATACTGCGCCAGTTTACATCACTCCACTATACGTGGCTCTACTCTACTCTGCACCACTGTATACTCTACACCACTGTACAAAGCGCCACTGCACTTTATGACACTGTACTCTACGCCACTCTACTCTACTCTACACCATTTTACTCTATGGCATTCCACTCCACGCCACTCAACTCTATGCCACACCAATCCCCTTTACGCCACTGTAGTCTACTCTGCACCACTCTACCTATGCACCACTGCACTCTACCCCATTGCACTCTATGCCACTCCCCTCTTTTCACCACTCCACTCTACTCTGCACCACTCCACTCTATGCCACTCCATTCTATGCCACTCCACTCTACACCACTCTACTCTACTCTGCACTACTGCACTCTATGCACAGGCATGTTATACCACAGCACTCTACTCTGCACCACTCCACTCTATGCCACTGAACTCTGTGCCATTTCACTTTATGTCACATGTTTCTACTCTGCACCACTCTACTCTATGCAATGCACTGTACACAACGGCACTCTATGACTACTGCACTCTATGCCACTCTGCTCTGCTCGACCAAGTGCCACTCTACTCCATGCCATTCTACTCTTTTCAACTGTGCTCCACTCTGCTCTATGCCCTCCACACCACTCCACTCCAGTGTACTAAACCCCACTCGACTCTACTTTACTCCACTCTACGCCACTGCACTCTAGGCCACTCCACTCTATGCCCTTGTACTGTACTCTGTGTCACTTTATTCTACACAAGAGCATTCTACACCTTTCCATTCTACACCACTGCCGTCTAAGCCACTGTACTCTCCTCTGCACCACTCTGCTCTACTCTGCATAACTTCACTCTACAGTACTTTGCTCTGCACTGCACAACTTAACTCCACACCATTGAACTCTACGCCAGTGCTCTCTATGGCACTCTACTCTCCTCTGCACCACCCCAGCCCACTGTATGCCACGCCACTCTACGTCACTGCATTCTACACCACTGCACTCTATGCTGCACCACTTAACTCCACGCCACTGCACTCTATGCCACTCTTTTCTACTATGTAGCATTATACTCTATGCCTCTGCACTCTCAGCAACTGTACTCTATACCATCTGCACTATATGCCACTCTACTATGTGCCACTCTACTCCACGCTACACAACTCTACTCTACTCTGCACCACTCTGGTCTGTGCCACTGTACTCGACAGGCTACTCTACTTTATGCCACGGTACTGTACACCACTGCACTGTATGCCACTGCACTCTAATAAGCTCTGCTCTATGCCACTCCACTTTATGTCACTTTTCTCTATGCCACCGTACTCCACTCTACTCCACGCCACTCTATGACATGCCAATCCACTCTACACTATCTACTCTAAGCCACTTTACACTATGCCACTCTACTCCATTCTAATCTACTCTATGCCATACAACTGCACTCTACTCTGCTCCACTCCACTGTACAGCACTCCACGCAACACTACCACACTCTCTACGCCACTCCACTCTATGCCACTCTGCTCTACGCCAGTCCACTCCACTCAATGCCACTCCATACACCACTCCACTCCACTCTACTCTACGCCACTCCACTCTATGCTACTGCACTCTATGCCACTCTACTCTATGCCACTCTGCTCTTCACCAGTCCACTCCATTCAATGCCACTCCATATGGCCTCTTCACTCTACTTCACTCCAAGCCACTCTATTCCACTCCACTCTATGCCACCACACTCTGTGTGACTCTACTCCACTACATGCCACTATACTCTACTCCTATCTGCTCTATGCCACTCCACACCATGCTATGCCACTACACTCTACTGTACAACATGTAATGTAAAAAACATTGGCAAAGCCTATAGCTCTAGCGTAGGCGAAACCTATTGGCCGTGCCAATGCTTGTTGTCTTTCTCTTCCTCTCCGTCCAACCTTCCACACACCTGCTATGCCCAGCTCTCCCTCTTTTTTTCTGTTCATCCCCACAGTATCTTCTGCATCTCTCATTTCACTTTTGTCTCTTTCTCTCTCTTGCTCTCTCTGTCCATCCTCCCCTATTCCTGCTGGTTCTCTCTGTCTCTCTCTTGAAATGGACATATAATAGTGTAAGTCCTCACTATCAGTGCTTTAAATTGGCCGGTGCTGTCCAGTTCTCAGCACTGGCAATTGTTTATTTTGAAAGGGAGAGTACCGGTACTTCTTAAGAGAAAAGTAATGCATTTAATTGGAGAGTACCGGCACTTTTGAAAAACAAGCAGGTACTCTGTGCACTTCTATTTTTCCATTTCTAGCACTGCTCACTATACCTGAGTACTTGTTTGCCTCTTGAGAATTGCCAGCACTCTCCCATTAAAAGAATGGCACACATTGTAAAAAGTGCAGGCACTCTTCCCTTTTACTTAAAGAAGTGCAGGTACTTAGTAATTGTCCACTTCAAACACTGCTTCCCGCCCTTCTCAAGTTCTGACGGTCCTGCTCTGCCCTCAGCACTCCTTCACAACGTGGTGCAGTGAGGCTCTCCCTCACAGGAGGCTGCACAAGGGGTGACCCCGCCACACAGGTGTAAACAAACCTTGTTAAAAGGGATAATTAGGGTTGTCTGTTGAATATCAAATCACACGGACCCTGCGGGAGAACACGAATCCTGTAAACCGCGGGCCTGTTCCCTCCGCGCGGGGCACATCTGCGCCTCGAGGCCCTGGGCCCCACTGCAGAGTTCATATTTCTGCGGCAGGAAAAGGAGCTCTGTCTGACTGATTAATGGCTCAGAAGCCTGGGTAATTCTTCTTCAGGGCTTAAAGCTAAGATTCTTTCCACAGAAAGGGTTTGTTACGATTTGTATGAGGTTACAAGGCAGCACAATTCTCTGGAGAGACGGTGAGGCACAGGGCCGGCTTTTCCACTGGTGGCGCCCAGTGCGACAATCTTTTTTACCCCCCCCCCCCCCCTTCCCACACCATGACCACCTCCTCAGATTCCTTCACTTCCTATGCCCGGCAAAGGGGCTCCATAGCCCCTCTCTCGCATACATTTCATTTGTCTTAAAGTGCTGGCGACGTCTGACTTTACTAATCCACTCAACTAGCCACTGTAAATACAGATCTGTTCTTTGCAGCAGGCATATTATCCCTCTGCGCTACTTTATGGCGAGTCAAAACTGCCACTAGACAAAACGCTGATCGCTCTATCTAGCAGGAACATTAATCATATTGCTGTCTTAAATCTGGAGGCGCACGGAACTCTACAGCAGCTGCTTTTAAATCGTAACATTTATAATGAAGTGCCACAAGAAAACTGGAAACTGCCACGCCATTAGAATTTTGGGTTCCAGTATCTGTACTGTATATAAAAAAATGTCCTAATAAAATCACTTGAAATAAAAAATTAAAAAATTACTAATAGCTTTCCTTACCTGGGTGTTTTATTCAATAAAGATGGCACATAGAATCATGCCATCAAGAATAGGGCACTGCTATTTAGAAGTGCCTGTATGGCTTTACAGAAGATCACCAACAGATTAGGCACAAACCTCCCTTGAGAGATGTTCACTATTTTTAAGGCTAAATATGTCAGTAAAGCATTATACAGGGCCTGTGTATGGGGGTATGCAAATTGTACGGCACTGCAATCAGCGTAAAACAAGTTTTTGAGGTACTTGCTTGCAACACCTAAAAGTGCCTCAACTTTTGTGGGCCACACAGAGCTGGGTGTACTGTTTCTGGCTGATTTAATCAATATTCAACCTATTTTGCTGTGGTACAAAATATGGTGGACAGAGTACCCCACCCTAAATCGGTCAGTTATAAAAGACTGCTTAAATCAACCCTATACACACGAATCCCTTGGTTGAGATATAGAGATGGCTTTTGTCCGGACTTGAGGTGTTCAGACTATTTTACTAACCCTGAATCCCTAGCCGAAATCAGCTGGTAAGATTTAAATGCTAGCTGTTTAACACAACTAGAGAATATAAGGATGTCTGCAGGATTGTTAAAGCCCACTGTTTTAAGAAATCAGCTTATTTTAACCAGCTATGACATGCAATTATACCTGAGGGCTGTACCGAATCAAAAGCATTGATATATTTAAACTCGTTTTAGAATGGGCATTTTCCACTGCATGGTCACCTTCCCCAGACCTAATGATTGGTCCTCAATCTTGTGTAAATGTCCCTGTGATAGCTCCTCAACACAGAGTACAATGCATGTAGTTCTTTTCTGCAAATCTCATAAAAAGTGGAAGACATACTACATATTGTTTTTTAAAACATTTATCGTTTACCCAATGTCGTCCTGCGTATCTTTTTTTACAGTCCCTGTCCATGTTTTGATATCTGTGTAAGAATGCCATGCTTTTATGGAGTGTCTTTTATGTCAGGAAGAACATTTTGATAGAGGAAATGAATAACCCAGTCGGATAGGGGAAGAGCGTTTAGAAGAATCATGCTGGTAAATTGATTTCAATCTGTAGATGGAAAATATCAATTTATTGTACTCTAAATGTAAATCTATCAACTTAAATTAAAGTAAGAGGGTGTAAATAGGATTGTATGGCGGACCCAGCTCTAAGGTTCCTACCCTCCTGTGTTCTTCACCTCTGATTACATGTACTGAATTTTAATGGGTGTGAGCTAATATTAGGTATAGATGAATTTTAGACTGGTGTGGAATGAATTGTATTTTTAAAAAATGATGTAAGACCTAATAATGTTTGGTATTTTGTATTATATATGTGTACCTATATGAAAACGAAATAATATCTGAAAATGTACGGCACTGTGTATCATATATGCATATTTATGTTTTATGTGCATTTATGGTCTAGCATGTTTTGACCAAATAAAGATGATGATGATGATGAAATCGTAAGTCATTGCTAAACACAGCGCAATGAATCACCCAGATGTAGCCCAAGTATAGCCCAATGACAGAATGTCCCAGAGTGTTCTTAATAACAACTAGAGTGCGAACAGTCTTACTTATGATAAAAGTATGGCACACTTGAAGCCATCTTAATTAGAATAAAGTGGTAACTCTTAAATCATTTAATTTAAAAAGGAATAAAATGAGGATGTTCATTTTTCCATAGAAAGTATGATTAGTGCTGCAGAAAGAAAAATTATGGCGCTTTTTGAGTGACGTCTTAAATCCTCTTCTATTTCATTAAAAACAGTTCTGACATGCAGACTGAAACGTGTACTTTCAATACCAGCAGCAGACTTCCATGGTGAGCAGTAGCTTTACTACAGTGATCTGATAAGCAACTAGAGTGCTAACATTCAACATTTATGGTAATGTGTGACACATCTGAAAGCCTTCTTGATGGATCCAAAGTAAAAAACTGAAAGTATTTCCTACTAAGGAGACTGTAGTAAATGACGAAAGTAGGAAACTTCATAACAAATAAGTCTCCCAAGATGGCCGCCAGAGACAAAAGAGCCCCAATATAGCACACATATCACCCAGATGTAGCCCAAGTATAGCCCAATGACAGAATGTCCCAGAGTGTTCAAAAGAACAACTAGAGCACTAACAGTCTTACTTATGACAAAAGTATGGAACACCTGAAGCCATCTTGATTGGAATAAAGTGGTAAGACTTAAAACAATTAATTTGCAAAGGAATAAAATGAGGGGCTTCATTTTGCCATAGAAATGGTAATTAGTGCTGCAGAAAGAAAAATGTGGGCACATTTTGACTTCTCAAATCCTCTTCTATTTTATAAAAAAATTCTAACATGCAGACTGAAACATGCATTTTGAATACCAGCAGCAGACTTCCCAGGTGAGCAGTAGCTTTACAACAGTGATCTAATGAGCAACTAGAGTGCTAACATTCTGAATTCATGGCAAATGTGTGACATATCTGAATGCCTTCTTGATAGAATCAAAGTAAAAATACTGGAGGTATTTCCTACTGAGGAGCCTGTAGTAAATGAGGAAATTAGGAAACTTCATAACAAATAAGTCTCCCAAGATGATATCACTGGCAAAAGAGCCCAAATGTAGCACAATCATCACCCAGATGTAGCCCAAGTATAGCCCAATGACAGAATGTCCCAGAGTGTTCTAAAGAACAACTAGAGGGCTAACAGTCTTAATTATGACAAATGTATGGAACACCTGAAGCCATCTTGATTGGAATAAAGTGTTAAGACTTAAAACATTTAATTTGCAAATGAACAAATTGAGGGGGTTCATTTGCCATATAAATTATGATTAGTGCTGCAGCAAGAAAAATTATGGCACATTTTGAGTGACTTCTCAAATCCTCTTCTATTTCATTAAAAACAATTCTGACATGCAGACTGAAATGTGTACTTTCAATACCAGCAGCAGACTTCCCTGGTGAGCAGTAGCTTTACTACAGTGATCTAATATGCAACTAGAGTGCTAACATTCAGAATTTATGGTAATGTGTGACACATCTGAATGCCTTCTTGATGGAACCAAATTAAAAAACTGAAAGTATTTACTACTGAGGAGACTGTAGTAAATGATGAAATTAGGAAACTTCATAACAAATAAGTCTCCCAAGATGGCCACCAGAGACAAAAGAGCCCAAATGTAGAACAAATATCACCCAGATGTAGCCCACGTATAGCCCAATGACAGAATGTCCCAGAGTGTTCTAAAGAACAACGAGAGCGCTAGCAGTCTTACTTATGACAAAAGTCTGGCACACCTGAAGCCATCTTGATTCAAATAAAGTGGTAAGACTTAAAACATTTAATTTGCAAAGGAACAAAATGAGGGGCTTCATTTTGCCATAGAAATTATGATTAGTGCTGCAGAAACAAAAATTAGGGCACATTTTGACTTCTCAAATCCTCTTCTATTTCATTAAAAAATTCTAACATGTACACTGAAACATGCACTTTGAATACCAGCAGCAGACTTCCCTGGTGAGCAGTAGCTTTCCTACAGTGATTTAATAAGCAACTAGAGTGATAACATTCAGAATTTATGGTAATATGTGACACATCTGAATGTCTTCTTGATGGATCCAAGGTAAAAAAAAACTGGAGGTATTTCCTACTGAAGAGACTGAAGTAAATGAGGAAACCAGGAAACTTCATAACAAATAAGTCTCCCAAGATGACATCAGAGACAAAAGAGCCCAAATGTAGCACAAATATCACCCAGATGTAGCCCAAGTATAGCCCAATGACAGAATGTCCCATAGTGTTCTAAAGAACAACTAGAACGCTAACAGTCTTACTTATGACAAAATATGGCACACTTGAAGCCATCTTGATTGGAATAAAGTGGTAACATTTAATTTGCAAAGGAACAAAAGGAGGGGGTTCATTTTGCCATAGAAATTATGATTAGTGCTGCAGAAAGAAAAATTAGGGCACATTTTGAGTGACTTCTCAAATACTCTTCTATTTTATTAAAAACAATTATGACATGCAGACTGAAACATGCGCTTTTAATACCAGCAGCAGACTTCCATGGTGAGCAGGAGCTTTACTACAGTGATCTAATGAGCAACTAGAGTGCTAAAATTAAGAATTCATGGCAAAAGTGTGACACATTTGAATGCCTTCTTCATGGAACCAAAGTAAAAAACTGAAAGTATTTCCTACTGAGGAGACTGTAGTAAATGAGGAAATTAGGAAACTTCATAACAAATAAGTCTCCCAAGATGGCCACCAGAGACAAAAGAGCCCAAATGTAGCAAAAATATCACCCAGATGTAGCCCAAGTATAGTCCAATGACAGAATGTCCCAGAGTGTTCTAAAGAACAACTAGAGTGCGAACAGTCTTACTTATGACAAAAGTATGGCACACTTGAAGCCATCTTGATTAGAATAAAGTGGTAACTCTTAAAACATTTAATTTAAAAAAAGAATAAAATGAGGGGGTTCATTTTGCCATGGAAAGTATGATTAGTGGTGCAGAAAGAAAAATGATGGTGCATTTTGAGTGACTTCTCAAATCCTCTTCTATTTCATTAAAAACAATTCTGACATGCAGACTGAAATGTGTACTTTCAATACCAGCAGTAGACTTCCATGGTGAGCAGTAGCTTTACTACAGTGATCTGATAAGCAACTAGAGTGCTAACATTCAGAATTTATGGTAATGTGTGACACATCTGAAATCCTTCTTGATGGATCCAAAGTAAAAAACTGAAAGTATTTCCTACTGAGAAGACTGTAGTAAATGAGGAAATTAGGAAACTTCATAACAAATAAGTCTCCCAAGATGACCGCCAGAGATAAAAGAGCCCCAATGTATTAAAAATATCACCCAGATGTAGCCCAAGCGTAGCCCAATGACAGAATGTCCCATAGTGTTCTAAAGAACAACTAGAGCGCTAACAGTCTTACATATGACAAAAGTATGGAACACCTGAAGCCATCTTGATTGGAATAAAGTGGTAAGACATAAACCATTTAATTTGCAAAGGAACAAAATGAGGGGCTTCATTTTGCATAGAAATTATAATTAGTGCTGCAGAAAGAAAAACTTGGGCACATTTTGACTTCTCGAATCCTCTTCTATTTTATTAAAAAATTCTAACATGCAGACTGAAACATGCACTTTGAATACCAGCAGCAGACTTCCCTGGTGAGCAGTAGCTTTACAACAGTGATCTAATGAGCAACTAGTGTGCTAACATTCTGAATTCATGGCAAATGTGTGACACGTCTGAATGCCTTCTTGATGGAATCAAAGTAAAAATACTGGAGGTATTTCCTACTGAGGAGACTGTAGTAAATGAGCAAATTAGGAAACTTCATAACAAATAAGTCTCCCAAGATGATATCAGAGGCAAAAGAGCCCAAATGTAGCACAAATATCACCCAGATGTAGCTCAAGTATAGCCCAATGCCAGAATGTCCCAGAGTGTTCTAAAGAACAACTAGAGCGCTAACAGTCTTACTTATGACAAAAGTATGGAACATCTGAAGCCATCTTGATTGGAATAAAGTGGTAAGACTTAAAACATTTAATTTGCAAAGGAACAAAATGAGGGGCTTCATTTTACCATAGAAATTATGATTAGTGCTGCAGAAAGAAAAATTAGGGCACATTTTGACTTCTTAAATCCTCTTCTAATTCATTAAAAAATTCTAACATGCAGACTGAAACATGCACTTTTAATACCAGCAGTAGACTTCCATGGTGAGCAGTAGCTTTACTATAGTGATCTAATGAGCAACTAGAGTGCTAACATTCAGAACTAATGGCAAATGTGTGTCATATCTGAATACCTTCTTGATGGAATCAAAGTAAATAACTGAAAGCATTTCCTATTTAGGAGATTGCAGTAAATGTGGAAATTAGGAAACTTCATAACAAATAAATCTCCCAAGATGGCCACCAGAGACAAAAGAGCTCAAATGTAGCACAAATATCACCCAGATGTAGCCCAAGTATAGCCCAATGACAGAATGTCCCAGAGTGTTCTAAAGAACAACTAGAGCGCTAACAGTCTTACTTATGACAAAAGTATGGCACACCTGAAGCCATCTTGATTGGAATAAAGTGGTAACAACTTAAGACATTTATTTGCAAAGGAACAAAATTAGGGGGTTCATTTTGCCATAGAAATTATGATTAGTGCTGCAGAAAGAAATATTAGGGCACATTTTGACTGCTCAAATCTTCTTCTATTTCATTAAAAAATTCTGACATGCAGACTGAAACATGCACTTTGAATACCAGCAGCAGACTTCCCTGGTGAGCAGTTTCTTTACTACAGTGATCTAATGAGCAACAAGAGTGCTAACCTTCAAAATTTATGGCAAATGTGTGACACATTTGAATGCCTCCTTGATGGAACCAAAGTAAAAAAACTGAAAGTATTTCCTACTGAGGAGACTGTAGTAAATGAGGGAATTAGGAAACTTCATAACAAATAAGTCTCCCACACGTGGGTCCCGTGCTCTCCATGCCACTGGAGTCAAGCGTCGCGTACCGTAATGCGCATGTGTTGCGAATGAGCGGGAGCAGGAGTCACGGACTGGTCGCATACCAATCTCGCACATCACGTAATATCAAATGTATATGATGTTACTGAAAAACACGCAGCCGTCGTACACCGTACGCAGATCCTTCACGACTTTTCTAAAATGGCGGCTAGAATCTGCGCACCCACTGTGAACTTTTTTTTAAAGAAAATAATATAAATATATTAAAAGAAAAAATAAAACAAAAAATTAAACAATATTTCAGTTTGAATTAAAAAAAATGTTTTTTTTGCAATTTTCTGAAAAATATATAATGTTATTTAATGAATACAATATTTATAAATAAACAGTTAAAAACTGTAGAAAAGCAGTACAAAAATAGGTATAACAACTATTACAATTAAAAATTAGAATTTAAAAAACCTTTGAAATGCACTGAGAAAACCATAGGTTTCAGACACGTTATAGTTAGTAATTAGCATTTAAAAAAAATTGAAATTCACTGGAAAAAACATCGGTTTCAGAGACGTTATAGTTAGAAATTAGCATTTAAAAAACATTAGAAATTCACAGAAAAAACCATAGGTTTCAGGGGTGTTATAGTTAGCTGGACATTTCACTCATACAAAACCATAGAAATTCCTCCGTTATAGTTAGTTCTGCTAACTATAACTCGCGCACTGCTGATGATGTCACATATTACATCATTCATGACATGGTTAGTGACATCACTGATGACATCTCAAATGACATCATTGATGACATCATCCACGTAATAATCTGATACACCTCATCATACACTAGTTTAACCTTTCATCACTCACTGTAAAATACTGAGTACCATATTTTAAAACATTGACACACCAATACCAGTTACTACATACCCACTCACTGATTCCAAAGTCTACACACACAACTACCCATTCAACAACAGAATCACTTATACATGCAGTCACTAATTGATAGAACACTATCAAATGCACTTATACACATATATAGACATTGACACATCAGCAGTCATCTTAGTCAGTTATGCAGTCATCCTACTCACTCATAAAAAAAATTAATGACACTCTCATTTACTCACACGACACACACAACACCTCATTTATTCAAACACATAGGGGCCCATTATGATGTCGGGCGGATTGCCTCCGCCAGGCTGGCGGTGGCCACCGCCGGCCTGGCGGAGGTAATCCGCCCGACATCCATGTCCTGATTCCCCCCCGCCAGATTAGGATGGAGGAGGGGACAGCGGCGGACGGAAAGACCGTCCGCCGCTTTACCGCCGCGGTCGCAATGGTGGCGGTGTCCAATGGACACCGCCAGCCATATTACAATGGCAATATGTAGAGGCCTTTCCGCGGCGGCAATGCCGCCACGGAAAGGCAGGCGGCGATTGCTACGGGGGCCCCCTGCATGGCTCCCAGGTGATGGCAGAGGTGGAGGGGGACATGGGGGTACCTATGGTACCCCCCCACATTTGCATATGCATCTATGCATAGAGTTACACACACCCCATTCAAGCACACACAAACTCAGTGTCCAATACAAATACTCACCCAACTAATCAATAACTAATATACACACTCATGTAGTTAGTGACCAACTGATGCAGCATGTTATACAACAACGGAGACAGTGATGCACACATTCACATAGTTTAGTTAATAATCCATGTATTAACTGATACACTTTTAATTACTCACTTAAACAGACAATCAGACAGCTATAAATCCTCCATCCAGACCGTTATATATCCACTCAATCTTCAATACAGATTGGTATATATAAAACCTATTTAAATTTCAAACTAACCCAAATTCACTGGATGATGTCATCAGGGATGTCATCAGTGATGTCATTTGGGATGTCATCAGTGATGTCATCAGTGATGTCACTGACCATGTCCTGAATGATGTAATATGTGACATCATCAGCAGTGCATTGCGGGCGCACCATTTATAATTAACAGAACTAGCTATAACGGAGGAATTTCTATGGTTTTGTACGAGTGAAATGTCCAGCTAACTATAACACCCCTGAAACCTATGGTTTTTTCTGTGAATATTTCTTTTAACATATCTTGAAAAACTGAATAGAATAAACATGTAAAAAAATATATATATATATGAAAATAGACCTTGCATTCTGATCATGCCTCTGATATTAGACACTGTGCCTCCTATGTATAAAAATCAGAAATTCTTTCACCAGCCTCCTGCATCCCCTTTGCTTAACCCTCCTGTTTTTGTCCTTCTATCGTCACTACACTTCAACTTACTCTGTAACCTCCTTCCCCCTTTCTCCACTAAGGTTCTGGCTCTTCCTTCTGATCTGAAGCCATCATGCTTGTTTACAGTTCTGACTGACAAAAATACTGCAGCTACACATTCCCTGGTTTCATGAAGGGTCTTCAGATTCAGATACGCAGGGGAGGTTGGTGGGTGGCAGGACCGCCGTGCCTCTCTTTTGCTTCTCTTGCGTCATTGTGGATTCGTGAGGAGCACAGGGAAGGCATGAAGTCACACTGCAGTGCTATCCTTTCCTCTGATTCCCTCAGGTCTGTACAGATCCAGTCGAAGGCAGAGCAGATACTGTCAGCAGCAGCCTTCCTTCTACATCCTACGTGTCAGTGAAAAGACACTTGAGGCAAGTGAATGTGGCTGCAGGCTCTCCTGTATTCTGGTAGGAGCTTTTGGAAGTCAAGCTAAACAGCCCTGATGTTGAAGGAGGGTGAAATGATTTTAGGCATGGACTGGTGTGACGTTATGCCATAGTTCACTCCCCTCATTTCCTGCTGTGACCTCGATTTGAAACCTAAAAGATCAATTTGTAAATCTTGCATGCACTGCAAAATCATCCAGCCCAGTCCTGAGAAGAGGAACTTTGGATACTGATCTCAAAGCAGAACTTCTGAAGGGGTGGTTGGCACTCAAGAACACAAAGCTGAAGGTGCACATGAAGATGAAGGCATTCTAGAGGGCCTCCCCTACTCAGCAAAGAATGTAAACAACCGGTGGCATGAAACTTTAAAACTTCCTAGAGCTCTGACTTAATGATTAGGAAGAGGACCTACTGCAGAGGTATCACTCTGGCTCGGGAGACTGTCTGAGACTCCTAGTCAGGGTTTCGCAGCTGTTAAAAAAATTAATTAATATTAGCACAGCTTGATTCGAAGGAGAAGGACACGTAGAGCAAACTGAATCTAGTGTGGATGATTGGTGGCCTCAATTGAAGCACTAATATGCACGAACACAGAGAGCATACCATAACAGCTAAAAATACAGCGTGATGCGCTGGAGTTTGGCATTTTTCTTCGCCTATTAGAAATAAAGGCATATTTTGAAAACTCCCATTAAATTAAATTTCCATTTTTGAGTTGTGAATTAAGTACGGTATTTCATAGCTTTGTATTTGTTTCATGAGAACTGGTTGCTGTATTTTTAGGTTTTGCCTGAGCCAGCGCATGCGCTGTCTGGCGAGACATCTAGTATGTGGGCTATAAAATTGGACCACATGCTTTTGCTTGTGGCCTAAAGCTTGCGGTTACGTGCATGGTTACCCGCACATCCGCCATTTGGCTTTTCTATCTCTTCCTCATTAGGCGCATCGCTGAAGCGCATCGCTCACGGGCACCTTTAAAGCCATCCATGTTGCCCAAGCAGCAGCGTGGCCGGGTGGCAGCTGCACACCTCGCATACCTTTCGCGGCCGCTTGGCCGCACTTGTTTTATATACCGCTAGACACAGCACTGCCACTTTAAAGCAGCGCTTTTTTTTTTGTCCTCATACCACCCGTAAGCGTCTGCAATTGTAACAATAATATACCTCATTGTTCCTGCGCACCCTGGGTCCATGTTCCTGCATTCACTTTCGGGCCCACCAGGCCAGCTTCTTTTGTACAAGGCTTGGTGTAATCATTGGACCATCTTAAACCAGCCGCAATTTCGTGCCCCAACATACCAAAGGTAACCAGATGTTGCCCTCCCTTTGGTCCAATCTCGCCATATTCAGTGCAGCCCGAACCCACTTCTCATAAGAGGGAGGAGCAGGGTCTTTCCATGATTTACAAATGTCCCTTTGGGCTAACAAAATCAAACATAGAAATAGACCCATTTGTAGGCTAGATATACAATTTACAAGATCAGCACTTATACAAAATATGACTAGAGCCGGATCAAGATTGACCTTGAAATTAAAAATTCCCGTCAGTGCAAGCTCCACGTTCTGCCAATAGCCCTTCAACTGAATGCACTCAAAGAACATGTGGAGGTCATCTGCTTCTATCAAACCACATTTAGGGCATCCAGAGGGTGGATCTGAGGCAAACTTTGCGATTTTTCCGGGCGCATAGTACAACCTATTGATAGTAAAAAAATGTTCTTCTTTGGGGAGGCGGACCTTATAAACTTATATACGTTTTTAAGAGAGAAAAAATAAGACTCTGCAGAACTATTTTCTAATATAGATGAATTCCAAACTAGGTGTTGTGAAGGAAGCTCAATATCCTCCCTATCAAGTAGGCTCCTATACCATATCCCAACTTCTTTTTTAATTGGAGCTGGGTTTTGGAGCTTATATTCCACCTCCCAATTCCCGCCTATGTTTGCCTTTTCTGCCGCATACCATGAGCAAAGTTGTATAAACTTAAATCGGGAAAAAGAATCCCCAATCTTTGCTTTTAGAACCTCCCAGGGGTGAACTCCGTCTGAAGAAATTAAATCAGACCATATCAGAGTTCCTGCGCGCTCTATTGGAACAGCCAGACTATCTTTCAAATAAGCAGGAAGCCCCGGGGAGTCCCAGATTGGGGCAAAGTCAGAATAATATTTTATCCCTCACCTTGCTTCGAGAGCATGCCAAGTATTAAGTGCCGATCTAATCAGCTTTAAGCGGACTTTCTTAAAGAACCTGGGAGCCCCAAACTTATACAGAAATCCAGGGCCTCCCCCCTCTTGATTGACCATGGCATTTAGGGTCTTCCCCTAGTTGTTATCTGTGGGGCTAGCAAGTAGACAGCGTATATTTTTAAACTGAAAGGCGAGACAGTAACACAATATGTCAGGTAAAGCTAAACCCCCCTTAAGTAACCTTCTCTTTAGCTTCTTCCAGGAAAGTCTGGAGCTCTTGTTGGCCCAAATAAAGCTCCCGATCTTGCTCTGGATTTTACAGAGGAGTTTACCAGGGAAGTCTAAGGGGATGGCGCTAAACAGGTAGGTCAATTTAGGTAAAATTTAAATTTTGACTAGGTTTACCTGAATATATATTGTAAATGGTAAACTCCTCCACCTGAGAAAAAGATGGTCGATTTCTTTCTAAACTCTCCTCAGATTAATCAGAGGAATGTTCGCCAGGTCCTGCACTATAGTAATCCCCAAGTATTTAAATTCTATACTGCTGCTCCTCTCCCAGCCTATAATCCCCCAACACATTATCTCGGGTTTGGAAGGGTTAACTGCATACCCAGAGTACAGGCCAAACTCATTTAAGATATTTTCAACTCTAGGAAATACCTCTGCATACAGAGTGAGTTTAGTGCTGAAATCTTGAACTCGAAAAGGGGTAATTCGAGCGTCGAGTCTAAGAGCTTGAGCCAGGGGTTCAATATATATGTTAAACAACAGGGGTGAAATAGAACACCCCTGTTGTGTACCTCTCTGAATTTTAAACCTCGGTGTTAATATCCCATTAAGAAGAATAGTGGCTGAAGCGCCTTCATAGCATTTAACTAAAGTTCTTATAAATAATGGGCCAAAACCCATTGCTCTAAGGGTTTCCCAAAGGAAAATCCAACTGACGCGATCAAATGCCTTGGCCGCGTCTTATGCGGCCACGTCCATGGGCTCCGCCCGTGCTACTGCTAGGTCTATACATCCTATTAATTGTAGGGTCTGTTCTTGTATATATTGTCCCGGAGTGAACTCCTTTTGATCTATACCTATTACCTGAGGTACAACCCTGAACAATCTTCATAGCTTTGTATTTGTTTCATGAGAGCTGATTGCTGTATTTTTAGGTTTTACCTGAGCCAGCGCATGCGCTGTCTGGCGAGACATTTAGTATATGGGCTATAAAAATCGGACCACATGCTTTTGCTTGTGGCCTAAAGCTTGCGGTTACGTGCGTGGTTACGCGCACATCTGCCATCTGGCTTTCCTATCTCTTCCTCATTAGGCGCATCGCTGAAGCATATCGCTCACGGGCAACTTTAAAGCCATCCATGTTGCGCAAGCAGCAGCGTGGCCGGGTGCCAGCTGCATACCTCGCATTCCTTTCGCGGCCGCTTGGCCGCGCTTGTTTTATATCCCGCTAGACACAGCACTGCCACTTTAAAGCAGCGCTTTAGCAGGGAGCCCATCGCTCCCCTTTCTTTTCTTATTTACTGCACGTGAACAAATAATTTTTGTAATTGGTTTACTTTCCTTTAGTCTGCACGGGTATGCCAAACTCTTTGCTGCTCCCTTCAATTTTTTTTTCTAACCTAGCACGGCGCCCGCTTTATGGACGTCGTGCTATAACTTAAATATGCTCCGGAACCCACCTCCCCCCACCCAAGCAGACATTCTCTGCATGCACCATTGTTCCCCTCCGTACCCAATCGATACCCTCCCTGTGGCTTGTTCTATTCCCGATGCAGTGTTTGCTTTATGGTGTTTCCTGCAGAGCGCTGTAGTTTTCTTTGGCTCGCCCAGCTTGCAATAGGTGTTGCAGGTCCTGCGCACTGTTTTCTCACCCCACGGCAAGAGAACCGTCCCGACAACGACTCCCCCGATTGCCCTGAAGGCATGGTTGGCCCACACTGTGTTGTGCTCCCTGCTTAAATTTAACCCTTACAAAAGTGTATTACCTTTCCTTTTAATTTTGCTAATAACCGTTACCATGCTGTTGAGCGACACTACTTTATGTATAACCCAAAACAGACACTCTTATGCTAATAGCGAGTTATCTCAGCGATAAAAAACGGTGATGCGCGGCGATAAAAATATTGCCGCTAAGCCTACTTAGCGATAAATATTGCTTTTTGTTGGTAATATGCCCCGTGATTCTTTGGTGGGTGACCGTTGCTTATGCCGAAAAAACATTCAGAACAGATTGGCCGCTGTATGTTGCTCTACTCTTTCTAGGTTTCTCTCGTATAAAACCGTACAGCTTCAGCTTCTACTGAAAGGTGCATGCTGGGACGGGAGAGACTTGTGTTGACTTTCATTGAGCCTGCAGCTTTCTCAAAAGTTGTGGAGTTGAGAGAAAGCCAAATGGCGGAATTAAGCTGACAGTGGTGCTGTGTGCCGTGAGGAATCATGAAGCTGCAGTGTGAAGTGGCGGTCATTTTCTTTTACCTGGGTAATAAAAGTAACGTACATGCAAATTTTTGCCTCAGTTATCTTTGTGTATTTTTATGGTGCACGTTGAGATGTATGCACTGCATATTAGTTGTGATAGCCTTCAGCCTCATTTTTCATGCACAGTGGCCGACAAGAGAATCTTTTTGTTGTAGCTTTTTACATATTTATCATGAGGTTTTAATTGCATTGCTCCATTACATATGCTAATGCTGTGTCATGAGCATTAAATGTTTTAATTTATGGGACAATAATCAAAGTTAATTACATTATGTTGGCTGGCATCCCTGCCCAGTCACATTTGCTTCTTTCTACGGAAGACTGTTAGATGCTCCTTAACAAAGGAGTTTTATCACCACGTTAATCCAACCGGTGTCCCAAATAGTCTTATCCAAAAGGGATGCAAACATTGCCTTGCTAGGTTGAGAGAAAGAAGGCACAGAAACACTTTTATAACGGCAAGCGTTTTCAAGCTATGACAAAGCAGGCACTCGGGAGCAATTCAGTGGGTTTATATACTGACTGTAATTAAATTCACTTAGTGAACACAGGTTTTGGAGAAGACTAAAACCTTGGACTACAACGCTTCCTTCACCAATCCTGTAAACCCACCCAGCCCTAGAGACGAAGTCTCTGTATGCATGTGGCTGCAAATAAGGATTATCACACTGCCCTTAAGGGAACATGAACCATCTCCATATGCTGGTCCTCTTAGCCACACAGCCCTGGCTCGGTATCATGGTCCACATCACTTCATTATCCCGAGACATAGCATTAGTAGGGTTTATACGCCTGGGCTTTGCAGTCCACTAACATTATCCACAAATTGACAGAGTACCGTACCTTGATGCAAGGTGTGGTGGGAGTGAAAGGCTTTATATTCATAGCCATGAAGGAAGCAGTGAAGGAGCAGAATATCTCTTTATGATACAGGTCACAACCCATGGCTTCTGTAATGTTGAAAGTAAAATACATCTATACATAGATTATATCTTAAGCCACTTAAATGTGCCTGAGTTTCTTTTCAAGTTTTGTCATTAGCTAAAGGTTGTAAAGTAGCTTTAACCATCAGAGGCACGCAATTAGAGACAGCATCAACTCAGAATTCCTATTTTTTGTAACAATCATAAAATCGAAATGATTATTACACTAAATCGTCACCAAAATCATGGCTCATACGTACGTTCATTATACTTTGGATGTCCTTTTTTTGGGAGGGGTGGGCACTGTCGGTGAATTCTTGCCAGGCATAGCCAACAGGTCTCGCCTTTGAGGCCTTATAAGTGTTTAGCCATGCAACAGTTGATGCTGTTGTACCAATGATATAGTGCTGCATAACGAAATACTTCTAAGGTCCCAAAGGCAAGACCTATATGCTATGCCAATGCTTGTTGTGTATTGTTCTGAGGTTCAAATCATGGAAATTGCACAGGCGGAGTCACTCGCTCTGAATCGTGATTCCGTGGCAGTTCACGGAAAATGTAAAGGTTCTACCGTTCTACAGTTCTTCCTAGACTTGTTTGAAGGGGCATTTGTGTCTGCTCAGGAGCCTTGTGAAGGGCAATTTTTCCTTTATTCATATGCCTGGTGCTTCTATTTTAATCCAGCTACTTGTTTCCCAACTGATAGCATCCGTTATTTGGGAGAGGCTCTTATAATCATTGTCTATCCTTATATCCTCAATGATCATTGTACTAGTCTGTCTTGTTTATGGGCCCTCTTAGGTTGCAGGAGAGAAAACTTTACACTATCTCATTTTATATTGTCAACAATGAACAAAAAATTGTTTGAAAAAAGTACTTTTTGTATAAGGATAGGTCTAAAATGGAATATGGATTTGCTATTTTCCTTCTCACTGTCAAAGCAACTCAGGCAATGGCCTTTGCATGGGCTGGGTATCTCTGAGGCCCTGGGTATTGTGATATGGGTTTAAAATTGTGATCCTTGGGTGTGTAACTCCTACAAGGGCCTCCACAAGAACCAGAACAACATCTCTGTACAGTGGATAAGTGGGAAGGACTCATCAACTATGAATGGCTCATAGAGGCCATGCTCAGACAGCAGGGAGAGCTGTGTTTTATTCTCCCATGAATGTTCAAAATATGTATGCAGGATAAGGATTTTCATGGAACCAAACCTTTCCCTGGAAACCCAGGTGACCAAAGTTTTGTGCAAATAAAATCCTTAACCATCTCATACCTGTATTCAACGCCTTTGGGAAGTCCAGACTGGATTATGGTTGCTCTGTCTACCTGGGTTTCCTTGCAAAACTCCTGTATGCTATATCACTGATGCAAAATCCTGTGGCCTTGCTACTTACAGGACACTCACCATGAGATCATCTCAGTTCTATTCTTGTTTCACTTTGCTGACTTCTCGCTCGAAGCAGAGTGCTCTTTCAATCCATGATCATCATCCGTCCGGTGATCTACGGATCAGCCCCAAATGTAGTTGGAGCTAAATTAAGACTGCACAAACTTCAATGTCAAATGCCCTCTGCCAAAACTAATGGTTCAGGAAGTCAACAAATCCTACACTATCAGAAGGTCCACATCTAATCATGCCTTTTCCAATTTTCTCAGGTATGCTGAAAATAAGCACAGTGTTACACACTGGGCATGTCCAAACAGACTAACAGGTACCTTAGGAGGTAAGGTTTTGGACTTCACCATCATAAACAATACCCACAATCACTATTCTCCAGTGAGAAAGTAGGAAGATGTACAACCAAGAAACACGGTGTTGAAGTTAGAAAGCAGGGTCTTCACAAAAGAGTCTGGAGCCACTCAGATAGGAGTTACGTTCTTCATTTCACGCTAGGCTGATAGGCACAGTAACAGCAGGTAGATACTGTCAGAAATTCCCCAAGGGTTTCAGTCTCCTAGCTTCTGCTCCATACCACACACCAGCATTCTATTACATTATTCACTCTCAGCCTTCCAGACACTGGCTCAGAAATCCAAGGAAAGGGGACACACAGGATACTTCACTCCTCCCCTTTTACCCAACAATGAGCAGCTATTCCCTTACAAATAAAGCACACAGACAGTCACTCACAATCACTCAATCTCCAGCATGCCTAGCTTACACACTCACCCAACAACAGCCCGTTAAATTCGCCTAAACCTATATATTCACACAAGGACAACAAATAGCAATCACAGAAACTCTGTGATGGGTAAAACCATAGGGCCTGCCACACCTCATGTCAAACATAGAAACAAAACAACAACTAGGTGGTCATGACTTCGGCGCAACAGTGCAAGATGAGTAAGTTGTGCGACCTCCTCAGACATAAGGTTCCACCATCATGTGTCTGCCCACCCACAATGACGCTTCACTTTGTTTTTCTGATTGCCTTATATCTGCCAATAATGGATCTGGACATGTTCCAGGAGAGGAAAGCAAAGTCATACTGAAAGAGGGTCAGGTATAAAAAGCTACTGTGGAATAGGAACACGTTGAAATAGAATTTGTAATACATTATTAATGATGACCTTCTTAAAAGCAGTTAAAACTGGAAGAAAGTTGCATGATGTCAACTGAGGCTGCAGGTCATTGACTGAAAGGGAAAATAACAACCCAAATGCAGCATATGCAATCTTCAAGAGGAGTACATGTGTTACCACAGGCAAGGTTGGAACAAAGCAAGCACTTGTGTACAGCACGGCTATGAGAAATAAAAAAGTCAAAAAATCAATTCCTTGTTTAGCTTGCACCGTGGAGTTAAATTGGCACTTTGAGAATGTTGATTTACTGTCACGAATAGGACACATTCTGCCATTGGCATTGCCTTATAGTACTCTGGAGGTCACCTAACTTTCCACATTCTTTTAGAGTGTGTCATGACAGAAATGGTTTCAAAAAATGTTCTATTAATGACTTACAGGTATGATTTCTAGTCACATTCTCATTTAGGGCCCTGTTTACGGTTTGGCGGACAGGGAATTCCATCACAAACGTGATAGAGCACCCTACTCTCTGAACACTCACATCGCCCACCTTATTCAGAGATGGGCAGACCTCAAGTATTCCATCGACGGAGCCCCCATTGGCTTGGTCAATAGATTACTTGAACTGACAGCCCTAAAGACTAGGAGCTGTCAGAGGAAGGCCATTACACTGGTTACCTTTTTTAGGGTTGACAATGTAAATTGCCTTTATTTCCTGTCCATCATCGCCATAAAATACCTGGTGGTAAGGGACAGAAAAAAACCCAATAATGACCTCCACACCTCGAATGAAAACACCCAGAGTATGTGGGGGTGAGGTAATGAAGGACACAAAAAGGTAAGTCCAATTTCTTTATTCAGTAGCTTTGTAGCAACACCTTCAGCTTGCCAGTACAGCAGTGAACAGTTTGTCAGAATCAAAATTCTAAATTGCCTCCCACTCAGAGTTCTATGGAAAAGCCTAAGAGGAACAAGGGAGAGGGGGAAAGGAAGGGAGAGACCAAAGGGGAAACCATAACACCTCTCCCACCTGAAAGGGAAAAGATAGGTAAGGGCTAAAACCGGAAGATAGACAAAGAAGAAGGGAAGACAAATGGATAAAGGATAGAAAGGAGGGGGTAAAAATATGCAAAGCATAGAATAATATTACAACATTTTGTAATCTTTGTGCCAGGAAGGAGGATGCATGAGTGTTCCCTTCCTTTTACTGATTTCTTTCTCCCCGACTTCACCAGGAATCATGTTTGCAGGACACATTGTAATTCTATCCATGCTCCACTTTTTACCATTTTCAAGAATAACCACGTTCTTTTTTTACATCTTTGATCTTTTCTGGTGCATAGAATTTGTCACATTTACTGCTTGCCACGTTGGGCCTCCTGACCAGGACCCACTGCCCTTTTTTCCAGTTCTTGTCTCTAGTACCCCTTTTTTCCATAAAAGTCTGTGTACATTTTTTGTTGTCTCCTCACCCTTACTCCTACCTCAGTGGGGTCAATGGTGACAGCCTTATTCTGGAAGAGCCAACTGGGGGACAATTTGGATCCTTCTTTTCTCCCCCTCAACATTTCAAACGGAGAAAGACCTGTGGTGACATTGGGTGTGGTATGGTATAACCATAACATATCTCTTACAGTGGTTTCAATGGGTTTCCCTGAGGCTACGGACAATTGAATGGATTCTTTTACCATTCTGTTTGCTCTATCCACTTTGCTATTAGCCGTGGGACAGTATAATGGTGGGCGAACATGTGAAATGGAGAGGTCTACTAAAAAGTTCTTAATTTCTTCAAAAACAAACTGGACCCCATTATCCGTGGTAAGAGTAGCTGGGATACCCTCTTATAAAAATACATCAATCAAAAATATTGTGAAAGTCTTGGTGTTGACTATGTTGACAAACTTATGTATAATCCAGTTACAATAATTGTCAATGAGAACAATTAGGTATTTATCTTGTGAGCCATGGCATGGATGGTTCACGCAATGTCAATTCCCAACTTGTTCCTTTGAACAGTGGGTATTTCAATTGGAATGAGGGGGGAACATCTTAGACTTTTAGTTTTGTCACTAAGGCTACAGGCCTGGCAATCACAGACCTGCTCATCCATAAGGTTATCCATGTAGGGGAACCAGTAATTAGATCTTAACTTAGCCTTACTGAGACTTCTCCCCAAATGTCCTGCATGTGCAGATTTAATATATGGTCACGTAAGCCTTCTGGAGGTATGATCTTTCCAGATTTAAGGATGATATCCCCATCTAAGGATAATTCCTCCCTTATATTCCAAAAATACTTTACTTCTTCTGGTAAGTTTTTGCATCTGTTAGGTCAACCTTTAACTATGAACCTTTTTACATCTTTGAGGTCTTGATCATGCTCAATATGGAAATTCCACTGGTTTTGCAAAACTGCCGAAATGGTGACTTCCACAATGGCATCATTGTGACACTCCTTACCTCCCTCCCCTTCTACAGGGGCCTTGGATAGGAAATCAGCCACACAGTTCTTTGAACCCGGTACATAAACCATTCTGTAATTAAATCCTTGAAGTCCCAGTACCCATTTGGCTATGCATAGGGTGGTGTTCTCCAGCTCTTTTTTGTAAATAAGGAAAGTAAAGGGTTGTGATCAGTGTGCAGTTCGAAAGGTAAGCCCCACACATAAAATGTGAAATGCTTCATTGGCCCAGTGAACAGCCAGTGTCTCCTTCTCCACCGTGGAATAATTGATCTCTACCCCCGTAAGAGTCCCGGAGGCAAAAGCCACACTTTTCTCCTTGTTATTTATTCGTTGGGATAGAGTGGCACCAATACCTTTGCTGCTTGCATCAGTGGTTACAGTGGTTTCACTTTCCACATGAAAATTGACAATGTGTGGTGCATTGACAATGGCATTTTTGTTTTTCAAAAACAAACTCCCATTACGGGAGCTTGTTTTTGAAAAAAAAAAGTCAAGAGTTTTGGTGTATGGTTATCAAAACCGACAGCAGCCATACACCAAATGTTTAGTAGATTGAAAGGAACTGCTTTGGTGATGGTTTCTCTCAATGTACGGAGATGACCATAGGGTTGGCAGTCATCTCTAAACTTGGTGGCTGGAGTACCCTCAGATGATAGAGGTAATGCCCTACACCATCCCAAGAGACAACTACTCCAGCCACCAAACATTAAATCTGACCCTTAGTTTTCTATTTCTTATTAATTGAAAAGTGGATGCTTGACTAGTTAAGGGTTAAGGCCCAAGGTCTTTGTCAATTACTCGGTATCATCTCGATCGATAGACATAATTGACTAGTAGATGAAGATCAGTGAGTGTTTGTGATTTTTCTGGGTGGCCAGTACCGTTTGATATGTGATAGTCGACTACATCCATATTTGAATTTTGTTGGATGTGGGTCAGAGATTCTGTCCAATGAGCACCCCTGTATGTTGGTTTAAGATATATCATACTGGGAAGTGCTGTTGTGAGCATAGGGATAATAAACTATATGCTATGTAGGTGCTGCATTGTATGCACGTGAGGTGTTCCGTGTAGAATGGCAAGAAGGCTAAGTAATGCTTTATGGAGCATTCATCTTACAGAGCAACCATCAACAGCAACTCCGGAAGCAGCAAGGCTGACTCAACCAGACCAGTGGTTACTGTTTTAAGCTGGTGAGTGCAGATAGAACAAAGATGCGCACTGACATTACAAAATAGAGCAACAATATAAGCAATATGCCCTATCGCCAGCTGGAATACATTAAGTAAAGTACAAGATGGAATGGAGGTCCAAAGTAGAAAGGACTGTAGTAGTGAAGGAAGGCATTTCAAGAAGGCTCACCATAGAATGTGGCAAAGTATCAATATAGATAAAACTGGACAGAGCATCAAAATGGTTCATTTCAGGGTACACCTTACTCAGTAAAATATTCACAATCCATAAATGGACATAAAGTACAGTAAAAAATGTAATGATACATTCATTTGCATTTTTTTACATATAGAAGTTCTTTGGAGAGACTGTGCTCTAGGCCAACTTAATTCTGAGGTAATTTGTCAGGTTCAGAAGGTGCAACTTTGGATGAGACAAACAGTTTGCTTTGATGTTTACTGACCTCATTGATGAGGAGTTCCATCTCCTCCTCTTTGAACCTTTTCTTTCTCCTCCTGCCATCACTAGTCAGTGATTCCTGGGTCAATCCTTTCTCCTGCAATGTCTGGCTCCTTGATTCAGTCATGTTGTGTGGCCCTGGTATTTTCCCCGTACTAAACAGCTATCTCCTCCACTTTTGTAATTTTATGGTGCACATATATGTTGCAAAGGAAAACTTATTGTTTGATTGGCACAAACAGCATGCAGTGCATTATCTTGGTTCGAGCATGACTAATGTTGGTTGCAGTTAGAAAGCAGGGTCTTCATGCAAGAGTCTGGAGCCGTTGAGGTAGGAGGAAAGTTCTTTATTTCACATTAGGCTCTTAGGATCCAGCACCAGCAGGCAGATCTTGTCAGGGCTCCATTCTCCCTCAAATGTCCATATCCTCCAACTTCCACTCCAGTCCATATAACAACATTCTAATACATCATTCTCTCTTAGCATTCCAAACACCAGATTAGACATACTGTAATGAAGCACACAGGATACTACACACAGGGTCCTCTTGGAGAACAAATTAGTAAATGTGCATCTGTAGAAATATGCATTTATATGGGTGCAAAGTCACTATTTTTGGCAATTCATAGGCATTCCCAGTAATACAACAGGAACACTGAACCAGGCACCAGGTTTATTATGAGAAGTGTCATGTAACATATATCACAAGTGTCTGTTCCCACTGTGCATCACAGGAGGAATGGTGCTCGGTGTGCAAATATGCATTTTTTCTTTTTATTCCGCATGTGCAACATTTTTCCTTGGAGGGAGCAAATCTGGGGGGTGCTCTATTCCCCTTTCTATCCTGGAAGGAAACTTCTCTAGCCTTGGCTTAAGTAACTTTCTGACCATTTCTCGGATGGAAGACATGTGATTTCAGTTTGTGGAAGCTCACAAGAGCAAGTTTGTGGTAATTAACATACTTAGAAGTCAAACCACGCATTGTAACTCCAATTTCCCACCACTTGCATGGAATTTACTACTTTAGATTTCTCTGTATTTATGGTAGAGAAATAGCAGTAGTCAAAACAATTACACCTTGTTGGTTATGAATCCTGGCAGATGTGAATGAGTTATTTTCTTCTATAATATTATGTTTACAGCTGAAAATACCTTTGTGAATAGGGTTTATTTTTTTTCCCGGACTCCCCATGTCACATGTGTGCTATAAGTAAATCACTTTTTCAAACTTTTCCCTCTTCTCCCACATTTACAATATTGCGAGTACTTACAATAAGGATAAATACTGGTAGCAAGTTAGTAAACTAAACTGAAACCCATTACCCACTGAATATTACCCCAAAAGAGATAGCGTCTGCGTTCAGTGTCATTCAGCTCACTAAAATGTGCCCTAGTGGAAACGTTATAGGCCTTGAATCTTGATTCTCTTACTTGATCACACTGTTTGATCTTGTGTTAATCATGTGCTTTTTATGTCTTTGTCCCCTTGTCAGCCATTATGAAAGAACTTTGAAATAGGCTAAATTTATGAAACAAGCTCCAAGGAAATATTTCCAGGATGCATATTCCCAGTAGAGACTATCTCTGATGTTCCTATCCACACATACATGATTATGTGTTTTCATATTTTCACTACTGTAACATTCTGTATATGCTCCTGCTTTATGATTACAATACAAATATGATCAAGTATAGTACTACCAGAGAACTCCAGACTGGGAAACGCAATAGGTTCCAAATATTCCTGAAGTCACAAAGTTATATTTTATATTCTCTACACACAATAAATTAGTCATGCTTAACAAGCAGTGTCAGGTTATTTTTGTATTGGGGCTGACTGGCCATCAACTACATCTAGCTTGTGCTGGACTGCCTTTTCTCATTCTGATTGGTACTCGATCACCTGCTCCATTAAAGTTTTAAGGCCTCTCCTGGTTTAAGTCTCACATGGCTCCTTGTTAGCATCTTTGAAAGATAAAAGTGTTATTTTGGTTTTATAGTCTATAGCACAATACTTGATGCTGGCTCTCACCTTATCAGACAGCCTGTAAATGTTGCTCTTCACATGTGTGCTGTCTCCAGCACCAATATCATGTAGTGAGTCCCTGGGATAAGGAAGAATAAAAAGGCAAACTGCCTCAATAACTGTCAGTAGTCTCTCTGTTGCTCTAGGGTCAGTGTAGGAGAGAGGCTGACACCATCCACTGACCTTTCCTGCTCCTTGGAAGAAAGGAGATCTGGGAGAGGTTCACTCTTCCACCCCAACATCTGTGAGCAGCAGCATTGTTAGCTCTGACCTCTCAAAGTGGGGTTTGAGATGAATGACCATGCAAAACCCTTAAAGGGTTCCTAGAAGTCTTGAGTTCCACCAGGTGGATAATCTCACTTTTGCACTGTTATATCTCAAAGGGCTCAGACCAATGGTCTTGCAGCGCCCTGGGCTCCTCGGGCTCCATCACCCACACTTTTTGGCCAGGCTAAAACTCGACCAGAGTGGTCTTCTGGTCACACCACAGTTTCATGACTTCCTGGCTGGCTTCTAGATTCGCCTTAGCTTGCTTCTAGAAGTGCTTCATCTGGGTCCTGAGTGCCAGTATGTAGCTGGGCACATCCTGGGGGTCTTCCTGGGAGCTTACCCCCACCCTACTTGACCAGACTGAGAGGTCCTCGGGTGCCCACACAGGCGCTCAAAGGGGCAGAAGGCAATCCACTTCCGAGGCACCTCCTGGTATGCAAACAACAGGCATGGTAAAAAGACATCCCACTTCCACCTCACAGGCTCTGACAGGCCCATGATCATGCCTTTGAGGGTCCTGTTGAACCTTTCAACAAGCCCATTGGTATGGTTTCGATAAGGAGAGGAGAACTTGTAGATTACTCCACACTCCTTCTACTTGGCCTTCATGTACATTGACATGAAGTTAGTACCACGGTCTGACACCACCTACTTCGAGAATCCCACATGTGCACATATCCCCAATAATTCCCCGGGCCACTGTGGGTACAGTCATTGTTCTCAGGGATAGCCTCTGGGTACCGGGTGGCATGGTCCACCAAGATCAAAATGAACCTGTTGTCCATGGCTGCCTTGGGGTCCAGAGGCCCAACAATGTCTATGCCCACCATTCAAAGAGGGTGCCAACAACAAACAAAAGGTTACAGGTGAGCCTTGCACTTCCCTCCTGACTTGCCACTTGCCTAGCAGGTAGGACAGGACTTGCAGAAAGCATCTAAGGCCCTCCTTATTTGAGGCCAATAAAAGTGGGTTACAAGCCTGTCAAATGTATTGTAATGTCCGAAATGAAACGTCAGGTGTATATCATGAGCTAGCTTCAGTAGGAAGGCCCGGTAGCACTAGGGACCACCAACATTGTATTGCCTCAGGAACCTTAGGATCACTATACAGGAGAACATTCTCCTAGTATATCAGGTGATCACCAGAGGTGTCGACAGCTGCCTGGGCCACAGCCTAGCACCATAGGACCTCAAGCGGGGGGTACTCCATCTGAGGTTTGCAGAACTCTTCCCTGATGGGAACCCCCTTCCTGCTGCCGGATGTCCAGTACAGTTAGGTTCTCCAGGGCAGCAACATTCTTCCCTGTAGGCTCTGGGGAGTCCACATCAGGTTCACCCTCCTCCCAGATCGTGGGAGTTTCAAGAGAGGGTTTCCTAAGCCCCTTGCCTTTTCTCTTTTTGTCAGGTACCAGGGCCATTCTTCCAGGCTGTGGTCCTACTGAGTATCCTCTCAGGCGGCCATGGACTGTGGCGTTAAGCACACCCACCTGGGAAACCCTAACATCTTCAAGTTTGACCTGAGCTCCACCTCCTTCCAGATGGCTTGCTCAAGGTCATTGCAAAGCAAGCAATCCACCAGCATAGACGGACTCACAGTTATCCTCAAGGAACCTGAGATACCCCCCCACTCAAAGGGAACCAAAGCCACTGGGTAGGGACTGTCAAGATTGTCAGCTGCAACACATTGTTGTATCACATTAGGACTACCTTCTCTGAGGTCAACAGATGACCTCTGGTGGTTGTCATGCTGGCTCCAGTATCTTTCTGCATATGGCTGGGTCTGAAATGGGGTGGCATGGTGAGCAAAAGAACGATTAATTAAACCCAGATCTCTTGACTGAGGTGAATGTAGTCCAGCTCGAACTGCCAAGCCAGGTCCTCCCTGGACTGGAAACAAGCATCCTGGGACCGGTTTTGGGGTATTACCCCTCAACAGCCAAGCTAGCTTGAATCCAGTGGCACAGTGAGCAAGAGACCCACGACTGGGCATACCCATCCCACTTAGGGCAAAAAGTTCAACACAAACAAATGATGGATGGAATGCTGAATAAATCATGCATTCATCTCAGTCAAGAGATCTGCATTAAATTCATCGTTCTTTTGCTCACCATGCCACCCCAGTTTAGACCCAGCCATATGCAAATCAGACTTGGCCCTGTTCCTCATGATGATGATGAGGAATTTATAAACTGCAACAAATACCCTGGGGTGTCTAGGCACTGCCCTTAACACATACAGATCAGACTGGACTGAGCATGAGCAAAATGCCTTAAAACCCAAGTTTTTAAGCCCTTTCTAAATTTATTAAGCGAGGTTGGCAAAGAGTTCCGCAGATTAGTTGTTGTAGCAGTGAAGCTCTTGCCACCCCACCTAACCCTATTAACTCTAGGAACAATTAGGTTTTCAAGTTTGGCAGATCTAAGGGATATATGGCTTAAAAGAATTCACCAGCTGCGTAGACCCCAAGTTGTCAAGTGATTTAAAGGAAATGCAGGGTGATTTAAACTGGATCTGCTTGGCTGCCGGTCACCAATGAAGATGGAGCAAAGCTGTGGAGACGGAGTTGAACTTAGATACCTTAGAGTACTCTTGCTGATGCATTCTGAGCAGTCTGTAGCTTTTGAATGCTGCGTTTGGGGCAACTGGTAAAGAGGGCATTGCAATGGTACAATCTTGAGGATCACTGCACAGATACCACTGTTTTCCTTAAATTCTTAGGTATAGCAGGAAGAATCTTCCTTAAAATTTTTAAGATAAAAAAGCAAGCTGAGGTGACCAAATTGGTTTGCGTTTCAAAGGACAACTTAGTATCAAAGATGACTCCCAAGTTTTTAGCTTTGGGCACTGGTTTAGGTAAAGGATAAAGTTGGACTGGCCACCAGCTACCTGTCCAGAGTGAGGGATTGTTCCCCAACACCAAAACCTCAGTCTGGATGAATTTAACATCAGACAATTGCCTGTCATCCAATTGGCTATATGGCTCCTACAGTCATGAAAGCTAATGACTGTAAGGCTGGATGGACTGCTCACAGAGACAATAATCTGTATATCGTCTGCACAGGATATAAGGGCAACAATAACTTTTTACTAGTCTGGCAAGAGATGTGACATAAAGATTAAAAAGCGTTGGGCTCAGGGAAGATCCCTGAGGAACTCCACAAGGCAGCGAAAAGGAAGGTGAAACATAGTTCCCTAGCACAACTTCCTGAGACCGTTCAAACAGGAAGGAGCCCAGCAGGGAGAGCGCCTTATCCCTGATCCCGATGGAAGCTAGACAGACCAGCAGCAACTCATGATTGACCATATCAAAAGCTGCTGATAGTTCCAAAAGGATCAGGGCAGCTCACCCCTCACCGTCTAAAGTTTGCCTGAGCTCCTCAGTAGCTGTAATAAGGGCCAGCCCAGTGATGTGGTAAGCATGAAATTCAGATTGGGAGGAACCCAAAATAGTATTATCAATGATGAAGAAAGACAGATCAATGTTAATAGCTTTCTCTATCACTTTTGGAGGAAAAGGGAGTCTCGATATAGGTCTATAGTTGAGAGTCTCCTTGGCATCCAGATTAGATTTCTTTAATAACGGAAGTATGGAGGCTTTCTTCCACTCCATTGGAAAGCACCCTGTTGTGAACATGGTGTTAAATATCGCTGTGAGGGGGATAAATATGATTTGTGGAGACATATGCAAAATGTTTGAGGGAATAGTACAGTCCAAACTGCCAAGCCAGCACCACCCTGGCCCAGAAACAAGCATCCTGGGACCGGTTTCGGGGTATTACCCCTAATCGGCCAAACTAGCTTGAATTCAGTGGCACAGTGAGCAAGGGACCCACATCTGAGCTTACCCATCCCACTTAGGGTAAAAAGTTCAACGCAAACAAATGATGGATGGCATGCTGAATAAATCATGCATTCACCCCAGTCAAGAGATCTGGGTTAAATCTATCATTCTTTTGCTCTCCATGCCATCCCAGATTAGACCCAGCCATATGCAAATCAGTATTGACCCTGTTCTTCATGGGAACAGTCAAGCTTGAACTGCTAAGCCAGGTCCTCCATGGACCAGAAACAAGCATCCTAGCACCGGTTCCATACCGGAGTGGAGTTTTTTCTTCACTCGTGATCATCAACATCAAGTAGGCGAGTGTGAGCGAGGAAAGTCCCCCCCCCGAGCTTTTTCCTCATTTGCGCTTGTCAACGTCAAGTTGGCGAGTGCGAGCAAGGGAAATCAACCTCCCAGCGAGATTTCTCAATGAAGGCTGTCATATTTTGCAATGCGAGTGGCAGTGTATGCTTGCGTTGAGAAACTGTCCGTTTGCGATGAGAAAGCTGCCGCTCGATTAGAAAATCTTCTCAAGTGGCAGAAAGGAAGCAGCGCCCGCGCGTGTCTGATTGCACTGCGCATGGTGCCATTTGCGATAATTTCACGGCGTGGACAAACACTCCCCTGCTCGCGAAGCTCCAAGTAGCACTGCAGAGGTTTTTTTGCACTTCGCAGAGTTCCACATAGCGGAACTCCGCAAACTCTACCCAGGCTTAGTTCTGAAGAGCTGTGAGGCTGCGATGCAGAGTCTGGCATCATCGTTGATGCTATTATTAATGAATGATGTGAAGGAATGCGCCATGAATGTGCCACGCAGTGGCAGTTCTGAGGGAGTTTCAGGTTGCTGCAACAATGCGGGTCTTTGCAATGGGTGCAATCGACGCAACAGCGGACATGCATCTGTTCTGCTTGGGGCTGCGCCGTGCAGCAAAGGAGATGCGTTGATTCTGCTGCATCAACAGAGGCTGGCAGGGCGGCCTAAAGCCCACTTCCAAGGGTGTAGGACTGGAGTGGCATTACTCGGCAGGGTAGACTCACAGATGGCAGAATACCGGTGCATATGCAAGGTTGTTGGAAGCCTGTTGCGTGCCTGAGGCTTCAGATCAGGAGATCAGCTAACTAACACTTGGAATCACTCTGGGTACTAGATTGAAGAGATTCAGATCCAGTCTTTCTCATCCAGGCAAGAGGGCAGCAGGTGGCAGGTCAGCACAGCAGGGAAGCCACTCCTTCAGAGCAGCAGCCCAACAGAGTGTCAGTCCTTTCAGCAGCACAGCAGTCCTTCTTCCCGGAGTATCCCCAGGTCCAGAAGTGTACTGAAAAGTTAGTGTCTGAGATCCTGCATTTATACACAGTTGCACCATTCAAGTGGAGGAAAAGCTTCTAGAGGCTTGCTTTTGAAGTGCACTGAAGATCTGCCTTCCTGCCCTGGCTCTAGACTCACTACAGGGGGTATGCAGTTTTTTGTATGGAGACAAGATTCAGCCTAGTCAAGTGCAAGTGGGGCTGAGCCCAGCTCCTCCCTCCTCTATTGCCATTGATGGCCCATCCAGTCACACCTAAACTCCCTATTGTGTTTGGCTCTTTAGGAGGAATACACAAAGCCCCACTGTCACCCAGACCCACTCATATGACCCAGAGACAAGCTGCAGGCACCAAATGGCTAAGGAAAGAAAATGGCAACTTTCTAAAAGCAGCATTTTCAGAATTGCAATTCAAAATCTGACTTCACCATATGTTAGGATTTTAAATTGTGATCCCAAATTGCACTTATAAGATGTAATATGGTAACTCCAGTGTTATCCTATAGGAGAGGTAAGCCTTGCACAGGTAAAAAACGAATGTAAGAGTTTTCACTACCAGAACATGTAAAGCTTAAAAGTGCATGTCCTACTTTTTAAATACATTCCACCCTACCCTCTGGCCTGTCCATGGCTTACCCTAGCAGCCACTTAAGTGTAATAAAAGGGAAGGTTTGTACCTGGCAAATGCTTTACTGTTACATCAGTGCTGCAGGCCCACTAGTAGCATTTAATTTACAGGCCCCGGGCACAGGTAGTACAACTTTAATAGGGACTTACAAGAAAATTTGAGATGCCAATTGGGTATAAGCCAAAGGTACCATGTTTTGGGGAAGGGGCACTTTAGCACAGGTTAGCAGTGGTAAAGTGTGCAGAGTCCTAAGGTCAGCAAAAACAAAGTCAGCAAAAACAGCAGGTCTGAAGGCAAAAAGTTAGGGGAAACTCGCACCAAGGATCTCAGGTCAAACAGATCCCACTTTAAAAGGGTGTGCATTGTACATAAACACGTTTACAGTTGTGCACCAAGTTATCTGACCAAATTCTTTAGTCCTACCATGTACTCAAAGAAGTACTTGAGATCTTTCCCTGCAAACCTCCTGCCTGTCCAACCACCTAAGCAAAAAGGATTTGGGGCAAATATCTCCATGTACTTGTTGCGGTCCTGTGGAACTCTCTTCCTCAGCTACTGAGTCTACTGAAGTAGACAAATATACTTCCTAAAGCTTAAAAGATGCCTTAAGACACACCTATTTTCCTCTTAATATTGATTCTGTTATAGTAAGGGGACTTTCTGATTAATCTTCTGTAGGACTTTTACATTCACCTCCAAGTCAGACACCTAAGACTGGCATAATAAAGTTCGGACCATCCCCTTCAAAGTTGTCCCACCTCTCCTGTTTATATTAGTTTGATACCCCATTGTTTTGATGATTCAATGTCTCCTTTCCACCCTGGCCTGGGCACTGACATAGCAGTTTGTGGTTGGGGCCCATTATAAAACTTTTAATTAAAAAAATAATAAACTTTATTTTTTAAATGCATGGCAAACAGCCACTTATCTTGTACAGTTCCTCAGTCCAAGTTCCACTGTAAACAAATACTGGCCCCTTAGAGAATCTCTGCATAGCTGGACCCAGATTTACATAGAATTCATGCAATACAATGGTAGTAAGTAAAGTTGCTGCATTGCATGAAAGGGAGAAACAGAGCAGCGCCATATCTACTAACATGTTCTGCTCTCTCCCTTCGATGGCACACTTTTGGCTGCCATGCACCAACACATACACCCTTGCGCCTTTTGCAAGTTTGTGTTTGTTATGGTAAGCATAGGTTTTGTGCTATAAGGGGGTCCCTCCCAGTAGACAAACTATTCTGCAGGGTGTTTCCCATTTTGTATGTGTGCTGTACCATGCAGCACACAAGCAAAGTGGAGAAAGAAGAGGAGAAACGAAAACATTTCTCCTCGCTCTGCCTGGCTTGAGTAGGCGCAAGATGTTAGTGCTAATCCCTGTCTACAATTCTTGTATTCAGGGATTTGCACCTAAACACGTGCGCGGGTGCATGAGAACACCCAAAAACCACACATTGAACGCCCCCTTGATGCAAAGTAATGCAAGGCAGCACATTTCTGAGCTTTGCGTTGCTGTGGGTTACAATCAAATGCACATTGTGATTTGCATTTAGTTGGATTGTAAATGCCAGCACAGCACTTTGCATCTGGTTTGCATTAAGAAAGTAACATAATCCAGACACAAAGTGTTTGTAAATTGGGGCCCGTGTTTACACTGTGCAGGACTGTGCAACGGACAGCCAGTTAGACCTCTAGAGTCATTCCAGTTCGCCCCTGTTGGTTTCCCATCCCCCCTGAGGGACGACCAGCTCTCATCTGAATAAACTGGTTCTTGGCTTTGCAAACTGGTCCTCTGTGCCTGCAATCCCCTCAACACTACTCCCCTTGGCTGTTGGATGTCACTCCTAATCATCCTCTGTCAGGAGGGAAAAGTGGAACACTGGCATCCTACACCAGCTGGCAGTGCAGAATGCAGTGCAATATTGATTAAAAGAAAATACCATCCTCTGTTATGATTGGTCCTGCTGGGATTCTGCTGATGTTTATTTAGAAACACAACATTTCTGTCCTGACCTCTCAGTCTGGATTCTCCTTCTCTTCACAGAAATCGTCTGTGCCTCCTTTATTCACCATTCCTGCCCCGGGGTTTCTTCAGCATAAAACGTGCTGCTCCTGAGTGGCAAAAAGTCACTTTTGGACAGTGGTTAATTTGTAAAAATAAATAAATGCTGGGGCCCTCCCCTCATCAGGAGGCAGCTTGCACCAGCCCATTTCTCCTGCTGCATCGTCAACATGAATGTGGGGAGGGGATGTGGCATAATGGCCAGAGCTGCCGACTTGGGAGCTGGGGAACCAGGTTTGTGTCTCAGCGTCAGCTCAACATCCTGTGATTCTGGACAAATCACTTAATCTCCCAGTAAATTAATGTATACTTAACTGGTGCTCATTAAAAACACCAGTGTTGATGACTAAGGGCCATATGTATGAAGGTACCGATTTGCGATTCTGAAATAGCGGTTTTTAAAAAATCGCTATTTCAGAATCGCAAATTGGTATGTATGTACAAATGTGCTTTTTTTTAGCGAATTCTTAGTATTCCTTAATTCCGATTCGCAAATTGCGAATCACAATTAAGGAATACTTCCCCATTCATTTCTATGGGCCCGAAGGCCCATAGGAATGAATGGGAAGGTATTCTCAATTTTGCGATTCGCAATTTGAAAATCGCAAATTGAGAATAATTTCAAGGGTGCAGGGGTGTCCAAAGGACACCCTGTTGCACCCCTGAAATATGCATGGGTGCACATGTGGCGCACATGCATGCCCTAAGGGCATGTATGTGCGTCACATGGCACTTTGAAAAATGCTGAAATGTGCATTTTTCTAAGAAATCGCAACTTACCACCAACTAGAAGTTGGTGGTAATTTGGGATTCCTTACGGGCATTTTGCAAATTTTTTTGGCTTCATGTATTGCAAAATAAGGAATCGCTAATTTTACCATTCCTTATTTTGCACCAGATTTTACTTCATACATATCATTTTGCTAATTCGCATTCGCAAAGGCTGAAATTCTGCAAATTTCGGCCTTTGCGAATGCGAATTTGCTTGATACATATGGCCCTAAGGGCTGGTGCTGAGCACCGGAAACCACCGGCTCAAATTAAGCACTGCCTTTCGAAAAAAGAAAGAGCGGCGCACTTCTCTCTGAGCTGTTGAGAACTTTACTGGCTGTATAACTAAACATCTTTCACAGCTCCTAAATCAGATGATGAAGCCAGTGTAATAAACAGCTCTCAGTGGTGCATACTTACAAGATTATTCAAACAAATATCCTCCCAAAAAATTGTTGAGTTAGAACTGACTAAGAAATGACAATAATAGTACTGGCTGCGAACCTGTTTGAGGTGTGTTATTTTGCACTGTCTAGTGGAAACAGTTCTTCCTTCTTCCTACCACTAAACACACATCGAGACAGAATAGAAGTGCATGTTTTTTATATTATGCTGGGAGCGCAGCCACTGAACAAATGATTAAGAAATAAAGATGATCTGTTGGCTATGCCTCTCTCCCTAAGAATATATGCGCCCTCTTAACAGACACTGGGGAGGAGATGTGGCTTAGGGGCTAGAACTACCGACTTTGGATCCTCGGAGCCCAGGTTTAAATCCCAGCCTCCGTGCTTGGCTCAACACCTTGTGATTCTAGGCAAATTGCTCAACCTCCCTGTGCCTAAAAAGCATGTAATGTGTGAATCTACTTTGTGTTAATATACGATATAGCAGAAGTCTCCCAACACCCATGTAATGTACAGTGCTCCATTGCTTCCTAGCTAGGTTTGTGCTGTATAACTACTTACATAAGTGTCCTTATTAGATTATCTGAGCCCTGGTTCTGAAGGTAAGGCTGAAAGCCAGGAGGGCTGGACTGGAAACCAAAGGCAGCGCTGGCAAAAATGCTCAAGCCTGCATTTAATCACACAATTTCTCTCTTTCCATCAATCCTTTCTCTCGCTCTTTTCTTCTCCATCCCTGATTGCTTTGTTTCTATCCCCCTCTCCTTCTATTTTTTAACTTCCCCAGCTTTCTGCAATTAACATTGGGCAGCTGGGAAAAGTGACAAAAGCACTAGGAACAACCTGGGGTTTCAAACCCAGCCTCCAATGGCTAGAGCTCTTCAGGGAAATGCCCGATGGAATAAAAGGTGAGTTCTTCCCCGAAACCCAGAACATTGGGCTGGAGAGACTACAGGGTGTATTTACAAGGGGACAGCACCACCAGAACCCCACTTTTAGCAGCATTCTGGTGGCGGTATTCCCTTCTCCATATTTACAATGGCCGCAAATCCAAAAAGCACACAAAACAGCAGACCCAGGTCAAGCACAATGGTTCCAGAAGTTCTCAATATTCAGTGGTGCAGCTACTTCCAACACCCACTGTTTTAAGGGTGTAAATTCAAACAATGTACAAAAACCAAAACGGAAGGTGCACTCAAATCAAAGTAAATAGAGCAAAGGATGTTTAGATGATTATTTCTTCTTTATTCAATTCAAAAGAGTGTTTTCATTGAGCACAGGCACAGCCAACGCGTTTCGTTCCCTACGTGCCGTGGGAACTTCATCAGGGCATCAATAGAAATTACGACAAATAAGGTGGCAGGAATATCAATTAGCGACGTTGTGGGATTTTCTTGAAGGATATGTTAAGAAAAACGTCCTAAGTTCCATGGAATGTAAGTCTATCGTGAAGTATCATGTAAGCCCGAAGATCGAGCAGAAATAATCAAAGGCCGACTCAGTAAAAAGGAAATAATATCCAAGGACTGCGTACCCCAAAGTTAGGAGCTAAATTGTATGTACAATCGGTAACACATGTAAAAGAAGTTATTATTGGTGGACCACCATATCTGGTAGATCTCGCATGAGGTTAAGTAGTGCGTAGTAAATATCACCAAAGTTTATCAATAATTAAATATCAGGCATCAAGGGTCCAAATACGACCAGTTCCATGCGTGAGGCAGAAGTACAGCACTTATATTAGGGCGCCAAGTACAAAAGTGACAACACTTTAAGTGGCTTAACGCCGTCTTGTAAATACGGCCCTTCACACGCACCACTTTGCATGAAAGGGGCGTGCAATGAGTGTTGCTGTGGGCGTTCCACCATAACACCCATTACTTTTTGACGCTGCCACAGATTTACAAGAAGGTGTAAATCTGGGGTTGCGCCAAAAACTAAAGTCATGCAATAGCAGGAGTCAGAATGGCGCATTGAGGAAAAATACTTGTATTTCTCCTTATTTTTGCTTTTTCAATATAGCTGCATTCTGTAGCACATATAGAAAGAACAATATGTCATTAATGAGTATTTATGTGCAGGAAGGTGTCCCTTCCTGCACATAAACAATCAATAATCACGATTTGTTACTTCTTCTATGTGTGCTGCTTCCTACACATAAACAATAATTTTCTACTACTAAGGCACCTTTGCACTATGTTGCAAGGGTGCCTGCGTTGGCGCTAGGCAGCTATTTTTAGTGCCAGCGCTAGGGAAAACACAGAGGTGTGCCTTATTGTTGTAAATATGGTGCATCCCTCCGTTTTGGAAATGTTCGTGTTCGACGCTGCCAAATTTGGCTCAGCTCTGCCATTTCCTTGTAAATATGCCCCTACATGTCATAATAGTTTCAACGCCCCACGGGAGGGGGTGTAGGTGCGAGGGGTGCAGGTACAAATTAACTAAAGCCTGCCCCTACAGTACTCTGGGGGTTGATGTGAACCCTCACGGTTTGATCATTTAGCTCTATAGGGAAAAGTGCAGAGAGACAGGACTCTGATTAAATTAGCCTCATGTCACCCTATTTGTAAATATGGTCAGTGTGTTAAACTTGTAATAAAAACATGCTTAGTTATGATGATTGAATTTGTATGAATATGTACATACCTAGAACTGTAATACAATGAACCCACCACTTATACCAGAACCTGAACAAGTTTATTACGAACACTTTCAGCAAATCTATATATACTTGAGTTGGACGTAGTATCAGCAAGCAACAATTACACATTTTTTCTGTGTAAGGTAACTTAGTCCTCAATTGGGGTATAAACTGTACTACTAAATTCCAGTTGGAAGCAGCAGAGGGCACACTTGCTTTCATATTGCTCTCAGATTTTATTTCCATATTGATCTTGTCTGTGCCTCTTAATTCTCCTACCTATAACTCCACCTCCTTCTGCCACCAACACCCTTCAGATGTTTTAGTTTTTTATGTTCTTTTTATCAAACAAAAGTAGGTACACCTTCACAGAAATCTGGACACAGGGTAATGCCAGTCAGGTACATCACATACATTCACACATTGCAGCCTGTCATTTCTTGGCCCACCTTGTTTTTATCATCCTCCCTCTAAAGTTCACCCTGTTTCTGCCCTATATGTCTGCTAAGAAGACCAGATCTTTCCCCATTTTGCTGGGTATCCTCTACTCTGATAAAAAGTTTTTACTGCCTGTAACACCCTTCAGATGTGATAAATCGCTGACCACGATTGCTCTCTTCCTGGGTGATCTCTGCTCTCTGTTCTGCTAACACCAGAGAAATGTGTGCAATCAAAGACACAGTTGCCGCACACAAGGAAAAACAATTCTAGAGGGCATATTGCATCCTGGGTGGTATCAGGGTCAGAGTAGGACAGAAAATAAGCCCGGACACCAAAATAAAACTGTACCCCCTTAGCAAATCAGATAGCTAAAAAAGTAAGAAGGATGAAGATAAATAAGAAAAGGTTTCTAAGAGTAAGTAGAGTTAAGAGCACCTCATTTTTAAAACTGCCCTCACACACAGCAAGCTGTGTCATGCTTCATCATAGGGCTGCTAACACACCTCCATGTTCACCCAACACTGGAGGTGGAGCAATAGAGAGGGGAAGACAATACAACATACAGTGAGCGGTTAGTGAAAACTCAAAAGGTGAGAAAGTGGTGCAGAATCAGTTGTAGTAAAAGCTGGTACCCGGGGAATCCTTACTACAATTTTAATATTAGGTCCCCTGTCCAGAATTTAAAAAGAAATTGTGGATACTAGGTAGAGGAACTTATTTATGAATTCCACCTGCTCCACACTGCATAAGTGTCGACATGTTTCAGCCGGCTATTGACAGTGCCCCGGCTTTCTTCAGGACTCTCACCTCTGTGACTCTGAGTGACAAGCCTTATCCTTCCACCAGTTCAGAAGTGAAAAAGGGAAATATCACCTTATACAAGGAGCCCTTCGCTTTGTGATGGGGAACCTGTACAAATAAACCAATAACAAAACGAAAAAAACAACCATATAAAGATGTCAGTGGCCCTTGTCCATATTCATATGCAACAAAACCACTAACATACAACAGTCTAAAAAGACAAATGTCTTTGGTGCCAAACTTCCCAATATCCTACACCTATCCTTAAAAACCTTGGGCTGCCCTCACCCACAATAGATCTTGTGAGAACAGGGTGCTCTTCTCATATAAAGGCCCTAGCTTTGTGTATGTTAGTGGTTTTGTTGCATATGAATATGGACAAGAGAGATTGGTGTGTGTTTTCTAAATTGTAACACAGCAGTAGCTTACTAATATTGCTGCAAATAATCTCTGTGGCACCCTCCCATTTCTTATATGAGAGGTCCTGTTTTGATCTAAAAGAAAGTTTTTTATATGGAGGTTGCATGAAACATAAAATCTGCATTTCTCTGCAAAATGTCTGTAACAGACTCTCACATATCGCCCACAATAAAAATAAATTAAAGTAAAAATGGTATTTAAAATAATCTGTTTAAGAATTACTAAAGGTCATCAGGGCAAGACTCTGCTGAACAGAGCTGGCTCTATCAAGGGCCACCTGAAAGGCTGGGGCCCTGGGCCAGAGCCCACTTTGGCCATGCCTTAAAACATATCTGCTCATTTAAGGGACCCATACTCAGCAGCCACCCCGTTACACTGTCCGATGACTGGGCAAAAATACAGATGCCACTGTGGGAGTGTAAATTAAAGGCTGAATCTCCCAGAGTAATTACCAGTGGATTCAATTCGTTCAAGCATTCAGTCTATCTCTTGTTATTTTCACTTTAGTGCAAAGGGAAGCAGACTTGCCCTGTTACCAAAGAACAGAGAAGAAATTCACTATAGGGACAGGGAGAGGTATCAGCCCTTGCGCTCCCAACTCACAAATCAAAGTGTTACATTGAGCGATCACAATTGATGGATGGAATGCAGAACAAATCAAAACATTCAGCCCAGTCAAGAGATCTGGGTTAAATCCATAATTCTTTTGCTCACCATGCCCCCAGGTTAGACCTCGCCATATGCAAATCAGTCTTGACCTTGTGCCTCATGGGAACAGTCCAGCCCGAACTGCCAAGCCAGGTCCTCCCTGGACCTGGTTTCGGGGTGAAAGCAGAAGGTGGCTCATGGGAACAGTCCAGCCCAAACTGCCAAGCCAGGTCCTCCCTGGACCGGAAACAAACATCCAAGAACCAGTTTCGGGGTTTCACCCCTCTTAAGCCAGAACAGCTTGCTTCCAGTGGCACAGTGAGCCCAGAACCCACGTCTGGGCATACCTGGCGCACTTAGGGTGAGAAAGAAAAAGACACACAATTGATGGACAGAATGCAGAACAAATCAAAACATTCACCCCAGTCAAGAAATCTGGGTTAAATCCATCATTCTTTTGCTCACCATGCCACCCCAGTTTAGACCTGGCCATATGCAAATCAGTCTTGACCCTGTGCCTCATGGGAACAGTCCAGCCCGAACTGCCAAGCCAGGTCCTCCCTGGACCGGAAACAAGCATCCTAGGACCGGTTCTAGGATGCTCTGTACTGGGTTGAATGTATGACATTGTTCTGCATTCTGTCCATCAACTGTTGTTTTTACATTGAGCAATCGGACATTATCTTTTTAGTAAAACTGGTTCTGTGTGCTTGTCGGCAGCGTGTACCTTCCAGAGAGCGCTTGTTCGATGAATAAGTTTCATGGCGCTGACGTGTCAGGGATCTGCCCACTCGCATTCTGTGCAAATAACAGGTCTCCAGCTGCCCCGCTGTCCCTTCTTTGAAACACTTGTCTTCAGAGCATGAAAAATGCCTTCTCCCCACCCGCCCCCCCCCCACCTCCATTCCGTCGGTCATGCCTCCACAGTGTACCCCATTAGTCACACCACACCCTACACCTACGTGCTGACATGGCAGGCAGCCCCAGGCAACCAGAGCTGTGAATGATTTCCCGCCTAAATCTCAAACACTGAAATATCAGATCAATTCAGTAAAAAATGCAAACATTAAAAAAAAAACTATTTGACATGAGGAATGCCTCAGTGCGCAGCGGGACCGTGAGGAGGGTGGGGTGGTTTATGGCTGGCTTGGGAAAGGAAAGGTAGCTCTCAAACTCTAGCCGACGGGAGTAAATATAACATGATTTATCCGGCCAGCACGGGAAGCTGATACCCTGCAGTTATTTAATGGACGCCGTGGTGGAGGCACTTTGGCTGTGGCTTTTTCTCACGAGGCCGCAGGGGGGGCGGTGGTGAGGCCTGCTGCACAAGAGTGCGGCTGTGGGTTCTTTTTGGACACGGGGGTGGTGCGGTGGGTAATTGCGTGGGGGGCGCCATGACGAGCAGAAGAAGTCTGGTTAAACTAACACTTCTTGGGTCTACCAAAACCTGAGCTTTATGTGGGGCGGGTCCTGCCGGTGCTGAAAAGCAAGGTGTTGACACGGGTCTCTATCGGGTTCTCCATTTTTTTGCCCTTACCTTCGGGGTGAAAAAACAATCTTAAATCTGCAGCCATACCACTCTTCACTGCCCTTGAGGTAACCTCAAAGAGACGGGTTATAGCTCTTTCACAGTCTCATTTCAGAACTGAAGCATTTTCAGTATTTGTTTATTTATTTTATGCAACTAACACCCACTGACAAAGCCAAAAATGCTGGCTTGCTGTCAGTGTAATGTTAGGTGTTGTATTATCTGGATGCAATGACAGAAAGAGTCCGCTCACTATGTTAAGCACAGATTTTTACCTTATGTGTTTTTAAGCCATGCCCTTAATTACATCGACCACGCCCCTTTGAGAGACCCCCAAGTTTTTTCATCCCACTTAAAGCCCTGACCAAAACTATTGTTGCATCATATTGTTCATGAGCGTTTAGAAGTTTGACTCGCCCATAGACTGTCTGCCTAGTATAAATAAAACAAATGCAAGCTATACATCGTATGCAATTTACGGTTTGGGAGATGGCGTAAAAAGAGACTAGTTCGTAGTGACCCAAATTCCATAAGACTGGCCTTTATTTTGCATCTAATTTTGCACACCATCCAGCGCTTTACTAAGGCTGGCATATAGTTCAATAGCTCCACTGGAAGAACAAGCATTGGCAAAACCAATAGGTCTTGCCTAGTTGACCAGTTGGATTTGTCACTGCTTTTTGTTGAAGCTGTGCAAGAAAAAAAGCAGACAAAAATGTGCCATGATGTGGTAGCCTCTGCCCACTGTGTGCCACTTTGTCACTCAAGCATCACTACACACGTGCATGGTTAAGAATGATGCAGGCACCATCTTAACAAAAATGTATGATCTAAGATTACGGACGCAATTTAGGTCAGTAAATTAAAACATGAAATACATCTGGCTACACTAGCAACCTTTAATCACAGTTAAAAAAAATACCCACATGTACAGTATCATAGCTATCAATAGTGCAGCAGGAGCAGAGGTGCTCTGGCATAGGGATGTTAGGAATTCACTTCACCCCAACAAGTAGGTGTTTTTACTGCCAGACTAGGTGATCGGGGCCCAATTTACTTACATTCATTATGTCCAACTGTGCTTTTGCTACCCTGCTGCAGATCTCATAAACACCACCAGTTCATTTTCACATCGTAACGGCCTAACCATAAACTTGAAAAAAACAAGAACCATGGCAGTGAACAACAATAAGACCAGGAAGAACAGCTGGTTCTTGGATGGCCACAAATTGGACCAAGTGACGTGCTACAAGTACCTGGGTGTTCTGGTGGACAGCAGAGGGTCATTCAAACCCCAACTAGAGACACTTTACCAAAAAGGAACCATGAGTTATCTCGCAATGAAACCCCTTAAGAAGATTCTGCCAGACCACACGCTCGATCCCTTCCTACAAGTACTGAGAGCTCGTCTCCAACCAACATTAACATACGGGAGTGAATCAACCCTAGGAAAGGATGCACAGACACTAGACAAAGTGATCGGCAAAACCTACAGGTCACTCTTTCAGCTTCCTAATTACGTCTCACCAGCACAAATTCGTCTCGAATTTGGGATACAAAAGCAAACGGTGGAAAGAAGGGGCAGCTTTATAAAATGTTGGCACAAGATCAGAAACGGAGAGCCAGGCACCCTAAACAACCACCTATGGACTGAACTGCAAAGACGTGAACGATCACATGCTAGAGAGTACTTGATGCAATCACTAGAAATCCTAGAACTGACCGGCCTCTGGAACAGCTCAGTAGATCACAAAAGTTTTAAAAAGCAAGTAACAAAAACAACGAAAATAGTATCGCTACTTGAAGACAAAGAAACCCTGGCGAAAAGAGCCCATAGCTGGATAGTCTTAAACGACTATAAAACCCTCAAACCACAAGCATACTTAAACTACGGCTTCAAGCAAAGGACAAAGGAGAAATTCTTAAAATTCCGACTAGGTGTACTACCGATCCTCCCTCATCTGGCGCCATGGGAAAGGAACCTTAAAGATCAAACCTGCCGTCTCTGCGGGGCAGGACCGGAAGACCTAACCCACATAATATGTATTTGTCCCAGCTTAATGGACAAAAGGAGAACACTACTACGTGTAAAATGGAACCAGGAGGGGGTCAGGTCGTGCCGACAGGCAGTTAAACTGTGCTTCAACCCAAGCGAGATCCAACTAAACTGCAGAACTACAAAATTTCTTGATGCAGTGGCAAAGAGAATCAAGGAGGCACAAAAAGAAACACCTGCCCAATAGCCGGAAACAAGTCCTAGGACATTTTTCGAACTTACGGCCTGAATGCAGAAGAAGTAGAACTGGTGAATCATCTCAACTTTTGATACTTATACTTTTATTTCCGTCAGCAACCACTTTTTCTTTTAACAATGTATTTTAAATTGTGAGTTTTAATTAACTGTGCAATAAAAAAAAATTAATTAAAAAATGTACCCTGCTGCAGATGTTTGTGCTTAATTATGGAAAAGTGGTCATGACTAAATGCTATGTAATAATTCGTGCAGATTCATCAGGCTAAAGTCAGATGTATCTCACAAGGATCCAATTAGCTACTCACAGTCGCCTCACTAATTAAAAGTGTCTCAATAGTTTCTAATTTGAGAGGTCCCACTCAAAAGTCACATATTGACTCTGTCGTTTTTTTATGTGGATAAGATACTTTCTCTAATGACTTCAGTTGGTTTTGTGCACCTGGGTATCCCTTAAACAGGTCCACTGGAATTTTGGGACAGGGGAAGATCACATTGTATGGCTCGGTTTATTAAATTATGCAGCACAAAAGGCGAATTACGCAGAGTAAGGTAACACATTTTGTGATTGCATTATTTCTTTATCTTGACATGTTTAGACATGTAACCACTGTTTGGGCAAAGAGTTCACCACATTGGTGCCAGTTTAACACACAAATACAGTAATAAGCAACTGAAAGTTTACCAGTGAACCTTTGAACAGTGCCGTCTACTGCATGACAACACAAGTAGCCACATTTGTAGCAACTTTTTATCCGTATGAGCAATAAACAATTTTTAAATAAAATTTGCAAATGATGCAGCAGATATTGGATTATGTGGTAAATGTGTCAAATCCATATTTATGGGGGAAATACCATGGCCACAAAATCCCATAATTCCAGTGGCCCTGCCATTGACTGTCTCCTACCACATAGAACTCAAGTTTACCTATTCCCTGCATGAGTAGTTTATCAAGTCCAAGTATTTTTTGTTGCATTCATTTATTTGCTGTCCTTTTAATTCCCTATAAATCCAGGACTACTAGTCCCAAAGTCCAAAGAAAATACCAGGACAGGATGAACAGGGAATTTTGAGAACTCTTGCAACACACCTGCACAACTAAACCGGAGGGCAAACAATTCGTGTGTAGTATTCAGTATTTCAAAAGGCCAGGATCAAGCAATGGGTTGGCTTTGTGTTTGCAGTGAAATTTTTGTGTGTGTTGCAAAAAAAGATGAGTGTTCTTTATATATTTTTGGCAGAATGTGCGTGGTAAGAGGAGGAAGACGCCACCCATGGGTGCCAGATGTGTAAGAACAAGGGTACCAGTTTGTTGCAGCACTTTGAGGTCAGCCAAGGAAGTATAATGCCCTTACATCATTTGAAGGTCATGCCAGGAAGCCTTTTAGTATTTGTCGACTAGCTTTAAGATAGATTTATGACACATGCGCACTTGCAAGAGTCTGAAGGTGGACATGAGACGATACAAAAATAATCTAAAGAAATTATGTCTATCTGTCACTGCGAAAACTAAACAATGTCCTAATGCCGATGACGAAATAACAAACTAGGAAGCCCATTAATTGGATGAAATGTTTACCAGCGGACACCCCTTGAACCGGAAGAGCAACGTTTTGGGACCGTCCATTTTATGAGAAAACTGTATGACCTCGTCAGAAATAACGTCTTCGAAAAAGGAGTGGGGCGGGGGCACTATTAAGGAGGGTTTCTGGGGACATGATTAATGGGTTTGGGTTTGTTAATGTCACCTGAATCTAAATATGGCCATATAAGGGCATTATAGCAAAGGTCTTCTGGTACGTATTTCAGATATACACTTCCAGGTGTTCCATGTCTCAGCGCGAGGCGAGGCACCCAGGGTTCAGTTTGTCTCGGGCTAGCTGCATTTTCGATCTTGTGTGGTCAGCTGCTTTATTTTTCACAGACATGGGCACCCCGCTGTAAAACACACTTTTGGAAACAACTCGAGCCGTGTTCTGAACGAACCGTACCTTTGCAAAATCATTGTGTCCACGTTTGCGTCGCCACTTGCACATCGCTTCTGTGATTTCACTCCTAACCATCAGTTTGTGCACGTGTTGGCAGCTGTGCTCGTAACTTTGTGCACACTGTCATGAACGTCATTCAAGAGGGGCAATTCCGTATGCCAGACACGTGCTGCGCCCTGTGACGCTGCACACTCCTTCCGGGTAGTCGTGTCTGTGGGCCCATTGTGAAGGAGAGTGCAGTGGGTGATGCAAAAAGGGAGTAGCTAGAAAATTAAAATATCCCCCCACTACGAACCGAAGCTCTGATGGCATCAAGCAAATGAAGCAAGTCATCACCACCCTGCCCAGAAGAGCTCTCTTGTCTCTTCCATCCAAGCATCTATCCATTCATCCTTCCAGCCACCTGCTGATATCCACAATTTCGTCTTTACATTCATTCTTTCATCTATCGTTCAGTCTTTCACCATTCCGCCCATCTATATCAAAACCTATCCATCCATTCTTTTACTCATTCTTCTCTCCATCCACCCTTTCACTCATCCATCCACCCACCCTTGCTGTTATCCATCCATTCACTCCATCCATCTATCCTTTCACTCTATCCATCCAGCTTCCTTTTCACTCATTCATCACCCATCCTTTCACTTAGCCATCCAGTCATCCATCCTTTCACTCTACCTTCCACCCAATCACCCAATCACTCAACCATCCATCCATTTACCCTTTCACTCATCCATGCACGCTTTCACTCATCCATCCATCCACCCTCCGTTTCACTCATCCATCCTTTCTTTCCCACATCCATCCACCCTTTCATTCATTCACCAATCCATCCATTCCACCATCCACTCTCTCTTTCACTTACCCATCCATCCTTTCTCTCATCCATCATTTCTTACATCTATCCTTTATTTTATCCAGCATCCGTTCACTCATCCATCCATCCACTTTTTCAGCCCATCTTTTAATCCGTCCACTCCATTAATCTGGCCATCCTCCCTTTCACTCATCCCATCCATCAATTCATTCACCCTCCCTTTCACTCAGCCATTCATCCTGTCAATCACTCACTCATCCATCCAGTCATACTTTCTCACATCATCCATCCACCCATTCATCCATCCATCCATCCACCCTCCCTTTCACTCATCGATTCACCCTTTCATCCATACATCCATGTTTCACTCATCCATCTCTACATCCATCCTGTAAGTCATTAATCCATCCATCTAGCCTTTCACTCAAACATCCACCCATCCATCCTTTAACTCACTAACTCATCTGCCAAGTTGCAGACAGAAGAGGACCATCAAAAATTCCACCCCAGTGTAGCTTGTAAAGTTTGGGGGTTCACAACATCCCAGAATCATTCCTTTCACTCATCCACCCAATTGCTCATCCATCTACCCACCCTTTCATTCCGTCCATCTACCCATCCTTTCACTTCACCCATTCATCCATTCACGCTTTCACTAATCCATCCAGCCATTCTCTTTATCCATTCACCTTCAGCCATCCATCCACTCACCCAACCATCCATCCATTCATCAATCCATTCATCCTCTTTCTTTCATCCATTCTTTCACTCATCCATCCTTAAATCCATTTTTTATCATTCATTCATCCATTCAACCTTTCACTCATTCGCCCACTCATTCACCCTTTCACCCACCCACCATCTTTCATTCATTCATCCATCCATCCATCAATCATCCATCCATTCTTTTACTTATTCATCCATCCACACTTTTATCCATCCATCCTCCCTGTCACTCACCCATTCACTATTTCACTCATCCATCTTTTCTATCATTCATTCATCCATCTATCCACCTACCCACCCGTTCATTCATCCATCCACCCTTTCACTCACACACCTATCCATCAGTCCTTTCACTCGCTCACTCAGCCAAGGGCTACCCACCCTTTCACTTTATTTATGAGCCTTTGTATGCCGAACAGCAGACAGTGGAGGCCCATTAAGAACTCCACCCCTGCTTTAGCTGCTGAAGCGGGGGTTTACCATGCCCCTGCATCCCGGTTCTTTTGCAGCATACTTTCTGGTAGGCCTGAGGGATAACCAGATGCTGAAGTGGCGGTGGCTCTACTGGGATTCATTGTTGACAACATGGAGGAGCTAAAACGCGGGTGAAAAATGCAACAGTTGCTGTACCATTGCTGAGAGCCTGGGAGCTTGCAAGGAGCTGGCGGAGGGTTATAGTGGCTCGAGTTGGGGGTTCAGAACAAGTTAGCACCTTCTTGAGTCCTGCTGTCTCAGCCTCATCGTTCAAATCCACTTAGACAAGCCCAAGAGCCCCTGTTTTAAAGGATAGGCCACCTTCAATGTTGAAATTCCTCTAGCTCACTTGAGTCCAGTGGCGTAGTTAGCCCTATGGCCGCCAATGGGGGTCAATGATTTTGCCGCCCCGTGCAGCTGGATTGAAGGGGGGCTGGCGAGATCTCTGCTTCTTTTACCGCCCGCGGCGGCAGGTTGAAGTGCGGGGGCCTGCGTATAGCCCTATCCACACACAAACACAACCAATACAATGGAGGGATATCCCTACCTGACATACAATCCTATTATCGGGTGGCACACTTCATAGTCTTCAATGAATGGGGATATATGCCCGGGAACCACCTCACCTATGCATTGGAGAAGCTAAATTGTGGACACCATTCATACCTACACTACTTATACGGATGAGGGGGGCACCAGCAAATTTCTGCCACTCAGAGGGTTGTGCCATCATGGAAAAGGGCCGAACATCAAATGAAATGGGCCAAAAAACTGCCGAAAGTGACACCACTCTGGGAGGGTGTGAGGCTGTTAGAGATAAACAGACAAGAGGGCTTCAAAAGGTGGGACACAATAGGGATCTCCAAACTGGGTGATATACTTAGAGAGGGAGACCTAATCACCTTCGAGACACTCCAGGCCGAGTTCCAGATACACAGTTCTCAATATACAAATGTCTACAATTACAGCATGCTTGGAAAGCTGAGGTGATAGATCCTACTGCACTCCCCGAATTCGCTCCACTCTACGGTAGGCTGTTGCAGGACGAAATTCTGGATAAAGCAGTCTCTTGGACATATAAAACGTAAATCAATAATGTCCCAGACAGGTTGTGGCCTCTTATGTCCAGGTGGGAATCCACAACAGGGCAGCTGCCAGACATCAATTGGGAGGAGGCCTTACTGCACCTGAGGGAAGTCGCAATCAAGTTGCGACTGCGCCTAGTACAATATAAGATCCTACACAGAGTATACTTCGACAAGGCACGTCTTCAAGCTATGGGGAGAGCGGTCTCACCCAACTGCTTGAGATGTAAAACACTAAGCGGCACATTCATATACACATTATGGGAGTGTCCTCTTGTTGGGAACTATTGGGACCTGATACTGGGGGAGTTGAGAGGAATACTGGAAGTCCAGCTTCGCAGGGAGGCTAAACATGTGCTATTGGGAAATTGATCTACCTCATGCTAAGCTTCTATTATACTAGTGAGAGAGCGCAAATCAAAGAAAAATCTAGAAGTGCACCATATTTACAAGCACGTTGTATGAGTCTAGTAAACATTATGTAGGAGTGTCGAATTTATAGAGTGCAAATGTATAAGAGTGTTTAATTAAATTAGAATGCATATATCTGTGTGAGAAGCTAAAGTAGAATTGTGTAGAAATGTTAGAATGATGTTGGAATCCTATGTTATGTGGCTGTTGGAGGGGAAAATGTAATTCTGCTAAACGTAGAGATGTGTAGGCCACATGGCAGTTCACAGAGAATACAAGAAGCTGATGCATTTCCACATAATATGGATTTTAATGTTATTGTAGTTCAAAGTATTATTGATCATAGAACTGAAATATGTTTTATATAAGTTTATATATTCACTGTGTGTAATAAGATAGAATACTGTTTAGACTAAGAAATTAAAGGTTTGCAGAGTGCATAGGCCCGTTTCATGTAATTCTAATAGGCCTGAATAGACAAAAATCGTTTCCTTTTGATCTGCATGTGCTCGTTAGAGAAAGGTCGTGTTAGGCACAAACTGTGGAGCCTGCTCGATGGTTTACGACTTAGAAGATACGGTGGAGGCCGGAATTTGGGGCCCACAGTACAAGTGTCTGTTTCCAGGTGCGAGGGGGTTTTAATCAAGAGAGTGATGAATAGACTTTTGTCTCGGGAACCAGGCACAGGCCTGGAGGAGTCTTCAGGAATTTCCTGGGGGGTACCGTCCTGCCGGAGAGGAGCCTGGGAAGCAAGGTCAACTCTAACGAAGGGTCCAGAGGAGTATCAGCATGGAACATACCAGAACCAACACCACGTGAGGGGCGTCTCTAAGGGGCGTTTCTATTGTAAATGTGATTTTGTATTAGGGACAGCACCCCTGGGTGGAGTTAAGGCAGATGGTCTGAGGAACCTAAGAGAGCGGATGGGTAGGCAGATAGGTTAACTGCGAAACCTCGATTCATAACGAAGACTAAGGGAAGTGTGTGATCTTCTTTGGAAGTCACCACGGCTGACACCTTTTTAGGTTAAGAACTTGTTAAGTAGGGATGTCACTTAGTCTAGTGTAGGGACAGTCTAATCTAAATTTTCCTTTCTGTAAATGACTCACAAGCTACAGCTTGTGTCTATTCTTGCAACTTTGGTGATTCTTGAATTGGTTTTGGTGATATTCTTCTGCCGACTAAGAACATTTATAAAATTCATGTTTGTATTGATACCCGTATATCTTTTGAACCTTATTTTGAGATGTTTGTATCTCCAGTTAACTTTGGCTTTGAAATAAACTTTTAAAACTTATTCTTAGTAAGTGGTTCTTTAGAGTGGTGTAAGTCATTAACTGATTGACCTAGTAGTGGATTGTCTTTTACTCAATGACAGGTACCAACGGTTCAGTCGACCTGAGTTGGGATCTAGATCTATAACTATAGACCAGAAATCCCGCGTTAACAGTTGGTAGCAGAGTGAGGATGGTTACCTTCTTGAGGAAGGTGATCTAGACTAGGTTAAGTTTACCCCAAGGTCCCTAGAGATCGAGTGGAGGCCTGCCGAAGAAGGTGCTGACGGTGCGAGAGAAAAGCAGCAGAATTGGACGCGAGTGAGTATAACAAGGGTCATGCGTTGACAGATTGCGGTGTTTTGTGTTGTATTTGTATTGTAATGTCATGCGGAGTTGAATGCCTGTAGAGGGATTGAGAGAGGGTTGTGAGCGCGCGCAACCTGGTAGACTGGTAAACTGGCAACCTGGGGAACGGGTGAACCGGTGAACTGGTGAAAATCTTAAGTTCGGGGTAGAGCTTAAGTGGTTCGGGTGTATCGAACATCCAGAGTAGTTGTCGACCAGAGTAAGGGGGTCATGAGGTACCATTGACCGCCCGCAGGACCGAGATAGGGGGAATGCAAGAGTGAGTGTGTGGGTAACGGACATAGGTCGAAAGTTACCGTGTGCAAGTAACCTATCAGAGAAGGCGATTGTCTAGACGTACACGGAAAGACATTTCGTCAGTTAAGGTGACAATTACAGTTAGACTGTGGGCGTACAGTCAAGGAAAGTGATCGCTTGGTCGGAAGTAATAATTTTTCAGAGTATGAATGGGACGCATGCATGACCGCGGAGACGAGCTGAGAAAGGAGGGGAACTGCTGCGAAGGGGGAGAGTGACGTCAGCTGGAGCCGCGCTGTGATAGGGCGGTTGGAGTGACGTCAGCTGGAGCCGCGCTGTGATAGGGCGGTTGGAGCGACGTCAGCTAGAGCCGCGCTGTGATAGGGCGGTTGGTGAGACGTCAGCTAGAGCCGCGCTGGGATAGGGCGGTTGGTGTGACGTCAGCGAGAAGCCGCGCTCTGATAGGCCGGTTAGCGAGAACCGCGCTGAGATTGGTGGATTTTCATCAGGAAGTAAACGAACGCGGGTAAAATAGAAATTTCGTAGGTTTTGAACATGAAGTGTTTTAAATGTTTGAGAGGGATTTTTAAGAGAAAAAGAAGCGAATCTTATTACGCGGAAGAGGCACCGCCAGAGGGTACACCAGCTCACTATATGGCCACAAATGTTGGGTTGCATACTATACTGTGGCTTGGTACTTGGAGTAAGATTACAGAAGGGAATGAGGAACTGACTTTTCCGAAATACGGAACGTTCAGATTAGAAGTGTTGCATCAGCTGAAAGCAGTCATGTCCTCACTGAGACCTTTGCCTAGACCAACACAGTTTGAGGCCCTTAATGCGTGGATTAGGGCGGCGCACGACAGGAGTCAGAACAGACGCCAAGAAAGGGTACGGCGATCAGTAAGGGCAGTGCAAGATGCTAAATGGGATGCGGAAGCCAAGAAGTGGAGGGTACAGGTGATTGAGGTGGATAAGTTGTACCCCATGAGAGAGGTTACAGGAGGAAAGAAACCCATAGAAGAGGATGATGAGAGCGAGTCGGAGGACGGCCTAATAAATAGGTTGTTGATAGATAGACCGCCTCCGGACAATAGGGAGACGGAAGGTACGGAGCTCCCAAAGGAAGACAGGGTTGACTTAGAAGGGTATAGACCACTCCCTATAGCGGATTGGGTACCTACCAAAGATGAAGGGTCACCTCAACATGGTACTGTACAGAAGGTAGTCGGAAGGGTTGCAGTGCAGAAGATGCCAGCAACCAAGAGGGTTGAGTCTTATGAATTGCCAGATGCTCTTCAAGTACCCATTACCATAGGTCCTATACGGTCGATTTATCACCCAGAGAAAGGGAAAGAGGAAGAACAGGTACAGCTAGACAGAGAAAGAGTAGAGATGGAAAGAAGGAATAACACGACAAATGCCTGGAGGCAATTGCCAGGACCGATAACGTGGAGCACCCCATTGGATTCAGCAGTGGGTCCCGTAACAGAGCAGGGGGGTCAGAGAGGACCGATGGACCTGAGGGGACCACGGCCGAAATCATATAAAGAGTTGAGGGCTGACTTGAGAGAATGGGATAGGTCCATGGAAGCACCGAGCAACAGGTCAAGAGCAGAAGCTGAATGGGGAAGTCGAGGAAAAGGGACATTATCTCACTGCGGGGCTAGCGAAAGCAGTCAGGAGTGGGATGGTAAAAGTCAGGAGAGTAGAGGAGTTACACGTCTTATTGACGGAGGGAATGGGCAGGAGCAAAGAGGCAGAAGTACGGAGTGTGGGGAGACATCTCGTCTCATTCAAAGTGAGGGAGACCAAAGGACACAAGAGTACAGGGATAGGTTTAAGTGCACTCACCACGCACCTGGTGATAACGTACAGCACTGGAGTCGTGGGTGCATAGGGAACAGCGAAGGATCTTGCCATGTGTCGAGTGATCAGAGACCACCGGCAAATGGTGAAGAAATGGGGAATAACGGAATGCCTTACCATGCACCTAGAGAAACCAGGCAGGGTGGGAATTGTGGGACTATGGGAAATAGAGGAGTGTTTCACTATGCACCCAGAGAGGATGGAACTGCATGGGACTTGGAGAGATGGGAGCATGGGAGGACTCCCCATAACACGCCTGAGCCCAGACGTAGGACTCAGAGCTGTGATGGGAGAGATGTAAATGGACTCTCTAGAGATGGCATACTGAAAGCTGTGGTGAAAGCTAAAAGACTCAATGTAACCAGCTTAAGATCTGATCTGGACGATATAATAGAGGGTACGTTGCCTATAGAAAGGATTGAGATGTACGAACAAGATGAGCTGCTGTTTATAGCAAAGGACATCACTCGAAAGGCAAGAGCCACTCATGAAAAACTGTCTGTATTGGCAGAAAAGTATATGGTAGATTTGTCCAGAACCAAGGCATTGCAGGGTAACCATAGATTACATTATTCAGATCAGGACTTAGATGAGAGAAGGACTACTGGATTAAAAACACACATAAGAGAACTGATCACAGGAATAAGAGCATGGAGAGATCTGGACAAATGGGAAGAGAGGTGGTCCAAAAAGGGAACTGTTAGACGGAGCGCGAATGTGATGTCTCCGGAGGGAAGGCTAATGCAGATGGAGGTATTCCCTTTGCGAGAAATAGCGAATGGGAGTTATGTACACGTGCCCTGGAGTAGGGGAGATTTGGCTACATTTACCAACTCATTTCCGAAGTTAAGGGAGAACCCTGTAGAGTGGTACAAGCAGGTAGAGAGGTTTGTGAAGATCTCAAAGGTATTGTGGATTGATTTGAACACCTTGTTTGACATTGTGGTCCCAGGAGACTTGTGGATAGCATGCAAGATTAGTGTCGACTGGCCAACTGCAGAACCAGAAAGGGATACTCGTACTAATGGACCGTCAGAAAGCGTAATGTTAAAATATGAAAGGGTGATGACTTGGCTGAAAGAGAAGGTGCCACCACAAGATATGGACTGGGTAAAAATAGACCGAACAAGACAGGAACCCAAGGAGACAGTTCATGAGTATTATGAGAGATTGTTGAAAACGTTCAAACAATGCAGTGGACTAGATGTGATGGATCCCAAGGATATAGGACAGTTTGTATCAAAGTTCGTTTTGGGGTTGAGACCTGATATTTGTTTGATGATTCAGCAACATTTAATTTGTTGGCAAAACAAACCATTGGATGAGATTTTGAGGTACGCATGGTATTGCAGTGATGAAATAGATTCCAAAGCAAAGAAACTGAAAGAGAAACTGATGATGGTACAAGTGCAATCAGCTGGAAGGGGTGGACAGCAGCAACAGGGAACAGGGACAATGGGACGGAAATCAAATAGTCAGAATAAGAACAACGAGGAAAGTCTGAGACCTAGAATAGATTTTGCTACATTGAAAAAAACGACAAAGTGCCACCAGTGTCATCAGGTGGGACATTGGAGACGCGAGTGTCCCTATAACCCTGAAAACAGAGAACTAGAAGTAGAGGAGGAAGTTCAAGAGGTCCCAGTTCAAGGGGTGACCATGTCAAGAAGTAATGTGGCCAAAGGGGGGACTTCGGCTCCACGAGCTCAGTTCCCGCAGCCACCAAGGATTACGACAAGGGGAAAGATTCATCGACAAATGCCTCTTTTTATAGACGAAGGAGAGTGTTACTACGTTGATCCATTGACGGGACAACGTGTAAGTAGAGAAGGGGACTGTACCCTCGGGGCAGTTCTAGAGGTGGATCAAAGAGGGCCGTTTGTTGAGGCTGAAGTGGCAGGGTGTCCTACAACATTCTTGGTGGATACCGGAGCTACTCGATCAACTTTGAGATCGGCAGTGGTTCCAGATTTACCAATGTCGGGGGAAACAATTCAAGTGGTAGGAGTAGCAAATAGGAGAATGACTAGCCCTTTGACGGAACCAGTGTCAGTGAAAATAGGAAACTACACCAATGAACACCAGTTTGTAGTATGTGATTCAAGTCCTGTGTGTCTGTTAGGAAGGGACTTATTGTGCAAACTGAACTGCACAATATACTGCACACCTCAGGGTGTGGAGGTACAGACTACTGACGATGATGCTACCTTTAAAGTTACAAATTCGAGAACATGCATAGAACTGTATCCTACCCTGACTGTGGAGGACCTTCCTTGGGACTTACGAGATGTAGTGGCATCAGAGGTATGGGATTTTACTGGAGAAGAGATAGGATTGATCAAAGGGGTAGAACCAGTGAAGATCATGGTAAAACCAAATGTTGAATATCCTAGAACGCCTCAGTACAAACTGACCCCGGAGACGATTGCAGGAATAAAACCTGTAATTGACTCTATGATTCAACAGGGAATACTGAAGGAGATCGTGGGTAGTCCATGCAACTCCCCGATTATGGGTTTGCAAAAACCTAGTGGGAAATTCAGAATAGTACAAGATCTTCGAAAGATTAATAACATAGTTGTTTCATGTTGTCCAGTGGTACCGAATCCATCAGTGATATTGTTTCAGATACCATTCCAAGCTGAGTGGTTCACAGTGATAGACCTTTGTCAGGCTTTCTTTTCAATTCCATTAGATGAGGAGAGCCAGTACCTTTTTGCTTTTAAGCTGGAAAATCGTGTTCTAACATGGTGTCGTATCCCACAAGGGTACACAGAAAGCCCATCAATTTTCAACCAGCTGTTGAAGAAAAATCTTGAAAGTCTGGTACTGCCACAGAACTCGATTCTGGTCCAGTACATAGACGACCTACTTGTTGCGTCAGGAACAGAAGAAGCTTGTAAGACAGATACCATTGCCTTGCTGAACCATTTAGCTGAAAATGGACACACGGTATCTCCGAGCAAATTGCAGTACTGTCTGACAGAGGTACAGTACTTGGGTCACGAATAGAAAAAGGAAAGCGCAAGGTGTCACCAGATAGGATAGAGGCGATAATGAAGATGAACGCACCTACGACACAGAGAGAAGTCAGGATGTTCCTAGGAATGGTTGGTTATTGCCGACAGTGGATAGCTAACTTTTCACTGAAAGCAAAACCCTTACAAAAACTGACGCACAAGGAGGTGAGTGATCCGGTACCATGGGGCAAAGATTGTTTGATGGCGTTCCTACAGCTGAGAGAGGATTTGTGCCGTGCTCCAGCCTTGGGAATGCCAGATTATGAGAAACCATTTTCACTTTACTGCAGCGAAAGAGAAGGTTGTGCTTTGTCAGTGTTAGTACAGACCCATGGGAATGCCCGTAGACCAGTTGCATACTTCTCGGCTACTTTAGATCCGGTAGCCGCAGCGTTGCCCGGATGTCTCAAATCCGTTGCTGCAACAGGTGTCAGCATTGAGAGGTGTGAGAACATTGTGATGGGACATCAATTAGTGGTGTATGTACCACATTCTGTAGAACTGTTAATGACCAGGACCAAGACACAGCACTTGACCAATAGTAGGCTCACGCGCTACGAGCAAGTTATTCTTGCTGCGGAGAACGTGACCCTTAAGAGGTGCTCTGTTTTGAATCCTGCTACACTGATGCCACTTCCTAATGATATAGAAGGTGAAGAATGTGAAGATCACGATTGCCTTGATGTGACCGAACTATGCACGAAGCCAGGACCAGATATTGTGGATGAGCCATTGACTGACCCTGATGCAATTTTCTTTGTCGATGGCTCATGTTTAAGAGATGATACTGGTCGGTTGAGAGCAGCTTATGCTGTTTGCACCATTACTGGAGTTGTGGAAGCCGCTTGCCTGGAAGGAGTACACTCCGCTCAGGTAGCAGAAATCATTGCATTGACACGTGCCTGTATAGCAGGTAGCAAAATTAGAGTCACCATTTATACCGATAGCCAATATGGTTTCGGTGTAGTTCATGATTTTGGGCAATTGTGGTCTCAGAGAGGTTACATGACCTCCTCTGGTTCGCCTATTCGAAATGGAGAATTCGTGCGACTGCTGTTAGAAGCATTACAAGGTCCAGCTGCAATTGCAATTGTCAAATGTGTAGCCCACACCAAAAATACAGATTTTGTGTCACAAGGTAATAGATATGCGGATGAAGTTGCCCGCTACTGTGCGGAGCAAGGATATTCTTTCACGGAGGTGGAAGTAGGTGGGGCTCAGGAAAGGACCGAGGTAAACATGATGCTAGAAACAGTTGATACTTGGGAGGATTTAAAAAACATGCAAGAGAATGCACCTGATTCTGAGAAAAAGGCATGGGAAACAGCAGGTTGTGTGAAAAGTGAAATGGACTTCTGGGTTTCAGCAGATGGTAGGGCAGTATTACCTGAGGAATTAGTGAGTCCAATGGCACGACAGATACATGGTCCAGTACACTTAGGAAGAGATGCCATGCTGAGGGTATTTAGGCAGACGTGGTATTGCCCTAAGTTTAGGATTGCAGCAGAAGCAGTCTGTAGGAGATGCGTTACTTGTCAGCAACTGAACGTAGGGAAAAGAACACCAGTTACAATGAGTCACATTGGGAGGTCTGGGGGGGCCTTTCAACAGAATGCAATTAGATTTATAGAGATGCCAAAAAGCAACCGCCTCAGGTATGTTCTGGTGGTTGTATGCATATTTTCCAGATGGGTCGAAGCATACCCTACACGCAGGTGCGATACACTCACAGTAGCAAAGTTGTTGCTTAGAGAGTTGATCCCGCGCTTCGGGGTGCCGACCTCCCTGGAATCAGATCGAGGAACTCATTTCAACAGTGAAGTTGTGAAGATGCTTTGCTCTGCGTTGAACATTGATCAGAAGTTGCACTGTAGCTATCGACCAGAGGCTTCAGGTATCGTGGAGCAGATCAATGGCACTTTGAAGTCCCGAATAGCCAAAGTATGTTCATCGACTTCCTTAAGTTGGCCTGATGCTCTGCCCTTGGTACTCATGAGTATGCGTAGCACACCAGACAGGAGGACAGGTCTCTCTCCACACAAAGTTTTAATGGGGAGGGCAATGAGACTTCCGTCTGTACCGACTACAGCTTTGTTGAATATTACAGATGACCTGATCCTGGATTACTGCAAGGGACTGTCTGACGCCATTCATTCTGTGTCTCTTCAGGTGCAGGCCGCTGAAGTTCCATCTTCAAGAGACCTATGTCACGACTTGTGCCCAGGTGACTGGATCCTATTGAAGAAGCACGTCCGGAAGAACTGCCTAGACGTGCGTTGGAAGGGGCCCTACCAGGTCATATTGACAACGAATACTGCCGTGAAGTGTGGAGGGCTGCCAAACTGGATCCACGCTTCCCATACTCGAAGAGTTCCAGCACCCCTGGAAGAAACAGCTCCTCTCGCAGATGAAAATCCAGCTGTGGACGGCGAACCACTAGAGGGGATCAGTCAAGCTGTGGGGGTGTCGGAAGAAGTTGGGAGCGCTACAGATCCAGAAGAAGAAAGACAGGACGACAGTGAAACTGAAGTTGCCACAGAAGGAGAAAGTTGCTGTGAATACGGCTCAGACTCAGAACAAGTCCAGAGTGATCAAGAACTGAGTGAGAGGACAAGATACAGGAGAACAAGGCGTGGAGAAGCTAGTTGGCCTGAAAGAAGAAAGAGGCCGAGCTTGAAGTCAACTCCAGAGAGAACTCTTGCTCCTATATCTGAAGACTCGGATCTGGACGAAAGTGCACAAGGACAGGAACAGGAAGGTCCGAGAAGATCGAGGAGAGTGCGAGTGCCTTGCAGAAGATTCGCTACTCCTGAGTGGACCTACCTCGCTGCAGATGTCCAGTGTACAGGGATCTGGGAGGGTGAGGGAAGTGACCCTGACCAGTACTGACCCCATCATAACAGTGGAAATAGTGTTGCTGATACCGGGAGTGGAGGTCGAAGGGTTGCTGACACTCAATATCCCCTATCCTCCTTATCGGAGCGGAATAAGAGACATGATTTTTAACAGAATAGATTTCCCGACTTGTTGTCCAAGGAGGTCAATACTTGGGGAGATCCTTCTTCGTTTGGAAATATTAGAGTGCGTGACTAGAGTCGCTGGATCACGTATAATTCTGGATTGCTAAAGGACTTTGTAAAGACTTTGTAAATAAACAGATTGAGAGATAACCTAGCGCCGAGTGGAAGAAGAGATTTAGGGACTTCCATATAGAGGACGGAGAAGGGCTAGGGTTGTCTGTTGCTATGGAACTCAAAGACTGATCTTGCAGAAGGGATTATCAGCTTCCAGGTGTGGTTCGAAAAGAGACATTGTGCAAAGAAAAGAGACATTGTGCTGTGAAAGAAAACCGGAACTACACTGTTTGAGATCATGGAGGTTGGCAACCCGAACCGCAGGACAAAATGCATAGTAGGCACACTTTTAGTGGGAGTGATTTTTCTTATAGTTTTAGTGGTTACTATATCCTATGTAGTGGGACATGAAAATGAAGAGAAAGCAACAAAGGAAGCAAAAATTATATCGATACAGAAACCTACAACTGCTGGTCAAAAGGGGAACAATACAGAGAAAGATAAAGCTTTACTAGCAGCTGAGACTCGTAGGTTACATGTAGATGCATCACAGGGGAACTTTAAATCAAATGCATATGCTAAATTGCTTTATGAATATGTTGATGCTATGGAGGCTAAAAATTGTTATGTGTGCATGAAATTGCCAGCCTCTGTAGATGAAGATATTAGATATCATCATCTTCCATTGACTTATGGAATCACATGTAGTTTGTTGCTGAGCATATTTTATGAACGTGATGGTTTTGAGTACTATTTTTCAAACTTTGATGCTGTGTTACCAGAAGTGCCAAACTACAAGCATTTAAATAAGTGGGATTATTATAAGAGTGAAGACAGATTACAGAAATGTTTCCTTCCCTGGAAACCATTAGATACTTCACATGCCCGAAGAAATAATTTGACTTGTAAAGTGTCAGAAATTGAGAAAAAGTTTGTAGGACAGGTGGATGATCGGTATAGGAGACAGAAGATTTTAAAATCTTCAGGTCAATGGAAAACAGATTGGACCGAGGAAGAAAGGCCACACCAACGAAAGGGTAGCAATGGTCCAATAGCTCTAGACCGAGAGAAAAGGGGGAAACTGTGCATACTAAGCATGGGCGGATCTAGCGGATCTCGCGTACGCGAATTTGCGAATTTACGGATTCGCAATCCGCAAAAATATGCGAACTCTCGCGGATTTGCGGATTTTTACGTTTTTTGTGTTGGCGTGCGTTCGCGAAGATTTGTGGACCATTTCGCAATTGCGAACTTACTTTTCGGCTCGCAACGGCCGCGACTATGTTGTTTCTACCTCTGGTTTATCATCACAGGTTCACAGCACCCTCTGTTTCACCACTGCCACCCTCTGGTACACCCATGCCACCCTCTGGTACATCCTCACTGCCACCCATTAGGTTTGTTTATCACTGTAGATTATGGGGGTGAAAAAAAGCAAGCACACCTGCCCTGCTTCAACTGCCATGAATTAATTTGGGGTTGATTAATGTGTCAGTGATTTTGAAACTTCCAGTCTGGCTGGCACCTGCTTCCTTCCTTATCTGTAATTTGCTTTCTGTTGCAGTGAAAGCAAGCACACCTGCCCTTCTTCAACTGCCATGAATTAATTTGGGGGTGATTAATGTGTCAGTAATTTTGAAACTTTCAGTCTGGCTGGCACCTGCTTCCTTCCTTATCTGTAATTTGCTTTCTGTTGCAGTGCAATTTTTTTTCACAGGACCTTTATGGTCTACTTGTAGCTATTCTATGAGCCTGCTGTTTGGGTCATAGCAGGGTCATAGAATAGTTGCAAATAGGCAACTGAACTCTGGAGGGGCCCCTCAGGAAGCACTAGAGTGAATGGTTACTAATGTTAAGTTTGAACTTTTGCACCTGGTGATAGCTTTCAGTTCAGCAAAAATCGTTTTTCTGCAATTTCGCGCGATTTGCGGGGCGCGAATCCGTGCGAGATCGATTTCAGAAGCCGCGAATGCGTGCGAATACACAATTATTTTTTTGCGGCGTGTATGTTCGCGTGATTTTTTGCATGTTCGCAAGGCGCTTGTAGTGATACGTTTGCGAACTTACCCACGCGGTCGTACACGGGCGCGGCCATCTTGTTTGCGTGACGTAATTCCGTTTCCGGCCGCTATGTGTAATCTCGCAAAGTGTGCTGCTCGCTAGTACAATTTTGCGCGTGATCGCGAGGAAAATCTCACGCGAACTTACCCACGCGGTCGTGAATGGGCGCGGCCATCTTGTTTCTCATTCATTGCTATGGTTCTGGGCATGCTTTCTGTATCCTCTCTGAATCTCTGCCATCCTTTGCTTGTTTGAAGTTTATTTGATCTATTTTACTTATTATCTATCCCTCTATTTTTCTAGCTCTATATTTTTGTGTTTTCTGCTACTTTTAGTTAATTGTAAACTACTTTTTTAAACTCTTTTCTTTTCTTCTTCCCTATTCTATTTCTTCTTTATCATTTAACTTTATTTCTGCCCAGACCATGGTAAAGGGAGCCAGGAAGCACCCTGAGAAGGGGAAGGGTCCCGCACCCCGTGCCCGGCTCCCGTGCGGGCGTTTGAGGGGGGAGCAAGTGGTGCCACGGGAGATCTTTAGCGCGGAGGAGGTGGGCGTACTAATCTTCTACGTCCAGCGCCGCCTCCCCAAGACCATCCTGGGAGGCGGCAAGATCGCAACCGGCTATGGCATCCGGGAGCGCCGGAAGCGGTGGGAGAAGGTGTGCCGGGCCATGTTTAAGCTCTCTGGGGTCCGGCGCACCTATAACCAGGCCACCCACCGCTGGACGGATGTCATGGACCGGGAACGGGACTTGCTGGACGCGCTCGGCGTAGAGGTCCCCGGGCTTGGTGAGTAGTAGTAGCTCTTCATCACTACTCTGTTTTATCCTGCTCTGTTATTTGCAAATCTTTGTTCTTTACCAAGAGCAATAATGCTGCCGATTACATTGTAGGTAAATTATATTTCAAAATCTTCTATGCATTTCAGGTGCACTGCTCTCCTTCTCAGTAGCCTTGCTTGCTACTATGCTTATTTGTTTTGTATTTTGTGTTCATTTCATTGGCCTGAGAAATTATGTATGAGTGTAGTGTAAAGATAAGAACTGCGTAATGCTAGACACTAAGGGTCATATTTTCAATTACCGGCGCATCCCTGCAAAGTAGCAGGGATGCGGCAGTAATTGTGCGCCATGCCACCACCACCCATTGGCCCAAAACGTCACAGAAGCCTTACGCATCTGTGCTGTAAAGGCGGCGCATTGCTGGAGTTGCGTGCCAACGATGGCTCAGCTCCAGCAATGCTCTGGGGTGCCCTATCTCCCCAATGCTGCATCAAGCCGTACGTCGGCTTCAAGCAGGCGCAGGGTTTGAGTCACGCATCATTGTCCTAAAAGTGACTGATTGACATCTTGTAGATTTCCCTCAGCCACTTTTAGGATTCGTTCCTGATGGCGCAGGGCTTTACAACGTGATGCATCTCCCATATGCGTTTTTTTTAAATATATACGCAGCACCATGGCGACTCTTTTGTTCTGCCGCTGCGTCACAAAAGTCACGCAACAATGGAGGAAAATGAGCCGCAAGGGACTTCTAAATCAGCCCCAACAGACTGAAGTCCAGTCCTTCCTTTAGACACATGGCTATAAGAAGAAATAGTGGTGGTGGTCGGTGGATTGATAGTTTGAGTATTCACTGATCTGCAAGCAGGATGGACTTTCTCTGTCACTTCGCGTGCTGCGGACTGCTGCCTGCCAGGCCTAGGCAAACCTTTTTAGTAGTCTGTTTATTGAGTTACATAGGAACTTTCAAAGTCAACGGTCCGCAAATCAGGCAATACGAATAACGTAGTATACCACATGAGATAGGTCAATATATCCCGTGGAATAGTTGTCTATCTATTTGCTATTTCTCCAAAATATTTTATTATTGTTCTTTTGAAATGTTTGATTTGGTTGACAAATCTCATCCATGTTTTCTGGTCTTTCTTTCTTTCATGTTGTACATCAGCTCCCCCCAAGGGCAAGAGGACACAGGAGGAGGAGGAGGAGGGTGCTGTTCAGGAGGATGCAGGCCAGGATCGGGCACGCGAGGGCTCCCTTGCTGGCCCCAGTAAGTTTTAATTTTAATAAAGAGTACCTATTTTTTCCTAGCGTTCCTCATTCGATTTTTTCTAAATCGTCTTTGATCTTCTTGTAGACTGGATCTAAATTCTTATCCTGCCTCGACTATGACTCCCTGTGGTATTACTAGATTATTCTTATTAGTCTGTCTGTGTAGCTAACTAAGATTGCACATTTGTCAATTCCATTGGACCCCCATTCTAGTCAGCAATAGCTTCATGCACTGAGTGCAGTCCTCTGGGATTGTCCATAATGTCTTTTCAAGTCTTCTAAATGTTTATGCTTTGACAATTGCCAACAATAAAAAGGTGAATGACCACCAAGAAAGAATAAGATACTACTTTACTTTTGGTTTGGATAGGAGGACAATCCATTCTACTACTGTTGCAGGGACAAATCTGCACAAACCGAACTATGAACACTAAATAGTGCATTGTTTATCAATTATAATAGGCGCAGGTAGACTTTCTTTCCACATACCTCAGTGATATCAGACTTTGAAGAACCCCCAATCTCCTTACTGACTAGATAGTGTGGCAGAGTCATTTAGCTCCCTAAGTCACCGATGATTGATCCCCAATGATCATTAGAGTACGGAGTCACAGTCAAGAAGTGTCAGAGGCACTCATGCTTGCAAAAATTCCAAAACCTTTAGCTCATCCACTCTAGTCTGGAGGACCAAAAACCACAGAGTCTATTTAAGTTTAAAAGCTTTATTAAAACTAAACACATTTATTAAAATCAACTTTGTCATAAAAGTAAACGTTTAACTGAAAATGGAAAAGTGCTTAGTGCTAACGATTAATTGCACACATTTCTTGTGGTCGAGCTGAGCTCTCACCTGGTTTGAACTTGAGCTTGACCCTGATCGTGTTCTTAGAAGTCAAGCTTCTGTTAGGAGAAAAAGCGTTGTGTGTTAAAAATAAAAAGCAAGCATTCATCAGTTGTGCCAAAAAGTGCAGCAAGACAACAGCCTTCCCTGGAAAAAGGGACATTTTTACTGTAGAGTATACAGTTACAAATTATTACATTGTATTTCGTTTTTTTTAAATTTCTTTATTCCTCCTAGACCAAATATTATATAGTAGTGAGTGGTGTATTTCTAACATTCTTAAATGTACTTTGTAGGTGTAACATCTGGTGGCGGGGCCAGCGCGGAGGTGGTGGTGTTGGACGAGGACTCTGGGGAGGATGCGGTGGAAGTGCCGGCGGACGTTCCTGTGAGGGTTCGCACGGTGGTGGCGGGAAGAGGTAAGCTATATATTCCTTACTTATTGAGATTGAAGACTGCATATTGTGCTTTCTGCACGGGTGTATTACAAATCAACCAGGTAGTAGCCTCCTCGAAATGTACTTCGACTTAGCTGTGAAGTTTTAGGTGTGAAGAATCCCAATAAGATCTTAGATGAACTTGATGGATGGGATGAACGAAAAGCGAAACAAGGCTGTAAGTAAGTGTGGAAGGACGAGAAATGTTATGATGGCTGGCAAAGAAGAATGATATGTGTTTGCTTGGCCCCCGAGGTGGCTGGGAAGGAAAGAATATGGTATGGTGCATGGCTGGGTCAATGATGAAGCAAGGATGGGTGGAAGTACAACAGCCTGGGTGGGTGAAACAGAAACTGTATGTGTGCATATACTTTGAATGGATGGATGCCTGGAGCATGGTATTATCTGACTCTTAGATAGCACATGTGTATCTAGAGAGAGTAGATGGTCGCTGGATGAACTAAGTGTTACCTTGAAGAGCATGTAACACCGCACCCGCACGTCCGTTCCAGTGTAGGGAAGGCAAGGAAAAGAAATTGTAAATTTGTCCAATACTACCATGAATAGTAGCAGTAGTTTGTATTGCAACTGCAAGCACAGCATATATCCGGTTATTACGGTGGACACTCCGTACCTCTCTTAATAACTTTAGTTTAGTAGTAGTACGTCATTCATGTGTGGGTGTATCACTGTTCACTCAATAATAAGCAAAGCACCTAAAGTCATCCCATATGTCATCAAATACATCCCATGTGAAGTGATAGATAATCTAATTATTTAGCTTCTTCATTTTCCTTTTCTAGTACTCATTTGCACTGTAGGGTGAAAGGTAAATTAATTAAGCAGTAGCCCTTGTAACAGAGTATTCTCAGTGCCACCCATAATAGAAAAGTAATAGCTTCACCACCTGCATGTACTGGACCGGTACAGTAACGCAAGTCTGTCTCACTCATCATGGTGTGCGTCTGTTTTTCTCGGGTGCAAGTTCACTGCGCTGGCATTCTGCCGGCTTGCATAAGATAACGTACCAATTTTCCTAAACAAGAGAGAAGAAGAAGAATAAGACTGGTGTACTGTCATAGTCGACTGTAATTGAAGTCCATAGTGGTCGTAGAATTTGTTCATTAAACTACCACTAATGTTAGAGCAAGGATGCAGAAGTGGGAGGTTAGATAGATACTGTCCTCAATAGTTATGTACTGTGCTTTCAATTTGCTACTTGTACTGTGACACAACTTTCGGCTCAATCACTTTGTGTTATTAATGTGAAGGAGCATTGGTTACAGACTATGTCTTTCTTTCTTCATATAGTTGCTCCTTCCAAATCGACATCACGGAGGGAGCAGGCTCGAATGGCCCGGCAACGGAGGCTGGATGCCACTGTCGCCGAATATCGGCGGCTGGTGGCCCTGGAGGAGGAGGAGGACACGCAGTCGACCGGTGCAACCACAACATCCTCGACTGGGACAGCTGCATCCTCCTCCGTGACCCCACGGGCTGCTAGCCAGCGCAGTGCTCCAGCGGTACGGAGCCGGGCTAACAAAGCCAACCGCCACCGCCAAGCAGCAAAAAGACCAGCTGCCCCCCACAGGAGCTGCAAGGCACGCCAGCGCCGCCTAGGAGTCAGAATGTCCTACCTGGAGCAGGAGCTCCTTAGGTACAAGAACTTGGTGGAGGGCCTCCGCTTCGACCTTGCCACCCTCCGCAAGGAGTATGATGCCCTGGCCGCAAAATTCACCAGCACCCTCCAGTAGTGGAGTGTCCCTTGCCCTTTTTTTAGAGACTTTTGGGGGGTGGGATTTGGGAGTTGGGTTCTTTTTGGGACTTTTCAAAGACAATCGTTGGGGTTAGGGAGGGTCTTGAGGGAGATTATTTTGTTAGGGCTACATAAATATACTTTTTTGAACTTTATCTGACCATACCTGTTTTTTACTGCTTTTCAGTCTGGTGGGTGGGGGTGTAACAGTAACTTTGTTTTCCTGAAGAGTCATAGGACTTTAGTAGTACTACCGTCAATCTCTCGTCTAGTCCTAATACTCCATTATACTACCTCCCACCAAACGCTTATCTTACCTGTAATTTGTGTTAGAAATTAGGGCTAGGCCCAGAGCTGGCTCCACGTGAAATGGGGATTAAGGTTGGCAATCCTGGGCGGATGAAATTTCCTCATTGCGGTGGTACTAGTGGTGTGACACAGTGGCAGTTGCATGCCTATGGGAAAAAAGAAAATGAAACCTGCTTTGTCCTTACTGTAGCATTACAACGGTTACGGTACGATCGAGAATATAGCAGGTGACAGTAAACTAGAACAGTGCCACAATGTAGCCTAACAAATGGTAAAGTATTGCAAGTATAACTAGTACTTGCGTTGAATTTATTTGACATTGGCTCCTACTACTACAAGAAATAGTACTGAAGCTGAGTAAGTCTAGAAGATATCCTCGTATTCCTTCACCAGCCTGTTGCTATGACCTTATCCTCCCCAGCAAGTGTGTGGAATTATTGATGTCATTTAGTCAGACATCAAGCAAAATCACACAGCCCGGGGGAAGAGGGTTAGGGTTTGGAAAATGGATGGGAATGGGGGTTTCTTTTTGGGTAGGTTTTGTTGAGAGAAGAAAAAAAAAGCACAGCATGGACAAACAATAATTGAAGATAAAGAAATCTTTGGGTACAAACTAAAGCTAACCACATGCAGTCACACTCATAGAAGAAAACAATGGATACTGTATCTGTATTCTGTATGTTGTTGGAGTTGTCCTGTTGAATTTGGTAAGTAAGTTGCATGCAGCAAACAATTCCTCTTATTAGCGGCACTCCTCCATTCCAGCTGACGCTTCGTCCATCAATGTTGGTGACCACTGACAGAAGACACCCTGTCCACTGCCTGCCTGGCGGATGTCGACTGAAACCCGGCCTGTAATTATTGAACGGAAAACAGGAAGTGCTATTACAATACCACTGATAAATAAATATAAGGTATGTACGCTGTGTGGTGCAAAAAGTCACACTTTGATTTCCCTAATAGACAGTACAATATTTTTGAAATTGCGTACTCTGTCTGAGTCACCTTTTTAAGGATAAATAAGTATGGCCAAAATATTATAGCGGATCTTTCCCCTCAAGGTAGGTGTACTGTAAACTGTGTTTTAGAACAAAATTTGACCTTCCCAGCAATGCTCCCACCAAGACCCTTACTAAAGCCAGTCGCAAATGTAGAAGACCCCCAATCAGATCTCAAAAAACGAGGCCTAGCAGAAAAATGGTGACAAAACGTACTTTAAAAGTAAAAGTAGGCCCAAATACACCCTTACCCACCGTGGATTGTATTCAAACCACTTGCAAGCAAGCAAAAGTATCCATAGCCAGCATCGCTCCAAGAGTGCTCTAAAACCCCAGAACTGAGTTGCAATGGAACACCCCGAAACACATGCAATCCTGCTGCTAGGGCTAACCCTAACGAACCCTAAGTTACAAAAAGTGCCAAAAGGTTTTGCCTTATGGATTTTGTCCAAAACACTTCTATCCGGTATTAGACCTTCCCAGGAATGCCCCAAGACCCGCCAACCCACCCGCAAAAAAGCACGCGACAACACCCCCAAACAGCAAAAAAGCAAAATCTCATACTTACAATATCTCTCGGCCTTCGGTCCAAACGCGCTGTGCAGCTAGGTCATCATCATAACTCCTGTTTTCCACCACGGATTTCCTGAAAAGCAAATGCAATCAAGATTAGACTGTCGCAGCAGTGCTTCGACAGAGACCCCGCAACCCACCCACAAACACCAGGAAGCCCCCCAAAACGCTACATTGAGCAAGATGTCAGAAGAAATAGCGAAAAAAAGGCTTTGCCTTATGGATTTTGTCCAAAACACTTCTATCCGGTATTAGACCTTCCCAGGAATGTCCCAAGACCCGCCAACCCACCCGCAAAAAAGCACGCGACAACACCCCCAAACAGCAAAAAAGCAAAATCTCATATTTACAATATCTCTCGGCCTTCGGTCCAAACGCGCTGTGCAGCTAGGTCATCATCATAACTCCTGTTTTCCACCAGGGATTTCCTGAAAAGCAAATGCAATCAACATTAGACTGTTGCAGCAGTGCTCCCAGACCCCAAAACTCACCCACAAACACCTGGAACCCCGCCAAAGAGCACCCCAAAGGCAAGCAAGTCAGCAAAAACGGCAAGAAATTTCCGCCTCATATTTGGTCCAAAACACTTTTATCCGTTATTAGAGCTTCACAGCAATGGGCCCAGAGCCGTCAACTCACCCGCAAAGAAGTAGAACACCCCCACAAGTGCTGAGTCTTTCTTCATTGGGCGTATTCCAGCTCTCTGCTTTGAGGGAAATCGGAGTCTGGAGGAGGAGGATAGAGGAGCATGTTCTTCAGAACTTGTGAACCTGAGGAATGTAGACTGCGGCACCTTCAAATCAATAAGCAAACAAGTGAAGACAGTTCTGCTGATGGGCTTGTTTTTGGGATTAGGTGATTAAAGTTTGAATTAAATTAACTGTGCAAAAGAAAGAAAGACAGACACACAGGAATAAAAGTGAATAAGGACGAAAAAGAAAGTTATTGATTCATTGTCTCATTTTCAGGGCTCGGTGTCAGGGAATAAGAAGAAGATTTCGTCATCATACTCTGCGAATTCAGGCAGGATGAGGTCAGTGTCACCGAACAGAGAACAAATCCCCTCATCTACGTTGCCGTCCTCCTCGTCTTCATGCGGCGTGCTTTCTCGTACTTTGTAATCTGGTGGTATGAGGTGCTGATTCATCTTGATCATTGTCAGCCGCTCCACATTTTTGGGCGAGAGGCGGCTCCGTTTGGGAGTTACAATGCCACCAGCAGCACTGAAAATACGTTCAGAAGACACACTTGCGAGTGGGCAAGACAAATAGTTTATAGCCAGGTTGGAGAGCTGTGGCCCCAATTGTTTTTTCCCATGCCAATACTGCAATGGCTCATCATTAAGAAAGACCTCTGTTGAGTCATTCAGATAGTCCTGCACCATCGACTCAAGGTCCTCAACGGTTCCTCCACTTTGCTTACTTTTTGCTGTGCCTGTGACATTTTTTCGAGAACCATACCCAAGCAAAGTTAGCCAATCCTCTACAGCAGCCACTGTTACTCTTGTGTGTGGTGCATATGATCCGGTTGCCGGCGTCTTTAACGGCTGAGAGGTCACTTGTGCCACAGCCACAGGTGCAGAAGTGGATTTTTTTGACTGGGGATGGCCTGCTGATGCTGATGCTGATGTACTGCCTTCTCCTTCAATATCCTGCCGTTCTTTTTCAAACCTCTTGGCTGACCAGGCTAGCCAATGTTTGTACTTTTTAACATCTTCATCAGCAAACGGAAAGAATGCTTGGCCTGCCAGCGCCTTTTTGTAGCGTGGATCCAGAATAGTAGCACAAATGTAATGCTGTTCTGAGTTGATCTTTTTAAGACGTTCATCACCACGTAGGCGCTCTAATAATTTCTCCGACAAAATAAAAGGGTCTTTTTTTTTCATCTTTTTCAAACTCAGAAGACACCGCCTTCAGTTGGTGCTCCAGCATGCACAACAATGGGATAGCTTTTCCCAAATTACAGTCCTCCTGGCTGACTGCACGCGTGAAGAACTCAAAAGGACGAAGCATGTCTGTCAGGCTTTTAACTATGTCCCATTGCGCCGCACCCATCCGCAGGTCCTTCTGAGCTGTACCCTCTGTTAAGAAATAGTGATCGAGTACCGTATACTGCTCATACAGACGCTCAAGCATGTAGAAGGTTGAGTTCCAACGTGTTGCCACCTCCTGGATGAGTGCTTTCACTGGCATTCGACGTTCAAGTAGCAGGCTCCTCAGATGCTTCCGGGCCTTAAAAGAATGGCTGAAATGGTTGCACATTTTGCGGCAGGTGGCCATTACCTCGAACGCTGTACTGTCTCTATCACTCAAGAATTTTTGAACTTTGTTATTCAATAATGTATTATACCATTGTGCCGTTTCCCTTTTCATTACTCTAGGCTGACTAAATAGTTCTAGAAACGGTTCCTCATCATTTATATCCCAATTTTGACTACCCCACCAGGCCGATAGTTGATAGAACTTAAACCTTGTTAAAGTCCCTCCAGTTATGCCCTCTAGAAATTCCCACTTTAAAGCTTTTGTTTCGTCGCATAAGTCCCCCCATTTCAGAAGGCCTGCTCTTTTTAAGGGGAGAGCCAATTGGTCCATTAAACATTCCGGGGTGCCTGGTGAGTCCCAAATTGGGGAGTATTGATGGTAGTATTGAATACTCAGCAACCTACACGTCTGCGACCAATAGTGTAGAGCCGCCTTTAGAACTTTCAGCCTAACTTTTTTGAAAAATTTTTTGTCACCAAATTTAAACAGAAAATAATCAGTACCAAACGGGAGATCTTGCAGCATTGCCTGGAATAGTAAACTATTTGATGTGAAATCCAATTTATTAGCTAGTATCCTAAAGACAATTTGAAGATAGAAATTGCGAGAATATGGGACCCTTCCACAGTTCAGATAGCTGAGGATGTAGAGAAATTATGGATTGATTCTTTTTCATTATCCCAAAAGATAATCAAACCTTCTAATCTAAGAAGAAATCACTTATACACACTGTACAGGGTATATTGGACCCCAGCGAAACTCTCTAAGATTGCAGGGGCGCGTTATTTCTGCCCTAGGTGTAACCTAATGAGCGCAAATGACATTCATATGTTTCTTGAATGTCCTAACATAGCTAATTTTTGGGAACAATTGCGCAAATTCTTAGAAGAGGTACTGTCGGTCCCAATTCAATGTACACCCAGATTGGTTTTCTTCGGCCTATTACCTGATTATGTGTTTAATAGTAACTTGTCACAGTTTATTTTCTATGTAATGACCATTGCCAGAAGAGAGATATGCAAAGCATGGAAGTCTGTATCCCCCCCGAAATTTGCAGAGTGTCTCAAATACATCGTCGCGGTGAGTAAATTTGATATTTTATGTGGGGGTGAGAAAGCTGTCAGGTTGTGGTCAGCAATGAATGCCTGGATCGAAAAGTAACAATAGTCCAATGATTATGCCAGAGGTAAGTGGTCCTGTCCTTCCTTAGCAGCAAGTACCAACCTGAAAGGAAGTTGGACGGGTAACGACCATTCCTCTGGGCAATCTTCTACAGCTATCCACAAACACGAGGGCTGGAAAGGACAGTTTGTGACAGTGGCTTGAAGAGCGCCTATTATAGAGCAGTCATTAGCTGGTGGCATATATGAGGACTAAAAAAAAAATAAAAAAAAAAAAAAGAATTTTTGAAATTCCAGGTTGATACAGTGCGCCAAACACGGCACTCTGAAATATGCACCCAGCGCCATGGCCTTAACTACAATGGCGCCATTATCCGTGGAAACATAACCAATCTGGCGTTTTTTTGGGGACAGCCAGTGAAAGACCTTTTTGTTAAACTCGTCCAAAATGTTTTCTGCTGTGTGACTTTTCTCCAAGCCAAACATGGCTAGTGTTGCATGTTTCCGAGCAGCTTTAAAAACGTGGTCCGGGTCAACACCTGCGTTAGCTTTGCTTTAACACCTGAAAAAGAGACCCAGTGTGCAGTGATGCACATGTAATCAGCGCCTGCGCCACTGGTCCACATGTCTGTTGTCAGATGTATAGTGTGAACAGCACTCTTCTGCAAAGCTGCCCCAATCGCCTCCAGCACATCTTCATGTAGTGCTGGAACCGCAACTCTGGCAAAATAGAACCGGCTAGGAACCTTCCATTTAGGGCAGAGCGTTGCCACTAATTCTAGAAAACCTACCGCTTCTACAAAAGAAAAAGGGAGAAGGTCCACAGCTAGCATTTTAGCCAGCTTAGTGTTATACAGACGCGTCAGTGGGTGGTTGCGTTCATATGGCGCGTCTGAAGAAAACATGGTTCTAATGTTGCCCTGGACCAAGCATTTACGGGATGATAATGACTTCGTTGACCCAATTATGCTCGCTGGTGAACTTTTACGCGTTGGTGTCTCACTCGCTCCAACACTCGTGTGCTGCTGACAGGGGTACTGGGTGTAAGTGAATTGTTTGACACGTCTTCTTCCTCCTCGTCATCATCAGATGCAACATCAACGTTTTCTTGACTTCCAATTCGGGCTTCCTTGATCGCATCTAGGTGCGCAAACCATTTGACAGTGTGCTGTCTCTCAAGATGACCTCTCTGGCCTCCGGTACCATAGTTGGTACCTGACTTACCACGACTAACTGCAAGCTTACAAAGGGTACAAATGGCGAACTTTTCCCTTTTTGGGCAAACAGTAAAGAAGTCCCAAACTGGGGACTTGAAGTGTCTGTGGGGCCTGGAGGAGGCGGCGATACTGGTGGTGGTGGTCATGCTGCTAATGCCAGATGAAGTGGAGGATCTGGATTGCCCAACTTTTGTACGTTGTGCACTTTCACCGCCACTAATTAAGGTCGAGGTGGATGGAGGTCCCTTCTTGCCAGAAAGAAATATGGAAGCGGTACGAGTTGGTGTACTACTTAACTCCAATGATTGTGGTGGTGTTTCCACTGCCTCCTCGTCGACAACATCATCATCATCACGCTCAGCAGCTTTTCGGGCTAGGGTCAAAATGTCTGTTTGCTGCATGCCCGCTGGGGCTGCAGTGACCTTTATGATGACTGGGTCGTCGTTGTCAGAGTCTTCATCAGCAGCAGTATCCGCCACTTCTTGTTGAGCCTCATCATCACACTCCATAAGTCTGAGACTTTGGACGAGCTTCCTTTTACGCTTAACTACCTTTGTCAGATCATGGTGTGCCTCACTCTCAGACGGCAGTGGTGCTGGTTCCCAATTTTGATCCGTATCATCAGAAGGAGGTGTGCTTGAAGAAGATGTAGACACCACCCTTGATCTCTTCCTTGCTAGGGGTGTGGAAGACAATGAATGATCATCAGGAGGAGTGTCTTCCTCAAATGATACCTCGCCTTGATTGTCGATTTCCTGATGTGCCCCTACTTCGGGAGGAACAACTATTGTGGGCACTTGTGACCCTCCATGCACCTCTGCTTGCGCATCTCCTTGCGCTGCCTCTCCTTCCACATGTACTTGGGCTTGTACTTGCACATGTGATAGTTGTTGCGGCTGTGGTTGTTCAACACTCGTCAGATGAGCTACAACAACCTGTGTTGATTGAGGGACATTGCTGCTGCTTTCTTGCGATGAGCCAACATCACTGGTCGATGGTGATTGAACAACTATACTGGCTGCCTCTGCAGCACTCAAGGGCTTGGACTTAAGTTGGCGTGGTGGTGGTGGTGGCACTGAGCCCAATGGAGCGGGGGTGCTGCTCCCAGCTTGGTCCCCAGCAGATCCCACTGCTGCTGCAGGCATACTTTTTTTTTTACTCCCAAAAAAAGGGGCGGCCGGCACACCAGTCTCCTTGGTAACTTGCTTCTTCTGCTCCTTACTGGCACCTTTCTTGCTAGAGGAGCTATGGGTAACTGTTTTTGGGGCCATCTTCTTCAGAGCAGGTCAGAACAGCAGGCAGCAGTTGCACGAGTTGCAGAGTTGTCTGTGTCCAGACGTGACGTCGCGTGACGTTATGCTGCACACACACACCACTGCAGGACTTCTTCCTGGCACTGGTGGTTCTCTTGAGTCTTGTGCACCTAAAAGCAATGGAAGACAGAGGAACATCAGTTCAGTTATACACCCCAAAAAATCGACAAAACACAGAAAAATCAGCACAATCCCATGCCATCCATGATGTTTACATTGAAGACACCCCACAGAAAGACTAGGGCCATGCAAGTATGCAACACTCACTACCCCTGGGCATAATGGATGAAAAGTAGGCAAAATAAGTGCAGGACTCAGACACTGCCTCTCTTCAAAATGGCCCCTTACACCCCAAGCCAGTCCACATCAACAGTACACCCCAAAAAAACAGAAAAACAGCCAAAAATCACCACAATCCAATGCCATCCAGGATGTTTACATTAAAGAGAGTGAGACCACACTACAGGCACACACAGTCCATGCACCACTACCCCTGGGCAAAAGGCCACACCAGCAGCCCCAAAAAAACAACAAAAACAACAAAAAACAGCACAATCCCAGCCCAACCATGGCCTCAATGGTGTTTAAATTCAAGAGGACACCCCACAGAAAGACTAGGCCCATGCAACACTCACCACCCCTGGGCAAAGGGCCCCACCAGCAGCCCCAAAAAAACGACAAAAAACAATAAAATCAGCACAATCCCAGCCCATCCATGGCCTCAATGGTGTTTAAATTCAAGAAGACACCCCTCAGAAACACTAGGCCCATGCAACACTCACTACCCCTGGGCATAATGGATGAAAGGTAGGCAAAATAAGTGCAGGCCTCAGACACTGCCTCTCTTCAAAATGGCCCCTTGCACCCCAAGCACATGTTGCCTGTACCAGCCAGCACTCAAGATGGCCACCACCACCACCCACATGGCCAGTCCACATCAACAGTATACCCCAGAAAACAGAAAAACAGCCAAAAATCACCACAATCCAATGCCATCCAGGATGTTTAGATTAAAGAGAGTGAGACCCCACAGGCACACTCAGTCCATGCATCACTACCCCTTGGCAAAAGGCCACACCAGCAGCCCCAAAAAACGACAAAAAACACAAAAAACAGCACAATCCCAGCCCATCCATGGCCTCAATGGTGTTTAAATTCAAGAGGACACCCCACAGAAAGACTAGGCCCATGCAACACTCACCACCCCTGGTCAAAGGGCCCCACCAGCAGCCCCAAAAAACGACAAAAACGACAAAATTCAGCACAATCCCAGCCCATCCATGGCCTCAATGGTGTTTAAATTCAAGCAGACACCCCACAGAAAGACTAGGCCCATGCAACACTCACTACCCCTGGGCATAATGGATGAAAAGTAGGCAAAATAAGTGCAGGCCTCAGACACTGCCTCTCTTCAAAATGGCCCCTTACACCCCAAGCCAGTCCACATCAACAGTACACCCCAAAAAAACAGAAAAACAGCCAAAAATCACCACAATCCAATGCCATCCAGGATGTTTACATTAAAGAGAGTGAGACCACACTACAGGCACACTCAGTCCATGCACCACTACCCCTAGGCAAAAGGCCACACCAGCAGCCCCAAAAAAACGACAAAAAAAACAAAAAACAGCACAATCCCAGCCCATCCATGGCCTCAATGGTGTTTAAATTCAAGAGGACACCCCACAGAAAGACTAGGCCCATGCAACACTCACCACCCCTGGGCAAAGGGCCCCACCAGCAGCCCCAAAAAAACGACAAAAAACAATAAAATCAGCACAATCCCAGCCCATCCTAGGCCTCAATGGTGTTTAAATTCAAGAAGACACCCCTCAGAAACACTAGGCCCATGCAACACTCACTACCCCTGGGCATAATGGATGAAAAGTAGGCAAAATAAGTGCAGGCCTCAGACACTGCCTCTCTTCAAAATGGCCCCTTGCACCCCAAGCACATGTTGCCTATACCAGCCAGCACTCAAGATGGGCACCACCACCACCCACATGGCCAGTCCACATCAACAGTACACCCCCAAAAAACAGAAAAACAGCCAGAAATCACCACAATCCAATTCCATTAATGATGTTTACATTAAAGAGAGTGAGACCACACCACAGGCACACTCAGTCCATGCACCACCACCCCTGGGCAAAAGGCCACACCAGCAGCCCCACAAAAACGACACAAAACAATAAAATAAGCACAATCCCAGCCCATCCATGGCCTCAATGATGTTTAAATTCAAGAAGACACCCCACAGAAAGACTAGGCCCATGCAACACTCACCCCCCCGGGCAAAGGGCCCCACCAGCAGCCCCAAAAAAATGACAAAAACAACAAAAATCAGCACAATCCCAGCCCATCCATGGCCTCAATGGTGTTTAAATTCAACAAAACAGTTGTATCATGCACCCATAACCAACCCTGGTCCTACTGGATACTGTGGCTACCCACAATATAATTTATTTAATGTTCTGAAAAAGTTCCAAAATTGTAGTTGCAGCAACTGTAATGCCCCAAACAAACTTACTTGTGAAAGTTGATTTCTAATCCAAAAGTGATCCAAAGAAAGTCAAAAAGGCCTCAAATCCAAATATCCAGCAGCACCCACAAAAAGTAATCCTTCCAGCTCCAGATCCAAATGAAAGTGACCAGGAGATGGACAAAGCACTGGGAGGAGCCTGCTGGACAGGAACAGGAAGTTGGAGACTGTGGGGCACTTCCTTCCCCCCCCCCCCCCAAATGGACTCCTTGCAAAAAAAAAGGCCATGCAAATGTCAACCTGAGGACTGATTCTGATAAAAATCATCATTTTCTGAAGGTTTATCCTGTTTGCTGGTGGATTTCTTGTGCAGAAATGCAAAATCTCTATTTCGCGAGTGCGAGATTGTTCCTTTCCGCCGCAACTACGTGTTCGCAATTGCGAACTCTCGCGAGGTGTGCTGTGCAAGGTGGCAAGCCGCGATTACGTATTCGCGGGCGCCAAACTCCCGCGGGATCACGCAGCAAGATCCAAAATGGCGCGGCACTCGCAAAATATGATCGAGAAAAACAACTCGGCAAACGCTTAATGACGGAAAGTGAACGCCGTGCACCACGCCGCGCGCCGCAACCAAGCAAAAAATCCGCCGCGAGCGGATTCACGGATTTTCGACAAATTCGCGAGAGTTCGCGGATTGCGAATTTGCCGAAAATCCGAAAAATACGCGAGCGGAGCGGATTTTACGCCCATGCTTAGTGCATACATAGGGGTGAAACCTGTTACGAGAATGTGTATGTGGGAGAAGTAAGTTGTGAACATGCTTTCCAACTAGAATATTACTCTAAGGACTTCTTGAAGGAAATGCAGGTGATTCCAAATGTATATTTTGTATGTGGAAGAAATGCATACGTGAAACTACCGGATAATTGGTATGGATCATGTTATTTGGCAATTGTCTTCCCCAAAATATACCATGCTAAGGATTTAGAAATCATAGAGGGAGGAACACAAGCTAGAGGAAGAAGAGATGTCAGCACTGAGGAGGTAGTTGGAGATGTATTTGGTGCTGCATTTCCTCTTTTGGGGATAATACTGAATGACATCAAGATTAGAAGATTGGCAACAGTTGTAGATAGGTTGTCCGCCAGTACTGCTAGATCATTAATGCTGGTGGAGGGAGAGATGCAATCGATAAGGGCAATGGTTCTTCAGAACCGACTTGCTCTAGACGTTCTGTAAGCCAAAGAGGGAGGAGTCTGTAAGGCTTTGAAGGTCCAGGAATGTTGCACTTACATTCCAGACAATTCAAAACCTCTAGAGAAGTACATACGGAACATTACTGAAATTCATCATGAGATTGAGGATTTGACGCAGGTAAACGTGTGGGAAAAAGTAGGTAAAGGAATGGGTAAAGTTGGAGGTTGGTTTGCCAACCTAGGAAAGAGTTTTATTTGGTACATACTGAAACCCATCATCATAATAGTGATTTGTATAATCACCCTGTGGGGATTGGTGCGGCTGTACCAATGGTATAGATCAAACAGGTTGCAGAGATCCATGAGAAAGCAGGAGAGGAGATTAACTGCGATGCAGGATAACCAGTACAGGAGTCTGAAGGCTCTAGAGGGAATGAAACGAGGGGGTACTGCAACGACTTCAGTTTGACTCAATTCATACCTCAGGGATGGTGTTGTGATGGTGATGACTACTAAAAGTCATCAAAGGGGGGATTGAGAGAGCGCAAATCAAAGAAAAATCTAGAAGTGCACCATATTTACAAGCACGTTGTATGAGTCTAGTAAACATTATGTAGGAGTGTCGAATTTATAGAGTGCAAATGTATAAGAGTGTTTAATTAAATTAGAATGCATATATCTGTGTGAGAAGCTAATGTAGAATTGTGTAGAAATGTTAGAATGATGTTGGAATCCTATGTTATGTGGCTGTTGGAGGGGAAAATGTAATTCTGCTAAACGTAGAGATGTGTAGGCCACATGGCAGTTCACAGAGAATACAAGAAGCTGATGCATTTCCACATAATATGGATTTTAATGTTATTGTAGTTCAAAGTATTATTGATCATAGAACTGAAATATGTTTTATATAAGTTTATATATTCATTGTGTGTAATAAGATAGAATACTGTTTAGACTAAGAAATTAAAGGTTTGCAGAGTGCATAGGCCCGTTTCATGTAATTCTAATAGGCCTGAATAGACAAAAATCGTTTCCTTTTGATCTGCATGTGCTCGTTAGAGAAAGGTCGTGTTAGGCACAAACTGTGGAGCCTGCTCGATGGTTTACGACTTAGAAGATACGGTGGAGGCCGGAATTTGGGGCCCACAGTACAAGTGTCTGTTTGCAGGTGCGAGGGGGTTTTAATCAAGAGAGTGATGAATAGACTTTTGTCTCGGGAACCAGGCACAGGCCTGGAGGAGTCTTCAGGAATTTCCTGGGGGGTACCGTCCTGCCGGAGAGGAGCCTGGGAAGCAAGGTCAACTCTAACGAAGGGTCCAGAGGAGTATCAGCATGGAACATACCAGAACCAACACCACGTGAGGGGCGTCTCTAAGGGGCGTTTCTATTGTAAATGTGATTTTGTATTAGGGACAGCACCCCTGGGTGGAGTTAAGGCAGATGGTCTGAGGAACCTAAGAGAGCGGATGGGTAGGCAGATAGGTTAAGTGCGAAACCTCGATTCATAACGAAGACTAAGGGAAGTGTGTGATCTTCTTTGGAAGTCACCACGGCTGACACCTTTTTAGGTTAAGAACTTGTTAAGTAGGGATGTCACTTAGTCTAGTGTAGGGACAGTCTAATCAAAATTTTCCTTTCTGTAAATGACTCACAAGCTACAGCTTGTGTCTATTCTTGCAACTTTGGTGATTCTTGAATTGGTTTTGGTGATATTCTTCTGCCGACTAAGAACATTTATAAAATTCATGTTTGTATTGATACCCGTATATCTTTTGAACCTTATTTTGAGATGTTTGTATCTCCAGTTAACTTTGGCTTTGAAATAAACTTTTAAAACTTATTCTTAGTAAGTGGTTCTTTAGAGTGGTGTAAGTCATTAACTGATTGACCTAGTAGTGGATTGTCTTTTACTCAATGACAGGTACCAACGGTTCAGTCGACCTGAGTTGGGATCTAGATCTATAACTATAGACCAGAAATCCCGCGTTAACACTAGTAGTCGCCAAATGGGACTTAGCTAGACACTGGGGATCCCCCGATCGCCCTACTCTCATAGAGTGGACGGCAGGTATGGACTTGTATACGGTCGCTGAAAAGGTGACTTACAAAGCCCGGGGCTGCCCCAAAAAGTTCACTAAGACCTGGGCCCCATGGTGGAGGCATTATGGCCTAGAGGTAGGAAACAAAGACAACGGTCACACACCGGAGACAGACAGAAGAACGAGGGGGGGGCAGTGGCCACTCCCTCGCACCGAAGCCACATGGCAGGAGGGGGGTGGTTGGGGATAGCCCTGTCCCCATGTCCCTCCTGGAATCTACCTATCGAACAATGCACTGTTTTTTTTTTTTTTTTTTGAAAACCTTTATTGTGCAGATGTAGCTTACAAATACGGGCCTACAACCCATCGGGCCGGCCACCACACTGTATTAGCACGTAGGCCAGGAAAGAAGATCCAGCGGGTCTCCGATATAACAGATGCAATAAGGCGAGGCAGAAAGCCACAAGGAAACCACCATGAGCAGGAAAAGTGAAGGTTAATTTTATAATACAATAGGGTGAATAGCAGGAATAATGCAGTTATTAGGGTCCAAAAGTCCGTGGCGGGCCGTCAGCAAGCAGTAAAACAATACATAGCGAATATCGAAAAGAACAGCCATATTATAGCAAGGGCAAAACGTAAGTCCCACATCTGCAAGCAAGTCCAACCACTGCCCAACGCCCACCCGTTACTACGAAAATACGCAGCAATACATAAAAAGGAAGTCAGGATTGCAATACAAAGAGCCATCCGCTACATCAACCCAAAGAAAGGGAGAAAGAAGGGGAAAAAAGGGGAAAAGGACATCAAGAAAAAGGGCAGAAAAAACAGGGAAAAGAGAACGCGGCACCACAGCATGCGCCCCTTGGCAAGCAAAGCATACAAAAGAAAAGGCCAGCCTACGGAACCGAGGGAAATAGGATTAGCGGATGCACAATGAACATCGGTGGCAGGGAGATCATGAGGCCCACGCTGGCAAAAAAAACCCAGGAGGCCTACATGTAGACGCAGCGTCCAGAAAAGAGGATACATAAGAGCCATAGAACCAAGAACAAAGAAAAAAACAAAAATACAGACCCCCCCCACCCACCCCACCCTGCACCCCTGCAGAAGGCTACGCCCTACCCCCCCAGCAGCGTGCCTGTCGCCCTAACAGGAAACCCGAAATATAGAAGAGTCAAAAAGTAAGGAAGAAACCACATAGGCAAAAAGAGGGGAAGGGGAAAGGAAGGGAAAAAAAAAAATCTCTAGTGGGAGAGGAGACACAGAATCAAAACTATCAGCTCCCAACCCCCTGTTTGAACACATTTTAGATCCCACGAGAAGATGAAGTCAGTTCAAAAAACAGGCACCAGGAATATGAAGAGGAATCGATCATACACGTACAGCTGCAAGGTGGTCATCGGTCATGCCACGAAGTAATAGTCCGGCGGTACAAGTGTAACTCACCCCTGTCCTCGTCTGTCCAGTGCCATAGGCACAGAGCGCACAAAGAACCAGAACATGAGGGGCCAGAGGTGAAAAGCAGGGATTCCAATCGTCGATATACCACACAAGTTATAACGGCTTCGGACCGGATGAGCAAGAAAGGACAGCAACAGCAGCAGGCAACTCAAGCATAGCTCCGCCGACCAAGGGGAAAAAGTCGCCCCGGTGAAACAGTTACAGGATCTCTGCTCGGCAGGTCGAGGCAAAAAAACACCGGGAGACCCGGCGAGACAGACCCGGACGGATCTCGGCTGGAGGCCCTCCAGTACATCCACCACAGGGAAGAACTCCTGACGATACAAGGCAGTAGGCATCTGAACGTCCAAACAAGCGGTGGCCCCGGTGTCTTCAATTTCCAGGAAGGACCCCGCAGCACACTGAAGCGGTGGAACCGCACACGCAGGGGACGGCCCAACGAGCCCGGTACCAAGACCACCATCCGGCCCAGCGACAGGTACAGTCATGGAAGCACGCCAGGAACACAAGGCGGCGAAGACGTCGCCAACTGTAGGCTCACCTTTACGGTATTCAGCAAACGTGCCGTGCGGCCAGCCGATGTCGCCATCTCCAACTGGGCGTAGATACAGGGCGCAGGCCACCATCTTTTTAGCCCGGCGAGGCCTCGGCAATCTCCGACCCCAATCCGGCCACCGGCGGGGCTCGATGAAATCCAGCCGGCGACAAGCAATGGAACCTCCAGGGCAGAAAGGCGGGCCACCAGAATATTGAGGCAGCCGGCGCCACCGACCCACAGGCGCCGCCCGCCAAGACCGGGCGGAGGGTTTCAAGATGGCCGGACAGGAGAACAAAGGGGAGACGAGTCGCCCATGCGGTCAACCCCCGTCCGGGGAAGGCAGCGCTCCACCACCAGGTCCCCAGACAGCCAGACCAGGCCCGGTCAGTCGCCACTGGTCCAACCGCACAGTGGCCGCTCCGGCCGACCCCACTCCTCCACCAAGGGGTTGGCCCCGGCGCTCCGCCCCGCCCGGGCGCCGCAGACGAATCCCAGGCCCGCCCGCCCCGGAGGCTCCGAAGCGAACAAGGGCACAGCTCAAGATCCGCGGCACCTAGGATCATCCAGAGCAGACGGTAAGTGCCAGCAAAACGTCATAATTCCATATTCCATCAAATAAGACTTCTCGGGGCAGGATAAGGCGCAGGATAGGTAGTTCAAGCAGGAAGGTTGACGGAGCCGAGCTACAACGCGGCCATCACGGTCGCGAGCTTGGCTCCTCCCCCAATGTACTGTTGAATATTACTGCTCAAATGCATTACATTGTACCAAAAACGTTCATTTATAATGTGCAGAGAATCTGTTTCTGTGTACTGGCAACCCTTGTTTAAATAAAAAAATTAATATGTTCATCTGTAAGACAACTGGTGCTCATTTAAAGTGCTCTGATACCGTCGGGTCGAGTTTGTGCTCTATAAAACTCCGAAAAAAATTCCTTTTACAGACCTAATTTAAAAAACAGACAGACTCCTCACTCTCTCTCTATCTCTCACACACACACACACACACACACAAGCACACACACACACATACAATATCTTTCTCAGTTTTCAAACACCCACATACAAACTGTATAAAAATGCGACCCACATTAGGAAAGAGTTTTGGCGCAATATAAACTGTTCAATGTGCTACATAATATACAGATAACACAACGTTTCTGAGGTTGGTCCCACAAGCTGTTTTTTTTAACATGAATACTCTGTGGTTAAAAGTGCTTTTCAGCTTGTGCAGTTCTCCCACAGGACAATTAAAGGTGACCCTTCAACTTCTGAGGACACCATTCAAAACTCTGATTGTAGAGGATAACTAACTTTAACCTGACTACGATAACCATCCCCATACAAAGTCATATTCTATACATTATAGACAGCCCTTACAGCATGCAACCAACACAACTCTGATAACCCATGTTTAGGCATTTATCATACACTCAAAAGCTCTCAGTAGCCAACCATAACATCCAAACCCATTCCAATCTCACCTACAAATGGTCATACTAAAACAACACTTTGCAGACACAATCGTCTCACCTTTATGCACACAATTTAGCAACAAAGCGACACTGAATTATCTCCGTAGACTCGGCTGTGTATTGATTTTCATGTACCTATACACTCTGATTTTAAGGTGTGTTTATATTCAATCATTTTTGGCCTCATAATAAAATCCATAAATTGGAATTCAGGGTCTGTGGTCTTTTAAGCATGACTACATTGTAAGTATAATCTTGAATTGTTTACTCCCTTCAACCACTTTCAGCAGCCAAATAAAAGACTATCAGTGCTGAATTTACAAGGGAAGGCAAGGAGTAAATTTAGAGTAATCACAACCAAGATCTTCCATGATATAAATCACTTTATTTACACACTGACTCACGAAACAGACACTGGTTCCCAGATCTGTACGAAAGTGCTCCTACTTAGAGAATGTGGTATGATGCCATTCCCAACGGTGGTTGCCACTGGACAAACACAAATAATTTCGCTCACGGGAAAAAGCTCTTCTTGTGATCCCTGTTACAGAAAACTCCGCGCTGGGGGCAAAGCTTTCTCATAACTTGCCCCATGGTACTGGAACTCACTGCCTGTACATCTACGTAAGTGTCCAGATCTCCTCCGTTTCAGGAAACTCCTGAAACAGAACTTTTCAGTAACTGATCTCTCATGCCTTGCATACACGCTCCTCTAGTGCGGAGATACTCCTTTGGGGGCGATCCCATCACCATCAACTAGTCTTCATTTATTATTTAATGAGGTGGAGTCTCAATGCTACTTGTGTTGCAAAATATTATAAAATGTTTTGGATAAAATAAGCACAACACAAACCACAAAGAATGCCATTCTCTTGCTGCAGAATATTTTATGACAGTTAGCCAGGTGCCCAGAATTACAAAAGAACTAAAGCAGCTTGCAGGAATGGGTGTATGATTGCTCTCTGTGCAGGTATGTCTCTTTATGGGAGTGTTTGTGGTGGGACACCGTACATCTCCCCCAATACTGTCCCTTATTTGGAGCACCGCCTGGCTGTATGGGTTAGTGTCCATTGAAGAGTGAGGAACATTCATAAAGTTTGAATATAGTCATCTCAATGTGCAATCCATTTCCCTAGAAGCTGGCGCGTCAGTTATCTTTTGTGCTACACTGGTATGGTGACATACTAAAGGCTGGCCCCACACCCAGCGTAGTACAAAAGATAACTGAAGCGCCTGCTTCTAGGGACATGGATTGCACGTTGGTACGACTATATTCAGTTATCTTTTGTGCTACCCTGGGTATGGGGCCAGCCTGTAGTATATCCAAGCTGGCCCTACGCCCAGGTCGAGACCTCTAGAGGGATACAGGGTCTGCTATAGGCGGTCTCCCTCCAACATAGGTTCAAAGAAAATTAACTTTTCATTAAATAACGTTTCAGAGGGTTGTTGGCACCCATGTCCTCAATTTATTATTTTTTCTTTCTAAGGCACACCTTAAACTTTCCTCTCTCACCTTCTTCCTACACCACCCCAATTTTCAAAACATTGACAATCAAAGAGTACGAGTAGGAAGCGGCCCCAAATATATTCACCCAGGGCGCTATCTAAGCAAATGGCAGCTCTGGCCATGTATGTGGCGCGCACTAGAGGTTGGTCTCTGTTGGTCCCCGCGGTCTGCAACAGCACAGCCTATCCTTCATTATAGGCCTATATTTTGTTTGCTTAGGAGCACCAGGGATGAAAGATTCTATTCTGGAATCTCGAAGGGTTACATTACTAGAAAGTCGGAATTCAGAAAAAGGAGGTTGGCTTTGGAGCTGGAAGGACCTGGGGTGTATCTGCTGTTTGTTACCTGTGTGCTTGATTCTTACACAATAAATTGCTTTGAAGCTCCTCAGTGTATGGAGGATCATACTACAAACGAGGGGGCATATTTACAAGGTTTTATTGCCGCAGGAATGTCACTTTTTGTGACGTTCCTATGGCAATAAAACTTTCGCCTTATTTACATGGCAGTGCACAACCACTTAAAGTTGCTTAAAACCCCCTCGTAAATAAGGCCCCCTTTCACGCTCCACTTAAATTTGAGTGGACTCTGCAGTGCAAAAAGGATTTCTGTCTTATTAATGTAACCTCCTTGAAAAGTTTTGACCCTAATGCTGACAATATCATTACTCTAGATGCTAACATTAGGTGTTTGGGTTCTGTACCGATACAGATGGATAATAAGTGGAAGGAGAAAACATTTGGAGGAAAGGTATCCGATTATTGAGACAGAGGCTTTAGTTTGTGCTTGGTCTCTCTATCACTTTAGAACTTTTGTGTGGGGTAATTCTCTTACCATTCAACATTATCATAAACCGCTGGTTAAATTGTTAACCACTGAGGGTATGGTGAAAGCATCACAAGAATCGCTAGACTGTCAATGAAGATGCAGGATTATGTATAAGATGCAAGAACAATTGGAGGAATGCGAGGATGACTTGTGGAATGATTATCAGATTACTTTGGTGTATGATTGTGGTTTGCCAGCAGTTAGTTTGTGACAAGGCCACTTTGGAATAATTAGAAGTAAATCTGTGGTTAAGAAGTCGTTTTTGTGGCTGGGTGTGGATTTAGCTATTGAAAGGTATGTGAGAGATTGCAAGTGTTGTTCCAGTACTGACAAGCCTTTCCACACCACCTATAAGTGATTGGTTAGTCCCACTGATGCTTGGGAATGTGTTGCAGTAGATATTGTCTGGCCTGTAGGCACATTGCAGAGACACATTCTTGTCCTTAATAACTTGTTCTCAAGGTGACTGGTTTTAGAGGTTGTTTAGAAGGATGACACTGAGTTTGTTTTGTGCTTTTTTTGGATTGAGTTATCTTTTGGGAAGGGATTCTGGCTACCATTTTAACTGTTCCCAAGCACTTCAACTGGAGTAGTTCCTCTCTAGGGAAAATTAAGCCCTAAGCTTGGTGGTATCAAAAGACAGACCAATGGTGTGAGAAGTTGGCCTGATAGGTGATGTTTCCAATTCTGGAACCACCTATTATCAGACCAAACAATCCCTTATGGTGTCAGGTTGTAAGTCAACCTTGTTAGACAAGCTATCCTAGGGGTAGCATGGACTAAGCAGCCTAAAGGCTTAACTTAAGAGGTCGTGTTAAGCGAGCTGTTTTACCACATACAATCCTGTAATATCAAATGAAAGGACACCACACAAGTATATATTATAAAAATATATGTGTTTATTACTAAAAACAATCCCCAGTATTCTTTATGAATAAAGGGGCACAAGCGTTAAATCAAAAGCACAGTTTAAACATACAAAGTTGCACAATTATGGATGAGGGCGGGTGGCCACTCAAACCATATACTAAACAAGTGGTATAAGAGATACCAATCGAACAGTGGTTAGGCCTAGGGCCTAGGGAATCGCTGGGAGCAGTCAGGACAAGCAGTGCTGAAGTCGGGAGAGGCCCACGGGATTCGGGAGCAGTGCGGAAAGCGCACGCATGCACCAATGTTAACCAATGGTGCGTAAAAGTTGCAAAGTTAAAGTTTAAGGACACTTCCGCTGAACCTAGAGGAACAAAACTTAAGACACAGACCCTAGAGATGTGTACCAGTGTGGGAACACCGGCGGAGCAAAGTTACCTCACCCACAGGAAGCGGGTGCACAGGGTCGAAGTTGAGTCGGGTTTCGTCACGCAGGCTCTTGGTGCTTGAAGCTGAAAGGGCTGCAGGCGGGGTGAAAGAGAAGTGTCCGGTGGAGTCCAAGGGTGGACTCGAGTCGAAAAGTACCTGAAAGCAGAGGGGACAGAGTCTGGGTCACTCAGCAGTGACCAGGGTGGAACCAGGACGGAACCAGGCAATGTCGGGCGCAATCAGGTCGCTGTCGAGGTGCTTCTCTCCGCTGTCACGTGGGCTCTGGGGCATCTACGACGTCCAGGAGCAGGTCACGATCTGTCCCACGCAGGCTCTCGCCGTCGGCGCTGTCGGCTTCAAGATTGGAGCAAACAACACTTGGCAAAAGCAATCCACGCGGAACTGGGAGATTGCTTCTCACTCGAACCAGGAGGGTCAGAGTGGGGGCTCCTTTTTAGGGGAGCTGGTGCAGATCTGGAGCAACCAGATTCACAAGTCCATTTCAAGTTTTCGTCGGCACAGGGGCCACTAGCCGGCTGGCAAGTGACCGGGCCAACGCGTTGAGCCAAAAGAAGCAGAAGGGCCCCACGCAGCACTCGTCGAGTGTGGAGGGCTGAACTTCGGTGCAAGTGTGGCTCAGGGTTGAGGCTTCTCAAACCCCGGTGTACAGCTTCGAGGGTCACTCGTGGGCTGCACGGTCAGCGTCTCGTGGTCAATTCAAGATGGCGTGCCCCACGCTTCCGGTCGCCTCCACGGGTCTCAGCTCTGCAGGAACTGTGGATCGGGCTGTTGGAAAGCAGGCAAGCTTGATCTCGTCGATCTCTGTCGCTCGAGTTCCGGCGGGAACTGCAACAAAGGAGACGTCGATAGCTGGATGGTGCCTGTTTGCACAGGGTGGTCACTCCTTGACCACAAGGGAGATTCTTCGGGCTTCTACGTCGAGTAGGATGTCGAAGGGTCCAGAATTTCGTTTCTTATGTTTCTTCAGGATAATCTGAAGTGCATTGGCACTGCTCCCAGTCTTATACTAATTTTGGGGGCTGGATTACCTGCTAGGTCCCCTCCTATGGGTGGGACCCAGGAAGGGGGTGGATACACCCCTTTCCTTTGATTCAGGCCGCCCTGGCACGAGGGCTGGAGTGCCCCAGAACCGGTTTGGCCGGATTATGCAAGGGGCAGCCTTGTGCGCCCCAGGCAGTGTCTGGTTTTTTTCAGACCTCCCTGCTACAATCCACTATCTCCTGTCTGGAGGGTGGTGACACCCTCCTGCGACAGGAAACCCTTTGTCCAGGCCCCATTTGGCTGAGTTTCGGTCAGCTTCAGGGGGTCAGACTCTTGTCTGTGGCAGAGGCATCCATTTTGTGGATCTAAGGCCCTTTTAGAAATTAACCGCATTTAAGCAAAGTAACATGTCTTACCCCTCTAGAGGGGTGGAATGCTATCCCCGTCGCCAGAACTGGCGAGGGGATAGTATTCCAAATCGTATGACACCTTACACGACATGTTTTGATAAAGCCAAACCAAAGTTGCTATATAACCGCGAGGATTATAAGGCACTTAAGAGTATATGGTATGGCATTATCCTGAAACAGCTTAGGGAGTTGTTCCCGACAGCTGCAGACAGGCTCAGCTCATGCTAGAGCTCCATCTCACATTAAACCACGCACTCTGCCTCCAGGATTGATGAGGCCTTCCATAGGAGTGGCTCACAGGTTTATATGTGTCCAGATATAGGTTTAGATATAGGTATACTATATCTAAGTAAGGGGTGATTACACCACCTTACCCCAGCTGAGTGATCAGCCAGTTGTGTCAATTTAAGAACCAGCCAGGGGTGGCAAAAGATATGCTGCAGCCCCTGGTAGGCCTTGGTGGCCCCTATGCCCTGGGCACCTATAGTGCATTATACAGGGGCTGACAAGGAGTCCATTTCCAATTGTGGTATGTGCCTATAGCACATGTATCATTAATTTAGTGAGAGAACAGCAGGCTGGGGGTCTGATCAGCAGGCCCACAGCCTCAGTAGTCGAAAACCAGTGAAGCAAAAAGCAAAAATTTGGGGTGACCATAGGATAGCAGACCCTACTCTCCTACAAATGGGATCACAGGGGATCAGAGTGTTCAGCTCTTAGTGCTCTCACACACCCGGTAGGGTATCATGCTTCCTCATAGGGCACACCTCATCAAGCCGGCACTGCAATGCTTGACGGGCCTGGGGGCTTTTTATCGGAGATCTTTTGATCTATAGACGTCATTAGATGAGTGTATGTGGGGGATTTTCAAAACTAGGGTGGTGACAGAGGTGAGAGTTAAAGAGTCTAAGGGAACCGAGAAGATATTTATGGGGTAGTGGTCCCTTGACCCAATAACAATAATGGCGCTATCCTAAAGTCACAATGTACCCTGATAGCTAAACTGTGAGGAATAAGGTGAGATCAACATGTTGCATGCCTATGTTGCCAGGAGGGACAATCAGCATTTCAACACGACCAAAATCAAATTACTCCTACCATATACAAGTCTGTGGGCCCTCCTAAAGGTCAAGGGAGCCCACTAGAGAGAAAGATACTGCACTTGAATCGATGCAGTGGGGGTGATTCCACCCGAAAATCCGGCTAGAAATACCCCTTAGGTAAGGCATAGGTCCTCGACACAGCAGGACATTATCCCTGGACCTACCCTCCTCTGCCTGTCTGTTATCCCATTTGTTGGTCCTTTAATTCTACCAAGCTTAGGGCTTAGTTTTCCCTAGAGAGGAACTACTCCAGTTGAAGTGTTAGGAACATTATTCTGGTGTCATGTAGTTCCTATAAATCTATAAAGTATTTGTGCGTTTAGACAACATAAGCTGTGGGATTGGTGTCCAGAGTGATTCCAGACACCCCCACAGATATGTTTGCCAGCTAGCTCACAGTGCCACTATGAACCCCTCTTACAAGGAGCAACTATCGTCCATTTCAAACATTCTGGACAATCTTGCCCCTCTAAAACTAAAAAGAACACAATGCAAAGACAGAAACCCTTGGTTCACTGGCTCCCTTAACATGGAGAGGAGATCCCTACATCAATCTGAAAGAAATTGGAGACAACACCCCTCCGCAGCGCATCTAAAACTTCTGCGCCAGGCGAGAAATGCCTACAACAAGCACATCATCAATTGCAAAAAAGAATACTTCAGATCGGAATTGGGGAACGCCAAGAATAGACCCCAAAAGCTCTTTGAACTGGCCAAATTCCAATCTAATAAACTGGCTAAAACACCGAAAGAATCCCCCAAATCGCTAATATCGTCAGATGAATTCTCCTCCTTCTTCGCTGATAAAATCACGGCATTAGGAATTTAACTCAGTACCACCACCTGCTCCCAACCCCCGCCTGCTCTGCCACACTCTTCCGCTCCTTCCATCCTGGCCTCTCCTAAAAACAAAGCCAGCTGGACTGACTTTGAATACTATAATGAAACCTCCATCTCAAAAATCCTCTCTACCTTTTAACCAAACAACCACTTCAATGACCTGCTACCTTCCAACTGCCTCGCCGTTGCCTCACAATCCATCGTTTCTTGCTGGACTACAATTATCAACGCCTCTCTCCAGCAGGGCTTGATCCCGGACCCTTTGAAAGCCGGCCAAGTCCTCCCCATCTTGAAAAAACCTTCACTGGACCCAGCCTCCCCTGACAATTTCAGACCTATCTCCAATATCCCGCTACTAGCCAAAGTATTGGAGAAGTGTCTTCAACAGCAACTTAGCCAGCACATCAATAACTTCCACCTACTAGATGACTTCTAATCTGGATTCAGACCAGGGCACGGCACAGAAACTGCCATGCTCCACATCGTGGACTATGCCCTCCAAGCCCTAGACCAAGGCAAAACCTGCCTTCTAATTCTCCTTGATCTATCCTCCGCCTTCGATATGGTCAACCATGACAATCTAGTCATCAATGGAGCGCACACCGCTAGCCCCTCCTCCGGATCGCCCCTCGGGACTCTGGTACTTGTAGTTCTTTAGTGGATCACCCAGGTGGGTGCAAGTCGGTACTTGTTGGACTGATGAATCTCTAGACCCGATAGATGTCCCGGGTTTTAGGATATCGCCCGAGACATGTCTCGGGTTTCGGGATAACTTCCCTCATCAGTAGAGAAAGATCGTTAGGGGTGGAAGAGAAGGCCGCCACACAACAGTCAAAGGCCTCGATGCCAGAACCGGCACACAGGTGCGTCATCCAAGAGCCCGTCGGCCCAAAGCTCAAGGGAGCTGTATTGTGTTTAGTCATCAATGGAGCGCATACGGCTAGCCCCTCCTCCGGATCGCCCCTCGGGACTCTGGTACTTGTAGTTCTTTAGTGGATCACCCAGGTGGGTGCAAGTCGGTACTTGTTGGACTGATGAATCTCTAGACCCGATAGATGTCCCGGGTTTTAGGATATCGCCCGAGACATGTCTCGGGTTTCGGGATAACTTCCCTCATCAGTAGAGAAAGATCGTTAGGGGTGGAAGAGAAGGCCGCCACACAACAGTCAAAGGCCTCGATGCCAGAACCGGCACGCAGGTGCGTCGTCCAAGAGCCCGTCGGCCCAAAGCTCAAGGGAGCCGTATTGTGTTTAGTCATCAATGGAGCGCATACGGCTAGCCCCTCCTCCGGATCGCCCCTCGGGACTCTCGTACTTGTAGTTCTGTAGTGGATCACCCAGGTGGGTGCAAGTCGGTACTTGTTGGACTGATGAATCTCTAGACCCGATAGATGTCCCGGGTTTTAGGATATCGCCCGAGACATGTCTCGGGGTTCGGGATAACTTCCCTCATCAGTAGGGAAAGATCGTTAGGGGTGGAAGAGAAGGCCGCCACACAACAGTCAAAGGCCTCGATGCCAGAACCGGCACGCAGGTGCGTCGTCCAAGAGCCCGTCGGCCCAAAGCTCAAGGGAGCCGTATTGTGTTTAGTCATCAATGGAGCGCACACCGCTAGCCCCTCCTCCGGATCGCCCCTCGGGACTCTGGTACTTGTAGTTCTTTAGTGGATCACCCAGGTGGGTGCAAGTCGGTACTTGTTGGACTGATGAATCTCTAGACCCGATAGATGTCCCGGGTTTTAGGATATCGCCCGAGACATGTCTCGGGTTTCGGGATAACTTCCCTCATCAGTAGGGAAAGATCGTTAGGGGTGGAAGAGAAGGCCGCCACACAACAGCCAAAGGCCTCGATGCCAGAACCGGCACGCAGGTGCGTCGTCCAAGAGCCCGTCGGCCCAAAGCTCAAGGGAGCCGTATTGTGTTTAGTCATCAATGGAGCGCACACCGCTAGCCCCTCCTCCGGATCGCCCCTCGGGACTCTGGTACTTGTAGTTCTTTAGTGGATCACCCAGGTGGGTGCAAGTCGGTACTTGATGGACTGATGAATCTCTAGACCCGATAGATGTCCCGGGTTTTAGGATATCGCCCGAGACATGTCTCGAGTTTCGGGATAACTTCCCTCATCAGTAGAGAAAGATCGTTAGGGGTGGAAGAGAAGGCCGCCACACAACAGTCAAAGGCCTCGATGCCAGAACCGGCACGCAGGTGCGTCGTCCAAGAGCCCGTCGGCCCAAAGCTCAAGGGAGCCGTATTGTGTTTAGTCATCAATGGAGCGCACACCGCTAGCCCCTCCTCCGGATCGCCCCTCGGGACTCTGGTACTTGTAGTTTGGCTGCCTTCTCTTCCACCCCTAACTATTTTCTCTACTGATGAGGGAAGTTATCCCGAAACCCGAGCCATGTCTCGGGCGATATCCAAAAACCCGGGACATGTATCGGGTCTAGAGATCATCAGTTTTACAAGTACCTACTTGCACCCACATGGGTGAACCACTCAAGAACTCCATGTACCAGATTCCCGAGGGGCGATCCGGAGGAGGGGCTAGCGGTGTGCGCTCCATTGCGATTGCTTATACAAATTGGCTCCCTTGAGCTTTGAGCCGACGGGCTCCTGGACGACGCACCTGCGTGCCGGTTCGGGCATCGAGGCCATTGACGGTTGTTTGGCGGCCTTCTCTTCCACCCCTAACTATTTTCTCTACTGATGAGGGAAGTTATCCCGAAACCCGAGCCATGTCTCGGGCGATATCCAAAAACCCGGGACATGTATCGGGTCTAGAGATCATCAGTTTTACAAGTACCTACTTGCACCCACATGGGTGAACCACTCAAGAACTCCATGTACCAGATTCCCGAGGGGCGATCCGGAGGAGGGGCTAGCGGTGTGCGCTCCATTGCGATTGCTTATACAAATTGGCTCCCTTGAGCTTTGAGCCGACGGGCTCCTGGACGACGCACCTGCGTGCCGGTTCGGGCATCGAGGCCATTGAGGGTTGTTTGGCGGCCTTCTCTTCCACCCCTAACTATTTTCTCTACTGATGAGGGAAGTTATCCCGAAACCCGAGCCATGTCTCGGGCGATATCCAAAAACCCGGGACATGTATCGGGTCTAGAGATCATCAGTTTTACAAGTACCTACTTGCACCCACATGGGTGAACCACTCAAGAACTCCATGTACCAGATTCCCGAGGGGCGATCCGGAGGAGGGGCTAGCGGTGTGCGCTCCATTGCGATTGCTTATACAAATTGGCTCCCTTGAGCTTTGAGCCGACGGGCTCCTGGACGACGCACCTGCGTGCCGGTTCGGGCATCGAGGCCATTGACGGTTGTTTGGCGGCCTTCTCTTCCACCCCTAACTATTTTCTCTACTGATGAGGGAAGTTATCCCGAAACCCGAGTAATGTCTTGGGCGATATCCCAAAACCCGGGACATGTATCGGGTCTAGAGATCATCAGTTTTACAAGTACCTACTTGCACCCACATGGGTGAACCACTCAAGAACTCCATGTACCAGATTCCCGAGGGGCGATCCGGAGGAGGGGCTAGCGGTGTGCGCTCCATTGCGATTGCTTATACAAATTGGCTCCCTTGAGCTTTGAGCCGACGGGCTCCTGGACGACGCACCTGCGTGCCGGTTCGGGCATCGAGGCCATTGACGGTTGTTTGGCGGCCTTCTCTTCCACCCCTAACTATTTTCTCTACTGATGAGGGAAGTTATCCCGAAACCCGAGCCATGTCTCGGGCGATATCCAAAAACCCGGGACATGTATCGGGTCTAGAGATCATCAGTTTTACAAGTACCTACTTGCACCCACATGGGTGAACCACTCAAGAACTCCATGTACCAGATTCCCGAGGGGTGATCCGGAGGAGGGGCTAGCGGTGTGCGCTCCATTGCGATTGCTTATACAAATTGGCTACCTTGAGCTTTGAGCCGACGGGCTCCTGGACGACGCACCTGCGTGCCGGTTCGGGCATCGAGGCCATTGACGGTTGTTTGGCGGCCTCTCTTCCACCCCTAACTATTTTCTCTACTGATGAGGGAAGTTATCCCGAAACCCGAGCCATGTCTCGGGCGATATCCAAAAACCCGGGACATGTATCGGGTCTAGAGATCATCAGTTTTACAAGTACCTACTTGCACCCACATGGGTGAACCACTCAAGAACTCCATGTACCAGATTCCCGAGGGGCGATCCGGAGGAGGGGCTAGCGGTGTGCGCTCCATTGCGATTGCTTATACAAATTGGCTCCCTTGAGCTTTGAGCCAACGGGCTCATGGACGACGCACCTGCGTGCCGGTTCGGGCATCGAGGCCATTGACGGTTGTTTGGCGGCCTTCTCTTCCACCCCTAACTATTTTCTCTACTGATGAGGGAAGTTATCCCGAAACCCGAGCCATGTCTCGGGCGATATCCAAAAACCCGGGACATGTATCGGGTCTAGAGATCATCAGTTTTACAAGTACCTATTTGCACCCACATGGGTGAACCACTCAAGAACTCCATGTACCAGATTCCCGAGGGGCGATCCGGAGGAGGGGCTAGCGGTGTGCGCTCCATTGCGATTGCTTATACAAATTGGCTCCCTTGAGCTTTGAGCCGACGGGCTCCTGGACGACGCACCTGCGTGCCGGTTCGGGCATCGAGGCCATTGATGGATGTTTGGCGGCCTTCTCTTCCACCCCTAACTATTTTCTCTACTGATGAGGGAAGTTATCCCGAAACCCGAGCCATGTCTCGGGCGATATCCAAAAACCCGGGACATGCATCGGGTCTAGAGATCATCAGTTTTACAAGTACCTACTTGCACCCACATGGGTGAACCACTCAAGAACTCCATGTACCAGATTCCCGAGGGGCGATCCGGAGGAGGGGCTAGCGGTGTGCGCTCCATTGCGATTGCTTAACCATGACAATCTACTTGAACACCTCAGGCTCAGGATGGGTCTGGATGGCGTGGTACTAGAATGGTTCCGGTCCTTCCTCCACAACCGCTCTGAGATTCATCATCAACGGCAAACTATCAGTTCCCACCCCGGTCACAGTCGGAGTCCCCCAAGGTTCAACCCTCTCCCCCACCCTCTTTAACCTTAACCTAGAGCCACTCACCGAAGTTCTCCGTTCCACCAACATCTCCTACCATATGTATGCGGACGACACCCAAATATACATCAGCATCTCCTCGCTCAATGAGATCCTCTCCCTGAACGAGACCCTGAAATTAACTGTCCAATGGCTAGCCAATAACCAACTCAAACTGAATGCAAAGAAAACTGAGTTTCTCCTAATTTCCCCATCAAAAGCCAACCCGGAGACTCAGACCTGGATTAAGGCCATCACAGCCCTGAACTGCCCACCGACCATTGTGGACTCTGCCATATCCCTGGGCATAATCCTCGACAGTAACCTCAATATGAGAGACCACATTAACTCGATGGCCAAAGCAGCCAGATTCAACTTGAGCTACCTCTGGAAGCTGAAACCATTCATCGATGCACTGGACTTAAAAATGGCAGTTCAAGCACTTGTCATCTCCAGACTGGAATACGGCTGTTCCACCCTCACAGGATTACCTAGGACCCCCTTAGCGCCTCTAAAAGCCTGCCTCAACGCGGCTGCCAGACTACTCACAGGTACCAGGAAGTTTGACCACATCTCTCCACACATGAAGGCGCTGAACTGGCTCCCCCTGGAGGCCAGAATCCAGCTGAAATTGGCTTGCACTATACACAAGGCCCTATACACAAACTCCCCTGCTTATCTGGCACAGACACTAGTGATATCCGGGGGAAGCAGGAACTCCAGGTCCGACAGAAACCTCCTGCTCCAACCTGCCTCCTTTAAAAAATAAGAACCTACAACAGGGCGTCCACCGGAGTATCACCAAGAATTTGGAACTCTCTCCCACCTTCCATCAGGAAAATCCCTCTTCTAGCACGCTTCAAAAATGAGACCAAAACCTTCCTCATGGGTAAATTCCTCGCCTAAGGCCTGCCCGCAACCAACCCATTGAGCGGGCTACTCTATGACTACTGCCTTCCCATATCACCAACTGCCCATGACGAGAACATTTGGTACCTTGTTTTTGCTTCTGACTCTGACGATGATTGTAACCATACATGTTGATCGTGTTTGTCCCTGCACCTTAATCATTTTGTTTGTTCAACAATGTATACCATGTAAAGAGCTCTAATACCCTCACGGGTCATGTTCGCGCTCTATAAAACACAAAAATAAAATAAAAATAAAAATAAATCGTTTCTGGCAAATATAAAACATGACAACCTTGACCCCTCAGGGATCGTGGAAACAGTATAATACTTTTTGCTCTGTCACTCATGCTCACTTTGTCTCAGAGAGATACACAGAATAAACAATGGGGACTTTTTCAATGAGCATTTATTGAACCAGCGTCATTCTAGTGTAAAATATGTATGCTGCAACAACCATAAGACAGAAACAGATGTATACAGTTATAAGCACCACCAGAGTAAATAGATGGTAGAGTTCTACCATAGTGCAAAAACAATGGCTATGTGCAGGTATATGAATACATGCCAGTAAAAATACATACTCCTACGATGCTAACCCCATCCAGATGTACCTAAGTGTACCTAGCCTGTATGTAGGTGTATAGCCAAGAATCCCCCTAGTATAGAGCCAACCCTTGGTCTCGAGTTGGACACCCCACGAGGGATGTCAGACCACTGTGTGCTGGAGTATCTGCATTCAGGGACCTCAGCATCTCGTGTCAGCGTGACAGCATGGAAGTCTTTTTGTCCTCTGCCTGGCCCAGCAAACATGTGGTGCTTATATACCTAAAAGGTACCCTAAGGCATTCTACCTTGCTGTGTCATGTCAGCTGAGGATGACAATAGGGATGACACTTATACATAGATATTATGCAGAAGATGCAAACGATGGTAATCCTGCTGTGATTCTGAGAACCCTCATGCATAATAAATGAGGCTAGTTTTTGTAAAAAACCACACAACCTTTATGTTGCACCTAACTAGTTAAAATGTCAGCACAAAACCTGTTATGTAGTACAATGTTAGGGTAAATGTAGGTGAAAGGTTAGGTGTTTACCCCGGCCTATATTGGGGTACATTGTGAATCATAACACTAGGAGGAGCGCGGGTGTAGGACCTCATAAAATATAGCTCTTCGTCCCCTTTTTGATTATATACCTTTTTAACTGACAATGTATGTAATTTTTGTCTAATGCATCCAAGAAGTACTTTGATCAAATTGAGGTGAAACATAATACTATGTTCTTATACAATCCAAGTGGGAACAGTGCTATTGAGATATTTTATCATGTGATCAAAGGTGTTGTCCAGTTGGCTGTAGTCAGTAATTTGGATTGGACTATACTATTGGAAAAGTCATTATGGGCATTGAGAGTAACAAAGAATGAAGCGACTGGTGTTTCTCCTAAACTTGTGATGAGGGGAAGGAATTTGACAACTAAGAATAACCCTGGGTGGTTATGTAGTACTGGTGTGGAACAATGGTTGGTCAAAGCTGCTAGGGAAGTTATGGCAGATAGTCACCTGAAAACTAAGGAGCATTTTGATAAAAACACAATACTAAACCAGCATCCATTGGGGTTGGTGATTGGGTCTGCATAAATAAACCTGGAAAGATGACTAAATGGGACAGTCAATGTTTTGGAACCAGAGGAAGTGATAGAAGTGTTCCATAATGCTGTGCTTTTAATTAATGCCAATGTGGACCCTCAAAAGAGTTGGGGTTGAGTCAGGTGATGTATGGAGAGATGCTCACTGGAGTATGCAGAAGGATGACTTTTTCTAGCGGGGAGAGGAATCATCTCTGTCAGATTTGGGTGAACCAGAGCATGTTACTGATAAAAAGGTGGTTGTCTCTTATATGTAGTTCAATGTTGGAAGCTCAGGGGCAGAGTCTAATGTGTAGCACCGGAGTATCCTCTGGGATGATTGTTAGCGCTCTATGAATAAATAAATAAAAATAGTGTGCAAGTTCTGGTTCTAATGTGAGGGATCCTGGGATGGGTGAGTCTGTTCATACCACAGGAAGGTCCACAGGCAGTACAGTTGATATCAATTCGGTGTCAGTGGGTGATACTTCACCAGGTGTTTTTGGTGTGTTGATCAGGGGGAAGAGGTCCAGGAAACCTCCTAAGTGGTTGGAGCCCTTCGTATATTATGAAGGCATTTAAACAAGGTTGTTATGCTAATGAAGATTCAAATTATTATTTGACATATGAAGTTCTAAACATGGAGTGTCTTTATGCGGTACTATGTTTTTTTTCTCAGGTGTTTTTTTGGGTTGTATTATTGATTTTGTTGTCTTATATGAAGAAATGGGAAGCGTTGTGTACCTATGAAAACCTGGGATGGAGTATCTATTCTGGAATATCGAGGAGTTAGAATACTAGGGAGTAGGAATTCAGGAAAAGGTGGTTTGCTTTGGAGCTTGAAGGACCTGGGGTTGTATCTGCTGTGACCTGAATGCTAGATAATAATACATTAAATTACTTTTAAGCTCCTCACTGTACGACGGATCATTATTACACTCTAGCTGTGGACTGATATTGTCAGGCACCACGTTAGGAATCAGGGATGTCTCTGTAGCACCGTAATACGTAATATCAAATCTTTCATCAATCCGTGCTGTGATTCAAAAGTCACCTGGCCTGTATTCTAGCGCGAACTAATCTAATGAATGTGAGAGTATTTCAGATGCAATATATTATATGGAATTTTAATATATAGAAATATAGATGAGTAACTGTGAATTACTGTCAAGAGTCTATGATGTCCCTCAGAACCCCAACGTGAAAGACATCCCAGTAATTCACTTTTTACCCATCTATAATTTTAATATTATGTTTGGCCCCCAAAATCATCTGCCCCTGCTTTTAACTGCTAGGCAGTGGTAGAGGAGTCATGGGGAACCATACCTAATATGGCCTCTGTTATGTATCTCTTACCCAAAGGTTAAGAAAAAAATACCTGAAATCTTCGACCAGCCTCCACCGCCTTCACTGCCTTCATTCCTTCTCCTGCAGTTGTGCATTCTGCTTTCACTCAAAGATGACAAGCAGTGCTACACTGACAGGGTCTCAGATATCCCTGTCACCTGGCCTGGAAGATCTTTATGGCATCAGTGGGTTATGAGATTCAGAAAACAAATTAAACAATAGAGGATCCCTAACAGAGCCAAACATAAAATTAACTGTGTGTATGTACTTGTCTCTGGTATTAACATTTGTTCCAATGAATATGGAATGACAAATCTGAACTCTTTGTCTGTTATTCAAACACATTTGTGCACTTGTGCTATTGTGCTATTTTGCATCCAATTAAGGCCTGTCTGGGAGAGGTGGAGGAAATGTCGCTTTATCATTGCCTAGGATGGGTGGAGGATGTGGTGTTCTTGATGATTATTGTTGGTCAGTATGAGTGAGTTTTTCTTAAAGCTATCTTTGTGGATGATGTATTTTAAAAATAAGAGAGTGGAAAAAGTACCCTTGCAAGAGATGGTGGTAGAGAAGGTGTTTCTCAAGGTATCCATTCCCACAATGAGGGGAGGATGTCTTCTGGACTGAGTGCAATTAAATTGGTTAATACGAACAACTGGCATTTGTTGCACATAGAAATGGTAAAAATGCAGTAAGAAGTGCTACATGAAAATAGGGAAACTGCCTTTACCACGCAGGTTGAGTAACGAACAGCCTGTACAAATGAAGGGTGTACTACGCAAGCCCTGCAGCACACATGCCTTAATCATGCATGTGCGTGGTTAAGGCATATGCGTGGTAGGGCCTGCAGACGGACAGATGCAGGTAGAGTTTGTAGTGAGGTAAGTGGGGTTGGGGTTGTTCTGTGGGCTGAGGGTAAGTCGGGGGTCGTTTTCTGGGCTGGGAGTGTTTTTTTTTTTCAAAAGTTGGGCTGGGTCGGGGTACTTTTGTGGGTTGGGGGTCGGGTTGTTTTGTGGGCTTAGGGGGGTAGTTTAATTTTCAGGGCTTGATGGGCCATTTTAGGTTTCAGGGCGGGGTCGTTTTTAGGGCTTAGGGGGTAGTTTTGTTTTCAGGGCTTAGGGGGCTGTTTAAGGGCTCAGGGCGGGGGGCAGGGATTGCGAAACCACTTAGGACTTAGGGGGGCAAGGTCGTTTTTAGGGCTTAGGGGGTAGTTTTTAGGGATATGGGAGGGCAGGGGTGAAAAAGTTACCAGGGCTGGGGGGGCGTAGTTTAGGAACTCAGGCATGGGTCGGGGTTAAGACTTACCTGTGAATTCTTAACCACAGATATGTAGTTATCGAATATGCATTAACAAAGGATAATTCGTTGTAAAGGCATGCGTGGTAAAGGCATATTCGTGATTAAGAATTTCATTGTTTAGCCTTTGTGGAACCTGCATGCGTGGTAAACACATGCATGGTTCCATCATATATAACCCATAACAATACATGCTACTTTACAATGTTTCTGAAGGTTGCTGGTGTCATTTCTGGTGCAGCTTAACTCACTTTCTGTTGTGGTGCTGATTGGCAGCCTATTCTTGCCTGGGAGGCTGGAAGAGCTGCACAGCTGCTTACACGTATTGTGTCACTCCCTTTCTACCATAGTGATGGGTGGGCCCAGAGCCTACATTTGGGTGTTTGTGCACGAAGCTTTCCGTGGATGGACTTTGCCAAAGCTGATTTGAATAATCTATGTTTACTGTAGGAATGTGTAACTTGGCTCACTTCTGCATTTGCTTCCTGTCTTTTCAGAGCCACTTTTGCCATTGGTTGAATGATTGACGTTTTCTGTTTACACAGCCACAGTGGTTATTAGTATTCCTTTACTCCACTTCATGTTGTTCGCTCCTGGCCGATGTATTGGTCTATTCTGTGGAACATCCATTCTTAGCTGTCCGATTCCCTTTCTTGTTAGCTGTATCGAGGGACAATATGTTACGTGCATTGTGTGCCTCATTTCTCTGTATTTCACTGCTCACCTTGAAACTGTTATGCAATATGGAATGTTACTTTTGCACTAGGTGACATAGAAATATTGGGGCATATTATCAAGGACCGGTTTTAAAGTATCGCCGTTTTATCGGCAGGAAATTGCCGATAAAACGGTGATAATGGGCTTGATAATACGCCCTTGTTAATTCCCATAAAAGCCCATGTTAACACCAAAACATGGGTTTCATTTATCGCCGATAAAATGGCGATTATTTTAACAACGGTCCTTGATAATATGCCTCATTGTGCAGTTTGAGCGCTTTAGAGATAGTACTAAGCAGTACTAAGCTCTTTCTGCCTGCATACTGGCTATTTTTCGAATAACTAAACTATCATTTTCTTCTTCGGCCAGATGCTTGACACCTGCACTGTGAACATCTATGTCAAGATGCAACGACCTGTCAACCTCTGGCCAATGTTATTGGCCCAGTCTGCCTAAATGCAATTTTTTACACATAGGGGCAGATTTATCATTGTTTCATCCAGCACAGCAAGCCACCTCTCTGCACTGCTTGAATAGGAGAGGGAAGAATACCCCATATTTAATATGATACGGCGCATTCCGGTCCTTTTCTTGCGCTGGCACACAATGATGTGCCTATCCCCAACGCAGGAACTCTTGCGCCGTGGAGCAAGGTTGCTTGCATTGCAGACAGGATTGTATTTATGCAGGACAAAACATCTTCCTGCACAAAAACAATCATCTGAGGCATTTTCCTCTTTCTATGTGTGCTGTAGAATGCATGTAGAAAAATATTTCTCCCCCTTTTAGCCTCACATGCGGAGATGTAGCATTTTCACACATTCCCAAGTCTACCAGTAATGTTAAATGTGTGAATGCACCAAACTCCATGGGTGGATGTGTGCAAACACCCACAATTCACTTATGGAACGCCTCCCTGGGGTAGAGAAACGCAACGCAGCAATTTGCGCTGTGTTTCGTTACTCTAGATTTATCAAGCAATCAAAGTGGTCTTGCGGTGCTTGATAAATATGACTTAGTAGTTGAGTCGCCCTTGCACCCCTGTGCATGGTGCAAGGGCGACGCAGCTCAATGATAAACCTGTCCCATGGTATTTCATACATTTCTTAGAGGAGGCTCCTCAAACCACTCTGTAACACCTTTGCAACCTAAAAGATGTACAAACACTGGAAGTGGTCAACAGAGAGTTAATTCCGGGCACACTGTAGAATGCCACATCGGGAGGGTGCAAATCTTGCTACTCCAAATGTTACTTACAACTGACTTTCTTAACAAGTGAATTATTTACACAAGACGCAGCCAGTATGTTAACAGTTCACAAAGATTATCCAAGCATTGAACACCACTATACTCTTTCTCAGGTTTCCGCACACCCCAGCCTAGTGAAGAGAAACAGAAGCAAAAAACTAGAGAACATATCTCTAAAGAAAGTATTACAGAATCAACAAAATTCAACTAGCATCTGTGGTCCCCTTTTGCACCTCCTTAAAGATGTGCAAAAGGGGACATTTTCAACTTTGTCAGTTCCCACCATTGGGCTGCAAACCATTCCACACAATGGTGAACTTGACAATGAAGTAGTGGTTTCGAATTCTGTCATTACCCATGCATACTGTATTCGCCACAGTATGGGATCTGAGAAACAGTCATTCTATTCCACCATTTCATGCAGCTCTGTGCTCACCAGATCACTTTCTTCCATATTATTTTTCCACACACTAAACGAATTCTTGGATGAAGACTGGAGCCAGCTCACCCGCTACTTTATTGAGTCATTTCTATTTTCAACTCTTTGCTTGATTCATCTAGCCGCTGTTTGGATCCTCGTATTCAACGTGGAAATGAAAAGCACCTACTTATGCATTTCTGCCTATGTTTCTAGGTGTATCACTAGTAACGCCTCTTTTTCATCATTTTTGTGGTGTGAACCACTGCCGTCGGTCCATCATTTAAGAAACCAAAAGTATGTGAGTCATGACTCGAATTCTCACTACACACATAAATATTAACTCAAAAAGCACACCTCTGAAAATGTGCCGCGTTGTTGTGAGTAGCAGGGTGTAGGCATTGCAAGCAACTCTGTCCATGCCTTGGTACAATAAGAACGTTTGTCATCTGGCATCGACCTATAGGTGCCAACCTTAGGTGACACTTGGCTTGCGCGTCTGGATCCCTGAGCCAGTTAGATTCCAGGATACTCTGGTGGATTCTGTAGCACTTTGTCCTAATGGCTGTTGGCTGTGTGTGTATTTGTTTACCTTCAGAAGTACAGACTGGCACAAAGACATGCCTCTGGACCCATTTCTTTGAAACAACGGTTGCACGCTCATCAAGGGACATTTCACCATATGCCACAAAGGGCAATGTGAATGAGAAAAGGGGTTCTGCACTCGTATTTGTATTCAATTTAGAACGTTTGAACGATAAGTGTGCTGTACCAGATTAGTGCCTGCCCACTGGTACCCAAACCATGTATAAGGCCCAGTGTTGTGAATCACTGGGACTCTAGTACGCACTACGCAAATTATATTATTCCTTTAAACCATTTTGTGCATTTTGTCTAATGCAATTTATTATATTTCCCAACAATCTTCATCAACATCATCAATTCTATGATACAAAGTTTTACACAATGTCATGAAATTATACATAACATAATCCAAACACAGGTTTACAAACGAAAATTAAAGGAACAACCCAATGCATTTCGGGGCGACAATGCCCCTTCGTCAGGGGTCTGAAAAAAAGGGGGGGATACAAACAAGGAGAATATTAATCATACAAGCTAAACACTATTTGATCTTTTGTGTCAACGAAATTGCACTTTGTCAAAGCTTACCTAAGTCCTAAGAAGTAACATGTATCCTGTGTCTACTTAATGTGAATATTTCAAGCAGATATCTGTGAAAAAACCAAAAACTAGGGTACATAAACATGTCCAGTTCTATTAACAGTGCTGACCTATTGCACGTCAAATTATTTAGACAACCTCACGACAAGTAATGCTTTACCTGCAAGGACGTTTCTGGCAACAATTCTATAATGTGGAGAAAATAAAAAAGTGATAAAGAAACCCGAATGACCACACGTCAACAAAATGAAGTGCATATGCGTTTTTTTTAAACAAAGTAAGTAGAATGGTGAAGCTCACCTGCGTGTTAAGCGAGACTTGCTATCACGTAGAAAAAACCTGTATTGAACAAGCGGCTAGCGTCAGTACACGTATGCATTTATGTGCTTACGTTTATAAAATAATACACAACAGAGATGTATTTACCTGCGAGTCTAAACGTGCAGGCTTCGATCTCGCTGCCTTTTTCTCGTGAGTACTGTGAAAAAATGATGATAATTCTATCATATTTCCGCAAACTAAGCAAGAATCCAAAAGGGTAAAGCCTTATATCAAGTCAAAGCTTACCGTCCGCTAGATGTAAAGTTCTTTTAAAGACCGTTCCTCCGCCGTCTTGTTTGTTAACTGGAACCTCTGGCGGGCGCACAAGTCCTATCTTACTTTTTAACCTTCATGCTGGTTGAAAAGTAGAAATAGCTGACAGACTACTAAAATCACATCGAGTGTTTTTATAAAACACGCATCTACATGAAGTTCGCACTCTTACAACGAGTGAGCTCAAAAATCCCGAAATATAAAAAACATAAAGAAAACAAATTCCGGTGTCTTCTGAAAAATATCCATAGTGTTCGTTTCTAAAATACAGCGTCAGATGTTATCTGTGCTCTCGCTTAATAAAGCATTTGCAAAGAAAAAAATGGGAGGCTTAGAGTGATGTTTCAGACTGCAGTGCATGCGCGTGTTGTCTGTCCTCACGGTCAATAAAACTAATGTCTAAGCTTACAGTGCATGTAAATATTACACCCAGACCTTGGATTTTATCACAATTGGAGCATCAATTTAAACACATATTCTAGTCCATGCAAAAATATAAATAAAGCAAATACATACTGCTACTGCATAATCTTGCGTTGCAAATATTTACTGCCACATTTTTCCTGCCTATTTACAATCTATATATACGTGAAACCTCATTATCAATGATGTTAATCTACTTGAAACCCAGTGCCTATCTGGACAATCCCATGATCATTTTATGTGGCCACTACTGTGTGACTTTGTCTAGTGTAGGGAAAGGATTTTTGTACGTGACTCTGCATGTGCAAATGTTTCCTGGGTTAAATTTAAAGAAAGCACGACATCTCCATTTTATCATTCAATCCTGACGGAACCATCGTTTGTAATTTCCGAATCCAAAAAGCTTCTCGTTGCAGAAGTATCTTTACGTTGTCCATGCCCAATCTCTGGGGAACTATCTCTATGATCTGAAAACGCAGCTGAGCAATATTGTGATTTTTTTCAATCCAATGTTGTGTGAGGGGCGACGTTAAGCTTTTGTTGCGTATTCGGCTTTTGTGTTCACTGAGTCTCAACTTCATTTTTCTATCAGTTTTACCGATGTAAAGTAGCCCACATGGGCATTTGATCGAGTAAACAACGTGTTCCGAATCGCAATTTGTGGAGTGCCTGAGCAAGATCTTCTCTCCTGTTCGAGGATGCAATAGAATATTGCCTGTAATCACGTTATTACAGTTCTTACAATTAAAACACCTTGATGTTCCTTTGTATATCAATTCTTGCTGCAATGTAATTGGTTTATTGAGAAGTTCCCTTAGGTTTTGTGCTCTCTTATATGCAAACAGTGGACGTCTTTCAAATAGTGTGCCAAAATCCTTTTCAGCCAATAGAATCTCCCATCTCTTTGCAATAGTCCTTTTTATGTCTCTGGATGCAGTCGAATACTTTGAGACAAAAACCATTCTGGTATTAGCAGTTTTAGTTTTCCTTTTCAGTAATTCTGTCCTTGGCGTTGTTTTGATTTTTTCTAGATGTGCCTCGAGCAGTTTTTTTGGGTAACCTCTATCGAGGTATTTCTGTTTCTGTTCTTGTAAACTTTTGTCACATTGCTCTGAGTCAGATGAAATACGTTTGATTCGCATGAATTGCGAAACTGGCAAGTTGTTTATCAAATTGGCTGGGTGAAAGCTAGAGTACAATAAAGCTGTGTTTTTATCTGTTTCCTTTTTATATAATCTTGTCTGGATGGCATTATCTTTGATTTCGACAAGAACATCTAGAAATGATAATGCTGTATGGCTTACATTGTAGGTAAATTGGATTCTCGGATCCACAAGATTCAAACTGCTGATATTATTGAGGAGTTCAGTTTTAGGACGTTTCCAAATTAAAAAGATATCATCTATGTAACGTCGAAAATAAATTAAACCTTGCTGCCATGTTGGATCCTCAAGAATGTAATCCAGTTCGAATTTTGCCATATATACATTGGCATATATACATGCCCCCGGGAAACCCATAGCTGTCCCCGTCAATTGGTTGTAGTACTTATCTTGCCACACAAAATAACTGTTGAGGAGACAGAATTCCAACAATTGTAGTATCAAGATTTTCTGTTCATTTGACTTGTCTTTTTTCAAGAGGGCCCATTCCATGGCCTCTATCCCTTGTTTATGCGGTATGGACGTGTATAACGCCGTTACGTCTATGGTACAAAGAGTCCATTCCATACATCCTGTCGTATCCATATCTGCAAGACTTCTGAGGAAGTCTGATGTATCCTGTAGATATGTTGGCCAATTCTGAATAAATGGTTGCATGTGTGTATCAATGAAAATACCCAAGTTCTCAAATATCGATGAACAGCCTGATACTATCGGCCTGAAAGGAGGGTCATTGATGCTTTTGTGTATTTTAGGCAAAAAGTAGATTCTTGGTCTCCTTGGGTATATTTGCCTTAAATATCGCTTTGTGGTGTTGTCTATCCATTCCAATTCCTCAGCTTTATTCAAAATCTCATCTAGTCCTTGAACGATTTTGAGTGTTGGATCTTGTTCGAGTTTAGCATAAGTATTAGTATCGTTCACATGTTCATCACCCTTTCGTGTGTAAACGGCGGAGGAACGGTCTTTAAAAGAACTTTACATCTAGCGGACAGTAAGCTTTGACTTGATATAAGGCATAGCTTTACCCTTTTGGATTCTTGCTTAGTTTGCGGAAATATGATAGAATTATCATCATTTTTTCACAGTACTCACGAGAAAAAGGCAGCGAGATCGAAGCCTGCACGTTTAGACTCGCAGGTAAATACATCTCTGTTGTGTATTATTTTATAAACGTAAGCACATAAATGCATACGTGTACTGACGCTAGCCGCTTGTTCAATACAGGTTTTTTCTACGTGATAGCAAGTCTCGCTTAACACGCAGGTGAGCTTCACCATTCTACTTACTTTGTTTAAAAAAAACGCATATGCACTTCATTTTGTTGACGTGTGGTCATTCGGGTTTCTTTATCACTTTTTTATTTTCTCCACATTATAGAATTGTTGCCAGAAACGTCCTTGCAGGTAAAGCATTAATTGTCGTGAGGTTGTCTAAATAATTTGACGTGCAATAGGTCAGCACTGTTAATAGAACTGGACATGTTTATGTACCCTAGTTTTTGGTTTTTCACAGATATCTGCTTGAAATATTCACATTAAGTAGACACAGGATACATGTTACTTCTTAGGACTTAGGTAAGCTTTGACAAAGTGCAATTTCGTTGACACAAAAGATCAAATAGTGTTTAGCTTGTATGATTAATATTCTCCTTGTTTGTATCCCCCCCTTTTTTTCAGACCCCTGACGAAGGGGCATTGTCGCCCCGAAATGCATTGGGTTGTTCCTTTAATTTTCGTTTGTAAACCTGTGTTTGGATTATGTTATGTATAATTTCATGACATTGTGTAAAACTTTGTATCATATAATTGATGATGTTGATGAAGATTGTTGGAAATATAATAAATTGCATTAGACAAAATGCACAAAATGGTTTAAAGGAATAATATAATTTGCGTAGTGCGTACTAGAGTCCCAGTGATTCACAACACTGGGCCTTATACATGGTTTGGGTACCAGTGGGCAGGCACTAATCTGGTACAGCACACTTATCGTTCAAACGTTCTAAATTGAATACAAATACGAGTGCAGAACCCCTTTTCTCATTCATATTTCACTTTCACTGCCATTTAAGGGATCTAGCACCACACTCAAAAATGTCGTTTGACTCAATAGCTTCGATCACTGATAATCGTGCAAACACTAAGGCCTATACAGCGGATGAGGCAAGTCAAATTTACAAATTAATCAAAGAATCAAAAACTTTCGATACACAAGGAGGATCAATTGAACAAAAATTAAAGCAACTTGAATACCTAACTAGACGTGAGTTGAATCAGCGCCTACATGCGACAACCCTGATCCAATACCATCGGGTCAGAAGAATCCCCAGAGGGCTAAGATTGGCCATCAGGCCAATGTTATACAGGCTCAACAGTAATCCAAAATTTATGGAAAAATGGTTCGAGATCTTGAACAAATGTTCATTGGATTTGATTTTGTTGCTGGTCGAAGAACTTGCCAAAACAATACGAGAATTAGAGGAAGAGATCTTTACTACTAAACGGGAACTATCCGAAAGATTGGATGAGGACCAATGGAAAAGAATCTTGGAAGATATCAATATACGGTTAGACAAGTATGGAAAAGAGTTACAAGAGACCAAGCTGCGAAAGTTTAAACGCGATACTATCGATTATAAACTTAATGAAACATACACATGGGCAGAGGTTTATGCAAAGAGGAGGTTTACCGGCAGGAAACAACAGCCAGCTTCTTCAGAAGAGAGCGTGGTATCGGACAGCGAACTTAATACAGCACGTAAATCAATAATACCACAAACATCACATCCAGCAGCCCAATCATCTAATGTCACCGAAGGTACATCTGGTATGCCATCCACTTCTTTTTTAGAAAAGGACCAAGCATCCCACAAACCACCGGATATATATCTTGCACAACTAGAAATAAGACAAGAAGAGGAAAAGGACAAAGAAAGGGAGAAAGAGAAAGAAAGGGAGAAGGAGAAGGAGAGAGAACAACTGAAAAAAACAGGATTGCGGAGTCAAACGAAAATCTCGTAGTAAATATTTCAAAATATCCACTCTCTGAATTTGAAGAGAAACTCTTAAACAAGGGCACTTCATTTGTCAGGACATATCAATCAAATGAGTTGGCGACAGAAATTTCTTTTTCTAAATTCATGAGAGTTCTCAGATTGAAGTATTTTTTCACTATTGTAAACCCTACGGAAAAGACTGATGAAACGGACAGACCTTTCAAACCTAAAAGTCAGTTTATGGCACCAGTATCACACAAAAGTTTGGACACGTTCGAGATTTTGGTAAAAGCAGATTTGAACAAAATCAATTACAAACGGAAATTGAATAATTTGACCCGAGCAGAACAAAGCACCCTTACCCGATTGGCATTGAACAAGGAAATTATAATACAGAAGGCCGACAAGGGTGGTGGTCTTGTTATAATGGATTCGGTGTTTTACACACGAAAGGGTGATGAACATGTGAACGATACTAATACTTATGCTAAACTTGAACAAGATCCAACACTCAAAATCGTTCAAGGACTAGATGAGATTTTGAATAAAGCTGAGGAATTGGAATGGATAGACAACACCACAAAGCGATATTTAAGGCAAATATACCCAAGGAGACCAAGAATCTACTTTTTGCCTAAAATACACAAAAGCATCAATGACCCTCCTTTCAGGCCGATAGTATCAGGCTGTTCATCGATATTTGAGAACTTGGGTATTTTCATTGATACACACATGCAACCATTTATTCAGAATTGGCCAACATATCTACAGGATACATCAGACTTCCTCAGAAGTCTTGCAGATATGGATACGACAGGATGTATGGAATGGACTCTTTGTACCATAGACGTAACGGCGTTATACACGTCCATACCGCATAAACAAGGGATAGAGGCCATGGAATGGGCACTCTTGTAAACAGACAAGTCAAATGAACAGAAAATCTTGATACTACAATTGTTGGAATTCTGTCTCCTCAACAGTTATTTTGTGTGGCAAGATAAGTACTACAACCAATTGACGGGGACAGCTATGGGTTTCCCGGGGGCATGTATATATGCCAATGTATATATGGCAAAATTCGAACTGGATTACATTCTTGAGGATCCAACATGGCAGCAAGGTTTAATTTATTTTCGACGTTACATAGATGATATCTTTTTAATTTGGAAACGTCCTAAAACTGAACTCCTCAATAATATCAGCAGTTTGAATCTTGTGGATCCGAGAATCCAATTTACCTACAATGTAAGCCATACAGCATTATCATTTCTAGATGTTCTTGTCGAAATCAAAGATAATGCCATCCAGACAAGATTATATAAAAAGGAAACAGATAAAAACACAGCTTTATTGTACTCTAGCTTTCACCCAGCCAATTTGATAAACAACTTGCCAGTTTCGCAATTCATGCGAATCAAACGTATTTCATCTGACTCAGAGCAATGTGACAAAAGTTTACAAGAACAGAAACAGAAATACTTCGATAGAGGTTACCCAAAAAAACTGCTCGAGGCACATCTAGAAAAAATCAAAACAACGCCAAGGACAGAATTACTGAAAAGGAAAACTAAAACTGCTAATACCAGAATGGTTTTTGTCTCAAAGTATTCGACTGCATCCAGAGACATAAAAAGGACTATTGCAAAGAGATGGGAGATTCTATTGGCTGAAAAGGATTTTGGCACACTATTTGAAAGACGTCCACTGTTTGCATATAAGAGAGCACAAAACCTAAGGGAACTTCTCAATAAACCAATTACATTGCAGCAAGAATTGATATACAAAGGAACATCAAGGTGTTTTAATTGTAAGAACTGTAATAACGTGATTACAGGCAATATTCTATTGCATCCTCGAACAGGAGAGAAGATCTTGCTCAGGCACTCCACAAATTGCGATTCGGAACACGTTGTTTACTCGATCAAATGCCCATGTGGGCTACTTTACATCGGTAAAACTGATAGAAAAATGAAGTTGAGACTCAGTGAACACAAAAGCCGAATACGCAACAAAAGCTTAACGTCGCCCCTCACACAACATTGGATTGAAAAAAATCACAATATTGCTCAGCTGCGTTTTCAGATCATTGAGATAGTTCCCCAGAGATTGGGCATGGACAACGTAAAGATACTTCTGCAACGAGAAGCTTTTTGGATTCGGAAATTACAAACGATGGTTCCGTCAGGATTGAATGATAAAATGGAGATGTCGTGCTTTCTTTAAATTTAACCCAGGAAACATTTGCACATGCAGAGTCACGTACAAAAATCCTTTCCCTACACTAGACAAAGTCACACAGTAGTGGCCACATAAAATGATCATGGGATTGTCCAGATAGGCACTGGGTTTCAAGTAGATTAACATCATTGATAATGAGGTTTCACGTATATATAGATTGTAAATAGGCAGGAAAAATGTGGCAGTAAATATTTGCAACGCAAGATTATGCAGTAGCAGTATGTATATGCTTTATTTATATTTTTGCATGGACTAGAATATGTGTTTAAATTGATGCTCCAATTGTGATAAAATCCAAGGTCTGGGTGTAATATTTACATGCACTGTAAGCTTAGACATTAGTTTTATTGACCGTGAGGACAGACAACACGCGCATGCACTGCAGTCTGAAATATCACTCTAAGCCTCCCATTTTTTTCTTTGCAAATGCTTTATTAAGCGAGAGCACAGATAACATCTGACGCTGTATTTTAGAAACGAACACTATGGATATTTTTCAGAAGACACCGGAATTTGTTTTCTTTACGTTTTTTATATTTCGGGATTTTTGAGCTCACTCGTTGTAAGAGTGCGAACTTCATGTAGATGCGTGTTTTATAATAACACTCGATGTGATTTTAGTAGTCTGTCAGCTATTTCTACTTTTCAACCAGCATGAAGGTTAAAAAGTAAGATAGGACTTGTGCGCCCGCCAGAGGTTCCAGTTAACAAACAAGACGGCGGAGGAACGGTCTTTAAAAGAACTTTACATCTAGCGGACGGTAAGCTTTGACTTGATATAAGGCATAGCTTTACCCTTTTGGATTCTTGCTTAGTTTGCGGAAATATGATAGAATTATCATCATTTTTTCACAGTACTCACGAGAAAAAGGCAGCGAGATCGAAGCCTGCACGTTTAGACTCGCAGGTAAATACATCTCTGTTGTGTATTATTTTATAAACGTAAGCACATAAATGCATACGTGTACTGACGCTAGCCGCTTGTTCAATACAGGTTTTTTCTACGTGATAGCAAGTCTCGCTTAACACGCAGGTGAGCTTCACCATTCTACTTACTTTGTTTAAAAAAAACGCATATGCACTTCATTTTGTTGACGTGTGGTCATTCGGGTTTCTTTATCACTTTTTTATTTTCTCCACATTATAGAATTGTTGCCAGAAACGTCCTTGCAGGTAAAGCATTAATTGTCGTGAGGTTGTCTAAATAATTTGACGTGCAATAGGTCAGCACTGTTAATAGAACTGGACATGTTTATGTACCCTAGTTTTTGGTTTTTTCACAGATATCTGCTTGAAATATTCACATTAAGTAGACACAGGATACATGTTACTTCTTAGGACTTAGGTAAGCTTTGACAAAGTGCAATTTCGTTGACACAAAAGATCAAACAGTGTTTAGCTTGTATGATTAATATTCTCCTTGTTTGTATCCCCCCCTTTTTTTCAGACCCCTGACGAAGGGGCATTGTCGCCCCGAAATGCATTGGGTTGTTCCTTTAATTTTCGTTTGTAAACCTGTGTTTGGATTATGTTATGTATAATTTCATGACATTGTGTAAAACTTTGTATCATATAATTGATGATGTTGATGAAGATTGTTGGGAAATATAATAAATTGCATTAGACAAAATGCACAAAATGGTTTAAAGGAATAATATAATTTGCGTAGTGCGTACTAGAGTCCCAGTGATTCACAACACTGGGCCTTACAAAGGGCAATGTGACTACTGTTATATTTGTTTATTTGGATATTACAGCAGGTAATTAACTCAGTAAGCTATCTTTCTGTTATTGGAAGCTGTACACATGCAGGTTGTACACGGGTGACTGCTGCAGACACTCAGGAGCAGATTTACAAAGATGCCCACAAGGCAGTGCAGACACCAAAGTTGCTGTGCTCCATTGCGTTAAATGGAGAGAGCAGGCAAGCCCAATATGTACTGAGATATGGCACTGCCCTGCTCTCTCCCTGGAGTAGACCCACGGTCAGGCTGCTTAGCACCATGCGTACCTTTGTACCATAGTTCAAAGGTGTTTGTTATGTCTAGCATAGGTTTGTTATACTTCCAGTACAAAATACTGCCTAGACAAACTTTAAAACGTTTCCCACTTTGCACGCGTGCTGCACATTGCAGCAGATATGAAAAGTCGGAAATGTATGGAGATATATAAGCATTTCACCAAATTAATGCCAATCTCAATGGGGCTTTATGTTTTGGCAATAAAACCCTGTCTACTGTTGTTAGTAAAAAAGGGTTTTACATCGAAAACCATTTATTGGTGGTAGCATGGGGACGCCCATGTACCACCCATGGAATACCCCACAACTGCAAAGCCATGCAAAGCACTGTTTTTAGTTATTTTCACATACAATTTCAAACTGATCCTGTTGAGAACTGTTTTTAAAACAAGGTAAGTTAGCACACCGAAACAAATGGACAACACATACTATATAAATAGGAGCTTGCAAACTATTATGTACATGGTCGATAGGGAAGAAAGTCCACTTCTTATTTTGCCCCTTAGCAGTCAATACACAGCAAGGTCATGAAAAATCTTAATGTCGATGTTTTGAAGATACGCTGCGCTTATACTTTAGGTAAATTGGCTTGCAGCTCCAGTAACAGCGGATAGTCCTATTCCTATTTGCCTATCAATACGAAGGATCCAAAAGTACCTCTACTCACCATTAAGTTACAGGGTGCACCGCCCTCCATTGACCTGATGAAGACCCAGAATATGTGTATATTTATATATATATATATATATATATATATATATATATATATATATATATATATATATATATATACACACACATATTTTCACCAGCCCACAGGGGTTTTAATCATTCATTTACTCACTGCTTCAATAATGAACTCACTCGAGACAATTGGTTCATGCACTACAAGACCCAGAAGGCCATTTCATGTGACCACGCCCTTGGAGGCAGGCGCTTTAAATCACAGTGCATGCTGCATCATCATTGCCAGATGATGCCATTGAGAAAGGGATAGGATTCCCGAAACCGGTTTGGCTGAAAAGAACAGATGGTGACTGTTTTCTCTGCGTCTCCTGTTGCAGTTGATTCCTAAATGAAATGGATGCACATTTTACCGATCTTGTGGCTTCTTCCTTCGAGGGCTAAACTCTACGATGGTATATTTATATAATCAAGGGCATAACTTGCCAGAAACGCGTAGCTGCTCTGTGCTTCAAATAAAATCTGCCGAAGCTGAATTATTGTGGTCCGTCTCCCTTTGTTTGCTGGCGTGTGCTTGAGGCCGGGCTGGGCCGGAGACGCCGAGAAATTCAAGGAGAGTCACGTGGTATATATACAAGAACAGTCTTTTGTTCGAAACGCGTAGGTGAGGACGTTTTTCCAAGATGGAATAAAGAAGCTTGAAATATCCGAGAAGAGTGCGGTGTTTTTTTAAATTTTTTTTTAAATTGCTCGAAATATATATATATATATATATATATGTATGTATATATATATTTATGCACTGAAAAAACTCCGTTATAGTTAGTTGTACTAACTGTAACTCTCGAGCCGCAATCCACTGGTGATGATGTCACATATTACATCATTCATGAAATGGTCAGTGACATCACTGATGACATCTCAAATGACATCACTGATGACATCATCCAGTGAATGTGGTTTGGTTTGTTATTTAAATATGTATTATATATATAGCAATCTGCATTGAAGAATGACTGGATATAAAAAAATCTGGATAAAGGATTTAGTAGCAGTGTGATTGACTGTTTACTTGAATAATTTATAGTGTCTCATTAAATATATTGGATAGTGACTAAACTTTGTGAATATCTGTATTACTTTGTCAATTGTTCTGTAAACTGCCGCACCAGTTGGTTACTACCTACGTGAAAATCTATATTACTTACTGATTAGTTAACTGAGTATTTGTATGGGAGAGTGAATGTGTGTGTGGGTCGCTGGGGGGTGTCCGACTGCCCAAAGATGTGTGAATAGTTGATTCAGTAGGTTTATGACATTAAGACTACATGTTATAACAATTGTTTGGGTGAGTTAATATCTTTATGGGTGTGGTAATGAGCAAATATATCTCTCAATGCTACATGTACAATAACGTACAAAAATAAAAGCCACTGTGTGTGACATTTGTTGTATATAAAGAAGTATACATATAACTAAGTGATTGCATCAGTAACTGTATGGTTAACTGTATACTTGTAATAGTGATTTGATAACACTAACTATGAGTTACTATCTAAGTGCTGTTTGTATAAGTGTTAGGGCTAGTGTTTTAGGGTTTAGGGTAGTGTAGTGGTGTTTGTGTACTGAACGGGTTGTGCTGGGGATAGATTTAGGGTAGTGCATTGGTCTTTGTGTAGAGTAGGGGGTCGTGTTGGTGGTAGATTTAGCGTTTAGGGTAGTACACTGGTGTTTGTGTAGTGTAGGGGGTCGTGCTGAGGGTAGTGTTTTAAGGTTTAGAATAGTGCAGTGGTTTTTGTCTACTGTAGGGGATAGTGTTTTAGGGTTTAAAGAAGTGCAGTGGTGTTTATGTACTATAGAAGTTCATGCTGGGAGTAGTGTTTTAAGGTTTGGGGTAGTGTAGTAGTGTTTGTGAAGTGTAGGGGTTGTGCTGGGGGTATGCATTAACATTATACTATGACCACCCAAAGCACAATTATCACTACTAACCACCAAAAGGTTCCAGGTGAAGTTATCAGCAGAATGCTAGGGAAACGTTTATCAATATTAAATGCTTCTAATTAAGTACATTTCAAATCATTACATGCAGTGTCCCACAAATGATATTACCACAACACTAAGTCTCCCCAACTTACATTTAAAGTGGATAAGCATGTTTCATGTGACAGACCCATAGGCCAACGCTGCAGCTTCCACATGCTTCAACACCCCCCACATACTCAGCAAGACCTTCAAATAGACCCACCCCCCGAATCAAGGAAGACCATCACCCAAGCACTCATCACCAGCAGGCTGGACTACGGGAACGCCCTCTTTACCGGAATCAACACATTTCTACTCCATAAACTTCAGACTGTCCAGAACACCGCAGCCAGACTCATCCTCAGCATCCCACAACAAGACCACAGTACCCAGCATAAACAAGCACTCTACTTGCTCCCCGTCGAAAAATGAGTGACCTTCAAGATGCTCACACACACCTATAAAGCGCTCCACAACACCAGACTCCAATACCTCAATCTCCTTTTACACCCCCAAAAGAAACCTCCACTCGGCTGACCAGGCCTTGGCCGAAATTCTCTGTATCCACAGAACCAGACAGGAGGCACACCCTTCTCCTACATCATGGCCAAGACTTGAAATGAACACCCCCTCAGCATCAGATGAACCCCCATACTGAAAGCATTCAGTAAGATCCATAAGACCTGGCTTTTTGAATCACCAAAGCTGCACACATCCCCCTCACATACTCCCCCAGCGCCTGTAAACACTCACAGGTGAGTACTGTGCTCTATACATCTCTAATTGATTAACTGATACACCACCACAGTGTGTGTTTGAGTGTTATCAACAGGCCATGCCATTCGTTTGGCTGTCTGTAACTCTTAAGGGTAGTGAAATGAGCAGTACTACCTTCTTTAATATACACAGAATCTCTGCGATTGTCTTGGTTTGGCTTCACCTCTGAGAGCTACTTTCAGAGTGCTGGTGAGCTACCAGTAGTTCCAGAGCTACTAGTTGGAGACCCCTGGTATGTATAGAGAGCGGGAAATTGTAGTCCTGAAGCACAAACTTGAAGGTTATTACACAACTACATGCATATTACATAGCACTTTGAATCACTCCATTCCCTAACGCCTGGCTCACTGCATGAGTACATGCTTACTGACTGAATGATTACATTAATATAAATAAAGACACTGGGTGAATTCTTAATTGGTTGATTTTTACTTTAGTGAATGAATTACTACATAGTACTGAATAACTCATTTTGAAATTGCAACAGCAGTCACACGGTGTTTGCTGGAGTATATAGATAATGACTGGGCCTAAAGCACAAGTGTGAAGCTGGTTACACCACTACATGCATAATGCATAGTAGTTTGAAGCAGTGCATACCCTAAAGCCTGGCTTACTGCAAGAGTGTACTTACTTATGTAACTGCAAACACATCAACAAACCAAATAATTCTCTCTCAATTTTGCCAAATGCACACTGATTCATAGTGTGATCCTAGAGAAATAACAGAAACCCTTGCAGTGTATAAAGAAATAATAAAAATATTAGATAAACAAATGTATTAAAACTCGCAGTAATGGAATTAAATAAATTAATAGTCGGATATAAATTAGAATACTCAAAGTTTAATACAGAGTATCTCTTGCACGGGATACAAGGAAAATAGGGGTTTAGGGTAATGAAGAATAATAAAAAAAGTTTTACAAAAAAAGGGAAGTTACTACAATGATAAGTCAAAAAAAGAAAATAGAAAATGAATGTTAATGCTTGTGTTAAAAAAAAGTAACCTATAGAAATGCTTTAATAAGAAGAACGAATTTAAATAAAGCATTTTAGAAATTATACGAAAGTTAAAAAGTATGGAAAGAGGCACGTTTACATAAACATGTGACGCACTAAAACAGAGGAAATGACACACCTGTCAACTGAAAAACGTGACTTAAAAGTGGGAAGAGCAATAAATTGATCCCATAGAGTGTTAAGTAACCAAAAAGTATATACACCACACCCGTGGGAAAATTATTTTCATTTCAGAGAATTAATACGGGCGAAGAAACTACGAGCAAGGTAATGATTCGGGGCAGCGGAAGCATCTTGAGAATATCTTTCATTTCCTCAGAGGGAACATATTGTTAATGTATATTTAAAAATACATAAAACATTATGTCCCTTCCAGAGGAGTTGGATGAATTTCGACGGATGAAGGAAAGAATATCGAAGAGAGGTAAATTATCTGAATGGGTATATGTTTGATATTTTTAAAAAAGAAAGCAAAAAAATTTAAATGATTATAGAATGTGGAATGATTAAGTTTCAGTGTAATATAATAACAAGTTGACTAAGCAACCATTACAAGAAATTTAAGTTAATTAACAAATTACTACGTGCAAAGTAATAATTTGGAGCGAAACCATCATCTTGAATTTATCCTTCATTTCCACAGAGGGATCTTATTGTTAATGTATATTTTAATTTATATATAACTTTATGATCCTTCAACTGGAGTTAAATAACTTTCAACAGAGGATTTCAAAACATAATAAATAATATTGTTTTTAGTATGCAAGTATTTCTTAATGATTGAAAAATGTAGTATAAATAAACTATCGACGAAAAAACGAAATACTTTGGAATAAAAGAGAATACTCTTTATCTTCTGGAGTGAAAATGGGCTAAAAGTATTTTTACTGAGTAGTGCTCCAATTTTCACTAGTGAAGAACAGGAGGATTATCTTCGTAAGCACTTTTTTTGAAAAAAATAATATAATTGTGGCTTCAAATGTTAATAATTCTTTACATTTTTAAAAATTATTGTTAAATGTAATATTGAAATGAAATGTACATAAAAAAAGATGAAGTAGTGAGGGACTGTTTGTCATAGCACTTCTATTCTACTTTATCTGAAAGTAAAAAAAGCTCAAACATTTAAATAAAAATGATGGGGCAACACTTATATAATGTAAACATAAGGAATGAGTGTTTATGATAAATATGATAATATAAAATAAATGTGGTCCAACACGTGATACCAATAATTGAAAAAAAGATTTTGCATTTCACCCATGTAATGAATATAAAAGACTCAATAAAATATTTTGAAAACTTGTGCATTTTTTTTTCAAGGATGGTTTGAAGAATTATACATTTAATGAAAGGACAACGTACTCCACACTAAAGGAGAAAAGTCAGCACAATTATGATCGAATAGAAAATAGAATAATATTTTTAAATACCTTCACAGTCAACAAACTCGTAAGCACAGTAGACAGTTTAAATTAAAAACACCCTACCACAACCGGGGGCATATTATCAAGGAGGGTTTGAAACGCATTGTAAAATAAAGTGCGTCACAAAATGGGCTACATACATGGTGAGTGTATCGTAACGTCACATAGTAAACACAAGCCAATCAACATTAGGATCAGGAAGGTAGAGTTAACCACACAACAGCCAATCAAAAGTTTTTCAAAATCTGCGCACGGAAAGGGATTGGTCGGTAATACGTCTTCTACACAACCAATGAAAAAGAGGTGTAGAAAGTTTCTGTTTTTAACATACGAGCAAATCAGATGACCTTGCAAGTACACGCAGCGAGAGGCAATTATTAAACATGACTTCCTTTCGCAAGACTCGAAAGTCTTCTTGCAGAATAAATACGCACTTATCTGCCAGACCCCATTTAATGATTAACCAGGCTCTCAAGCCTAAACACGTCGGAAATCATCTCCCGTCACTTTCTCTTCTTCCAGGTTCACCGTGAAAGTGCATGTCTCCTTCTCTTTTAACTCCTTTCTTTTTCATAGTAACTGTTACTCATCCAGTATCCAGCAAATACCCAACAGATGCAACCCCCTGGATTTGCAATAGTAATTGTTACTCATACACTATCCTACACATACTCTACAGATGCACCCTCCTAGTGTTAGAATGGTAATTGTTACCCCTACACTAACATGCACTTACCCTACAGATGCACACCCCAGGACTTAGAATAGTAATTGTTACCCCTACACTAACCTGCACTTATCCTACAGATGCCCCCTGCTCTCTCTTTCAAAATCAAACCAGATTTACAACACCCTTGCACCACTTTCGCGTCACTTTTCCCATCTTAAAAATAATGCGGGGAGCCGGCGAGACTGTGGAGACATTGTGTCTCCCCCACGATCCCCAACATTTTTTATAAAATACGGGGATACAGTCCCCGGGAATATTAGAAATTACTGATAAGGGTTATTTTTGCAGAAAAATAAAAGTCACGCACCCAGCGCAGCGCTCAGTGGTGTGCACGCGCTGGATGCACGACTCATAATCTGTAGGGTGCTCGACTCCAGCGCCTTTGCTGCACAACTTGTATACGTTTTAGAGCCAACATTACTTTTCCACATGGCGAGCTACTAAAATGCAGCTCCCCATGTGAAAAGGAAATCTCATTTACTTTTTGAAAGACAGAACAGATTTCCTTGCTATGGCAGGGCGGGATAGACACCTCAGGACACTGCAGGAACCGGCCCTCCCACACTACATAAAGCCCCGGGGAGTGGTGGTCCCGGGGGTTTGGAGACCTTACAGCCCCCCAACCATTTTTTTTAAGCCTCGCGACGTAACGGTGCCCTCGATTGCTCCAAGAGGGGGGCCACACAGTCCTCATCCCACAGTACATAAAGCCCCGGGGGTGGTGGTCCCCACGGCTTTGAGGACCTTCGACCCCTCCCTCCACCATTTTTTTCTTTTTAGCCCCAAGGGGTGACGATCCCGGGGGTGGTGGTCCCCACGGCTTTGGGGACCTTCGACCCCTCCCCCCACCATTTTTTTCTTTTTAGCCCCAAGGGGTGACGATCCCGGAGGCTGGGGGGCCTCTCTGGGCCCCACATAAAATGTAATAATTTTGCCCCCGGTATTTAACCACCCGTGGACGAATTATTAAAAAACTCAGTTTTATTTTATTTACGCCACACTCTGCGCACCCTACACGCACCTGCCTGTTTTTTTTTTTTAAATGTGGGCCCTGGGGGTCCTTCTGGGACCCCCTAAGCAGGTCTAGAGGGTAACATTATTTCTACCCTGCCCCCTTTCTCCGTTTTGCACACATATTCCACTGACTTCCTCAGCCTCGCTTTCTACCAAGGCACAAAATGGCTGCCAACAGTTTCTGGTTTTGAATGTTTACAACCACTTGATAACCAATAAGCATTCAGCGCGTGATCAGGACGGTGCGCTTATGGTACGACGACAATCCTCGCATCCTCCGTGGATCCACCGCGCCCATAGATATATAAATGACTTTATCTGTAATTTTCCAGGAACTACTGAACAGATTGACACCATATAAGCAAAAGGCACAAGTCAGAACTGAGGACTACCTCTTTCCAAAATTTGGCGTAATTCTGTTAAGCCGTTCGGGCTGTAGCTGTGGCTAAAGGTCCTATGGGAAATTGCATGGGGAAAACACGTTTTGGGACCTCCCTTTTTTCTCTGCCCCCACTTGACCAATCGCCCCGGAACTTTCAGGATAGGAGCGGACTAAAAGTTTGGAAAATTTCAAAAAGATTCTAGGTCCTAACTATAACTACCTACTGGCGACCGCCACTAGGTTATATATATATATAGGCTGGTGGGAGGAGCAGGTCCTCACCGTATTACACTCCACCGAGATTAGTAACCATGTGGTATGTTATCTTAGGTATATAGACGACATATTCATGGTGTGGAAGGGATCGAAAGGATGGGTCATTGCTATTTATTGAAGGCATGAACAACAATTCCATGAATTTGAACTTCACAGCTCACATTGACCAATATAAAATACAGTTCTTAGATGTAGAGGTGTATGTAGCTAACTGCAAACTCAACACTACATTACATAGGAAATCCACCGCAGGAAACATGACCCTTCACGCCACCAGCATGCACCCCAAACATACCATCATGGGAATTCCTTACGGTGAGATCCTTAGACTCAAAAGGATTTGCAGTTCTCCCTCTGACTATGAGCGTTGCCTATCAGAACTGTTAGCACGTTTGCGAGCCAGAGGGTATTCAGACACTATTTTAACCTGATGCGTGCGGGCGGAATTCAGCTGGCACGCTGAGAATTTGTAAATCCCATTATTCATGACGAGCTGGGCTCGTCATGAGCGTGCGAGGAGGCTACCTCATGACGAGCCCAGCTCGTCATGAGCGTCGAAGGGGTTAAACATGGCGGTGGAGAAATCTAAAATGAGATCCAGACACAGCCTTTTTCCTGAGGGTGAATTAGAACTCGATCAGGGAAGGATCTCACAAACCCATGAAGATTACCCCAGAATGATTACTGCATTTAGCAGTGAGGACAGAAAATTAACTGCCATATTTAAGAAGAATTGGCCTATTGTTTTCAGTGACCACGTTTTGAATACCAGACTACCAGCAAATCTTTCCATCACTTTTAGACGAGCTAGGAGCATGGGCTCAGCTTTAGACAAAGGAGCCCCTGAACTAAAAGCTAAAATTCCCTGGTTGAAACCTTCAAAAGGCTTCTTTAAATGTTCCAGCTGCCGCGCATGCAGGTTCGGAGTTAATACTCTGCATTATGTAACTCCTTTTGATGCCGAACCCAAAACCATCTCTGGCAATTTCAATTGCAAAACAGACTTTGCGGTGTATGTCCTGACGTGTACCTGTGGGCTAAGATATGTGGGTAGTACCAAGCTCCAGGTACACGTCAGGATCCTACAACACCTACGTGCGATACTTCATAATGATCCGGCCTACCCCGTAGCTCGCCATTTCAAACGAGCGCACAAGAATGATCTTGCTTGTTTGAAGTATTTTGTGATTGGAGCGATATCTCCACTCAAAAGAGGCGGGGATAGAGAGGCATTATTAAGGCAGTTGGAAACCAGGATGATTTTGGAACTCGATACCCTTTGGCCTAATGGATTGAATAACATTGATGAGATGCATCATTTCTTATAAATTCTATCCTATTACAACTATGGCCTTAGATGGTTACGCATGTCTGGTCCACTACACTTACTCCCTCTTAGTTAGGTTCCCTATTTCGAGGTTGAGAATGGAGGCTACCTTCCAACACTACTTTTTTCATTATCAAGGTGTATATTCTCTATGAAATTCTGTGACTATTTATTGGATTTATACATTTTTATATATATTTATATATTTATGTATACGTATATGAAATTGCTCGGTCTATGAATTGATCATTGTTGTGTATATATATATATATATTTTTGTACAGATTGGAATACATGAAATCCTTCAGCTTGTACATATATAAATCTCTCTGTATTTCTGCTTTTCTACTTTTCTACTTTTCTATTTTTCTATTTTTCCACTTTTCCATTTTTCTATTTTTCTAGTTGTGTACTAGGTTTAGGGCAGTATTTTAAAGATTTGTAAATATTGGATCTTGGAAAGAGCTTCTTGCATTGTGTATATATACGTATGTATAGTTTTGTATATATGTGTGTATATGGATAATGAAATGAAGTATTATGTAATTTTTTCAGGGTTTTACACTTTTTTGATAACTATTTTATACAATTTCTGGTGGTACGACTAATAATATCCATAAGAAATCATGTTTATCATATGATTTTGAGTGATCGGTAGAAATTTCAACATAGACATGATTTGTGGATCGCAGTATATATAGTTCGCTATATATATTTCATGGTACTGTATTGAATATTAGCCTTTCTCGTTTCCATGTATTTTCTTTCTTTGCTATTTGCACTTTACTATTCACTCTCACTTAGCACTTTACTATCTGCCTCCAATCAATAATCACATTTGTACTTCGTTCAGCACACTGTATATGCCTATTACTAAAGATACTTATTCTGTATTTATACAGTTAGAAGTGGGTCTAGAAATAGACTTATATTTTGAACTAGGTTGACAGTATCCGCATTACGGGTGTGAACATTAATTGTGGATTTATCCAGTAACATATTTAGAAGTCAAATTGTGATCCAAGGAATAAATAACGGCAGTATGTTTTCTCTTTTCACTAAAAATTAGGTCACATGACACATGACGTCACTGTGAGGGGTGTTTCCTTGTGGATTTGCATTTAAAAATAGCTTTGTGTTATGCATTCATGTTGCGGCGTGAGCAAGGGCATAACTTGCCAGAAACGCGTAGCTACTCTGTGCTTCAAATAAAATCTGCCGAAGCTGAATCATTGTGGTCCGTCTCCCTTTGTTTGCTGGTGTGTGCTCGAGGCCAGGCTGGGCCGGAGACGCCGAGAGAGATTCAAGGAGAGTCACGTGGTATATATATATATATATATATATATATATATATATATATATATATATATATATATATATATATCCTTTCACCAATCTCTTTCGAATCAAAAGATACTCGGACAGCTTCCTTCTGCAAAGAGTGATTTATTGCGGCAACAAACAACGCGTTTCGGCGATTAAGCCTTGATCACGTGATCAAGGCTTAATCGCCGAAACGCGTTGTTTGTTAAATCGCCGAAACGCGTTGTTTGTTGCCGCAATAAATCACTCTTTGCAGAAGGAAGGTGTCCGAGTATCTTTTGTTTCAAAAGAGATTGGTGAAAGGACGTTTTGGGACTTCCGGTGTCCCTGCTCGGACCGCCCGACGACAGCTTCTTCAATTTTACCGGAGATCGGTGGGAGAATATATATATACTGGAAGCGGTGAAACATTTTTTATCTAGAAGAACTGATGAATGTGATGCACATAATGTTATGTTGTTGGATATGTTGAATTTCTGTTTATCAAACAATATCTTTATGTTCAACAATTTGATTTATCGTCAGATTCAGGGTGTGGCAATGGGGGCCAGCTTTTCCCCAAGCTTCGCATGTTTGCACATGGGGGCTTGGGAGGAGCTGGTCCTCAGAACCGCATACCTGGAGGAAATGGAGGATAACATTATTGTTTGGTTTAGTTTCATTGACGATTTGTTTATTGTTTGGAGAGGCAGTGAGGATTCAGCTCAAAAATTCATTGCAAATATCAATGACAATGAATTAAATCTTAAATTCACTGCCACCCTCAGTCAAAGCACTGTAACCTTTTTGGACACTGAGATATATACAAAAAATGACAAACTACAAACTAGGATATTTCGGAAGAAAACGGCAGGGAACAGCAGTTTACACGCTGCTAGTGCCCACCCTAAGCACCTCATCGCCAGCATCCCCTATGGGGAAATGCTAAGAATGAAAAGAGGATGCAGTGATCCTATTGAATTGAAAAAAGCCCAAAGTGAGAGTGGGAGAAGATTTCTCGACAGGGGATATTCAACCAAGATAGTTGACAAAGCTATTATTAAATCAAATATGTTATCCAGGGATGAGTTACTAGAGGGCAATCCCCAGAATAGAGAGGATAAAGTAAAAAAAGATAAAAGTGACTTTAGAATCATAACGGGATTCAGTAGACAATCTAAGGACATCTATAAGATTGTCAATAAATATTGGCCCCTGGTAGTCAAAGATCCTATCATAGGTAGTGGAGAAGTGTGGCTCAGGGGTTAGAGGCGGCAGACCCGGAAACTGAGATCGGTCCTGGACCAGGGTTCAATTCCCCACCTCGGCGGGTCTTGGGCTAAAAATTCCACGGACTCGATAATTCTCGCCCCGGTGCCTCCTCGACTCACGGGTTCACACTCTGCGACTCTGGGCAATAGCTTGCTTAATCTCCACAACGGCCCCTCGCGGCGGGATGCCTGACTTTCACCTTGTGGACACCCTGCCAGGGGTTTCTCACAGGGGAATACCAGGACGGGTTCCCTAAGCAAGCGCCAGGATGCCCTTTGGGTGACAGGTTTGCGCTATATAAGTACACCTACATTTACATTTACATTTACAGGGAGTTGCCGGCTAGAGTTTCCCTAACTTACAGCAGGGCTCCATCCCTTAAAGATCAAATAGTGGATACCAACCCCGAACCTGTCAAAAAGAGCAATTGGTGGCAATAGAACAAAGGGTTTTATAAATGCAAGACATGCAAAGCGTGCACTCATGGTGTCAATACCAAAACATATAAAGACGGATTTAGTGATGCAGAGCATCCAATATCCCAGGTATTGACGTGTAAAACCGATCATGCGGTGTATGTCTTGCAATGCCCTTGCTCACTAAAGTACGTTGGTAGCACCAAACTTCCAGTACACCAACGAATTCTACAACACTTAAGAGCGATATCAAATGGGGACAACACTTACCCTGTAGCCCGCCACTATCGTGAAGTGCATCAAAGTAATAACAAATCATTAACGTACTTTGTGATAGACAGCATTAACACAAACAGACGGGGTGGTGACAGAGAATCAAAGTTGAGGAAACTTGAAACGAGATACATTCTCTTACTAAACACGAAGGCTCCAACAGGATTAAATATCACTGAAGATATGTACACTTGTTTACTTTAAATCTATTTGGTTCGATACAAATTAATTCAATGAACCAACTATGATTAAAATGATATATGGACCTGATTTATAACTATAACATCCTTTAAAAACATAGCCGTATCCCGGCTAGGATACAAGATGGTTTTACATGTTTAAATGGATGATAGTTCACTTCTTTTAATTTCAATTTGATATGAAGTCTTAAGAACCAAGTGGCGGCTGCCAGCTGATTAGAAAAAGATATAGGATTTGCATATGTTTGTTTATAAGTCAGTAATAATCTAGTATAAAGGTCCTTACTCCTTGGAAACTGATTTTATAAATACTGGCTTGTTTTAATATGTTATAGTATAGTTTGCACTATTTCACTTTATTATGGACTATGTTGATATTGAAGGCTAATAACTAATTTTGAATAATTGATTGAGATATGATGTTATACCATGAGACTATTTTGAGTTTGCACATATGATGAATTGTGATCATACTAGCGTCCTTGAGGGAAACCTCACCAGTAAGGAAGATATTTTATTTACATGGGATTGCGTTCCTGCAATAGTTTGCACAGATTGCTATGAAAGATGTTATTATAATATAATCATAGTGGCACTTTTTTGCACAATAGCGAGATTTTGCACATATTACATATGCACTTTAGCAGAAGCACTTTACACGTGAAAACATACGATTTTCATGTAAATATGTAAATATGTAAATATTCTACCTTAAAAGGGCGACAGAACAGTGAATAGAAGTTTTTTGTATTTGACAATCATTAGCAAACTCATATCTATCATATGTTTTAATTGATGTGGTATTCAATCATTGATCTCTACAATATTATGTGAAAGATAAATATTTTAAAATACTATGCCTTCAAAATTTTAACTATGCTTGATTGGATAAATATCCAGAAAGTAAAAGTATTTTTTCTATGTCCATTTTTAATACAAGCATGTGACCCACTTTTCACAACTGAAGCTGTCCCTTTAAAAGAACGGCTCATTATGTTGGACACTGTCATGTGAACAAGGCTCCTCGGAGCCGAAACGTCATGCGATGTGCTTGCACTAATTAAAATACTTGCACGAATTTGGACCGTGTCTGCGTCGATCTATGGTGTGTGGGGGACCCCTAACCTATGGAGACAGAGCGCTGTTCTACGGATATATATATATATATATATATTCTCGCTCCCAGGTTGTCCACCTTATGAGTAGCACGCGAGCAGCAGCTTTATTTATGTGTAGGTGAGGACGGGGATCCGCTTGTAGACGCCGCTCCGTAATGGATCTGCCCGACGCGTTTTTGAAGCTCCATCTGCTTCTCTTCAGGGGCTTTAACGGAAGCGGTCTGCGCACCCGCTACACTTCTCCAATTTCATATAACTCACCCGCCAATGGGAGGCTCCAATGAGACTTCTGGGAAGTGTAGTGCGGAAAGCACACAATCAAGTCCTGTATGGACTCCACGAGTGGGCCCGTCCTCGATCCCATGTACGGCTGCTACTTCACTGCCGTGACCCCCACGTTAACGGGGTGGTGCATACTCTGCGGCTGGACTGCCGCATATAGATTCTCGCTCCCAGGTTGTCCACCTTATGAGTAGCACGCGAGCAGCAGCTTTATTTATGTGTAGGTGAGGACGGGGATCCGCTTGTAGACGCCGCTCCGTAATGGATCTGCCCGACGCGTTTCGAAGCTCCATCTGCTTCTCTTCAGGGGCTTTAACGGAAGCGGTGTGCGCACCCGCTACACTTCTCCAATTTCATATAACTCACCCGCCAATGGGAGGCTCCAATGAGACTTCTGGGAAGTGTAGTGCGGAAAGCACACAATCAAGTCCTGTATGGACTCCACGAGTGGGCCCGTCCTCGATCCCATGTACGGCTGCTACTTCACTGCCGTGACCCCCACGTTAACGGGGTGGTGCATACTCTGCGGCTGGACTGCCGCATATAGATTCTCGCTCCCAGGTTGTCCACCTTATGAGTAGCACGCGAGCAGCAGCTTTATTTATGTGTAGGTGAGGACGGGGATCCGCTTGTAGACGCCGCTCCGTAATGGATCTGCCCGACGCGTTTCGAAGCTCCATCTGCTTCTCTTCAGGGGCTTTAACGGAAGCGGTGTGCGCACCCGCTACACTTCTCCAATTTCATATAACTCACCCGCCAATGGGAGGCTCCAATGAGACTTCTGGGAAGTGTAGTGCGGAAAGCACACAATCAAGTCCTGTATGGACTCCACGAGTGGGCCCGTCCTCGATCCCATGTACGGCTGCTACTTCACTGCCGTGACCCCCACGTTAACGGGGTGGTGCATACTCTGCGGCTGGACTGCCGCATATAGATTCTCGCTCCCAGGTTGTCCACCTTATGAGTAGCACGCGAGCAGCAGCTTTATTTATGTGTAGGTGAGGACGTCGCGTGCTACTCACATGGTGGACAACCTTGGAGCGTGAATCTATATGCGGCAGTCCAGCCGCAGAGTATGCACAACCCCGTTAACGTGGGGGTCACGGCAGTGAAGTAGCAGCCGTACATGGAATCGAGGACGGGCCCACTTGTGGAGTCCATACAGGACTTGATTGTGTGCTTTCCGTACTACACTTCCCAGAAGTCTCACTGGAGCCTCCCATCGACGGGTGAGTTATATGAAATTGGAGAAGTGTAGCGGGTGCGCACACCGCTTCCGTTAAAGCCCCTGAAGAGAAGCAGATGGAGCTTCGAAACGCGTCGGGCAGATCCATTTTGGAGCGGCGTCTACAAGCGGATCCCCGTCCTCACCTACACATAAATAAAGCTGCTGCTCGCGTGCTACTCACATGGTGGACAACCTTGGAGCGTGAATCTATATGCGGCAGTCCAGCCGCAGAGTATGCACCACCCCGTTAACGTGGGGGTCACGGCAGTGAAGTAGCAGCCGTACATGGAATCGAGGACGGGCCCACTTGTGGAGTCCATACAGGACTTGATTGTGTGCTTTCCGTACTACACTTCCCAGAAGTCTCACTGGAGCCTCCCATCGACGGGTGAGTTATATAATTGGAGAAGTGTAGCGGGTGCGCACACCGCTTCCGTTAAAGCCCCTGAAGAGAAGCAGATGGAGCTTCGAAACGCGTCGGGCAGATCCATTACGGAGCGGCGTCTACAAGCGGATCCCGTCCTCACCTACACATAAATAAAGCTGCTGCTCGCGTGCTACTCACATGGTGGACAACCTTGGAGCGTGAATCTATATGCGGCAGTCCAGCCGCAGAGTATGCACCACCCCGTTAACGTGGGGGTCACGGCAGTGAAGTAGCAGCCGTACATGGAATCGAGGACGGGCCCACTTGTGGAGTCCATACAGGACTTGATTGTGTGCTTTCCGTACTACACTTCCCAGAAGTCTCACTGGAGCCTCCCATCGACGGGTGAGTTATATAATTGGAGAAGTGTAGCGGGTGCGCACACCGCTTCCGTTAAAGCCCCTGAAGAGAAGCAGATGGAGCTTCGAAACGCGTCGGGCAGATCCATTATGGAGCGGCGTCTACAAGCGGATCCCCGTCCTCACCTACACATAAATAAAGCTGCTGCTCGCGTGCTACTCACATGGTGGACAACCTTGGAGCGTGAATCTATATGCGGCAGTCCAGCCGCAGAGTATGCACCACCCCGTTAACGTGGGGGTCACGGCAGTGAAGTAGCAGCCGTACATGGAATCGAGGACGGGCCCACTTGTGGAGTCCATACAGGACTTGATTGTGTGCTTTCCGTACTACACTTCCCAGAAGTCTCACTGGAGCCTCCCATCGACGGGTGAGTTATATAATTGGAGAAGTGTAGCGGGTGCGCACACCGCTTCCGTTAAAGCCCCTGAAGAGAAGCAGATGGAGCTTCGAAACGCGTCGGGCAGATCCATTACGGAGCGGCGTCTACAAGCGGATCCCCGTCCTCACCTACACATAAATAAAGCTGCTGCTCGCGTGCTACTCACATGGTGGACAACCTTGGAGCGTGAATCTATATGCGGCAGTCCAGCCGCAGAGTATGCACCACCCCGTTAACGTGGGGGTCACGGCAGTGAAGTAGCAGCCGTACATGGAATCGAGGACGGGCCCACTTGTGGAGTCCATACAGGACTTGATTGTGTGCTTTCCGTACTACACTTCCCAGAAGTCTCACTGGAGCCTCCCATCGACGGGTGAGTTATATAATTGGAGAAGTGTAGCGGGTGCGCACACCGCTTCCGTTAAAGCCCCTGAAGAGAAGCAGATGGAGCTTCGAAACGCGTCGGGCAGATCCATTACGGAGCGGCGTCTACAAGCGGATCCCCGTCCTCACCTACACATAAATAAAGCTGCTGCTCGCGTGCTACTCACATGGTGGACAACCTTGGAGCGTGAATCTATATGCGGCAGTCCAGCCGCAGAGTATGCACCACCCCGTTAACGTGGGGGTCACGGCAGTGAAGTAGCAGCCGTACATGGAATCGAGGACGGGCCCACTTGTGGAGTCCATACAGGACTTGATTGTGTGCTTTCCGTACTACACTTCCCAGAAGTCTCACTGGAGCCTCCCATCGACGGGTGAGTTATATAATTGGAGAAGTGTAGCGGGTGCGCACACCGCTTCCGTTAAAGCCCCTGAAGAGAAGCAGATGGAGCTTCGAAACGCGTCGGGCAGATCCATTACGGAGCGGCGTCTACAAGCGGATCCCCGTCCTCACCTACACATAAATAAAGCTGCTGCTCGCGTGCTACTCACATGGTGGACAACCTTGGAGCGTGAATCTATATGCGGCAGTCCAGCCGCAGAGTATGCACCACCCCGTTAACGTGGGGGTCACGGCAGTGAAGTAGCAGCCGTACATGGAATCGAGGACGGGCCCACTTGTGGAGTCCATACAGGACTTGATTGTGTGCTTTCCGTACTACACTTCCCAGAAGTCTCACTGGAGCCTCCCATCGACGGGTGAGTTATATAATTGGAGAAGTGTAGCGGGTGCGCACACCGCTTCCGTTAAAGCCCCTGAAGAGAAGCAGATGGAGCTTCGAAACGCGTCGGGCAGATCCATTACGGAGCGGCGTCTACAAGCGGATCCCCGTCCTCACCTACACATAAATAAAGCTGCTGCTCGCGTGCTACTCACATGGTGGACAACCTTGGAGCGTGAATCTATATGCGGCAGTCCAGCCGCAGAGTATGCACCACCCCGTTAACGTGGGGGTCACGGCAGTGAAGTAGCAGCCGTACATGGAATCGAGGACGGGCCCACTTGTGGAGTCCATACAGGACTTGATTGTGTGCTTTCCGTACTACACTTCCCAGAAGTCTCACTGGAGCCTCCCATCGACGGGTGAGTTATATAATTGGAGAAGTGTAGCGGGTGCGCACACCGCTTCCGTTAAAGCCCCTGAAGAGAAGCAGATGGAGCTTCGAAACGCGTCGGGCAGATCCATTACGGAGCGGCGTCTACAAGCGGATCCCCGTCCTCACCTACACATAAATAAAGCTGCTGCTCGCGTGCTACTCACATGGTGGACAACCTTGGAGCGTGAATCTATATGCGGCAGTCCAGCCGCAGAGTATGCACCACCCCGTTAACGTGGGGGTCACGGCAGTGAAGTAGCAGCCGTACATGGAATCGAGGACGGGCCCACTTGTGGAGTCCATACAGGACTTGATTGTGTGCTTTCCGTACTACACTTCCCAGAAGTCTCACTGGAGCCTCCCATCGACGGGTGAGTTATATAATTGGAGAAGTGTAGCGGGTGCGCACACCGCTTCCGTTAAAGCCCCTGAAGAGAAGCAGATGGAGCTTCGAAACGCGTCGGGCAGATCCATTACGGAGCGGCGTCTACAAGCGGATCCCCGTCCTCACCTACACATAAATAAAGCTGCTGCTCGCGTGCTACTCACATGGTGGACAACCTTGGAGCGTGAATCTATATGCGGCAGTCCAGCCGCAGAGTATGCACCACCCCGTTAACGTGGGGGTCACGGCAGTGAAGTAGCAGCCGTACATGGAATCGAGGACGGGCCCACTTGTGGAGTCCATACAGGACTTGATTGTGTGCTTTCCGTACTACACTTCCCAGAAGTCTCACTGGAGCCTCCCATCGACGGGTGAGTTATATAATTGGAGAAGTGTAGCGGGTGCGCACACCGCTTCCGTTAAAGCCCCTGAAGAGAAGCAGATGGAGCTTCGAAACGCGTCGGGCAGATCCATTACGGAGCGGCGTCTACAAGCGGATCCCCGTCCTCACCTACACATAAATAAAGCTGCTGCTCGCGTGCTACTCACATGGTGGACAACCTTGGAGCGTGAATCTATATGCGGCAGTCCAGCCGCAGAGTATGCACCACCCCGTTAACGTGGGGGTCACGGCAGTGAAGTAGCAGCCGTACATGGAATCGAGGACGGGCCCACTTGTGGAGTCCATACAGGACTTGATTGTGTGCTTTCCGTACTACACTTCCCAGAAGTCTCACTGGAGCCTCCCATCGACGGGTGAGTTATATAATTGGAGAAGTGTAGCGGGTGCGCACACCGCTTCCGTTAAAGCCCCTGAAGAGAAGCAGATGGAGCTTCGAAACGCGTCGGGCAGATCCATTACGGAGCGGCGTCTACAAGCGGATCCCCGTCCTCACCTACACATAAATAAAGCTGCTGCTCGCGTGCTACTCACATGGTGGACAACCTTGGAGCGTGAATCTATATGTGGCAGTCCAGCCGCAGAGTATGCACCACCCCGTTAACGTGGGGGTCACGGCAGTGAAGTAGCAGCCGTACATGGAATCGAGGACGGGCCCACTTGTGGAGTCCATACAGGACTTGATTGTGTGCTTTCCGTACTACACTTCCCAGAAGTCTCACTGGAGCCTCCCATCGACGGGTGAGTTATATAATTGGAGAAGTGTAGCGGGTGCGCACACCGCTTCCGTTAAAGCCCCTGAAGAGAAGCAGATGGAGCTTCGAAACGCGTCGGGCAGATCCATTACGGAGCGGCGTCTACAAGCGGATCCCCGTCCTCACCTACACATAAATAAAGCTGCTGCTCGCGTGCTACTCACATGGTGGACAACCTTGGAGCGTGAATCTATATGCGGCAGTCCAGCCGCAGAGTATGCACCACCCCGTTAACGTGGGGGTCACGGCAGTGAAGTAGCAGCCGTACATGGAATCGAGGACGGGCCCACTTGTGGAGTCCATACAGGACTTGATTGTGTGCTTTCCGTACTACACTTCCCAGAAGTCTCACTGGAGCCTCCCATCGACGGGTGAGTTATATAATTGGAGAAGTGTAGCGGGTGCGCACACCGCTTCCGTTAAAGCCCCTGAAGAGAAGCAGATGGAGCTTCGAAACGCGTCGGGCAGATCCATTACGGAGCGGCGTCTACAAGCGGATCCCGGTCCTCACCTACACATAAATAAAGCTGCTGCTCGCGTGCTACTCACATGGTGGACAACCTTGGAGCGTGAATCTATATGCGGCAGTCCAGCCGCAGAGTATGCACCACCCCGTTAACGTGGGGGTCACGGCAGTGAAGTAGCAGCCGTACATGGAATCGAGGACGGGCCCACTTGTGGAGTCCATACAGGACTTGATTGTGTGCTTTCCGTACTACACTTCCCAGAAGTCTCACTGGAGCCTCCCATCGACGGGTGAGTTATATAATTGGAGAAGTGTAGCGGGTGCGCACACCGCTTCCGTTAAAGCCCCTGAAGAGAAGCAGATGGAGCTTCGAAACGCGTCGGGCAGATCCATTACGGAGCGGCGTCTACAAGCGGATCCCCGTCCTCACCTACACATAAATAAAGCTGCTGCTCGCGTGCTACTCACATGGTGGACAACCTTGGAGCGTGAATCTATATGCGGCAGTCCAGCCGCAGAGTATGCACCACCCCGTTAACGTGGGGGTCACGGCAGTGAAGTAGCAGCCGTACATGGAATCGAGGACGGGCCCACTTGTGGAGTCCATACAGGACTTGATTGTGTGCTTTCCGTACTACACTTCCCAGAAGTCTCACTGGAGCCTCCCATCGACGGGTGAGTTATATAATTGGAGAAGTGTAGCGGGTGCGCACACCGCTTCCGTTAAAGCCCCTGAAGAGAAGCAGATGGAGCTTCGAAACGCGTCGGGCAGATCCATTACGGAGCGGCGTCTACAAGCGGATCCCCGTCCTCACCTACACATAAATAAAGCTGCTGCTCGCGTGCTACTCACATGGTGGACAACCTTGGAGCGTGAATCTATATGCGGCAGTCCAGCCGCAGAGTATGCACCACCCCGTTAACGTGGGGGTCACGGCAGTGAAGTAGCAGCCGTACATGGAATCGAGGACGGGCCCACTTGTGGAGTCCATACAGGACTTGATTGTGTGCTTTCCGTACTACACTTCCCAGAAGTCTCACTGGAGCCTCCCATCGACGGGTGAGTTATATAATTGGAGAAGTGTAGCGGGTGCGCACACCGCTTCCGTTAAAGCCCCTGAAGAGAAGCAGATGGCGCTTCGAAACGCGTCGGGCAGATCCATTACGGAGCGGCGTCTACAAGCGGATCCCCGTCCTCACCTACACATAAATAAAGCTGCTGCTCGCGTGCTACTCACATGGTGGACAACCTTGGAGCGTGAATCTATATGCGGCAGTCCAGCCGCAGAGTATGCACCACCCCGTTAACGTGGGGGTCACGGCAGTGAAGTAGCAGCCGTACATGGAATCGAGGACGGGCCCACTTGTGGAGTCCATACAGGACTTGATTGTGTGCTTTCCGTACTACACTTCCCAGAAGTCTCACTGGAGCCTCCCATCGACGGGTGAGTTATATAATTGGAGAAGTGTAGCGGGTGCGCACACCGCTTCCGTTAAAGCCCCTGAAGAGAAGCAGATGGAGCTTCGAAACGCGTCGGGCAGATCCATTACGGAGCGGCGTCTACAAGCGGATCCCCGTCCTCACCTACACATAAATAAAGCTGCTGCTCGCGTGCTACTCACATGGTGGACAACCTTGGAGCGTGAATATATATATATATATATATATATATATATATATACTCCCACTCTCTCGTCATGGAAAGAAACGAGCCGCACTTCTGCGATGAAGGTTAATCCTTTTATTTAATGATAAACTTGACGCGTTTCGGTCATACTTTGACCTTTTTCGAAGGTGAAGCCTTTAGCATCTACACACCACAATGCACATGCTGCCATTTATAATTTTTTAGCCTCCAGTGGCCGCTTTGATAGGATGTTTGCATTGCATGCTGGGGCTAGTAGTGTGTAACAAACATTGTTTTCATACCCTCCAGTGGGTGATGCACGTAAGTTCTTTGTTTGTTTTAGGTTTTTCTGTCCATGTATTAATAAAATCTTTTTTCGCTCACCGCTGCTCACTTGCACAACTATTTTTGAGTTTATATATATATTACCTACTAGCGGTCGCCAGTAGGTAGTTATAGTTAGGACCTAGTATCCATAGGAAATCCACAACATTCTATTTGAAATAACTTTGGCGCCAGTGGACAAATCTTCGTGAATTTCTCCAAGAAAATGGCCAGCTCGGTTCCGCTCCTTCCCTGAAAGTTTGGGGGTGATTCGTCTAGTGGGGGCGAATTTGAATGCTTTAAATACTGTGTCTGAATAACAGACACAGTATTCAAGATAACCTTGATGTTCCATGCTCTCACTATACACACAAAACTAGCGAGGCAGTTTACAAATCTAGCATACCAAATTATTCTCATATAATGTAAGAAAAGATGGGGGTCCCAAAACGTGTTTTCCCCATGCAATTTTCCATAGGGACCTTTAGCCAGGGCTACAGCCCGAACGGCTGAACGGAATTACACGAAATGTGGCAGAGAGGTAGAGCTCTGTTCGCAGATTGTGCTTTTTGTTAAATGGTGTAAATCCGTTCAGTAGTTTCTGAGAAAATTGCAAGTAAAATCATAGTGATATCTAGAGACGGAGTTCAGCACGCGTATGGAAATCTGTTCAATTACGAGCGCGAGCTGCATGCTGATTGGCTGTGAACTGTCTGTTAACACTTGAAACCAGGAAGTGTTGGCGGCCATCTTGTGCCTCGCTAGAACCGAGCCACAAGAAAACAGTAAAGCAAAGTTGAAAAATAAGGGAAGGGGTAGGCTACAAACATTCTGACCCTCTAGGCTTGCTCAGGGGATCGTACATGGATGTTTAGGCTCTATTTTTTATTTTTATTTTTTTAAAGGAAAATCGCGGCGCACGCGTATGGAAATACGTACAATTATGAGCAGGAGCTGCATCATGATTGGCTGTCAATACTCCAAAACAGGAAATGTTGGCAGCCATCTTGTTTGTCGCGAGAGCCGAGTCACAAGAAAACAGTAAAACAAAGTTGAGAAATAAGGAAATAAGGAAAGGGGGCAGGGTAGAAACATTCTGACCCTATAGTCTTGGTCAGGGGGTGGTATATGGATCTTTAGGTTCAATTTTTATTTTAAATAAAATAAAAAATGGCGGGGTACTCGTGCAGTACTTGTACGCGGTGGAAAAGGTGAAAACAATCTAGAAGTCCGTTTTGTTTATTAGGTCCCGGGGGGGCAAATTACGGGGGCAATTTTTAGAGCTATATTTCTATGACAGTGTGTAAAACTTTCCGTTTTTTTTCCTGCATCAGTTGTACTCTCTACGCATGCGCAGCCTTGTTTGCAAGTGCACTTTTTTTTCTTTTTCTTCAAGTTCGCCAAGCAAACCTCTCCTGATTTTAGGTATTAAATTTGCCGCTTTCTTTTCCCGGGTCATGTGTGTCATCCGGTGCTATACTTTTGTAATATATTAATAAACATATTGTATGTATATTTATTTGAAATGTAGTGTCGAGGCGCAAACGTTGATTACATACTCCGTCCAACCACCATTTTAGTGGTTTTTCTCCGTTATTTTTATTATACCTGTTACTTTCATTTTACCCTGTGTTATATGAGAATAATTTGGTATGCTAGATTTGTAAACTGCCTTGCTAGTTTTGTGTGTATAGTGAGAGCATGGAACATCAAGGTTATCTTGAATACTGTGTCTGTTAATCAGAATGATCCTCGCACGTTCGAGCCATAATACATACGGAGCTGTGGCCACCTCTGATAGTTGCACGTTTCATAATCCATTGTGGAGGCAAAGTTACACACAGTTGGAGAACATTTGTATCTTGACAGTTTGTGGAGCACTGAATGTGATCCACTACTGCTGAGTACCAGAGGTATGGGTCTGCCCATGTAATCCTATGAGACTTTCTGTAGTTATAAACTAATCTGCTAGGTAGGGAGTGTGAAATGTAGGTATATTTTAAATTTGTTTACCTTTAGCATTATAGGATGCTTTTTCCGTTTGTATTTCATAGAATAGTAACAATGCTGACAACCTTATTTCTGATAATATGTTTGGTTGTATTTTCTAAGGTACTGTGCATGAGATTATGGCGTTAGAAATAAACATTTCAAAGTTGCACATGTCTTTATTTACATCTTGTTTTGGACTGGTGTAAGACTATATTGAAAGAGTGTTTTTGTTATCCACTTCACTTCATGTAATCTAAGTCGCATGTTCTGGGTTGACTAGTCATTGGTGTTTTTGCTCTAGGGCGAAGAACCAATGAGTCACTGATAGCTGGTTTGGTAGGGGGTTTGTGTAGTAAGGTGGGTTTTGGTACACCATAATTCACTGATGTCCTAAGTCTTTATGCACAGTTCTGTATATGAGCAGAATTCCTGGAACAGTAGTTACAACAAAAAGGCTCGATAAAGGGCTTTCACTTTGAATATGAATATAAAATAGAAGAATAGTTGATAAGCACAGCTAAGGAATGCAGCAATTAGATGTGTGTATGTGTGGATGATGTGTAGATTGAGTGGAAGATGAAAAACATGAAAAATAAGAAAGGTTGGAGAGACGCTAACTACCTACTGCATTGTGAGTGAAGTGGATCTTTGGATTTCCAGGTCATTACACAGATAGGGCGTTGGATTCCGCAGTGGGAGCAAGAGAAACTAGTACAACAACTAAAGAAGAAAGCTAGTGCATAAAGTACACACATTTGGGCAGATTTACAAGGTTGTGGGAAAAATGATGCAAAAGTGGCGCAAGGGGCTTGTAAACCTGTCGCAGTGTGTGGTAGAAAAGACGCAAGAAAGGACAGAAGTGTGCAAATTACCCACTGCTATTCACGGGTAGTAGTTAACAAGAAGGCTAAATAAAGGGCCTGCACTTTGAATTGGAATTAAAGAAGAAGAATTGATAAGCTTAGGCAAGAATGGTAGCAAGTAGGTGTGTGTATTTGTGGTTGTTGTGTTCATTGAGTGGAAGATGACTAAGGTGGAAAATTAGAGAGGTTGCAGAGATGCAAACTTTCCATTTCTTTGTAAAGGAAGTGGGTGCTTAGTTTTCCAGTGCATATATATATTCACTGAAAAAAACATAGGTTTCAGGCACGTTATAGTTAAGAATTAGCATTTAAAAAACCTTAGAAATTCACTGAAAAAACCATAGGTTTCAGCCACGTTATAGTTAGGAATTAGCATTTAAAACACCTTAGAAATTCACTGAAAAAACCATAGGTTTCACCCATGTTATATTTAGCTGGACATTTCTCTCATACAAAACCTTTGAAATTCCTCCGTTATAGTTAGCTCAGCTAACTATAACTCGCGCGCCCGTAATGCACTGCTGATGACGTCACATATTACATTACTCATGATGACATGGTCAGTGACATTACTGATGACATCACTGATGACATCTCAAATGACATCCCTGATGACATCACTGATGACATCATCTTACTGTAATATAACCTTTGATACACACGATCAAAAATAGAAACTAAAATTTTCAAAAAAATGGAGATACCAATTCCAGTTAGAACAACAAATTGAGAAATCCCCAAATCTACATACACATCCACTCATTCACCAACAGTTCTATATTGTCACTCATACATTACTCACTCATCATATGTACTCATACACCTATATATCCTGTTATACACCGACACTCATCTATAGAGTTACTCACACACATACTAACACATGCAAATAAACTATCAAATATCCATTTACTTGCATATACAGCTATACACCCACCACTACACTAACTTCTACAGAATCGTAGACATACTTACTCTCTTAAACAATCACTTATAGAAACACATAATTATTTATACAGGAAGTCTTAGAATCTCTTGCTCTCAGATATACTCAATTATATACATCAATACTCACATATACTAGTATAAAACATATGTAGTTACTCATAAAGATACTATTGAGACAGTCATTCACTCACTAACACACCCATACACACACTCATCCACCCATACAGTCCTGCACACATACTGTCTTCAAAACACATACAAACAGTGAGTCAGTCATTCATGCATCTGTGCACTAAGTAATACTCCCCACCGAACCGTACAAACATTCATTTTGGTACTCAAAAAACCAACTAATAACCCATATACACACTCATGTAGCTACTCGCCAACCCATGCAGCCACTTATATACAAAGTGAGACACTGATAAAAATATTTAAAGATTTAAAGATTACTCGCTAGTACACCTATTCACTAGGATATACTTAATAAGTCAGTTATACAATCAATTTTACAAAAAAACATCCATTTAGACACGTATTTACCCAGTTATTCTTCCATCGACCTTTAGATATACATATATAAAAAAATTTTTTTTTCAGAAAGACACACATTCACTGGATGATGTCATCAGTGATGTCATCAGGGATGTCATTTGAGATGTCATCAGTGATGTCACTAACCATGTCATGAGTGATGTAATATGTGACGTCATCAACAGTGCATTGCGGGCGCGCGTTATAGTTAGCTGAGCTAACTATAACAGAGGAATTTCAAAGGTTTTGTATGAGAGAAATGTCCAGCTAACTATAACATGGGTAAAACCTTCAGAATATATATATATATATATATATATATATATATATATATATATATATATATATATATATATATATATATATATATATATATATATATATCCCCACAACTTTCCAACTTGTCCACGTTAGAAACAGGCGAGCACACTGGAATCCGATTAGAAAATTCTTTATTATGCAAACCCCCCGTCACCCCTGACAGACGCGTTTCGCTACTCTAGCTTCGTCAGTGTCAGTTTGTCAGTGAAAAAACGCGCCGTTTTAAAGTGATTGGCCCTTACACAAATCATTGAAATCAAAAAGGTATTCAATCGCCAACGTGGCGGCTATTTTGTAGTATATAATTTTACAATACATTTAGCTTTTGAAACCAGGCGCTGTTCTATATAAAGTGCTTAAGTGCTCATTAAAAACATATTGACTGACAAACATTTCATCAATAGCTTTACACATCAAATTAAAGCATTTCCAATGGATTTTCACAAGGCAAATTATGAAAGTCAAGAAGTATCATGTTTGTTTACTGACTTCTATTTTTATACTCTATGAGGGATGTATTCCCAGTGGATCAATCTTATGTTCCACTCAACCTTCAAATAATAATTGCCCCGTGTCTGTCCTGTTTTTTAGCCCTGTATGGGCATATATTTGTTTTTGTTTGCTCATTTCTAAGTAATAACGGACTGTACACATTATTAGTACTTAGGGAGTTCTATATTTCATTTTCGTTCATATTGGAGTATCAGTGTTTCCGGTACTTATTACATGATCCCATGTATTTATCCTCTAGAGGTGGACCCACATTTCCTCATCATTATTCAAACCCCATGGAGTCATAGTTTTTAAATCAATTATATATTTAGACTCCAGGATTCTAAGTGCCTTTTCCCTGTTTCCTCCACGTTCTTGTCTCTCGACTTGATCTATACAATAGAATCTTAGTAAATCTCTGTTACTCTGATGACATTCAGAAAAATGGCGTGCTACCGGGTAAGATTTATCTTTATTGGTAACCGCACGCATGTGTTCTAAGATCCTAAGTTTAGTGGGGTTGATGGTGCTCCCTATGTATCTCTTCTTACAGGGGCATTCTAGGCAATAAATAGTGAATTCAGAGTTGCAATTTAGCAGTTTGGTGATTGATTTTTCTGTTGGGTCTCCCTTCCCCAGTTCTCTTTGGGTACTCCAAAGTTTTCCTACTCCCTTTACAGGCTTTACAGTGGAGGCAAGGATAAAACCCTTTCAGGGCAGACATAGTTGCAGGTTTTGTTGTTTTAGCTGAGAAATGGCTGTGGACAAGGTGGTCTGATAATGATTGGTAGCGTTGGTAAGTTACCAGAGGTTGTTCCGTTAGATGTTTCTTAAGAACGCTGTCAGTTTTTAGAATGTGCCAATGTTTTTTCAAGATATGAATCAGACCACCAGATTTTGTATTGTATCTGGTGATCATTCTCACATCATTCGAATATCCCCTGACAAGGAATCTGTTCTTGGCCTCAGATTTTGCTTGATGGAAATCAGTTTCCAAAGAGCAGTTCCTTTTTAGGCGTAATAGCTCACCATAGGGAACATTTTTCACCAGACTGCACGGATGGTAACTAGCTGCATGCAAAATAGCATTGCCTGCAGTCGGCTTTCTGTAGAGTTTTGTTTGGAGTGTGTTGTTTTTTACATAAATCTCTAAGTCCAAATAGCAAATGTTCGTGGCACTTATGGTGCTAGTGAACTTCAAATTTTTGGCATTATCATTAAGTTCAGTGATGTAATCCTCAGCCGAGGTCCGATCACCGCGCCAAATGATAAAAAGGTCATCTATGTACCTTGCCCACATTAAAATGTTATCAGTCCAGATCTCATTTTGTTCTGCCCAAGCATCGTGCTTCTCCCACCAGCCAACGAATAAATTCGCGTAGCTGGGGGAGAAGCACGAGCCCATAGAGGTCCCTCTTGTTTGTTTATATAATTGATTAGAGAATAAGAAGATGTTATGGTACAAACAGAAACGTATCATTTCAAGTAACATTGCACTATGGGTTCTGTATTTTTCCAATTTTTTGGCCAAAAACCACTCAATTGCCTCCAGGCCTTTTTCATGGTCTATACAGGTATAGAGATTGACCACATCTAGTGTGATCAATAACAAATTTTCTTCCCAGGCGATGTTGTCCATGATGCGGAGAAAGTCTTGTGTATCTCTCACGTAAGATGGGAGATCTTTAACAAAAGGCGCGAGATACTGATCTATGAATCTAGACGTGTTTTCCAACAAACTCTCGATCGAAGATACGATCAGGCGTCCGGGCGGCTCTTGGCGTGCTTGTGGATTTTGGGAAGGTGATAAAAGGTGGGAATAACAGGTGAGTCACAATGTAAATATCGGAATTCATCTTCATTAAGCATGCCCTCCTTTTTCCATTCACATAGCATCCTTTGGTATTTCGTGATACTAGTAGCATATTCAGATCTCTGGATGGAGACATAGCACTCTTTATCTTTAAGTTGTTTTAGTGCTTCCTGTTCATAATGTTCTTTGCTGAAAATCACGATATTTCCACCCTTATCTGAGGGTTTTATTTCAAAAGTCTTGTCCTCTTTAAGAGATTTTATTGCTTCCCACTCTTTCCTTGAAATATTGGATTTCATGTTTATTTTTTCTCTTGATAATTTCTCCAAGTCCTCAAGTACTGCCTCATTGAAAACATCTATTGCATCATGTGGTGCAATGGGTAGTTTTCTCGATTTATTCTTCATGTTGCTAGGATCTCGTGTTTGTCGAATAGGTACATTCGTAAGTTGTGTGTTTGCTGCTTCATTGAGAATTTCTTGTGTCGGAGTTAGCAGCATACTTGCCAGAGAGTTAGGATCTAGAATCTCTTGTTCATCTTTCTCATTTTGTATCGATGTTGTGCCTGGCTCGTCTTTTGGATGTAAGAAGAAGAAGAAAAAAAAAATATATATATATATATATATATATATATATATATATATATATATATATATATATATATATATATATATATATATATATATATATATATTATACTACCAGTCCCAATTCCTCTCCGAATTGGCAATCCACGCCGGCGGACACCAATATATATATATAGTATCCACGAACTGCAAGCCGTGTTGAAACTCTAGAAGGGGGTGTGGCGACCCATAACCAATGGGATGGTGGCAGGGTGATTTTAAACGAGTGACTGTGTCTCCAGCTAACATTTGATGGCAACTGAGGAAGGCCACAACTTGGCCGAAATTTATCTTGCCGGATTTCAAATAAAGTGCTTCCATCAGTGTCTCCGGTGTGGCCTCTGCTTCTTCTAAGGTGGGAGGAGTTGCAGTGATATATATATATATATATATATATATATATATATATATATATATATATATATATATATATATATATATATATATATATATATATATATATATATATATATATATATATATATTACCTACTGGCGGTCGCCAGTAGGTATATATAGTTAGGATTTTTTCTCTATGGGATTTTTGAAAATTCTATGTCTAATAACTTTGGCGTTTGTGGACGGAATTGGCTGAAATTTTCAGGAAAATGGAACATTTTGTTTCTGAGCAGCCCCTGAAAATTTGGGGGGGGGTTTGTCAATGGGGGGCCGAGAAAAAAGGGGGGTCCCAAAACGCGTTTTTCCCATGTTAATTTCCATAGGGCGGTTGGCCTCACTTTTAGCCCGAACGGCTGAATGGATTTGCACGAAACTTGGCAAAATTGTAGGGACCGGTAGCCCGATGTGCCTTTGCTAGGTCTCAATATATGTGCTCCAGTGGATTTTGAGAAATTAACGTTCAAAAAAACATATATATCTGTGACAGCGTCCCGGGTAGCACTCCGTTTCGCGTACTTTTCACGTTACGGAGCTTTGCGAAGCGAAGCTGATTGGCTCTCCGGTGTCTGTAAACATTCCAAACAGTCCGTAGCGGCCGCCATCTTGTCTCTCGGTAGGATCGAGAGACAAGAGGAGACCAAAGCGAAGGGGCAAATGACCATAAGGGGGCATAGTAGATCCTCCCTGACCCCCTAGGTTTTTTTTTTTTTTAATTTAATATTTTTATTAAGATATTTTGCAATTATATACAGGGCACGCCAAAATTAATGAAAACAAGAAAAAAAAGAAAAATCAGTGCATAACATTGAGGAAAAACAGGCAATAAAACATCAACAGGCGAGGTAGAGAAATCCAGTTAAGGCATAGAATTAAGGTACTTTGATCCAAAATGTTATTCCAAATTATATTGCCTGCGTGTAAACAAGCATAAATCTCCTTTCCTCATGTTTCCACACAGTCAAATAAATATTCCCCATTATAACCTACATACTCATTTATATCTCACGTATGAACCTCATTTAACCATATTTCATACAGCCCTCCATGTTTAAACTGTTAAATCATCTCTCCACCTCGTTATAGGATCCCAAATTCTCTTACCCAGCTTCCTTCCCCTTTTTCCTTTCCTTGCGTAAATCTCTTTCTCCACATTGTACGTTATTAAAAGCTTAGCCAGCCATTTATGAAATGTAGGTGGTATAGGGTCAATCCATGCTGAGGCTATACATAATCTCAAAACAGACATTGCAACAAATAAGAATTCTCTCCCACAGAGCACTTCTCTCTTTTCGTATTATAAATTTTAGCTGCTTTGCTAGCGATTTCACCCTCTGCCTCTCCTTTTACTTTCACTAGTTCAATCCAGGCCTTTTCCAAATCCCTTCCCGACAAAACACTATTTTCTAAGTTCTCCTCTGCCTTAAGAACCTTCTGAGCTAATTCTGAATTCTTCAGCCGGTGTCTGTAAACATTCCAAACAGTCCGTAGCGGCCGCCATCTTGTCTCTCGGTAGGATCGAGAGACAAGAGGAGGCCAAAGCGAAGGGGCAAATGACCATAAGGGGGCATAGTAGATCCTCCCTGACCCCCTAGGTTTGATGTGGAGGCTTTAAAAGGGCCCCGCGGGGCAAAAAAAACCAAAACGTTTTTTTTTCGTGGGGTGCGCCCGGTACGCGTAACGGAAAGCGGACTGGGGAGCGTACTACAAGGAAACAAGAATGATTGACTTTTAACTTATTGTATGTTTATAGACTTTTTTTTTTTTTTTTTTGTTTTTTGCTGAGTGACGTCTCGGCCTATCTCCACGGGATGCAGTCCCTACCATCTCGGCGCTTAAGCCCAGGGGGACCGGTAGTGTGGGAGAGATAACGTCTGTTAATGTTCGATTCGAAGGAAATCAGGAAGTGTTGATAAACATTGTCTGCGCCATCTTGCCTTTTTTCAAATGCCACACTTTTGTCGTGCACGGCAGCCATTTTAGATGCCTTGACCAGACCCACTCTCTGCACGCTGTCGATCCTTAGCATGGCTCCCCACCCTCGCAAGCATCTCCCCCAGGCACTGGTCACCCCCGCTCTCTGTCTTATGCATGGGCAATAAACCTCCCCCCATCTGCGCTGCTCTTCCCTGAGAATCACACCCTGTGCCCGCCCGACACCTCCCTTACGCCCTATTCACTACCGCACCCTCTGACACTCCTCTTCCTCTGTGTCCGATTGTCCAGGCCGGTCCCAGGCTATCACCTAGCCCTGCAGATGTAGTTTATCGCCCCAGCTGTAAAGAATCACCCCTCTTCAAAGGAGTTACAGTAGATCAAGGCCCCCACCCGATGAGATCCGTCACACCACACGCGTTCCTACTATCTGAAAACCATCCTGTATTGTGATTGGGGAGGGGACCGAGCCTGAAGCGGAAGATTCCAGGGATGCCTCTTTGTACATCAAAGTTTTTACAATTATGTGTCACATAAAAAATATATAGCACTCCAACAAAGTAGTAGGATTATAAAACTTTAATAACTTATAAATATATACAACGCAACAAAAACAGTAAATACATTTAAACATTTTTTTGAAAAAAGAAGCAACAATGGTCAGTAGCTGTGTTTTGTGCGAATAGTCCCAAGGCAACACAACGTGCTGAGTTCTGGACGGCACCCAGGTGATGTTACCTGGGTGCCGCACTGGTTTTTGGTATCCTACAATGCAGCTCCGAAAAACGGCATGGGGCGTCCCGGGGGGTGCGGGGGGAGGCCTCGTCAGTAGCGGTCTGTTGTGCGAATAGTCCCAAGGCAGCAGAACGCGCTGAGATGTGGATGGCACCCAGGTGATGTCCAGTAAGTTGCCGCACTGGTTTTGGTATCCTACAATGCTGCTCCGAATAACGGCGTGGGGCGCCCAGGGGGGGGGGGGGGGGGGTGAGGCGGCGTGAACGGGCCTCCCCAGGTGGAGGCTCGTCTGCTGTAGTCGGGCGCCCCTTTACCGTTTCAGTTGCCATTCCGCCCGCTTTTGGTACACTGTGCCAAAATCCGCCATTCAGCTGAGTTGCGCCCACTCTTGCGGTGCAGCGATAGGCGGCTGCCACAGGACTCTCAAAATGGCGGCAGGCTCTTTCCTTTTTGGGCCTGGTCCACTGAAATGGCCCTGGGACACCTTGGAACTCGGACGCTTGTCTGCTAGGTCTTGGACCCCATTCTCGAAAGCGTCCCCTCAGCCTTGAAGATTCTACAAAAGTCTTGGGGGCCCCCGACTCCTGCAGGCTTCCGGTGGGGAGCGGCTGCCATGATTGCTCACGGAATGACCACGACGGAGCCACGAGATGGTGATGCTTTCATGCTGTGTGAGAGTCCTCTGTGTTGGTCAAAGTGTCCGACCAAAATATGGCTCAATCAAATTGTCAACAGTGGACTGAAAAATACCGCTATAGTACTTCTTGAGTTACATCACAATAAAAAAACATCTTTTTGTTATGTTATAATCAATTTTGACCGTTTGTAACAGAAAGTATCACCTTACTTTGCTCAAGTATAATATCATGGTTGGCTTACCCATGGTGGTGTACCCATATGTGTTACAATATTATTAAAACATATACATTACATAAATTCAGGGAGACTACATGTTAATTTACAAATGTGAATAAAGTTCTTCGTCATTGTTCATCCCATGAGGTAAGATACTTCCAGCCTGTAGAACCAAACGTGATTCTTGCCTTTGTAAAGAGGATAAGACAATTGCCTCCCCTTTGGTGTTTAGGGATCGTGTCTAACCCAAAAAACCTAGCCTGGGTACAGTCAACTGTGTGACTGTCATGAAAGTGTTTCGCTGTACTGTAACTAAAGTCTCTATTGGTAATGGCGCTCTAATGTTCTAAAATACTTTTTTTTACAGACAAAGTCATAGAGCCTATGTACCATTTATTACAAAGGGCTGGTGATAGCAAATAGCATACGCTACAAAGTGAGTGCCACAGGTGATCAATTTCGGAATTTTCCATATTTTTTAAGTTCTTTGGAGGGTGACCTCATTGGCATTGTTACTATGTCTACAGGCTTTGCAGAGTCCACATCTGCAGAAACCCTTCACTTGTCTTAACCAGTTGGATTCCTGTGGAAGAAGATTGCTTTGTACTAGCATATTCTGGAGTGAAAGGTTCCCTTGGTAAGTAAGGAAGGGAGTCATTCCTATCTTATTCCTAAGAAAGGGATCCTGTCTTAGAATGCCCCATCTTTGTTTTAAGATTTTTCTTAGCTGTCTTGCTTGACTCCTGAATTTAGTGATTAATTTGATAGGGTCATCTTGTCCTTTGTTCCGGACTTTAGGGCAAGATAACTTAAAGAGCACGTCATCCCTGTTTATGGTTTCTGCTTTTTTGTTCACTTGTTTTATAGCTTTGTGTGGGTAAATTCTGGCCTGTAGCCTATCCATAATATCATTTTTAGTTTTTTGGTAAGACTCTTCTGAGCTACAATTACGTTTGGCTTGGAGTAACTCACTTTAAGGAATACTCCACCTGAAGCTAGGTGGGTGGCAGCGTAAAGCATGCAAAATGGAATAACCTGCTCTTTCTTTCCTGTAAAGTTCAGTATGAATTGTCAGATTATCAATCACTAGATTGAGATTAAAAAAAAATCAATACTTTGCTGGCTATGGAGCACAGTGAACCTTGAGTTCATGTTCTTATTATTAAGGGCTGTCACAAACATCTTCAGATCAGGTTCAGTACCCTCCCACACAAAAAAGATGTTGTCAATATATCTGAGCCATAGATTCACGTTGTTGAGCCAACGCTATGTTTCTCCTCTCCAGAGCACCTGCTTCTCTCACCAGCCCACCAACAGATTGGCATAACTGGGGGCATAGCAAGTGCCCATGGAGGTCCATTGTAGCTGTTTAAAATACTCATTTTCAAACATAAACACATTTTTTTAAGACATGTTTCATTCATGCTTAAAATCATGTGTGTGTACTTTAGTAAGTGGATACTTCGTGTTTTAAAAAAATACTTACAAGCCTCTAATCCATCAGTGTGTTTAATGCTCGTGCATAAGCTTTCTACATGGAGGCACACTAGCCAATGATTGAAGTCAGATATAAATTTTGTATTTTCTGTAGAATGTCTTTGGTGTCTCTTATATATGAGTTAAGAACTTTAACAAAAGAGAACAAAAAGTAATCAACAAATATAGAAGTGTTCTCCAATAAGCTGTTCTTGGATGAGACAATTGGTCTCCCAGGGGGCTCAAGAGTATTCTTGTGTGTTTTAGGTACTAAGTACAATGTGGGTGTTTCATTGCATAGGAACCCGTCTTTTTTCCATATTGAACAACTTTGTCAAGCCAACCTAGTATCATAGTGAAATATTTGTCACATAGATTTGTCCGATACGACTTATACACTCTAGAGTAGTAGGTAGTATCATTCAGTTGGCGATGAGCTTCCTTAACATACATCTTCCGAGTAATGAGCACAACAGTCTCACCTTTATCGGATGGTAGTGAACAGTGGGACTGCCTCCCACTGTTCGCTAGTCATGTTTCTGCTATGTGGTGTCTTGCCAATGAGACTCAAAAGATCCTGAAACACCATGTCACAAAACATGTCTATATTATCTTTAGGTGTCTATGGTATGTATTTTTAGGGTGTCCTGTATCTGGTCTCATCTGATTCACCTATGTGTACCCCATACCTGTTATGAAGTTCAATGAGTTGGGTTGGTTAAAGGGATCCTGACACTCACTTATAACGCAGGCTTGACTTTGGTGACTAAGATCTTCCATTATACGTAATGCAGAGATATCTTCAAGTGCTAAGTTTGGCATAACTACAGATGGTCTATTGAGAGTTTGTTGGGATGTGCCTTTCTCTTGTAGTGCAAGTAATTTGAACAATTGTAATTTACACTCAAATTTGTATATGTCAATTTGTATTTGTGCATAAGCGAGTGACATAGCTGGACAGGAAGATAAACCCAATTTAAGCACATTCTCTTTATTCTTCGATATTGTTTTATCAGAGAGATTTATTACCGTTAATTGTTGTACTGTCTCAGCCATTATGATTTTTCAATCCCTGGCCATGTGTTACCATTCTAGTGGTGCTGTTGCTTCGTTCCTCGGCATTGTCTTCTTTGTTTTTGCCTTTTCCTCCTCGCCCCCTTCCTTTGGGCTTCCTTCCAATCAATAGTTGGTTGTTTTGTTGAAGAAGGTGAAATTCCTCAGAAAAATAAATTTTATCTCTTGCAGCTGATGATGAGGTGTCTGTAGATACCTGATCAGAACTCAGTTTTGGGCTAGATTCCCATCTGCCCCTTTCCATGACTTCGAGGGCTTCTTCTCTCACCAGTTCTGTTCTTGCCTTGTCAAATTTCTTTACGAATCTGAACTGTCGCATAGTCTCGTTCATCTTGTAAAAATTGACGTTTTGTCGCGATAATTTATTTTTCATAAATTTTGATTCTTTCGTCCACTTGCTTCAGGACTTTTTTTGTTTCTTCTTGATCTCGTTCCTTCTTAAACTCATCAATTAAATTCTGCATTTACAACATCAGTTCTTTGTGGTCATCCCAGGCATAGCATTATAATGTGAAGCATCCTTTTAGAACAGGCGTTGGTGTTGTACGTCCCTTCTCTTAACACTTGAGGTTACGGGACGGCCAACATAGGTATTATGAAAATTTGTAGTCCTCTTGGTATACATATAAATATATATATATATATATATATATATATATATATATATATATATATATATATATATATATATATATATATATATAACCTACTTGCAGTCGCCAGTAGGTAGATATAGTTAGGACCTTGTTTCCATAGGAAATCCACAACATTCTATTTGGAATAACTTTGGCGCCGGTTGATGAATCTTCGCGAATTTCTCAAAGAAGATGGCCCGCTCCGTCAGAGATGACTAATTAGTGTTGCCGCCCACAAGCACAATAAATGCTCTGTTCAACTCTACCAGTGCCTCGGCCATGTTTTTGTTTGCTGGTTGCAATTGTGCGGGATGCTTTGTGCCCGTATTTTGCCTGAGGCTGCCCTGCAGAGTCATGAGCTCCCGCTCACGAAGAAAACTGTGTGTGGATGTTTTCGAAGGGAGACTGATCCGCTCCGTTTCTGGGATTTCCCAAAGATACACTTGTTTGAAAAGGAAAGGAGCAAGGGAACCAAGACGGATATTTCATCGCTTCTTGAGAAGTTGCAATGGGGCATTTGCTAAGGTATTGTGGCGACACGCATAAGCATCGATGTACGAACAATTGAACTCTGAGAATGGTACTTACCGATATGATGCATTATGGGACTGAGATGCCAGTAATACCTCTATGAATAAAGCTATGCAGCTGAAACGCGTCAGAGATGACTAATTAGTGTTGCCGCCCACAAGCACAATAAATGCTCTGTTCAACTCCACCAGTGCCTCGGCCATGTTTTTGTTTGCTGGTTGCAATTGTGCGGGATGCTTTGTGCCCGTATTTTGCCTGAGGCTGCCCTGCAGGGTCATGAGCTCCCGCTCACGAAGAAAACTGTGTGTGGATGTTTTCGAAGGGAGACTGATCCGCTCCGTTTCTGGGATTTCCCAAAGATACACTTGTTTGAAAAGGAAAGGAGCAAGGGAACCAAGACGGATATTTCATCGCTTCTTGAGAAGTTGCAATGGGGCATTTGCTAAGGTATTGTGGCGACACGCATAAGCATCGATGTACGAACAATTGAACTCTGAGAATGGTACTTACCGATATGATGCATTATGGGACTGAGATGCCAGTAATACCTCTATGAATAAAGCTATGCAGCTGAAACGCGTCAGAGATGACTAATTAGTGTTGCCGCCCACAAGCACAATAAATGCTCTGTTCAACTCTACCAGTGCCTCTGCCATGTTTTTGTTTGCTGGTTGCAATTGTGCGGGATGCTTTGTGCCCGTATTTTGCCTGAGGCTGCCCTGCAGGGTCATGAGCTCCCGCTCACGAAGAAAACTGTGTGTGGATGTTTTCGAAGGGAGACTGATCCGCTCCGTTTCTGGGATTTCCCAAAGATACACTTGTTTGAGAAGGAAAGGAGCAAGGGAACCAAGACGGATATTTCATCGCTTCTTGAGAAGTTGCAATGGGGCATTTGCTAAGGTATTGTGGCGACACGCATAAGCATCGATGTACGAACAATTGAACTCTGAGAATGGTACTTACCGATATGATGCATTATGGGACTGAGATGCCAGTAATACCTCTATGAATAAAGCTATGCAGCTGAAACGCGTCAGAGATGACTAATTAGTGTTGCTGCCCACAAGCACAATAAATGCTCTGTTCAACTCTACCAGTGCCTCGGCCATGTTTTTGTTTGCTGGTTGCAATTGTGCGGGATGCTTTGTGCCCGTATTTTGCCTGAGGCTGCCCTGCAGGGTCATGAGCTCCCGCTCACGAAGAAAACTGTGTGTGGATGTTTTCGAAGGGAGACTGATCCGCTCCGTTTCTGGGATTTCCCAAAGATACACTTGTTTGAAAAGGAAAGGAGCAAGGGAACCAAGACGGATATTTCATCGCTTCTTGAGAAGTTGCAATGGGGCATTTGCTAAGGTATTGTGGCGACACGCATAAGCATCGATGTACGAACAATTGAACTCTGAGAATGGTACTTACCGATATGATGCATTATGGGACTGAGATGCCAGTAATACCTCTATGAATAAAGCTATGCAGCTGAAACGCGTCAGAGATGACTAATTAGTGTTGCCGCCCACAAGCACAATAAATGCTCTGTTCAACTCTACCAGTGCCTCGGCCATGTTTTTGTTTGCTGGTTGCAATTGTGCGGGATGCTTTGTGCCCGTCTTTTGCCTGAGGCTGCCCTGCAGGGTCATGAGCTCCCGCTCACGAAGAAAACTGTGTGTGGATGTTTTCGAAGGGAGACTGATCCGCTCCGTTTCTGGGATTTCCCAAAGATACACTTGTTTGAAAAGGAAAGGAGCAAGGGAACCAAGACGGATATTTCATCGCTTCTTGAGAAGTTGCAATGGGGCATTTGCTAAGGTATTGTGGCGACACGCATAAGCATCGATGTACGAACAATTGAACTCTGAGAATGGTACTTACCGATATGATGCATTATGGGACTGAGATGCCAGTAATACCTCTATGAATAAAGCTATGCAGCTGAAACGCGTCAGAGATGACTAATTAGTGTTGCCGCCCACAAGCACAATAAATGCTCTGTTCAACTCTACCAGTGCCTCGGCCATGTTTTTGTTTGCTGGTTGCAATTGTGCGGGATGCTTTGTGCCCGTATTTTGCCTGAGCTGCCCTGCAGGGTCATGAGCTCCCGCTCACGAAGAAAACTGTGTGTGGATGTTTTCGAAGGGAGACTGATCCGCTCCGTTTCTGGGATTTCCCAAAGATACACTTGTTTGAAAAGGAAAGGAGCAAGGGAACCAAGACGGATATTTCATCGCTTCTTGAGAAGTTGCAATGGGGCATTTGCTAAGGTATTGTGGCGACACGCATAAGCATCGATGTACGAACAATTGAACTCTGAGAATGGTACTTACCGATATGATGCATTATGGGACTGAGATGCCAGTAATACCTCTATGAATAAAGCTATGCAGCTGAAACGCGTCAGAGATGACTAATTAGTGTTGCCGCCCACAAGCACAATAAATGCTCTGTTCAACTCTACCAGTGCCTCGGCCATGTTTTTGTTTGCTGGTTGCAATTGTGCGGGATGCTTTGTGCCCGTATTTTGCCTGAGCTGCCCTGCAGGGTCATGAGCTCCCGCTCACGAAGAAAACTGTGTGTGGATGTTTTCGAAGGGAGACTGATCCGCTCCGTTTCTGGGATTTCCCAAAGATACACTTGTTTGAAAAGGAAAGGAGCAAGGGAACCAAGACGGATATTTCATCGCTTCTTGAGAAGTTGCAATGGGGCATTTTCTAAGGTATTGTGGCGACACGCATAAGCATCGATGTACGAACAATTGAACTCTGAGAATGGTACTTACCGATATGATGCATTATGGGACTGAGATGCCAGTAATACCTCTATGAATAAAGCTATGCAGCTGAAACGCGTCAGAGATGACTAATTAGTGTTGCCGCCCACAAGCACAATAAATGCTCTGTTCAACTCTACCAGTGCCTCGGCCATGTTTTTGTTTGCTGGTTGCAATTGTGCGGGATGCTTTGTGCCCGTCTTTTGCCTGAGGCTGCCCTGCAGGGTCATGAGCTCCCGCTCACGAAGAAAACTGTGTGTGGATGTTTTCGAAGGGAGACTGATCCGCTCCGTTTCTGGGATTTCCCAAAGATACACTTGTTTGAAAAGGAAAGGAGCAAGGGAACCAAGACGGATATTTCATCGCTTCTTGAGAAGTTGCAATGGGGCATTTGCTAAGGTATTGTGGCGACACGCATAAGCATCGATGTACGAACAATTGAACTCTGAGAATGGTACTTACCGATATGATGCATTATGGGACTGAGATGCCAGTAATACCTCTATGAATAAAGCTATGCAGCTGAAACGCGTCAGAGATGACTAATTAGTGTTGCTGCCCACAAGCACAATAAATGCTCTGTTCAACTCTACCAGTGCCTCGGCCATGTTTTTGTTTGCTGGTTGCAATTGTGCGGGATGCTTTGTGCCCGTATTTTGCCTGAGGCTGCCCTGCAGGGTCATGAGCTCCCGCTCACGAAGAAAACTGTGTGTGGATGTTTTCGAAGGGAGACTGATCCGCTCCGTTTCTGGGATTTCCCAAAGATACACTTGTTTGAAAAGGAAAGGAGCAAGGGAACCAAGACGGATATTTCATCGCTTCTTGAGAAGTTGCAATGGGGCATTTGCTAAGGTATTGTGGCGACACGCATAAGCATCGATGTACGAACAATTGAACTCTGAGAATGGTACTTACCGATATGATGCATTATGGGACTGAGATGCCAGTAATACCTCTATGAATAAAGCTATGCAGCTGAAACGCGTCAGAGATGACTAATTAGTGTTGCCGCCCACAAGCACAATAAATGCTCTGTTCAACTCTACCAGTGCCTCGGCCATGTTTTTGTTTGCTGGTTGCAATTGTGCGGGATGCTTTGTGCCCGTATTTTGCCTGAGCTGCCCTGCAGGGTCATGAGCTCCCGCTCACGAAGAAAACTGTGTGTGGATATATATATATATATATATATATATATATATATATATATAACCTACTTGCAGTCGCCAGTAGGTAGATATAGTTAGGACCTTGTTTCCATAGGAAATCCACAACATTCTATTTGGAATAACTTTGGCGCCGGTTGATGAATCTTCGCGAATTTCTCAAAGAAGATGGCCCGCTCCGCTCCGCTCCTTCCCTTAAAGTTTTGGGGGGATTCGTCAAGTGGGGGCTGAGAAAAAAAGAGGGGTCCCAAAACGTGTTTTGCCCCTGTTATTTCCATAGGACCTTTAGACACGGCTACAGCCCGAACGGCTGAATGGAATTATAAGAAATTTGGCAAAATGGTAGAGTCTGATTCGCAGATCACGCTTTTGCTTAAATGGTGTAAATCCCTCCAGTAGTTCCTGAGAAAATCAAAAGAGAATAAATATATATATCTATAAGCGCGCACCGTGCGCGCACTGTACAAGTACGGTACGCATACCCCGCGATTTAAAAAAATAAAAATAAATTGAAGGGGCCTTGGGGGTCCTTGTGGGACCCCCTGAGCAGGCCTAGGGGGTCAGGGTGCTTCTACCCTGCCCCCTTTTTGAGTTCTACACGTTTGTTTTTCTGTTTTCTTGTGCCTCAGTCTACCGAGGCACAAGATGGCTGCCAACAATTTCTGTTTTGGAGTGTTGACAGACAGTGGCAGCCAATCAGCACGAGCTGCATGCTCATTGGCTTTCAACACTTCAAACCAGGAAGTGTTGGCAGCCATAGACCAAGGCACAAGAAATCAGAAAAACAAAAGTGTAGAACACAAAAAGGGGGCATGGTAGAAACACCCTGACCCCCTAGGCCTGCCCAGGTGGTCCCACAAGGACCCCCAAGGCCCAAAAAATGTTTTTTAAAAACCTGGTCTGGTTTTTTTTTTTAATTACTCACCGGGGGGACCAAATCGCGGGGGCATAGTGATAAAGAAGTGTGAGGGGGCCCAATCCCCCCCACACTGCCCCGGGGACCGCCGTCCCCCGGGGCAAAGCAACGCAGCCCCATGGCACATACTGGAGGCTCCTGGTGGGCTAGTTGGCCCCCAGGGACCCCAGTATGCAAGGGGAATGAGTTCCCCCTCTGCAAACGCGCCATGGGGCTGCGTTGCAGAGAGGTGTAAAAAGGGGCATAGCCTCATTACACCTCTCTGCAATGCAGCCCCCTGGCGCATACTGGAGGTTCCAGGTGGGTTAGTTGGCCCCCAGGGACCCCCAGTATGTGAGGGGAATTAGTTCCCCTCTGCAGACGCGCCCGGGGGCTGCATTGCAGAAAAGTGTAAAAAAGGGTGTGGCCTCATTACACCTCTCTGCAATGCAGCCCCCTGGCGCATACTGGAGGTTCCAGGTGAGCTAGTTGGCCCCCAGGGACCGCCAGTATGCAAGGGGAATTAATTTCCCTTCTGCAAACGCTCAAAAAGGAATCCAACCAAAAACTGCATGCTTGTACCCTGGTGCGGTATCACCGAGCCCAGCGGATCCCGAGGGGCCTTCGAGTACCCCTCAAACCCTTGTTATGCAAGAACAATGTGCGATTTGTTGAGAGACGGTACGCCATCCTCAACAAATGCTCGCTTGATTTAATTCTTCTGATAGTGGAGGAACTGTCTAAAACTCTTGAAGATTTAGCTCAGGAAATCAAAACCGTGCGTACTGAGCTGGACAATGCCATGGACCCTGCTGATCTGGTGAAGATGCTTGAGGATGTGAATGCTCATCTTGATAAACATACTCGGGAGACTCAGGAACGCAAGTTCCGTAAGTTCAAAAGGGGCACCATCGATTACAAGCTCGGCGAGGTGTACACTTGGGCAGAAGTGTACGCCCGCCGACGCCCTAACCGTCCCTACAACCCTTATTCTGAAAATGAAACTTCGTCTTCCGATGGTGACACTAGGACACAGAAATCGACCAGACCAACTACCGAACAACAACAACCAACAACTTCTGACACTGCGGTTCATTTTTTAGAGCAGGGTCAAAACCAATCCACGACCCAGGCGGGGCAAGACCCGAAGAGGTAGAAAAAGAAAAGACCAAAGGTACCAGGAGCAATCGTCGGAAATAACTAGGCAGGATAATCTGGTGATCAATATCTCATCCATTCAATTAGATGAGGAGGAAATACGCACTCTACAGAAAGGTAAAACCTTCGTGCCCACCACTAAAACGAACACCCTTGAATTAGAGGTGAGCACATTTAAGCTTCTCCGGAACATCCGCTTGAGACATTACTTTGACAATGTGATATCCGTACCCATGCAGGAGGAAGACATGTTGTGTGGTTTACGGCCACATAGTACTTTCATGGCTCCCGTGAGCCATAAGATTATTGACATGTTTGAAAATTTAGTGAAGCGAGACATTGCACGACTACCCTTTCAATCCAGGATCAAACATGATAACTTAACCAAAAGGGAAAAGAACATTTTGCAAAAAATTGCCAACAATGGTTCGATCGTATGTCAAACAGCTGATAAGGGAGGTGCACTTGTGATCATGGACACCTCCTATTACACTGAACAAGTTTAGGCTCACACCTCAGATGTGAACATTTATGCACCTTTAGCCACTGATCCTACCAACGAGTTTTCTTTGATTCTCATTGACATCATCAATCAGGCTTTTCAAAATGGAACTATTAATGATCGTGTTAGACGTTATCTAACTCCCTTGAATCCCAGACCTCCTACACTGTACATGTTGCCTAAGGTGCACAAGCACCCCACAAGACCACCTCTGAGACCTATAGTTTCGACTAAAGGAAGCATTCATGAAACTACTGGCAAGTTTCTGGACAAATATCTTCAGCCATTTGTTCAAAAGACGAGATCACATGTCAGGGATACCACTGACTTTCTCATTAAACTACAACAAACTGTTGAATTGCTTGCTGATCAGGAATTGATGTTATGTACAGTGTATGTGTGTTCCCTGTACACCTCAATACCGCATGACCTAGGAATAACAGCCGTGGAAAACGAATTAGTCAATTCTGACTTGGATGCTGATTTGAAGGTATTACTCCTCAAACTGATGGTATTCACCTTATACCACAGTTACTTCACAGTACTTGATGAGTGGTTCCACCAGTTATGCGGAACCGCCATGGGCAATTGTGCGGCGCCGTCGTACGCTAACCTTTTTATGAAATCCTTTGAAGAATCTCACATATTGAATCAACCAGCTTGGGTTAACAATGGTAAGCTCTATTTGAGATTTATAGATGACATCTTCATGCTGTGGGCAGGAACAGAAAATGAGCTCTTGGATTTTCTAAAATCTTGGAATCGAGTCAATGATCGAGTACAGTTCACTTGGAACTACGACAGGGACTGCATTCATTTCTTGGATGTGAAAGTAGAACGAGTTGCTGGCAAAGTGATTACTTCCATCTTTCGTAAACCTACTGACCGAAATTCCATTCTACATTACCAAAGTTTTCATCGACCAGGGTTGAAACAAAATTTGCCTCTTTCCCAACTGATGCGTGTGAAACGTATAGTCTCTTCTGAGAATGTGTGTCAACAAGAAATGCTTGACATGGCAGACAGGTTCAAGAGTCGTGGTTACCCGCAACAGATACTGGATAATGCCATCACCCGATGCAGTAACATGAATAGAGATGACCTCCTACTGATCCGACCTAAAACTGAGAACTCCCGGATGGTAGTTGTTTCCAAGTACTCTGTCATGAGCAACCAGTTCAGAAAAATCATTTCCAACCACTGGTCTTTACTTAGGCTGGAACCTGACTTTCAGGGTGCCTTTACATCGCCACCGTTGTTTGCATACACGAGGGGACGCAACCTCAAGGAAATTTTGTCGAAACCTAGTGAGCAGAATCAGTTGGTAACCTTCAAGGGTTTAAGACCTTGCTATAACTGTAGCAATTGTAATAACTGCATACAAGGGAATGTCACCAACCACCCCATGAAGGGTCACCCCATCAAGTTACGAGTGAATGCCACCTGCAATTCTGCCAACGTGATCTATATGCTAAAATGTCCCTGCTGGAAGTGTTATGTTGGTCACACTGAAAGGAAAATCAGAGTACGGTTGCTGGAACATAAGAGCAATATCAGGACTGGCAACATCAAGTCCTCAGTGGCAGCACATTTCATTGAACAAAAACATACTGTAGCCCAGTTGAAATTTCTCATATTGGAGCAAGTGAAACTTACACACAACAACAAAAATACTTTATTAAAAAGAGAGAACTTCTGGATCCGCTTCATGGCGACGATGCAGCCACACGGATTGAATGACAGGATGGAATTCCTGTGTTATATGTGAACTGTACATTGTTTGTGTAACTTTTTGGTTTTATTCATGCCCTTCACACCAGTTGCTTCTTCATGTGTGTGCTTGTCATTTTTGCTTTGTAAATTAGATTTACTGTTCATGTACTCTTAGCATTATTTTATTAAGCATGTCTTTGATTTGGGGTTTGTTAGGGTGAACACACCACACATCTGTTTGATTTGGTGCACTTTCGTTTTCTAAACACCATTCCAAGATGGCGTCTATCATCACTTCGTCTTTTAGTCCCTTTTCCATTTCACTTAGTCTTCTCACGTTTACTAACTTTCATGGACACTCGTTGTCCCCGAGGCTGAGAGCTGGATGCATACCATGGGAGTCCGCGGACTTCGTATAATGTGAGTACCTCTCTCGAGGACGCTTATAACCACAACGGGTTGACCTGGTTATCACGTTCTTTTAACGCGCTCCTCGAACTTTTGTTTTGTTCAGGCTTCACATTACTGTTGCCCACTGATGTTATTTTCTCAGTGAGTATTGAGCACATCTATTTTTATGCGCCTTGCACTCCGCATCTGTGCCTTGTCAATTTTTTTACAGCACTTCGGGTTATTGAGCTCTGTTATACTCACGTTTTATTCTGCGTGTTTTTCACCATTTGACCATTAGCACATGTTTTGGTTTGATCTACTTCCACGTTTTATTCATTCATCAGCACATTGGGTGACGTTTGTTTTTCATTTCGTTTCCACACATTACGTGTTGCACACAGCACTTTTTTGAGGACTGGGTAGTGGTGTAAGAACGTTATGGCATTGATAATGACATTACTATGTTTCCTTTTACGTTTGTAGAGCGATCCCCTACGGAAGGGCTTTACATCTGCCCGAAATGCATTAGGATCAGTGATGATTGAATGATATCGTTTATGGATTAGGTTGGTTGTATGCACTTTGAAGCATCGATGAATTATCTTTTGGAAATTACCATGATGGAATAAAACACTAAGGAACTTCTTTATCTTTCATGATTTAACTTTGGATGAACTTTACACAGAACTACAAGACGTGTTAGTCTTTCCTTTGCTGTGCACCGGGAGTCTTCCTCCAGCGTGGGGAGCTTTGTAGTAGTCTTTGAGTGTTCACGCCGACTGGCCAGGCAGCGTTGTTCCGGGCAGCACGCCACAGACACTAATTTTGTTTTATCACGGATTTACTCAGCTGTGCAAGTCTTCTCTGCATCTTCTGCAAACGCGCCAGGGGCTGCATTGCAGAGAGTGGTAAAAAGGGGCATAGCCTCACTACACCTCTCTGCAATGCAGCCCCCTGGCGCATACTGGAGGTTCCAGGTGGGCTAGTTGGCCCCCAGGGACCCCCAGTATGCAAGGGGAATTAGTTTCCCCTCTGCAAACGCACCAGAGGGCTGCGTTGCAGAGAGGAGTAAAAAGGGGGATAGCCTCATTACACCTCTCTGCAATGCAGCCCCCTGGTGCATACTGGAGGTTCCAGGCGGGCTAGTTGGTCCCCAGGGACCCCTAGTATGCAAGGGGAATTAGTTCCCCCTCTGCAAACACGCTCTGGGGCTGCGCTGCAGAGAGGTGTAAAAACATTTTTTTTTCAATTTATATTAAAAATATGTAATGTAATTTAAAAAATAAAATATCTAAAAATAAATAATTTAAAATAATGTAGTAAATCAGTATAAAAAATATAACAATTAATACATTTAAAGATTATCATTTACTAAACCATTGAAATTCACTGAAAAAAACCCTAGGTTTCAGCCACGTTATAGTTAGGAATTCCCATTTAAAAAACCTTTGAAATTCCCCAGTTATAGTTAGTTGTACTCACTATAACTCGTGCGCCCGCAATCCACTGCTGATGATGTCACATATTACATCATTCACGACATGGTCAGTGACATCACTGATGACATCACTGAGGAGATATCAAATGACATCACTGATGACATCACTGATGACATCATCCTTGTGAAAGAGTGGCAGACCTTCTCTCAGCGTAATATAACCCTTGATACATACATTCAAAAATAGAAACTAAAATTTTCAAAAAAATGGAGATACCAATTCCAGTTAGAACAACCTATTCAGTAATTCCAAAATCTACATACACATCCAGTCATTCACTAACAGTTCTATATGGGCACTCATACATATACTCACTCATCATATGTACTCATACACCTATACATCTTATTACACACGGACACTCATCTATAGAGTTACTCACACACAAACTCAGGAGAATCCTGTGGCTGCTGTTCTGCCATTTTGATATGAAAAAAGCTGGAACAAAGTAGAGATCCTTCTCTCAGGTAACCAAAAGAGATAGTGAGGGAAGTGGGTGGGGTTTTTCAAGATTCTGGAAAAGAAACTACTATAAACCAATCAAAAGTGTTGTTTTCATGTCACATGACTTTACGTGCGTGCAACGTGTATGCACGCATGCGTGCACGTTGCGCGACCGTCGCATATAAATTACATTTTACCCGATTTTCGTAAAAGCTTTTAAAAACGTGAAAAGGAGGCAGGGTAGAGACTTCCAGACCCCCTAGGCCTTCTCATGGGGACCCTGAAGGACCCCGAAGGACAAAAAAATCGCGAGGTGCGCGCACGTTGCACGCACCCTCGAGGCAGAACTGAGTCAAAAACAAAAGTGGAGAACGTGAAAAGGGGGCAGGGCAGAGACTCCCTGACCCCCTAGGCCTTCTAAGGGGGTCCCTGAAGGACCCCGAAGGGCAAAAAAAAAATATATTTTTGAAAAATCACGAGGTGTGCACACATTGCGCGCACGTTGAAATAAAAAAAAAATTTGACAAACTTGACTGTTTATATTTTGATTGAAGATGTTGACTATACTGTTTAACTTTATCCAAATCATAAAAACTAGCTGTGCTGTTGCATATTACAGGATACAGTCAATGTATTACAATATACAAAGGCAGTTTGTTGGAAAATAAATATATGAAAAATATAAAAATTGATACAGAAATTAGCATTTTAAAAACCTTGGAAATTCACTGAAAAAACCATAGGTTTCACACACGTTATAGTTAGGAATTAGCACTTTAAAAACTTTGTAAAATAACTGAAAAAACATAGATTTCACACACGTTATAGTTAGGAATTAGCATTGAAAAAACCTTAGAAATTCACAGAAAAACCATAGGTTTGACACACATCATAATTAGGAATTAGCATTTAAAAAACCTTGCAAATTCACTGAAAAAACCATAGGTTTCAGGCCTGATATAGTTAGGAATTAGCATTTAAAAACCTTTGAAATTCACTGAAATAAACCATAGGTTTCAGGCCTGATACAGTTAGGAATTAGCATTTTAAAAACCTTAGAAATTCACTGAAAAAAATGTAGATTTTAGGGGTGTTATAGTTAGCTGGACATTTCACTCATACAAAACCATTGAAATTCCTCCGATATAGTTAGTTGTATTAACTATATCTCGCGCGCCCGCAATCCACTGCTGATGATGTCACATATTACATCATTCATGACATGGTCAGTGACATCACTGATGACATCTCAAATGACATTTTTTAGGTCTCGCCTGAGCTAGTGCATGCGCTACTCTGCGAGACATTTAGTAAGAGGGTTTTCAAAGTGCTACACCACAGGCTTTTGCTGGCCTCAAGCTTGCGGTTAAGCGCACGTGCGCTGCCGCCATCTGCCTTTCTGTCATGGCTCAATAAGCCTTCCAACGCGTGATTTATGCTCCTCCACCCCCTTGCTGTCTGCTCTCACTACCCCCTCCCTTCTCCCTCTCTCTCCTTGTCGGCTTCATGGCAGCGCGTGAATCATGCTCCTCCACCCCCTTGCTCTCTGCTATCACTACCCCCCTCCTTCTCCCCTTCCCTCCTCGTCCGCTTCATGGCAGACTTTACTGTAAAAAAAAGAAAAAAAATGAAACCATGTGCTATTTCCCCAAAGACAGCCTCGGCCACAAGTTAGACTATTTATTAAATTGCATCTCCTTTTCGCATTTCCTTCTTTTGCTTTTAACTACTACAAACATCCTTTCATGTTTTTAAAACTTCACCCATATGTGAAACTTCATTAACGCCACATTTGCCTCTCCTAACGAAGCGCGCGCGCCTCGCTTCAATGCTCCTCCCCATCACAGAGCGCGTCTCGCAGCTTCTTTTTCCTTCAGTGCGAGGGGCGCACCTTTCTCGTCACCCTGACCCCACTGCCCTTCGAGGCGTCCTCTTCCTTCCCCTCTCTCGTCTTCATTTATTGATTAATGATGGCCAATTAATGATGTGGCCATACGATTACTGCGCTCATTCCCCATGCATATAGGCCAAGAATGTATTTTCCGGTTCCCGATGAACTTCAGTGCTCTTCTTAGGTTTCCTCTGCCCGAGTTTTTATATTTTCGATGTTCATGTGAACATGGGAAGAAAGCCTGTCATTGGTTGCCTGTTTTCCTGGCTCTGTGTTACGCTCGTTATAGCGTTATCCTACAGTGACCTTAAAACCTCTTTAAGGATTTAATTGAAGTTCTCAAATTCGATTGGCTGAGCTGCAGAATGTTGGATATATGATTAACAGCAGGGCTTTAAGTACGGTCTAAAAAGCAGGTGTCAAAACGTATCCCTATCGACCTCCCTATTTTTGCCATCAACCTAGGTGATTTTTTCTTATTTAACTCTGCAGCAGTACCACACTTTACTGTCTTTGATGCAACTTCAAAGAGCCTGGTTATAATTCTTTCGCAGTGTCATCATTTTAGAACTGAATCATTTTCAATATTATATGCAACGAAGCCATAGTTGTTGCTTTTTTTTAATCTTATGCATCTAACAGCCATTGACAAAGACAATAGTCCTGGCTTGTTGTAACATATTCAGAAAAGGGGGTGGTGATGGACAGAGTATCTGAATTAAGCAGAACACTCCTACCCAGTCAACAGATCAGGGCTTGATCCATCACCGTTTTTTAGCTCACTGCACCATCCCAGTTCAGAACCTGGCTACATGCAAATTAGTCTGTCCCTGGCCCAGTGCATCATGGGAACAGGGCAGACCAAACTACCAAGCCAATTCTTTACTGGAAAGGAAACAAGCTTCCGGGGACCGGTTTCTGGCATTTCAGCCGTCGTCGGCCCGGCTTGCTTGAATCCTGATGGTGCAGTGAGCAAGGGACTCACATCTGAGCATACCCTGCCACGCTTGTGGTGGCCAAAACGATTCAGAAAAGGGGGTGGTGATGGACAGAGTATCTGAATTAAGCAGAACACTCCTACCCAGTCAACAGATCAGGGATTGATCCATCACCGTTTTTTAGCTCACTGCACCATCCCAGTTCAGAACCTGGCTACATGCAAATTAGTCTGTCCCTGGCCCAGTGCATCATGGGAACAGGGCAGACCAAACTACCAAGCCAATTCTTTACTGGGAAGGAAACAAGCTTCCGGAGACCGGTTTCTGGCATTTCAGCCGTCGTCGGCCCGGCTTGCTTGAATCCTGATGGTGCAGTGAGCAAGGGACTCACATCTGAGCATACCCTGCCACGCTTGTGGTGGCCAAAACGATTCAGAAAAGGGGGTGGTGATGGACAGAGTATCTGAATTAAGCAGAACACTCCTACCCAGTCAACAGATCAGGGCTTGATCCATCACTGTTTTTTAGCTCACTGCACCATCCCAGTTCAGAACCTGGCTACATGCAAATTAGTTTGTCCCTGGCCCAGTGCATCATGGGAACAGGGCAGACCAAACTACCAAGCCAATTCTTTACTGGAAAGGAAACAAGCTTCCGGGGACCGGTTTCTGGCATTTCAGCCGTCGTCGGCCCGGCTTGCTTGAATCCTGATGGTGCAGTGAGCAAGGGACTCACATCTGAGCATACCCTGCCACGCTTATGGTGGCCAAAACGATTCAGAAAAGGTGGTGGTGATGGACAGAGTATCTGAATTAAGCAGAACACTCCTACCCAGTCAACAGATCAGGGCTTGATCCATCACTGTTTTTTAGCTCACTGCACCATCCCAGTTCAGAACCTGGCTACATGCAAATTAGTCTGTCCCTGGCCCAGTGCATCATGGGAACAGGGCAGACCAAACTACCAAGCCAATTCTTTACTGGAAAGGAAACAAGCTTCCAGGGACCGGTTTCTGGCATTTCAGCCGTCGTCGGCCCAGCTTGCTTGAATCCTGATGGTGCAGTTAGCAAGGGACTCACATCTGAGCATACCCTGCCATGCTTGTGGTGGCCAAAACGATTCAGAAAAGGGGGTGGTGATGGACAGAGTATCTGAATTAAGCAGAACACTCCTACCCAGTCAACAGATCAGGGCTTGATCCATCACCGTTTTTTAGCTCACTGCACCTTCCCAGTTCAGAACCTGGCTACATGCAAATTAGTCTGTCCCTGGCCCAGTGCATCATGGTAACAGGGCAGACCAAACTACCAAGCCAATTCTTTACTGGAAAGGAAACAAGCTTTGGGGACCGGTTTCTGGCATTTCAGCCGTCGTCGGCCCGGCTTGCTTGTTGTAACATAATCAGCACGGCGCCCTTTTACGAGTGCCGCGCTGTTAATGGTTTCTCTCTGCTCCCACACACACCTCCCTCCCTCCCCCCATGTCCAGTGTACGTAGTTTAATCCTACTCCGGAGGTGGCCCCTCCTTCAGTGACACGTGCCAGCCATCCTCTCTTTGCTGTCACGTTAGTGTTAGAAGGGGCCTCCGCTCTCTCTTCCACGAGTCTACATCGCGCTTTCTCCGCCTCTCTGCTCCGTTACTGAAGTTACTCTCCAGGCCTCAGTGCCGCGCCGGTCACTGTCTCAGAACGGCCTAGCTCGGGGGCACACTCTGCTCTGCTTGTGTTCTTCAGCACACCCCGCTCTGCTGTCCATCTCCTCGGCGCTGCTCTCACATTCCATTCCATTTGCATCCCTTTCTTGAACTTTAGCTGTCTGTTCAGCCCCTCTGTGTGACTGGGACCCCGCGGGGAGCTTTGCTGCTAATACCGCCGTCTCCAGGACCTGTAATCTCGCCAGTCAGCTCTGAACTCACCTTATCACTACCTTTGTACGGCCGATTTAAGTAGAGTCGTGTGATCCTTGACACAATGGCCAGCCCAGGATCTAATCCCGCTAAGACTCTTAAAAGATGTACCTCGGGCCTGAGCCGACCCCAGCTGAAGTTTACATTACTGCAAAAAGACTCTGTTAGGCAAAATAAAAAACGAACACACAAATAAACATGACCAGCACAAATATTCTCTCAAACATTTAAAACAAGCTTTGGCATAGCCAAATGGTCTCTCCTTTGGGACCTTATACGTTTTTATCCATGCAACAGTTGATGTTATTGCACCAAGGATATTGTGCTGCATAACTAAATACTTATAAGGTCCCAAAAGCTAAACCTATTTGCTATGCCAATGCTTGTTCCTCTTTCTATGTGTGCTGCATTCTACAGCACACATAGAAAGAGGAAAATGATCAGGATTGATTTTTTTGCAGGAAGGTGTCCCTTCCTGCCCAAAAACAATCCTGCTTACAATAGAAGCACACTTGCACCATGGTCCAAGAGTGCCTGTGTTGGTCATAGGTAGCCAACAATGTGCCAGCACAAGGAAAGGACAGGAATGGGCCGTTTGATATTAAATACAACTTATTCCTGCCAGTTTCCTTTCAAGCAGCGCAGCACAGAAAGGTGACTCGCTGCATTGTGCTGCGTGAAAGTATGATAAATATCCCCCTTAGTCTGTAACCCGCTGGTCATCCATGTGTTTGTGAAATTTAAACAAGCACTGGCAAAGCCAATATTTTCTGCCTTGTTGACCTACTTACAGGCTTCACTAGTGCCTTTTGCAGATGCGTGCAGCATCAGCAAAAAACGAAAGAAAAAAAGCATGATGAAGCAGCCTCTACTGCCATTTTATCCCACTGGCTTTCACATGCTTGATAATGTTTCTATGCGGATATGTAATGGAAAGCAATATTTTTTGTTAATTTTTATTTAGCAATCCAAGATGGTGGGCACCACTCGGATCAGTAAATAAATACAAAGGGCCAGATGTAGGTAATCCAGATTTACCGATTCTAAAATAATGAATTTTACTGATTCGGTATTTTAGAATCGGTAAATGGGATGTAGGTATTCATTTGGTATTTTTTACTGAATCGGTAAGATTTGGTAAATACCAAATCGGTATTTACCGATTCGGTATTTCCCATTCATCCCTATGGGCCTCCAGGCCCATAGGAATGAATGGGAATTACCGAATCGGTAAATACCGATTCGGTAAAATGGGGAACACATTCAAGGGTGGCAGGGTGTCACTTTGACACCCTGTTGCACCCCTGAATAGGGCATGGGTGCTGTATGTCTGCCACCTGGCACTGATAAAAATTGCAAAAAATTGTTTTTTTCACGGTTTTCTATATTTACCACCAACTTGTAGTTGGTGGTAAATAACGAATCCTGAAATGAGAAAAGCACTCATTTGAGTGCTCCCTACATTTAGGATTCGGTAATTTACCGAATCGGTATTTTAAGAATTCGGTAATTTACCGATTCCTTAAATTATCGATTCGGTAAATTACTGAATCCCACAATTTGGCCTCCTACAATTGAAAAGCCTAATACCGGACGGTAACGGCCGAAATTCGGTAATTTCGGCCGTTACCGACCGGTATTAGGCTTCCTACATCTGGCCTCAAGTTTTTTAGCGCAAAGTGCTCTTTGTATGTGTGGCGCCGTAACAGAACGGCATTTGCCAGGCCTCTCAAACTAAATAAATACATTTAATGGACCTTGAGGGTAGGGGCGCAATGGAGATGTGGATGTGAGGGGGAGACAAGGAGCAACAGTAAAAGCACTTTTTGGACTGTCGAGAGGCCTGTTAGAAAATTTCAGCTGCCTGTCCTTTAAAAAATAAATAAATAAATAAAATTAAAGTGTTTGCTGTACCCATATTGGGAGCAAGCGAGGGGTGGGTGAAAAGGAAACAGTGCCGAGAGGGTGGGGACTTGAGGGAGAAAAGATCCACAGTGCTTAATGAAAAAGAAAAAAACTGTTCCTAAAATGAGAGCAGTTAAGGCGACAAGTCAGTCAGTCGAAAAGATGGTGGATAGGCTATTCTCAAGCGCAGGGACAAATGCAAGAAGAGGATGGCAAGCTATCGATTTAGAAGCACACAAATGAGAGTGCCAAAAAGACAACCAATTGTGAGCAATGGGTGGGCTCTACGGTCACTGGAAGTTATTGGTATGGTCCATATGAGGCTTTCGCTAAAAGCTGTCAGGAAGGAGTGACCTGAACTGTGTGCTCTTGAAAACTATGCAAAGGATAAATTGAGTGATACTACTATTATTGATTGGATTTACTAAACACAGTGCCCTCTGCATATCTAAAGTGGTGATTCCAGGTAATCCAAATGTAAAATAAAATATGGTGTACACTTCCGGTAATTGGAGCTGAAACATTATTGATATATTGATATAGCGGGCTGTAATATTTTAAAATACTTGTTGAGGTCGTCAAACGTAATCAGCAATCACGCTGCTAATGCATTTTGGGACTAAAGATTAAGGAGATGTAGTTTAGACACTGTAATCCTTCACACGTGCTCGCAGGGTGCCTGAGCAGTGATGAAATTAACAGCAAACAGGACAAGATTTGAAAATAGGGTAGGGACTAGAATTTCAAATGGTTGCTAAACTCTGAGCCACTTTCATTTTTCGCTTAAGAATAATGGGCCATATGTAAAAAACAATTTTTTAGTCACAAATGTTAACCCACTTGCAAAAGGCTTCCTCTTTCTGATGGTTAAAAAAGGTGCAGCAATAAGCAGCTGTCCAAGGGACTATACAACTTACAAAAAAAGGAGAGTTAACTTTTAGTTTTAAGTGCAGCCCTGTTTCTTTAAGTTACTTTATTGAGTTGTTATCACATACATGGTGGTTTGCTGACCCCAGTGAGCCACTGTCCCTGGGATGGTATACAATCATAGTGAGCTACAATTTACAACCAACCTCGTTAATATTCATAAGGTAGGTCAGATTCCAACACACTGTGATTCAGATTTTAAAAAACTAATCTACTAGTACATGGCTTGTGACCAGTATTTTGGAAGTAGATATTGGTACATATGGCCCAATGTTCTAAAATACTGTTAAAGATTAACAGTTTGGTCCAAGTTTTTAATCTCTAAATTGTTCACTGAATCTCACCTCAAAGCTCCCACCTCCTCAACATTTAGGTAGCGGGTCAAACCCTATTGCTAAACTTCTCAGTACAATATGGCAGGTTTTAGAAAACTTGCCTGAATTTATTTTAAATCTTGGTCCATTTAAGTAATAGGAAATGGTCTCAGCTAATAATTTGTTGATGTCTAAAATGAGCAAATGATATGCACCACTAACCTGTTGTAGTGTCTTAAACATACATTTAGCAGGCTGCCCTTCCTTCTTCTAATTCACCAAGAGGGTTGGAAAGCAGAAATTCCCTTTCAGGCAATCTCCTCTTATTTAGTCTGATCTACTGTCACCGGGTCAAACAAAGTAATCATATCACAAACAATGAGTTCTAGGGCTGGCGGTTCTCAACTACATCACAGATCGTTGCCTCACATTCCATCCACAAGTAATTAAAGCTTCAATTGCTGTTCTTAAGTGTGCATCAGTATAATCATGCAGTAGCAGCCCTACTTTATGCAATGAAGGCATGTGTTGAAAAAAATTTTTATTTGCGTTGTGCGCAAGTAACAATGTTTTGTATGATTCTACAAAGTCTGCTAATCAAGAAGCTGTATTAGGAGACTGTCTATGACAGAAGCCATTTTCTAAGACAAACATGCATCATTTTGTTCAAGGGGCACTTAGTGAGGGAATCACAGACTCTGCTGTTCCACGCATCATGTGGTTGTGGAAGAATACTGTTCTTAAGAGACCACTTGTAATAAAGGCCATTGCAGATAACACAAGCATTGGCATAGCCAATAGGTCTCGCTTTTGGGACCTTATTTGTTTATCCAGAACTTTTGGCTATGTTGTAGAGCATTGTGGCCTCCACAAGAGTGTGAGTAGTAGAACTCGCACAGAGTAAACAAAAGCAAAGCAAAGCTTGAAGCATGCAGCCACTAAGTAGAGTTGTGCTAATCAGCGTGAGGAAAAGTTGCACAAACCAACAGAACAGGGCTGGCGAAAATAAGGAGAAATCAGCAGAAAATATGCTGTGCGAGTCAGCGTAGGATGACCCAGTTGCCAAAGGACACTGCCTGGGTATGAGGAGCAAAGTTCCGAGTGCCTGGGCCACTTGAAGAAGAGAAAACCAGCCAATGACCTGGAGAAAGCAGGAGAGGACTCCCAATGAGGCTGGAAGAAGCAACACGACTTGCCTGACCTGCACGTAGTACCAAGAGGCAACACAGGCAGACAATGGCAAAAGGAGACAGCAGAAATCAGCCAATAGGCGGCAGTCAAGAAAGCTCCGCAGTGAGGAAAAAGGGCGGGAGAAGCGAAGCTGTGTGCGGGGAACAATAAAGTTAAATTTGGAAAGAAAGAAAAGACCAGTCTCAAGTGACCGCAGGACGCGTCGCCTGGACCAGACACACACAGCGTTTTCCTTGCGCGAGCGAGCAGGGGCACCATCTGTTTTCAAGATAATTACAAATAGATGGCGCCAAAGCTCGCTCCTGCAAGGGAAAGGCCAAACGTGCACGCATTGCAATAGAAAGCAATGCAAAACGTGCATGCTTTTAGCTAAAATGCTGATCGATTCCAAAAGGTCCTCTCCTATGCAGCACATGCACGCTGGTTAGGTGAGACCTAATAAACGATACATCGTTCCCTCCTCAGTCACACTTCCACTGACTGGAGAAGCTGTCTCCACCATCCATCTTGTGCCAGGCTAAACCAAAGGTCACCATGTAGGGGAGTTTCCTGTCCAAACAATGTATTGTGCACTGTTCTTAAGCATTTATAAGCTTCTATAGAATACGTTTCATCTACTTTTGTGACAAATAATACGTGTATGTGTGTGTGAGAGAGAGAGAGAGAGACAGACAGAGAGAGAGCAGGAGAAGAGTATTTGTGGCTGTGTATGTTAGGTGAGTGTGTAAATGTGAGAGAGAAGGAGTGAGTGTGTGTGTGTTTGTGTGTGTCTGAGAGAGAGAGTGTAAGAGAAACAGTGTATGTGTCTGAGTATGTTAGGTGAGTGTGAAAATGTGAGAGAGAAGGAGGGAGTGTGTGTGTGTGTTTGTGTGTGTGTGCGAGAGAGAGAGTGTGTGTGAGAGCGAGTGTGTGTGAGAGAGAGTGTATGTGTCTGCGTATGTTAGGTGAGGGTATAAATGTGGGAGAGAAGGAGGGAGTGTGTGTGTGTTTCTGTGTGTGAGAGAAAGAGTATGTGTGTGAGATCGAGTGTGTGTGAGAGAGAGTGCCTGTGTCTGTGTATGTTAGGTGAGGGTGTAAATGTGAGAGAGAAGGACGGGGTGTGTGTGTGTGTGTGTGTGTGTGAGAGAGAACCATCAAGTGAGAAATAGGGGGTTCAGAGTTGTACATCTAATGGTGCATGCATCTGAGAATGAAAGAGGGAGACGAGGCGAGTGTGAGGCAGTGGACCATGGTTGAAAATTCAAACAAGGTCTTTGTGCAGGTTTACCTCCTACAGTCCCACAGAATCTAATCAGGTGAAGGACTTGGGTTCAACAGAAGACACAAGTACCGGTGAGCAGTCAAAATATCGAAATTTTAATATTGACCTACACTAATATTAAGTTTTTAATATCGTAGGGACAGAATATCGAAGTTAAGAATATCGTTGACCAGAATATCGACTGCAAGATAATAATATCGATTTATTTAATATCGAAGTTAGTAATATCGAAGTAAATAATATCCTTAGCAAAAATATCTTTCGCACAAATATCGTTCTATATATTACCGAATTTTGTTTTAGTGTCATGTATTTAGTATGTGATTTATATGTATGTTTAACATTTTTTGTTTTTTCATTATTTTTAAATAAAAGTATTAAATGTTTAGAAAATAGTAATTTTTTTTAATATTATTTTTTTACGTTTTAGTATTAGAGCGGGTTGTGGGTTTATAGGGAAATAGGGTGGGAAGTCATTTAATTATAATTAATTAATTAGTATGTTTTTCTTTATTGTTATTGATTGTTAATTTATTATTAATTGGCAATTACTTTTTATAAATTGGTTAATTTATGATTATGTTAATTATAATTAATGTATATACATTTTTAGTTATTGTTATTGTTAATTAATTTATTGTAAATTAATTAATTGGTAATTATTTTTTATTAATTGATTAAATTAATTATGTTATTTGTACTGTCTAGCGGTTTGTAGGTGTATAGGGGAATAGGGTGGGAAGTAATTTAAATATATTAATCAAGTAATATGTTTTTATTTATTGTTATTGATTATTAATTTATTGGTAATTAATTATTAATTGGTAATTACTTTGTATTAGTTGGTTAATTTTAATTCATATAAATTATAATTGATTCATAATTACTTTTTATTTTTTGTTATTGTTAATTAAATTATTGTTAAATAATTATTAATTGGTCATTCATTTTTATTAATGGATTAATTGATAATCAAATTAATTGTGTTATTTTTTATGTGTAGCGTGTTGTGTGTTTATAGGGGAATAGGGTGGGAAGTAATTCAATGTTATTTAAGTAAATATTAATTTAATTTCATACGTATTTATTAATAAATATATGGTTAAATAATGATTCATATGTTATTTCTTTTATAAAAAATATTTAATTGATAAGTAAGTTAATTTATCCAACACTTTCCCTACTATTGCACTCACTGGAGTGGGAATAGTAATTTTTACCCCTTCGCTATCCAACTCTTTCCCTACTGTTGCACTTACAGGAGTGAGAATATAAATTTTAACCCCTCTGCTATCCAACACTTTCCCTACTGTTGCACTCACTGGAGTGGGAATAGTAATTTTTACACCTATGCTATCCAACACTTTCCTTACAGTTGCACTCACTGGAGTGGGAATAGTATTTATTACCCCTACAATATCCAACACTTTCCCTACTGTTGCACTCACTGGAGTGGGAATAGTAATTTTAACACCTACGCTATCCAACACTTTCCCTACTGTTGCACTCACTGTAGTTGGGATAGTACTTTTTACCCCTACACTATCCAACGCTTTCCCTACTTTTGCCCTCTCTGGAGTTGGAATAGTAAATTCTACCCCAATGCTATCCAACGCTTTCCCTACTGTTGCACTCACTGGAGTGGGAATAGTAATTTTTACTCCTACGCTATCCAACACTTTCCGTACTGTTGCACTCACTGGAGTGGGAATAGTAATTTGTACCCCTTTCGCTATCCAACGTTTTCCCTACTGTTGCCCTCACTGGTGTCGGAATAGTAATTTTTACCCCTGCGCTATCCAACGCTTTCCCTACTGTTGCACTCTCTGGAGTTGGAATAGTAATTTGTACCCCCACGCTATCCAACGCTTTCCTTACTGTTCACTCACTGGAGTGGGAATAGTAATTTTTCCCCCTACACTATCCAGCTTGTTTCCCTATTGTTGCACTCTCTGAAGTTGAAATAGTAATTTTTATCCCTACGCTGTCCATCGTTTTCCCTACTGTTGCACTCCTTGGAGTGGGAATAGTAATTTTTACCCCTACGCTATGCAGCGCTTTCCCTACTGTTGCACTCTCTGGAGTAGGAATATTAACTTTTACCCTGACACTATTCAACGCTTTCCCTAATGTTGCAATATGTATATACATTAATTTATATGTAGATGTTCAATTAATTTGAATATCATATGTATTAGTTATTTTTTGTATGTTTTAATATTTATATCTATATTTTTGTTAAATTATATGTATTATTGACTTATTTTTACATTATTATCAAAACATTTTAAAAAACGATATTTTTAACATCGATATTTTTGACCACAATATTTATTTTTCGATATTTTTGTACTTACCTTTATGTAGATAGGACTTCAATATTTTTGTCTTCGATATTTCTGTGTCAATATTATTGTAGGTCGATTTTTTGTCTGTCGATATTTTGTCAGACATTCACAAGTACCACCCACTGTACTAATTTATGATAACTAGTAGCAAATATATGTTTTCATGCTCCACTGCTTGCTTGGCCCACAATCATGATTGTGACATATAAGAGCTCCAAGAAAGAGGGCTAGATATTAAAATACCGAGGTCAGTAATATTGTTCTACACTTTCATCGACTCCAAAATATCAAACATTGTCAAGGTTAACAAACTAAGGCAAGTATAGATTTAACATTTTTAACATCAGATCTACTTCCCGTGACAATATGTTGGGAGGCGATATTGTGGAGTAAGTGCAGCTCTCTATGATAAACTCAGGACCTTATGTATGAGAAGTGATGCATGGTTGCGTGAAAATAGCAATGCGTGATTTCTCAGTGCGCCCTCCTTGCGACATGATGGATGCGTCATATTTACTGCATAATGCATCAGTTCACAAGGAGTTTCAGATACGTCAGTATTTCTGACATATCTGTAGGCGCAAAAGTGACGCATTGCTGGGTGTGTCCGAAAAGAGACTCAACTCCAGCAATGTGTCCTTTCACATGGGGCAAGCGCCATGTCAAAGGGCCTGCATCTGTCTTCTGCCTGCTGCGAGGCAGGCATAAGATATTGACGCAATGGTGTCCTAGAAGTGGCGCACTGAAATTCTCTAGATTTTAATGTGCCACTTCTACGAGGCATTTTGCGGGGGCACACTCACCCTGCATACATTATAACTGCCGCAGGTATAATGCGGCGCAGGGGTTTACAAAGTGACGCATCTGCCTAGATACGTCACTTTGTAAATAGGGCGCAACATGGTACATTTTTCACGCCGGCGGTGCGTCACCAAAAGTGATGCACCGGCGGCGTAAAAGTGACGCAAGGCCTCGAGGCCCCCAATATTTTGGAATGTTTCCACACTAATGGCCTTCCCTTTAGGTTAGGCATGTTAAAGAGCTCTGAAAATGTGCAACAGATGAGAATATTAAGTACAACTCCTGCACAGCTCACCTGAATGTGGTCGATCATATGTATTCCCTATTTTAAGAACAGATTATGAATCTCTGACACATGTTAATTTAAGGCATGCTGACACATTGACGCTAACAAATGATCTTTTCATTTAGGGATTTGGTCTGAAAAACTGATTGTCAACACTGTCACGCTTGATTGCAGCATGCTTTGACTGTAAAGGGTTGTGAGGAGTGCACACCTGGGCAGGGGTGTTAGCCGCGTCTCTAGGAGTTCACAACCAGGGCAGATATGAACAACAACAGGGAAGCAGGATGGGCTTGTCACTAGATCTCAGTGTGGAAATGCAAGACATCAAAACTAGGCTAACAGATGTGATGTCTTCTGAATGCTAAAGCTGAAGTGCAAAAGGTGAATATTTCAATTGAAATGTAGGTGGTGTCCCTGGCTGTTTCACCACCCATGCTGATGTAGCTCATTATTGTCTATCTGTATATTTCTGGGCTCTGGGGCAACTGCCCAGGCAACAAATGTACAGCAGCTAATCTTTCACCTTTTGCCTAAAAGAAGTTGGGCAAGCGGGAACCAGATGATCTTTCCTGGCATGAAGCAATATTTTTATCTATTGCTTGCAAACCAAAATGAGGGGTTTTATTAGGAGATGAGTTCCAGATTTCAAAGGTCAAATAAGATGGAAAGGGGTAGGTTAACATTCCTGTTGGTCTGGGACCGGAGGGTGAAGTTAGTCAAATGCTTGTGGCCCTAACTTAAATCTTCTAGAAGCGTGGAGTCATTGCTGAGGTTCTTGGGCCTCTTTATGGATTCCTCTATTCTGGTCACAAATTCTGACTACTCAACTTTGGATGACCTGTCTGCTGTCCAAAATATTATAAAAGTCCCAACAAGAGTTTTGGCCACATACGTCAATTGATCCTTTGACTCAAGTGAGGTACATGATTCCCTTCCTCCAAGAAGTGCAAGAAGGATTTTTTTGATGCAAAGGTCACATAGGGGTCACGTTGGACTGAAGAAGAATCCTCATTACCCTAAACCTAGTGACGATGAAGTGATCTGACCCGGGGGAAGAGCAGGGATTTCCATTAATCCAAAGGAGAATAGTCTTTTGTAATGTAAAGGGTTCTGCTTTAATTCTGAGGGCTTGAGATGGACCAGTCTTTAAATCATTCAGGAAATAAGGTCAGTGCTTAATTAAAAAAAAATGATAAAGGAGGGGCCCAGAGTCTTTATTCGAGACCCTCTACTAGCACTGCTGAATGCTGGGATCTCAGAGAACCAAGGTTGCCTCGTCTTCACTCCATCACATGCCTCTTTCATCTATCATCCTACATGTACTCTTTCTTTATCTCACTCTTGAGGCTATTTTTCATCACTGCTTTCTCCCTTTCACTAGTTTCCTATTTTTCCCATCCTTTTTTCTTCCTTTTTTTGGTTTTATCTCTCTTGCTCTGGATAAACGTCTAATGATGAAAAATTAGGTTTATACCCAAAACTGAGTGTTAGTGCCGACAAGTGCCACCTAAGGCCATGAAAACGCTCCTCGGCAGCAGCACAATCTCCTTAGTAGGACGGAGTTCATGCAGCTAGAGCTTGCATAACAAGTTTGGATTCCAGCCATATAACCTGTGTATATCTCCACACTTATAGATAAACATATTTTTCATGTTATTCATTTGTTTTGGTTGACATGCTATAATGTATTGTGATTGTGTTTATTTTCTGCTCACTCTATGCAGTAATTATCCTCTCTCTTAGGAAATGCTCTAATTTTGACTTCATTGTTTCATGCTTTTCTGGGGATTTAGGGCCAGATTATGAGTTTGGCAGTTTTAGAGCGGGTCACAACTCCAAGACAGCCAAACTCGACCGCCCGCCAGATTACGAGTTATCTTTTGCTCTGGCGGGCGGTTCGTTGGCATTTTCACGCCAGTCCCTAATAAAAGGCACCACAAAGTGAATGCCAAAGCACGCTCCTGCATGGCATGGACTGTAAAGTCGATGTTGTGCTGAAAAGGGGGTGAATACACACGAGGGTGCACCATGTGCCCCCCCTGCAGGTACCCTATGAATCTGAGGCAACAGGTGACCCTAGGGGACACTGTAGGGCTCCCTTTATTTGCTCACTGCTACATTTTTAATGTCGGCCTCACCACCATGAAAACTGTGGCGGTGAGGAAACTCCTAATAAGCTCGGCAATGCCGCAGCAGCACCCCCAGCATATTAGGGCCTCTGACTGCCACGCCACCGCCACGGGATCCGTTATCCCCGACAGTTGTGGTGGTCCCGTGGCGGTCACACCGCCGTATTCGTAATACAGCAGTTGAACCGCCAGTCTGGCGGTCCAGGGACTGCCACCAAGGGCGAATTCGTAATCAGGCCCTTAATATGGCATTTCTGTTATGAAAAACCCAAGATCCAACTCAGAAATGTTGTTGTGGGCATCAGTCTTTATGTTTTTGGGAGATGTTGATCTCTCAGGCCAAGCTGAACCAGCCAACCCAAAGAGAAATATCTTTTCCCAAATCGCTCAAATGGGGATTGTTATGTGCAGGTGAAACCAAACCAGTCTCTGCTGGAGAGAAGAGGAAAAACGATGTGTGTTTTATAAAATTTCTTATACTTTGTCTTTGTGATAGTGGTTGTATATTGAGCCCGTAACACTTTCAACCAAATCTAACTAGCATTTGCAAAGCCATACTTTTAGAGTTTCAAGGTAATCACCTTCTTGGCTTTACGAGTGCCTTTTGTCAATATTGCTCTAACTCGACAGAAAGAAAGAAAATACTTATTTGCTTTTATGAAACAGCATCGGCAAACAAAAACAATGCAACAAGCTATAAACACACGTGCATCATCACGCATACATGCACATGCTTATGACCCAAGGGCAGCCACAAAATAACCACACATGCATGAGCACGCATCATGAAGTGGTGGTAATTTTATTTATTGATTTAGTTTGCTGTTCCGGGATTGTGGATGTCTTTTTTGGAAGAGTAAATTAAAAAGAGCATCTAAGTGATTTTTTTTCAGAACGGAATGGTCCTTCAGGAAACTGAAGATGCTGAGGCTTCTAAAATGTTTAAAAAAAAATGTTTTTAAAGGTGTGAGATGTGGTACGGGGATCAACAGTGGAGTGGGTAGGCAGGTATGGGATAGTTATAAGGAAGAAAAGCATCAGGAACTGGGGAAAGAGCAAGATCAGAGCTTGTCATTTAAAGATGTAGAAAATAACAGACATATGAAGGAGGGGCGGGGTGCTGGGGGATGGAGGCGGTGTAATACGGAGAGCGCAGGGGTGGGCATTGGGAAGCAATGCACAAGGGAGAGAAAGCGAGAAAACCCATCCAGTCACATGGATTGTTGAAGGGGAAAGAAAAACATAGTACCCAGCATGTAAACAGTGGAAGGATACAGGTCATCCAGTAAAAGGTACGGTAACAAGGCTATGCTCCAGGAGATTGCCAAACACATGACGAGCAAGGAAGGCACCGAATAAGAAGCAAGCCAATGACATTGATGGAAAAAAGCCAACCAACGATAAGCATGGGCTGACCCACAATTTACTCTAAGTATTGTTAAATGCCAATAGAGCTTTACAAATGATATCTAGAAGCTGTCTGTAAGGGAAAACTAAAAAAACACCCATTGAACCAAAACTGTGTGAAACTATTTACTTCTGTACATGGTCACTTAAAAAAATATACCTACCAGTCAAAGGTGTGAGCTACATCACCAGATGTCCCCTTTGTGATGAGGGGATAACGCAACATCATAGTTACAGTTCTATACTATTGGTGCCCAAGGCTTAAGATACTATTTCATTCCAATTAAATGATCAAGTTTCCATTTGACCCTACAATATCTCATTAACACTTAAATACCTTGTCAAAAGTTTTATTGTTTGTGGGTGAAGATAAAGGCGCTAGATCATCTGTAAAGTAAATGTCTTTTTGCCTGCTGGTAATGGCTATCCTTTGTCCTGTAAGACTTTATTTATGATTTGTCAAGCACAGTATTCCAGTTCAGATGCATTAGGGCCAGCCCGTTGATACATAGGCCAGGAATCTTGAGGAGGTTTCCCAGATATGCTATTTAGACCACACCCATTTCAGAGACCCCCACACTGTTTATCTACCTTAAACCTCTGATAACGTCTGTGCATCCTTTACATTTTTTATCAATTTCCTCTCAGCTGATCTTGCTCTCTGTCCTTCTCCCTGGGCCAGAATGTAAGGGGTCTGTTGCACCTCTCTCAAGGACAGGCTCACCTTGGGGTTAAATGGTGAGTAGCACATAGCTTTCCACTGGCATGATTGTGTCACTGGCAAGTAACACTAGGGGCAAAATTACAGAACGTTTTGCAGTAGAACAAAAACACAGGGCCAGTCTATTTGCACCACGTCGTTGCTTTTGGAACAAGAAACGGAACAAACATATCTGCTGCAGTACAAACATGGCACATTATCAGAACTATGTTTACATTTTTTTGCATCTTTACATAGCGCGAATTCGGTCCAAGGGCATTGGAGCGCTCTACATGAGCAACAGTTACTTTACCAAGGTCACATTCATTCTTTAGGACCTGGGAGATTGTGATTTTCCCCGATTCACAGGATGTGTAGTGAATGTCAGGCTCGAATCTGGTTTCCCAGTTCATCCTCTGTTACAGTACCAAAAGTGGAGAAAATAAACGTTAATCACTTTTTTAAAGTACAATGTGGGCCTACTTTTGAGGCAGTCTCAGTTTAATGTTTATATTACAGAAATACCAAGAGCAATCATTTTCACATGCTTGCTTTGATGCGAAAATCTTTCAGTGATACAGACTGGACAACCATTTATTCCCCACTATTCATTATGCAAAAACACAAAACAGGGCAAAATTAGTTGCCCTGGATTTGCACCAATGCCAATTTTCTGCAGAACATTCCCAGCAGCATTATGTGGGCCAGATATACGAAATTCTTATTTTGTATTTCCTAAATAGCGATTCTGTAGGAATCGCTATTTAGGAAATGCAAAATGATATGTGCAAAATTTGCGATTTCCTAGTAGTGATTTCTAAAGGGTAGGAATCTTTATTAGAAAATAGCAAATACAAAATGCTATTGCATTCCCACCTATGGACCAAATAGGAAATGGTTCGCATTTCCTAAATTGCGATTTTCCAATAAGAAATCACAATTTAGGAAAAAAAAACAAGGATACCTCTTGCCCCCTCGGAGGCACCCCGAAATTCATAGTGCCCATGTAAGCGCACATATGCCCTAGGGGCATATGTGTGCATCATGTCAAATAAAAAAATGCATTTTTTAATGCATTTTTTAACTTTGCACATAGTTACTTTCGGCTTAGAGTCAATGGTAAGAGCCTTTCCTAAATGCCCAATTGCATGTAAGAAATGTTTTGTGCCTGTGCTTTAAGAATTCCAAATAGGTAATCCTTGTTTGCGGTTCCTAAACCTTGGTCGCAAATTGCGATTTCTGTGGAGTCGAAATTTCAAACTGCACCCTGTTTTTGACGTTTGTACATATTAAAAGGCTGTTTTGCATTTCTTAAGAGGTTGAAATTGCGATTTGGCCGGTTAAGAAATTGAAAAAGCTTTTGTACATCTGGAGGTTAGTGACCCTATGCATATTCCCATTTGCATTTGTGTGCACCCTTCCTTACCTTGTACAATCGAAGGCCCAGTGCTCAATAATATGCTGCAAATTTCGAACAGTATCCTATGCAGCATGTTTTCTAGCTCAGTGAGTTAACACGTGCCCTGAAGACATCACATCATGGAAACAATGAGTTCTAGGTCTCCATGCTAGTGACCCACGCACCTTTGAGAGGGGACATTGTAGGCCTTCTCAAGTGGTGGGCCAGGTGCACAGACGATAATGTTCCCTCCATTATGTGGGACAACTTCTTCCCCATGAAAGTTAGGGGACAGCCACCATACTTTGTGTGGGTGGTAGCTTTACGTGGCGCTATGTGCATTACAAAAGGGGCTACAAAAAGGTCTGTGGCCCCTTCTGTCATACCAAAGTTCCAATGGGGCACTAAAAAGTGGTGCACTGTTTTAAGGAAATGTGCTGTCTAGTGCTCAAACACTTATTTAGTAACTGTACAAGTCAGTGTATGAGCAGCATACCCAGTAGCAACTACCACTCCCATGTTTCTAAGTTGTAATGCTTGTAGTTCTTGCACTAAATTGTCCAGCTAGTGAGTTAGACGCTGAACACAATCTGGGTACAAAGTTCAGGTGCATAGTGCACATCAGTAAATACCAAAAAGATTTGCAGCCACATGCATCAACAGAAGGGATTGCGATTCCTAAATAGCGATTTTTAAGGAATCGCTATTTAGGAATCGCAAAAGCCTATGCATGTATGAATCGCTATAAAAATAGCGATTCCTACACATTCCTTAATTGCTACTCACAAATTGCTAGTCGCAATTAAGGAATGCTGTCCCATTCATTCCTATGGGCCTCCAGGCCCATAGGAATGAATTGTAGATAGCATGAGCAATTTGCGAGTACCAGTAGGTACTCGCAAATTGCTCATGCAATTTCAAGGGTACAAGGGTGTCAAAATGACACCCTGTTGCACCCCTGAAATTCATCTGTGCACATATGTTGCACACACAAATGCCCTAAGGGCATGTGTGTGCGCAACATGAAACTTTGAAAAATGCACAAAAGTGCATTTTTCAAAGTTTTTGCAAATTACCATGAAGTTCAACTTCATGGTAATTTGCTACGCCTATTAGCAAAATCGCTAATTTTTTAACTTTCATGCATTGCATTTAAGGAATCTCAATTTGGGATTCCTTAAATGCAATCGCAATGTAAGGAATCGCAATTTAGAGATTCCTTAATTTGTGGTTTTTGCATTTGGGATGATGCATCTCAAATGCAAAAATACCGGTCGCAAAGGGGCAGATTCTGAGAATCTGCCCGTTTGCGACCGGTTTTTCCTTTAATGCATGGGCCTGTTGGTATTTTCTCAAGGAGCAATTTGCACCCAATTCTGAGTTTCATACATTGGAATGAGGGGTAATGCAAATAAGTGCACAGATTGTTTTTTAAGCCACATAATTTTTGCCATACACAAACTGTGTCTGCAAAATATGTGATGTGTGTAATTTGCAACTGGGTTATTAATCATATTTCATGTGAAAATCACTGTTTACACCCTAATTTGGGCTTGCATGTAGGTGGTGATCAAGGTATTAATATGTGCGCTTTAGACAGTGTAATTTTACAAATGAGCCTGCTGCTACAGCCTGTGCCTGCACATAAACTCATGATACAACCCAGGGGCCATATTACTGCTTGAGTACACTGTCCCTATCTGATAGAGACATCTAGCTGCAGATTCCTTACCTTTGAATTTCCCAAGCGTCAGAATGGATCCAGAAACTTTAGCATGAGCAGTACCCCTGCGCGCCATTGGGTGGCTCTGTCCAGCTCCACGTGATGTCGCCAGCATCGTTGGGATCCGTTGTGACGTCGCAGTCATCTATATAGTTGCCACCCAGGTGTACAGCATCAGTTCTATTCTTTCTGCACCAGTTAGCGCTGATCCGGAGAAGATATACCCCTCTGTATCTTTTTGACAGGCTTTTTTCAACATTTTGTTGAGAGATTTTTTTTCTTGTGTGTCGAGGGATGACCTCGAGATGGGTAGGTTTCAAGCCTTGTGGTGCCTGTCACTGCGCAGTGTCGGTAGCCAACCACCACCTTGTTTGCTGTCTCAAGCTCAACCACGACTCGAAGCCGTGTTCGGACTGCCAGGCAATGGTGCCAAAGGCCTTGTGGGAGCAGTCCATTAAGCTCCTTGTGGTAGGCAGTTGACACCTTCGAGCATGGCTCGGAGATCGCGGGTCCGCTTCAGGAGCCCCAAGTCCCTCTTCACACTCGAGGTACTCAGGACACTCAGGGAAGAGGCATAAGAAAAAGAAGAAGTCCAAACAGACTTCTAATTCACCTCGTCTGTCGTCCATCAACAAGAAGGGTGGGGAGCATCAACACTCCAGGCATGGTTCAGTGGAACTGTTACCGAGTTTGACTCTGTGCCTATCCCCAATTCTGGGAGCCAAAGCAACCCCACTCAGATTAAAGAGTTGTACAGGGCCATGCCACGCATTTGAGCAGGTTGACACCTCTTGTGTGCCTTTGGTCCTTGTGGGATATGAGAGGGCCCACCTGACTCCACGCTGACAGCTCTGGCACAGGCACTGGTGGGGTCTCATGGATCCGATTCCAGGTAGGCGCAGGTAGTATCAATGCAACCTTCCCCTTCCAGAAGTCAATGCTCCATGTGCTGTGGGAGCCCACTGGTGGTGCCAGCCCCATTCTGATACCTAACGACCCGGATCGACATCGACTCCGACACCAACTGAGCCCTGAGGTTCTATGTCTACAGCATGTGAGAAGAATGGGAGGGGTCTCTCGACCCTTTGAAACACCAGTTGGACGCTCCTTATGAGGAACTGAACTGGTATGTGGAGCTTGGAGAGCCAGTGGACTGGACACATCTCCAGATACTATTATGCTCTCTCTGCTTAATGTGGCTACAGAGGAAGAAGCATGTTCTGCCATGGTGGTGGTGAGGTGCAGGTCAAGACTAATCTCTTGACTGAAGTGCTTCAACCTGGGGCTTCCTCAGCCGAACCCCTTTTGCCCGTAAATGAAGCACTGACAGATGTCCTTCTAGTGTGAGCACTACAAAAGTACGCCGCCGTCGGCTGGCTCCAGGTGATCCAAGTTTCCTCAGACAACACCCCACTCCTAAGAGCTTGGTAGTTCAGACTTCCACATCACCTGGCACTTTCCTTTCAGCTCTCCCTGACAGGGAATCCAAGAGCCTGGATGCACCAGGGAAGAATAAGTTTTCTTCCACCAGCCTTGAGTTGCAGTGGGTGAACATTGCCTGCTTATTGGGCTGTTTCTCGTACACACTTTGGGAAATGGTTGTGCAAGTGCTGCCACAGGTCCCGGAGGAGGCCTGGGCCATACACACCCAGACAGTGAAAGATGGGAGAGATGCAGCAAATCTCACCATTAGAAGTGGCATAGATACGATTGACTCACTGGGTTGAGCAGTTTCGTCAACGGTGGCCTTATGGCACCACACCTGGCTGATATCATCTGGGTTTATCTGGTGATGTCCAGGTCAACCTCATGGACATGCTCTTTAATGGGACTCGTCTCTTCAAAGAGAAGGCAGACTCAGCATTGGAGCCCTTCAAGAAGTCTCGTGCTACAGCCAGATAATTCAGCTTTTTGGTAACACCTCGCTCCCACTCTACCTTTTGTGGCAATGGGAAGAGTTTTCAGATGCGCCAGCAATACCCCAGCCACCGTCCTGCACAGACTCCCCAAGTTGAGGACATGGATGACGTACATTCTGACCATGTGGGAATGATAGCCAAAACTCATCTGCCACCCAGCCCCCGGCAGCCTCCAAGCATTCCTCCTTTGGTTCTGCAAGACCCTGCCAGTTGGAGGGAGAGTCCAATATCATCTTCTCCGCTGGCGGTCCATAACATTGAACAAATGGGTCTTGCAGATCATTAAGGATGGCTATTCTCTTCCCTTTCCTTCTTCTCCTCCCCCTTTACTGAAAACGCAAGAACCACTGGCAGAGGATCATCTATCATTACTCTGAGAGGAAGTTACAGCTCTCCTGACCAAGGCACTACAGTGAAGATTCCGGTTTCAGAAGAAAAAAAGAACAACCGTCTAAGTCCTATTCTTGACCTCTGGACCATCAATCTCTTCCTCAAAAAGGAGAAATTCAAGATACTCATGTAGGCTCAGATCTTGCCTGGTCTAGACCAAGGACACTGGCTGGTAGTGTCGGACTTGCAGGATGCGCATTTTCACATCCCCATCCTGCGGTTTAACGTAGGCCACGAGCCCTTTGAGTTCACTGTACTAACTTTTGGCCTTACCAGCGCCCCTCGGGTATTCACTAAGGTGATGGTAGGGGTTGTAGCTCATCTGCCCAGGTTAGGTGTATCAGTCTTCCCATAACTTGACCACTAGCTGTTGAAGGCGTCCTTGCCCCAGGGTGTTGTCTCCCAACCTCGAGACTAAGGTGGACCTCCTGCATTAACTGGGATTCTCTATAAACATGGCAAAGTCAACCTGGTTTCTTCTCAGGTGCTCCCTTTCATTCTGTTCTGGACACAGTGAAGTTTCAGGCTTATCCTCCCGATCAGCGAGTCCAGGATATTCCGGTTATGATACCAATGTTTCAGCCTCTATCCTGGATCTCGGTGAGAATGACTCTGAGGCTCAAACCCTCCTGCATCCTGTCAGTAAATCATGCCAGATCGCATATGCGGGCTCAGCAATGGTACCTGAAGTTCCAGTGGGTGCAGCATCAGGGGAATGTCTCAGGCATGGTTCTGATCTCAGAGGGAACTGCAAAGTACCTGCAGAGGTGGTTAATGAACTGCGATTGGGTCAGAGGCAGACCCTTCTCCCTTCCTCAACCAGATCTCACAATAGTGACAGATGCATCACTCCTGGGATGGGGCAGTCATCAGGGAGGGATGGAGATCAGGCGACACTGGTCTCCAGCAGAGTCGGGGCTCCACATCCACTTGTTGGACCTTCGAGTGACCCGGCTAGCATTGAAAGCATTTCTTCCCTCTGTCAAGGGGAAGCTATTTGCAAATGTTCACGGACCACACAACTGCCATGTGATACTGCAACAAGCAGGGTGGGGTCCTGACCATTTGTCAAGAGGCCCTATGCCTCTGGACATGGCTGGAACATGGCTGGAACTCTTGTGGTTCAACACCTGGCAGTTTCTTTGAACACCAGAAAGGACGAATTCAGCCATCAATGCCTAGTGGATAACGAATGGTGTCTCCAGTTGGAGGTGATGGAAGGTCTCTTTCAACAGTGAGGAGAGCCTTGATTAGATCTGTTTTACTCCAAAGAGAAGGTGCAGTGTCAGCAGTATTGCTCTCTGGAGATTCCAAGGGGGCTATGGCTTGGCAAACCTTTTCTTCGCGAGTGAAGCTCAAGCCTCCTGTATGCCCTTCTGCCCATATCACTTTGCCCAGAGTTTTCAAGAAGATCTAAAACAACTGGGTCCAAGTCATTCTTGTGGCTTCAGACTGGGCAAGGAGAGTCTGGTATCCAGAGCTTCTTTGAATGAGCATCAATCCTCCGATCAGGCTGCCCCTTTCGGAGGATCTTCTTTCGCAGCTGCAGGGTAGGATCCTCCTTTTGAACCTGTCATCTCTCCGCCTCCTTGAGTGAGGATTGAGCAGCGACAGTGAATACCTTTCTACTTTTCTCCTGACACATGTCAGGAGAAAAGGAGTTATCTTGACAGCCAGGTTGTCCTCCACTAAGACAGTATAGCCTGCCTATGGAAAAAATATGCAAAATATTGTACAGAAAGGTCTATTGACCCTCTTTCTGCTTCTCTATTTAATATTCATCTTTTTATTCTTACCCTTGCCCAGCAGGGCTCTGCTTTGGGTACTCTAAAAGGTTATCTTTCTGCTCTGTTCAATTTCTTGTGGTTGCCAGACCACCCTTTTTAGGTCTCACCTGACGAAAGCAGCGCATGCGCTGCACTCGCCATTGCGAGTACCTTTTGGAATCAATTCTGCCGAGGCACGCGTTTGCTCTCGCCATCTGTCCAAAGCAAACAGCATGCGCGTGTCCGTGGGACTGTGGACACTCCGACGCCATCTTGCGATGCTTTTGTTGTCATAGCAACGGAAATGCTGCTTCGCTTATGGGTGTACAAAATGTGCAAGCGCGCATGACGGCGTGCTTTCTATTTCCCTGTCTGCAGGCTCTAGCTACACCCCTTAATTCCTCCCACCCCCTCGTAATTGTTATTTTCCCTAACCCTCCCACCCCCTCCACTTTGTTATCGTTCCCTCTCGCTCCCCCATGCCCCTCCACACCATAGCACTTTGTTTTCTTCCTTAAAAAACATTAACACAGCCAAATAGCTCACGCAGAGCTATTCAGCTTTGTTCATGTTTTTTTTTTTTGCGATAACACTGCAGAGCGAAATAAAATAAAAGCAAAACATTCTAAAATCAGTCTAGCACACAGATTTCAGCAATAACGTCCCATTAGTTTTTCCTCAAGAGAGGTTTAAACATAGGTGCATGTTGTTGGTGACTCTGTGCTACAGCAATTATGTCCTGTGTGGAGGTGGTTTTCGCTGGTGACTTGATGCTACAGTTTTCCATTCTCCCTTCATTATTCCCATGCCCCTCTAGTTCTCTTTCAGGACACATAGCCTCACTCTGATTACTGATTTCTGCAGTGTTGCTGAAATGGCCGCCCTGCACAAAGAAAACAGCTCCTGGGAAGCATTCAGCTTCTTTAATTAGGAAGAGGACTTTCTTGCAGGGATGTGTCTCTGCCAACGCTAAGCTAGGCTAGCCATGATACAAATAAGAATATTTACAACAAGGGATGGTGAGGGACAGAGTCTCTGAATTAAGCAGAATACTCTCACCCAGTCAAGAGATCTGGGCTAGATCCAACACCGTTTTTTAGCTCATTGCACCATCCCAGTTTCAGAACCTGGCTGTATGCAAATTAGTCTGTCCCTGGCCCAGTGCATCATGGGAACAGGGCAGACCAGACTACAAAAGCCAATTCTTACACTGGGAAGGAAACAAGCTTCCGGGGACCGGTTTCTGGCATTACAGCCGTCTTCGGCCCGGCTTGCTTGAATCCTGATGGTGCAATGAGCAAGGGACTCATGTCTGAGTATACCCTTCCACGCTTAGGGTGGACAAAAATATTTACAACAAGGGGTGGTGAGGGACAGAGTCTCTGAATTAAGCAGAATACTCTCACCCAGTCAAGAGATCTGGGCTAGATCCAACACCGTTTTTTAGCTCATTGCACCATCCCAGTTTCAGAACCTTGCTGTATGCAAATTAGTCTGTCCCTGGCCCAGTGCATCATGGGAACAGGGCAGACCAGACTACAAAAGCCAATTCTTACACTGGGAAGGAAACAAGCTTCCGGGGACCGGTTTCTTGCATTACAGCCGTCTTCGGCCCGGATTGCTTGAATCCTGATGGTGCAATGAGCAAGGGACTCATGTCTGAGTATACCCTTCCACGCTTAGGGTGGACAAAAATATTTACAACAAGGGGTGGTGAGGGACAGAGTCTCTGAATTAAGCAGAATACTCTCACCCAGTCAAGAGATCTGGGCTAGATCCAACACCGTTTTTTAGCTCATTGCACCATCCCAGTTTCAGAACCTGGCTGTATGCAAATTAGTCTGTCCCTGGCCCAGTGCATCATGGGAACAGGGCAGACCAGACTACAAAAGCCAATTCTTACACTGGGAAGGAAACAAGCTTCCGGGGACCGGTTTCTGGCATCACAGCCGTCTTAGGCCCAGCTTGCTTGAATCCTGATGGTGCAATGAGCAAGGGACTCATGTCTGAGTATACCCTTCCACGCTTAGGGTGGACGAAAATATTTACAACAAGGGGTGGTGAGGGACAGAGTCTCTGAATTAAGCAGAATACTCTCACCCAGTCAAGAGATCTGGGCTAGATCCAACACCGTTTTTTAGCTCATTGCACCATCCCAGTTTCAGAACCTGGCTGTATGCAAATTAGTCTGTCCCTGGCCCAGTGCATCATGGGAACAGGGCAGACCAGACTACAAAAGCCAATTCTTACACTGGGAAGGAAACAAGCTTCCGGTGACCGGTTTCTGGCATTACAGCCGTCTTCGGCCCGGCTTGCTTGAATCCTGATGGTGCAATGAGCAAGGGACTCATGTCTGAGTATACCCTTCCACGCTTAGGGTGGACAAAAATATTTACAACAAGGGGTGGTGAGGGACAGAGTCTCTGAATTAAGCAGAATACTCTCACCCAGTCAAGAGATCTGGGCTAGATCCAACACCGTTTTTTAGCTCATTGCACCATCCCAGTTTCAGAACCTGGCTGTATGCAAATTAGTCTGTCCCTGGCCCAGTGCATCATGGGAACAGGGCAGACCAGACTACAAAAGCCAATTCTTACACTGGGAAGGAAACAAGCTTCCGGGGACCGGTTTCTGGCATTACAGCCGTCTTCGGCCCGGCTTGCTTGAATCCTGATGGTGCAATGAGCAAGGGACTCATGTCTGAGTATACCCTTCCACGCTTAGGGTGGACAAAAATATTTACAACAAGGGGTGGTGAGGGACAGAGTCTCTGAATTAAGCAGAATACTCTCACCCAGTCAAGAGATCTGGGCTAGATCCAACACCGTTTTTTAGCTCATTGCACCATCCCAGTTTCAGAACCTGGCTGTATGCAAATTTGTCTGTCCCTGGCCCGGTGCATCATGGGAACAGGGCAGACCAGACTACAAAAGCCAATTCTTACACTGGGAAGGAAACAAGCTTCCAGGGACCGGTTTCTGGCATTACAGCCGTCTTCGGCCCGGCTTGCTTGAATCTTGATGGTGCAATGAGCAAGGGACTCATGTCTGAGTATACCCTTCCACGCTTAGGGTGGACAAAAATATTTACAACAAGGGGTGGTGAGGGACAGAGTCTCTGAATTAAGCAGAATACTCTCACCCAGTCAAGAGATCTGGGCTAGATCCAACACCGTTTTTCAGCTCATTGCTCCATCCCAGTTTCAGAACCTGGCTGTATGCAAATTAGTCTGTCCCTGGCCCAGTGCATCCTGGGAACAGGGTAGACCAGACTACAAAAGCCAATTCTCACACTGGGAAGGAAACAAGCTTCCGGGGACCGGTTTCTGGCATTACAGCCGTCTTCGGCCCGGCTTGCTTGAATCCTGATGGTGCAAGGAGCAAGGGACTCATGTCTGAGTATACCCTTCCACGCTTAGGGTGGACAAAAATATTTACAACAAGGGGTGGTGAGGGTCAGAGTCTCTGAATTAAGCAGAATACTCTCACCCAGTCAAGAGATCTGGGCTAGATCCAACACCGTTTTTTAGCTCATTGCACCATCCCAGTTTCAGAACCTGGCTGTATGCAAATTAGTCTGTCCCTGGCCCAGTGCATCATGGGAACAGGGCAGACCAGACTACAAAAGCCAATTCTTACACTGGGAAGGAAACAAGCTTCTGGGACCGGTTTCTGGCATTACAGCCGTCTTCGGCCCGGCTTGCTTGAATCCTGATGGTGCAATGAGCAAGGGACTCATGTCTGAGTATACCCTTCCACGCTTAGGGTGGACAAAAATATTTACAACAAGGGGTGGTGAGGGACAGAGTCTGTGAATTAAGCAGAATACTCTCACCCAGTCAAGAGATCTGGGCTAGATCCAACACCGTTTTTTAGCTCATTGCACCATCCCAGTTTCAGAACCTGGCTGTATGCAAATTAGTCTGTCCCTGGCCCAGTGCATCATGGGAACAGGGCAGACCAGACTACAAAAGCCAATTCTTACACTGGGAAGGAAACAAGCTTCCGGGGACCGGTTTCTGGCATTACAGCCGTCTTCGGCCCGGCTTGCTTGAATCCTGATGGTGCAATGAGCAAGGGACTCATGTCTGAGTATACCCTTCCACGCTTAGGGTGGACAAAAATATTTACAACAAGGGGTGGTGAGGGACAGAGTCTCTGAATTAAGCAGAATACTCTCACCCAGTCAAGAGATCTGGGCTAGATCCAACACCGTTTTTTAGCTCATTGCACCATCCCAGTTTCAGAACCTGGCTGTATGCAAATTAGTCTGTCCCTGGCCCAGTGCATCATGGGAACAGGGCAGACCAGACTACAAAAGCCAATTCTTACACTGGGAAGGAAACAAGCTTCTGGGACCGGTTTCTGGCATTACAGCCGTCTTCGGCCCGGCTTGCTTGAATCCTGATGGTGCAATGAGCAAGGGACTCATGTCTGAGTATACCCTTCCACGCTTAGGGTGGACAAAAATATTTACAACAAGGGGTGGTGAGGGACAGAGTCTCTGAATTAAGCAGAATACTCTCACCCAGTCAAGAGATCTGGGCTAGATCCAACACCGTTTTTTAGCTCATTGCACCATCCCAGTTTCAGAACCTGGCTGTATGCAAATTAGTCTGTCCCTGGCCCAGTGCATCATGGGAACAGGGCAGACCAGACTACAAAAGCCAATTCTTACACTGGGAAGGAAACAAGCTTCCGGGGACCGGTTTCTGGCATTACAGCCGTCTTCGGCCCGGCTTGCTTGAATCCTGATGGTGCAATGAGCAAGGGACTCATGTCTGAGTATACCCTTCCACGCTTAGGGTGGACAAAAATATTTACAACAAGGGGTGGTGAGGGACAGAGTCTCTGAATTAAGCAGAATACTCTCACCCAGTCAAGAGATCTGGGCTAGATCCAACACCGTTTTTTAGCTCATTGCACCATCCCAGTTTCAGAACCTGGCTGTATGCAAATTAGTCTGTCCCTGGCCCAGTGCATCATGGGAACAGGGCAGACCAGACTACAAAAGCCAATTCTTACACTGGGAAGGAAACAAGCTTCCGGGGACCGGTTTCTGGCATTACAGCCGTCTTCGGCCTGGCTTGCTTGAATCCTGATGGTGCAATGAGCAAGGGACTCATGTCTGAGTATACCCTTCCACGCTTAGGGTGGACAAAAATATTTACAACAAGGGGTGGTGAGGGACAGAGTCTCTGAATTAAGCAGAATACTCTCACCCAGTCAAGAGATCTGGGCTAGATCCAACACCGTTTTTTAGCTCATTGCACCATCCCAGTTTCAGAACCCGGCTGTATGCAAATTAGTCTGTCCCTGGCCCAGTGCATCATGGGAACAGGGCAGACCAGACTACAAAAGCCAATTCTTACACTGGGAAGGAAACAAGCTTCCGGGGACCGGTTTCTGGCATTACAGCCGTCTTCGGCCCGGCTTGCTTGAATCCTGATGGTGCAATGAGCAAGGGACTCATGTCTGAGTATACCCTTCCACGCTTAGGGTGGACAAAAATATTTACAACAAGGGGTGGTGAGGGACAGAGTCTCCGAATTAAGCAGAATACTCTCACCCAGTCAAGAGATCTGGGCTAGATCCAACACCGTTTTTTAGCTCATTGCACCATCCCAGTTTCAGAACCTGGCTGTATGCAAATTAGTCTGTCCCTGGCCCGGTGCATCATGGGAACAGGGCAGACCAGACTACAAAAGCCAATTCTTACACTGGGAAGGAAACAAGCTTCCGGGGACCGGTGTCTGGCATTACAGCCGTCTTCGGCCCGGCTTGCTTGAATCCTGATGGTGCAATGAGCAAGGGACTCATGTCTGAGTATACCCTTCCACGCTTAGGGTGGACAAAAATATTTACAACAAGGGGTGGTGAGGGACAGAGTCTCTGAATTAAGCAGAATACTCTCACCCAGTCAAGAGATCTGGGCTAGATCCAACACCGTTTTTCAGCTCATTGCACCATCCCAGTTTCAGAACCTGGCTGTATGCAAATTAGTCTGTCCCTGGCCCAGTGCATCCTGGGAACAGGGCAGACCAGACTACAAAAGCCAATTCTTACACTGGGAAGGAAACAAGCTTCCGGGGACCGGTTTCTGGCATTACAGCCGTCTTCGGCCCGGCTTGCTTGAATCCTGATGGTGCAAGGAGCAAGGGACTCATGTCTGAGTATACCCTTCCACGCTTAGGGTGGACAAAAATATTTACAACAAGGGGTGGTGAGGGACAGAGTCTCTGAATTAAGCAGAATACTCTCACCCAGTCAAGAGATCTGGGCTAGATCCAACACCGTTTTTTAGCTCATTGCACCATCCCAGTTTCAGAACCTGGCTGTATGCAAATTAGTCTGTCCCTGGCCCAGTGCATCATGGGAACAGGGCAGACCAGACTACAAAAGCCAATTCTTACACTGGGAAGGAAACAAGCTTCTGGGACCGGTTTCTGGCATTACAGCCGTCTTCGGCCCGGCTTGCTTGAATCCTGATGGTGCAATGAGCAAGGGACTCATGTCTGAGTATACCCTTCCACGCTTAGGGTGGACAAAAATATTTACAACAAGGGGTGGTGAGGGACAGAGTCTCTGAATTAAGCAGAATACTCTCACCCAGTCAAGAGATCTGGGCTAGATCCAACACCGTTTTTTAGCTCATTGCACCATCCCAGTTTCAGAACCTGGCTGTATGCAAATTAGTCTGTCCCTGGCCCAGTGCATCATGGGAACAGGGCAGACCAGACTACAAAAGCCAATTCTTACACTGGGAAGGAAACAAGCTTCCGGGGACCGGTTTCTGGCATTACAGCCGTCTTCGGCCCGGCTTGCTTGAATCCTGATGGTGCAATGAGCAAGGGACTCATGTCTGAGTATACCCTTCCACGCTTAGGGTGGACAAAAATATTTACAACAAGGGGTGGTGAGGGACAGAGTCTCTGAATTAAGCAGAATACTCTCACCCAGTCAAGAGATCTGGGCTAGATCCAACACCGTTTTTTAGCTCATTGCACCATCCCAGTTTCAGAACCTGGCTGTATGCAAATTAGTCTGTCCCTGGCCCAGTGCATCATGGGAACAGGGCAGACCAGACTACAAAAGCCAATTCTTACACTGGGAAGGAAACAAGCTTCCGGGGACCGGTTTCTGGCATTACAGCCGTCTTCGGCCCGGCTTGCTTGAATCCTGATGGTGCAATGAGCAAGGGACTCATGTCTGAGTATACCCTTCCACGCTTAGGGTGGACAAAAATATTTACAACAAGGGGTGGTGAGGGACAGAGTCTCTGAATTAAGCAGAATACTCTCACCCAGTCAAGAGATCTGGGCTAGATCCAACACCGTATTTTAGCTCATTGCACCATCCCAGTTTCAGAACCTGGCTGTATGCAAATTAGTCTGTCCCTGGCCCAGTGCATTATGGGAACAGGGCAGACCAGACTACAAACGCCAATTCTTACACTGGGAAGGAAACAAGCTTCCGGGGACCGGTTTCTGGCATTACAGCCGTCTTCGGCCCGGCTTGCTTGAATCCTGATGGTGCAATGAGCAAGGGACTCATGTCTGAGTATACCCTTCCACGCTTAGGGTGGACAAAAATATTTACAACAAGGGGTGGTGAGGGACAGAGTCTCTGAATTAAGCAGAATACTCTCACCCAGTCAAGAGATCTGGGCTAGATCCAACACCGTTTTTTAGCTCATTGCACCATCCCAGTTTCAGAACCTGTCTGTATGCAAATTAGTCTGGCCCTGGCCCAGTGCATCATGGGAACAGGGCAGACCAGACTACAAAAGCCAATTCTTACACTGGGAAGGAAACAAGCTTCCGGGGACCGGTTTCTGGCATTACAGCCGTCTTCGGCCCGGCTTGCTTGAATCCTGATGGTGCAATGAGCAAGGGACTCATGTCTGAGTATACCCTTCCACGCTTAGGGTGGACAAAAATATTTACAACAAGGGGTGGTGAGGGACAGAGTCTCTGAATTAAGCAGAATACTCTCACCCAGTCAAGAGATCTGGGCTAGATCCAACACCGTTTTTTAGCTCATTGCACCATCAGGATTCAAGCAAGCCGGGCCGAAGACGCCTGAAATGGCAGAAACCGGTCCCCGGAAGCTTGTTTCCTTCCCAGTGTAAGAATTGGCTTTTGTAGTCTGGTCTGCCCTGTTCCCATGATGCACTGGGCCAGGGACAGACTAATTTGCATACAGCCAGGTTCTGAAACTGGGATGGTGCAATGAGCTAAAAAACGGTGTTGGATCTAGCCCTGATCTCTTGACTGGGTGAGAGTACTCTGCTTAATTCAGAGACTCTGTCCATCACCTCCCCTTGTTGTAAATAATTTTGTCCACCCTAAGCGTGGAAGGGTATACTCAGATGTGAGTCCCTTGCTCATTGCACCATCAGGATTCAAGCAAGCCGGGCCGAAGACGCCTGAAATGGCAGAAACCGGTCCCCGGAAGCTTGTTTCCTTCCCAGTGTAAGAATTGGCTTTTGTAGTCTGGTCTGCCCTGTTCCCATGATGCACTGGGCCAGGGACAGACTAATTTGCATACAGCCAGGTTCTGAAACTGGGATGGTGCAATGAGCTAAAAAACGGTGTTGGATCTAGCCCTGATCTCTTGACTGGGTGAGAGTACTCTGCTTAATTCAGAGACTCTGTCCATCACCACCCCTTGTTGTAAATAATTTTGTCCACCCGAAGCGTGGAAGGGTATACTCAGATGTGAGTCCCTTGCTCATTGCACCATCAGGATTCAAGCAAGCCGGGCCAAAGACGCCTGAAATGGCAGAAACCGGTCCCCGGAAGCTTGTTTCCTTCCCAGTGTAAGAATTGGCTTTTGTAGTCTGGTCTGCCCTGTTCCCATGATGCACTGGGCCAGGGACAGACTAATTTGCATACAGCCAGGTTCTGAAACTGGGATGGTGCAATGAGCTAAAAAACGGTGTTGGATCTAGCCCTGATCTCTTGACTGGGTGAGAGTATTCTGCTTAATTCAGAGACTCTGTCCATCACCACCCCTTGTTGTAAATGATACAAATAAGAGCTTTCAGTGACAGACATTTGACATAGTAGATGGTTCCTGTTTTTAAACCTATTACCTTCAATTCACTCTCTTGTTGTATGCTGCAAAAATGACCGGTGTGCCATTATGTGAGAACTGATACAAAAGGGCGCAGAGCTTTGTCTACTGGCAGGGAGGATTAAACCTTCCAGACATTTTCTTATCCAAGGACATCTCGCATCTTCACCACATAAAATCCATTTATCAGATTTTCACTGTACACTCTGCGTTCGAGGCATCTGTGGTTATTATCATAGCATTACATAAATGTGTAATGCGCACGCTGGAAGGGGTACCTCAGTGCTGAACAACTGATTTTTGTCACCCAACTGAATGAAACTTTTTTTTATCGACCTTAGGAGAATGAAAGGTTGACAATCGCCAGGATTCTAAACTGTGGCCAAGGGGTCACACGCAGATCTCTATAGTGGGTTCAAGAGTCATAAACAGGAGGTTGTCTGAACTCTGAGTCACGCAGTTTGGCCCCAACATTTCTAACTTGCAAGACAAATTCTTTCTACTTGGGGAGGAGGGTGAAAGTGAAGGAGTTTTCACCATAACATGACACTGTAAGGGTGTTTTCTAATCTTGGACGAACATACTACCTAAACAAATTTAAATGTAAGGGGTTTACATAGTTCATGCACCTAGGCTAAAAGCTTTATGAAGGAGGGGGAAGTGCACCCATGGCAATTTTGTTTCCGGGAAGTACTGGAATCCCCGCTTATGCAGTGTTCCCATGCAGATGGATTCTCAGGAATTTTAGCCCATGTGCAGTGTTTTTTTCAAGCAGTGAAATAAAAGGTACATTTCCTTGAATAGACTGTTTCTGATCCAACAAATGTGAGATGATGAAAAGAATCTAAACTCTCTGCAAGCATTCAACACTCAAATACAGGTCATGTTCGTTCAGATGTTTTGAGGAACAGAAGGAAAAAAACGACCAATCACATCTACAAGGAAACAAGCATTGGCATAGCCAATAGGTCTCACCTTTGGGACCTTATAAGTATTTAGTTATGCAGCACAATATCCTTGGTGAAACAACTTCAACTGTTGCATGGCTAAACACTTATAAGGTCCCAATGGCGAGACCTATTGGCTATGCCAATGCTTGTTATTCAAATCTTCTATTGTAAATAGGTTTTTGAAAGGACTTGTACATATGTTTCACCCTAAGCCCATTATCATGTCACAGTGGGATCTCAATCTGATTCTCACATATCTCATGTGTGCTCCCTTTGAACCATTACACAATAGTCCCCTCCGGCTGGTTATCATCAAGACAGCCTATTTGGTGGCGATAACATCTGCCCGGAGAGTAAGCGAGCTGCAGTCTTTGTCATCCCAGCCTCCTTACCTTATGACATTCCTGGATAAGGTGGTGCTTTGCACCTGTGCCTCATTCCTACCTAAAGTAGTGACCCTATTCCATCTGGGTCAATCAGTCACACTGCCCACCTTTTTTGCCCCTCCGCATCCCTCTAAGTAAGAGGAGTGTCTACACCGTCTGGACCCAAAAAGGGCGTTGTTGTTCTACCTTGATCGCACGAAAGACCAACTATTTGTGGGTTACGTGGGAGCTAAAAAAGGTTAGGCAGTGCGGAAATGAGCCATTTTGTGCTAGGTTGTTATGTGCAATAAAATCTGCTGTGCCCTGGCTAAGGAGCAGCCTCCTGAGGGCTTATGAGCCCATTCCACCAGAGGGAAGGCTATGACCATGGCATTGGCTCATGGAATGTCAGTCCTGGGCATCTGCCAGGCTACAATGTTGGCTTCACTGCACACATTTGCGAAACCGTGCTGCCTGGACAGTAAGGTCCTTAGGGACAGGCATTCTGCCCTTTTGATTCTGCAGGACTTTTTAACCTAGTAAATCTATCTGCAGCCCACTGTCAGGAAGGTAACTATTCAATGGTAAGGAATCTGCAACTAGAAGTCTCTATCAGATGAACAAGTTACTTACCGTCCGTAACGCATTATGTGATATAGACAATATCTAGCTGCAGATTCCTTACAGACTCACCCATGCCTCCCTGCTCTGAGGACTCATTTATAGGGCTAGGGTTGTTCCCCTTTACAGAGCCTTACTGTTGGCACTCAGTAGTCAGTTCACTTCATGGCTCTCCACTTCTGGCGTGGAAAAAGTGAAAAGGAACTGACTCTGCGCACCTGGGACACCTATATAGGTGACTGCGACATCACAACCGACACCGGTGACATCACATGGAGCTGGATGAAGCTACCTGATGGTACGCAGTGGTACTGCTCACGCAAACGTTTCCGGATCCAGTCTGATGCCTGGGAAATTCAAAGGTAACGAATCTTAAGCTAGATAGTGTCTCTACCAAATAATATGTTACAGCTTTAAACTTTGACGTTCCACGTTTGAGCTGGAAAGAGAGCATCAAATATGGAGCTGTAGTTTAAAACTATGGCTCTGTCTTTCACAGCTAGCAGATCCAGCCTTAATGTTGATGGAAAAGCACAGACATGGGTCCTATGCAGTCAGTGGCATAAGAACCAAGCTGTGGTTCACTGACGAGACCTAATAGGCGAAATCCATTCTGGGGCTGTTTATTTCCTATTCATAGGTTACCTCACCTTGCAGTATGACTGGGCTGTTATTATGGACTGTTTCTATAGGAGCAAGACCAGGTTTGATTTACATAAAGAATTTGTTTTTGTGTGGGCATTAAATGATGGATAGAAAAGCAGCCCAGGGTACCAGTGGCTGAGATTAGCTCAATATTTCCACCCATCACCTATTTATTGAGCACAGTGTAACACCTTAAGTGTGAACTGCAAGTCAGGATTTGGGTACCTCACTGCCCAAGTATAGACAGAAATGTATCTGGAGTTGCTTGCTTCCATTTCAGAGGGGCTTGGCCTAGCAATCCAGGCCAGTCATTTCTGACTGGAGCAGGACCAAGCCTCATTTACATGAGGGCATTTTTTGACTGAAGTGTCACAAAGGTCAGAAAAGATGAAATGGAATGCTGTCCATAACACTTGTGTCTGAGAATATATACAGCCTTCCAATCAAGACCTTTTACTTGTCTTCATTTTTAAAGGACCCTAGGATATCCCCTAGGGGACGCCTGCACCCACATCTGGGGGTGGGTGGGTCAATGGGACCCCTGGGCATCCTTCTAAGGGAGTACCGCACGACACAAACAGCATGTGTGCCACCCAACAGGTTCTTTACCCTTGTATGACATAGGTGCAGGGGTAAAAACAATCATTCATTTACATGGGGGCACACTCACTTACAAATGAAGTAATGTCCCTTTGGATTCGTTCTGGCCTGTATTTTGCACTAGGGTGATCCCATTTGCGGAAGGCAAGCACACGTCTGATGTCCCTCTTGTAATACTGAAGTTCCCCAGGGCTCAGAAAGCAGGCACAAGCATCCTTCGTATCCCCAGGGCACATTGTGTAATACAGCCTCAGGTCTCTTAAAAAATCTGTTACTCAGAGGAAGTTTCTCTGTTATTTCTGTTCAATGTCTATTTTCCTTTCTGACACAATCCTTTGCAGGCTCGCAGTCCTTTTCCCTCACTTGATTCTGGAGACTGAGAACCAGAGGCCCTGTTTGTTAGAAGCACAGTGCCTCTTTGTTCTCTGTCCTCACTCCTTAGCGCCAAACAACGCCTCTGAACATGCGCATGCCCAGCAGGCCACTGAGAGTCCTCAGGTGGCTGTCACACCACCCGGCGCCAAGGACCATGTTCGGCATCTAAATCCAAACAAGCATTGGCAAAGCCAATAGGTCTTGCCTATGCAAGAGCTACTGGCTTTGTCAATGTGTTTTAGCCATGTTGTACTCCAGCGTGGCTGCTGTTCAGCATGGCTAGAAGTTAGTGAGGTAGAGGAGAGTGGCATGGAATGTCGTAGAGTGGCATGGCGAAGAGTGAAGTAGAGTGTCGTAGAGTGGAATGGCATAGAGCATGTATACGAGTGGCATAGAGTGGAGTCACATAGCGTGGTGACAGTGGAGTAGAGTAGAGTGGGCTGGTGTAGAGTGCATTGGTGAAGCGTGTTGTTGAGTAATATGGTGAAGAGTACAGTTACGTAGAGTGCAGTGGAATGGAATTCAGCTGTGTACATTGCAGCATCGTAGAACGCAGTGGTGTAGATTAGAGTATTGCAAAGTAGAGTGCAGTGGCGTAGGGTGAGCTGGTGCAGTGTAGAGTGGCATAGAGTGCATTGGAGTGGTGTACACTGGTGAATAGTAGAGTATAGTGCTGTACAGTGCAGTTGCATATAGTGCAGGGGTGGAGAGTGGAGTTCTGCAGAGTGATGTGGCATAGGGTGGAGTGATGCAGAGTAGAGTGGCGTAGAGTGCAATGTTGCAGAGTATAGTGACATAGAGTGCAGTGGAATACAGTGCAGTTACATAGAGTGTAGTAATGCAGAGTGAAGTGCCGTAGAGTGGAGTATTCACTACCAGAACTCAGCCCTCCTGGCATTGTGTCTCCCTTGCACTCTCGATTTGTCTACTGATAGGTTACTTCATTTTTTGACCAAATGTGTTTTCTACATATTAAAAAAAAAAACATATGTCATCCTTTTCATCAGTCTTTATTATTTCTTTTCTTTAAGAATTAATTTATCCAAATCCCCTAGTATGTTTTCTTCAACAACTTAATCAAAAAATAAAGTATCACTTCAAGTGATCCAAATCAGTATTTGATAATCACTCCTCAATACATTTCAAACTTTGTAGTCTTCCATCAGTAGCTAAATTTAAATTTATCTAAAACCAAACAAGAGTAATGTGGCAAAATGCTACCACTGTAAAAATGTTACATCAATGTATACCGATGGGACACCACCAGTAATGTCTGTATCTTACCCTTAGTTCAGAGAGGGTTGTGTATTATAATCCATCCTATATCTCGTTCTCCATTTGATATTAGAATCGCAATATATCACAGCGGGATGTATTTCTATGAAAACTCTAAGCCAATCTCCATGCTCTCCGAGGATAAAAATAATCTAGAAAAATATGTTACATATTAAAGCCAGTCGAAAAGCAACCAAACTGTGTTCCCCATATTGTGCATCATTCCCCGTAAGTGGACGAAGGTGATTACAGCTGTATGTTGTTTTCCAATGGTCACCTGTGTTCACACGTTCTGATAAAACCACACATTCAGTGAATTGCTTCCCTTATTTATATATGACCAATCATCTTTTGTGCAACCTGAATGTCATGTTCTGCATTAATGCCCCTGTTCGGCATGTTTACTTCACATACGTGGTCGCCTGGTATAACTTGTCGGTCTCCCACCGCCGGGGAGACCGATAGTTTCTGGTATTTGTTCCTTATTGGAGCCATTGTCAAAGTATTGCGACTTTTTCTTTAAACCTTTAATACAATCTACCAGCACGTATATAAAGGATACTAAAAGCCTTCTTGCCTTGTTGCTAACAGTAAAAATGCCTGATGAACCATGTTTCTTAGTCTCTATGGACATAGAGAGTTTGTATACCTGCATTCCGCAGGATGCAATGTTAAAAGTCTTGGCGGACGTCCTAGATAAGACCACGTGGGACTACACCACTTCCCGCACTTTTGTCATCGATTGTACCACACTGGCCTTGAAAAGGAATTTTTTCCAATATTTGGACAAGATCTATCTACAAAAGACAGGGACCTCGATGGGCAGCACATTTGCCCCCAGTATTGCGGGTCTATATGTTCATAATTTTGAACAGACCCACATACTGGCTGCAACCAACCCGTACACTCTCAATGTTATCCTGTGGCAGAGGTACATTAACGATGTGCTTTTAATCTGGCAAGGCTCCGAAGATAGCCTATTAGCTTTCTTCGACTGGGTGAATACCTGTGACCCTCATCTCAAATTTACCCACCAATACCACCCGAAATCCATCGTATTCTTGGATGTCACAATAACAAGGGTCGGGGACCAACTGACTTCCAAGACTTACTACAAGCCTACCAGCAAAAATAACTTGCTTCACTTTTCAAGCTTCCATCCGCGTTTATTGCGGACAAACCTGCCTTTCGGACAGTATTTACGCATCCGAAGAAACTGTAGTGATGTCAGAGATTTTAAACAACAAGCCCAAGATCTAACCATTAAAATGCTAATCAGAGGCTATCCAAGTAAGATCTTAAAACAAAGTTGCAAGAGGGCAAGAAATCAAAACAGGGATGCTCTCTTGGAGGAATATGAAAAAGATGACAAAACAGATATACCACTAACCTGTGTGACGACATACAGCAACATTTCTAATGCTGTCAGTCGTTCTATCAGTAAACATTGGCAAATCCTAAACAGCAAAGGGCGGGACTGGCAAAAACCTCTTTTCTCGTACAAAAAGGAAAGAAGTCTACAGGACGCATTGGTACATACCCGTCCTAGAACTAATGACATAATGCAGGACTCGAGCGTGCTGACTGCCTGGAGAATGCCTCCAGTTGTAGGGCACAACCCTGTGGCGGATGCAGCATCTGCCACCTTACAACTGCGTCAAAGACACTTAATCTGGAAGCAGGCAAACTATGGCACCTTCGTAGCCATACGAATTGCAATTCAGTTAATGTAATCTATTTGATTACTTGTCCATGTCACTTAAAATATGTGGGCATGACCACACGAAAAATCAAATTGCGCATCTGCGAGCACCGCAGTAATGTGAGATGCCGTAAAGGGACAACAAAATTAACTAAACATTTTCTAGATCAAGGACACTGCCCCAACGATATTAGATGGACGGTAATAGAACAACTAAATATGGGCACTGATAAATCCATCTTCAAAAAAGAACAAAGGTGGATTTACCGTCTTTCTACACACACAGAAGGATTAAATGATGACATACCCTGGGGGTCGGTGATGCGGAGGTAAACCCGCCCACTTAATTTTTCAGGCTCGAGTGCTGAGAGGGTTAGACTGGACTGATCTTACCCACCTTTCCGCCCACACCGACTGATGGAAGGTTAAACATTGCCTCTTCGTAATCAGCTTATCTTAGCTCAGTTTTGAGCTTTATAAATGTGAGGTAGATAATCACTAATACAGTAGTGCACGTTTTTGTAATAGTATCCTAGCTTGTAAGAGACCAATAAAGTTTTGTATTTAAAAAAAAGGCATGTGTATTTTACAATGAGTGGCTTCCCCTTTAAGAAAACGAAGAACTACTAAGACTAGCGACCACGTGATCCCAGGCAACGTCGTGGACGTAGTAACCAAAACATAAAAACAGCCGCCAACACGGAGCCGTTGTATACCGGCCGTGGATGTGACCGGAGTAGGTTACAAGGCGGGCAGTCGCTCGGCAAGAAGTAAGTTGCTTCTTGCAAACAAACTATCACGTTATTGCGCCTCGTGTGCTTCTGTATCCTAACACGCTCAGAGCTGGGTTAGACTGACTTTCGTAAACATCTCGGTTTGTTTGTCTATTTCAGTCATTTCCCGGGCGTGAAGGTTTCCCCTGCCACGAGCCCAAGGGGCCGGTCTCCTAAATTGATTTAGTAAGTAGACACGTTTTTTAACAGCATTATCCCACTCCCCTAAAGGTGTATTCTGTTTATATCTTACACAATATGGGCACTTCCAGAACATTTTAAAGAAGAAAAGAGAAAAAACGTTTTATAGTAGAGTCCAAGTCGGGCTTAATAAAACGATGAAAATACAGGCGTAGTTTACGTGTGGAACATATTTTAATTTGTCATTATGTTCCGCGGTGTGGTTTTTATATTCATTACTGCACTTGCTCACAATGTTTATGAATTGGAATGTATTCAATGAGACAATGCAATATCGAAGTGTTGATTGAGCATGTTGTAAACATTCAAACAAAGAAGGATGTGTCATTTGACTTAAGAATGACAATCATGTATACGAATTGAAATTCTTTTTTGCAAAGGGGTACAGATGTACGCTCTTATTTGTTTTATGTTAATATTTTTTTTTTCAGATTTCCCAGTCCTAACGATTTGGAAGGACAGCGCGCGACTTTTTGCGGTGCTTAGACCCACAAACAAGTTTGTGCAGTCTTTTTACTTTCTACTCCCCGAAGATTTGGCGCCATAGTGTGTGCCTCTTCGGAGGCATGGGTATGTATGGTCCTGAGGAATGCTGAGCTGACGATGGGCTTATTAGCTGAAACATGTCGACCTCTCTAGGACATGTGGTTCAAAATAACTCAACCACCTATATGTCCGTCTTCTATCACGTTTTTAACAGAGTTAGAACTACCCCCACATTAAAATAATTGTTCTATTTGGGTGGCAGTCGATACTCTTTTTAACATGCACTTTTTTGTTGTGTCTACGTAGAAATTCACGTTTTCATATGGAGGACCCAATGAAGATAATGGCAGCCAAAGGTCTATTTGGTGCCTGAGGGTTCTTCTTTTCTACTAACATCCTTCTTATTTGTTGGAAAACTTTTTCTAAATCTATGGTGGTGGTGTAAATTTCTTCACTCCTACGAATAGATTTTTGCCTTTTCTAGATACTCTTCTGTTGTTTTGATATATTGCGTACAAGGGGTACAAGAGTTATCTATTGACCCTTTCTCTCTTGTTGTTTACCTTTCATAACTTGTACATCTCCATACGGCTCAATATTAGTGTCTGAACTCACGTCGTCAATCAACATCCTGTGCCCGTAATTATACTTGGTCACAAACGAGTGCAGTGAACCATGCCAATCTCCCCACTTATCTTGATATCCTAACTGCCATAAATGTACTTAGGTGTAACAACGTGAAATGGTAACGCTTACCGAACCCATAGTGATACAGACCCCAATCTACTTCCGGCATGTTCCATGGGTGCCATATTTTCTAAGTTCCTTAAAATTGGTGTGGTATGGTCATGATAAAATATGGACTCACTTCTGCAGGCATTAGTGTGGAGTGATGCCGAGTAGAGTGGCATAGAGTGCAGTGGCAACGAATGCAGTAGTGTAGAGTAGAGTGGTGTAGAGTCCAGTAGTGTAGCATGCAGTGTTGCAGAGTAGAGTGTTGTAGAGTGCAGTGGTGTAAAGTGCCATACAGTGCATTGGCGTAGGGTGCACTGGCATAGAGTAGAGTGACATTGAGTAGAGTGGCTCAGCGTTGAGTGGAGTAGTGTAGAGTGCAGTGGTGTAGACTAGAATGGCATAGAGTAGAGTGGCGTAGAGTAGAGTGGCATAGAGTAGAATGGTGCAGAGTAGAGGGCAATGGCATAGCGAGTAACAGTGGAGTGGAGTAGAGTGGAGTGGTGTTGAGTAGAGTAGAGTAGTGTGAACTGGTGAAGAGTACATTGGTGTAGAGTGTTGCAGAGTATAGTGGTGTAGAGTGCAACAGCATAGAATTCAGCGGCATACAATGCGAAGTCGTAGAATGCAGTGATGTAGATTACAGTGGTGTAAAGCAGAGTGCAGGGGCATAGAGTGGTGTGATGCAGTGGTTCAGGGTAGAGTGGCATAGAGTGCAGAGGCATAGAATACAGTGATGTAGATTGCAGTGGTACATATTAGAGTGGCATAGAGGAGAATGGTGCAGAGTGGCGCGGCATGGAGTGCAGTGGGGTAGAATGGTGTAGAGTATAGCGCCATAGAGTGCAGGGCCTAAAGTGGTGCAGAGTTGAGTTTAGTGGCATAAAGTGGAGTAGTGTAGGGTGCAGTGGCATAGAGTAGAGTGTTGCAAAGTGAAGTGGCATTAAGTTCAGTATTGCAGAGTAGAGTGGCATAGAGTTGAGTGGTGGAGAGTGCAGTGTTGCAGAGTAGAGTGCCGTAGAAAGCAGTGTTACAAAGTAGAGTGTCATAGAGTGCAGCGGCATAGAGTAAAGTTGCGTAGAGAGCAGTGGCATAGGCTACTGTAGTTCAGAGCAGAGTGCAGTGCCGTAGAGTGCAATGTCAGAGTAGATTGTTTCAGAGTAGAGTGAAGTGGCCTAGGGTGGAGTGATGCAGAGTAGCATGAGGTGGCGTTGAGTGGAATAGAGTGGAGTGGTGCAGAGTAGAGTGGATTGGTAGAGTGTAGTGGTATAGAGTGGAGTAGTGCACAGTGGAGTAGAGTGCAGTGGCATGGTGTACAGTGGAGTGGTGCAGAGTAAAGTGCTGTGAAGTGGTGCAGAGTAGAGTGGAGTGGCCTAGAGTGGAATATGCATGGTGTGGTAGTACATTTCCATTACAGACAACACATCTTTAATTTGAAATCACAATTACATTTACAGACATCCAGTTTCACTTATAAAAGTTAATAGTGCACAAACGATAATGTGTGCACATTTCATCATCTAGTATATTGATTTGTTTTGATCGTTTTAAAATAGTTATTTCCACTACACTTCAGAATTAACAAAACATGTGCTTCATTTGGGCTTTTCTAATTCTGAAATATCTGCACAGATCACTACAGACATTTACATTTTGCTGTATGCTGTAAAAAATAACATTGTACAACTTTCCTCAAGCACTTCCCGAGAGCCACATGGTTCTCATGTAAACACCAGGCTCCCTGGAAGACAGAACCTGACATTTGACCTCTGCCTTTGAATGCACAGCAAATGTTACAAGATAAGACAAGATTTGAAAGCTTGTTTACAGAGATCGAGCCCTGGTAGACAAATGCAGTAATGGTGTAGAGTATAGCGCCATAGAGTGCAGGGCCTAAAGTGGTGCAGAGTTGAGTTTAGTGGCATAAAGTGGAGTAGTGTAGGGTGCAGTGGCATAGAGTAGAGTGTTGCAAAGTGAAGTGGCATTAAGTTCAGTATTGCAGAGTAGAGTGGCATAGAGTTGAGTGGTGGAGAGTGCAGTGTTGCAGAGTAGAGTGCCGTAGAAAGCAGTGTTACAAAGTAGAGTGTCATAGAGTGCAGCGGCATAGAGTAAAGTTGCGTAGAGAGCAGTGGCATAGGCTACTGTAGTTCAGAGCAGAGTGCAGTGCCGTAGAGTGCAATGTCAGAGTAGATTGTTTCAGAGTAGAGTGAAGTGGCCTAGGGTGGAGTGATGCAGAGTAGCATGAGGTGGCGTTGAGTGGAATAGAGTGGAGTGGTGCAGAGTAGAGTGGATTGGTAGAGTGTAGTGGTATAGAGTGGAGTAGTGCACAGTGGAGTAGAGTGCAGTGGCATGGTGTAAAGTGGAGTGGTGCAGAGTAAAGTGCTGTGAAGTGGTGCAGAGTAGAGTGGAGTGGCCTAGAGTGGAATATGCATGGTGTGGTAGTACATTTCCATTACAGACAACACATCTTTAATTTGAAATCACAATTACATTTACAGACATCCAGTTTCACTTATAAAAGTTAATAGTGCACAAACGATAATGTGTGCACATTTCATCATCTAGTATATTGATTTGTTTTGATCGTTTTAAAATAGTTATTTCCACTACACTTCAGAATTAACAAAACATGTGCTTCATTTGGGCTTTTCTAATTCTGAAATATCTGCACAGATCACTACAGACATTTACATTTTGCTGTATGCTGTAAAAAATAACATTGTACAACTTTCCTCAAGCACTTCCCGAGAGCCACATGATTCTCATGTAAACACCAGGCTCCCTGGAAGACAGAACCTGACATTTGACCTCTGCCTTTGAATGCACAGCAAATGTTACAAGATAAGACAAGATTTGAAAGCTTGTTTACAGAGATCGAGCCCTGGTAGACAAATGCAGTAACTAAGGTTTGGGCAAGAAAAGGGCCAACGTCCAGCAGGACAGCCTAAAACAAATAGAGCCTGCAAATAGAAAGCAAGCAAATGTGAGTTACAAACCACAAAGCCAAGGGTAAATAAGGGGTATAATGCATTCCCGGGGAAGATTTCCGAATGTCCCCACTATGTCATTAGCAACCTAAAAATGAGTAGACTGTGTTGTAATGCTCTTTCTCATGTAATTATTTATTTCTTGTACAGTAGTTCTTATAATGACATAGATGTAGTTCTAGATTAGAATGGTTAGATCCTGCTCTATTTGAGTGTCCTTTGTATCTATGAAGAGCCTGCTGTCAGTTGGGTGGATGAGCTGTTAACCCTTTTGACTTCAGGAATAAATTCAACTTAAAGAAGACACATTGGCTGTTTCTTCATTTTCAAGAAAGAACCTACTTTTTAACAGACTACTGTAGCAAACATTTGAAATATGCCTCAAGATACAGTAAAGAAGTAAATAGGAAGCAATTGTGGTGTTATCGAATTGGGGGACATTGGCAGAGCTTTATCAAGACTTTTTCATGAAATAACAGATTGTTCAGCCCAGACTGATTCACTCTGGTAGAGCTTGCTCAACATACTGTGAAAAAATATTCTTTGATTCTAGATCCGAAGATTGAGGTGCATTAGCAGAGCTGCATCAAGTCCCTATAAATAAATACCACAGGATGCTATAGCCAAGGATTTTTGTGCTCTGGCATAGCTACAACAAGACACCTGAAAAAATGTCATAAGTGACAGAGGCCAGGATTAAAGTGCACTTGCAGAGCTCTAAGATATAACTTAATGAAACAGATGCAATAAATAAGGATTACTGTGCACTGGTGGGGCTGCATCAAGAGAATATACAAATACAGAGATTATTGTAGGTTGTCATTGGTGTGCATTGTTGGAACTGTATCAGACTGAGTATGGATAGAGCAAGTGTATCCTAAGGTAGCGACTGTGGTGACAGGGCTGCGGCTCAGTGAGATTAGAGGGGTGTGAATCTCAAATTTCCCAACTAAAAAAGTAGTGGACTGCAGGGTGAACAAGTGAGATGACCAAGGCTCGGAGTGGACTGCTTCCATGATGATTAGGGTCAATACTGATTTGCATTAAGCAGGCCTCTGGGGATGATTTAGAGTTTGGCGGACAGAATATTCAGTAACAACTGCAACAGAGTTCCGTGCCCACAAAACTCACTGTCTGCCCTCCTGATTTTGAGTCATGTGGCGTGCAAAGTGTACACATATGATGTCAAACTTCCTCTGACAGCCTGATGGGGTAGGGGATGTCAGAGGTAAGCCATCCGATCATCCGGCCTATCACAACAGACAGTCAGATGACGTTTAACTGTTCAACACCAACAGGTATATCAGGTATACCATGGCAGTGAGGGACAATATCATTGTACAATAATAAACCACTTTTTCATGGAAAATTGTTCAGTGAGGTTAGATTGTAAAATCTAGATAGATGATGCCGCTCACATTGATTTTCCACGACTGACCCGAGGACCTTCTGTCAGAACTTTTCCTTCTGCTCCGTGGATCAGCACGCCTCCCCACTCGCCCGCACTCGCTGGTGGGAGCGCCTTCTGCAGTCGGCAGAAGCACACACTGCTCCCAGCTGAGAGCGCTGTGGGTAGAGGCTTGAGGGGCTATTATTAGAACTACACCGTCCGGGGGACTGCGAGGACCAGCAATCCCAAACTAGCGCAGCTGGTGCCTCTTCCCCTGGCGGCCACGCCCACCGCTTCCAGCCCTTTACCTTTCGCGACACCCGCTTCGCGGGTGCCGCTCACAATGATTTTCCACGACTGACCCGAGGACCTTCTGTCAGAACTCTTCCCTCTGCTCCGTGGATCAGCACGCCTCCCCACTCGCCCGCACTCGCTGGTGGGAGCGCCTTCTGCAGTCGGCAGAAGCACACACTGCTCCCAGCTGAGAGCGCTGTGGGTAGAGGCTTGAGGGGCTATTATTAGAACTACACCGTCCGGGGGACTGCGAGGACCAGCAATCCCAAACTAGCGCAGCTGGTGCCTCTTCCCCCGGCGGCCACGCCCACCGCTTCCAGCCCTTTACCTTTCGCGACACCCGCTTCGCGGGTGCCGCTCACATTGATTTTCCACGACTGACCCGAGGACCTTCTGTCAGAACTCTTCCCTCTGCTCCGTGGATCAGCACGGCTCCCCACTCGCCCGCACTCGCTGGTGGGAGCGCCTTCTGCAGTCGGCAGAAGCACACACTGCTCCCAGCTGAGAGCGCTGTGGGTGGAGGCTTGAGGGGCTATTATTAGAACTACACCGTCCGGGGGACTGCGAGGACCAGCAATCCCAAACTAGCGCAGCTGGTGCCTCTTCCCCCGGCGGCTACGCCCACTGCCTTCACGGTCTTCAGTGACGGGCTCTCCTCCGCGACGCGGGACGCGCGCGGGACGGAGCACGGGGCGAAGCCCGAGCCAAGGGCGGGCCCGTTTAAGCCCGTTCAAGCCTGGGCAAGACTGGACTGGGCCACCCCATTTGTTATTCATCATTATTCGGTTTTGTATTTTGATTTGCTTTTTAGTTGAAGTATGTCCCCGAGGGGTACTAGGAGCAATAAAGCCCTTCGTACGGCCCAAACCACCGGCCCAATTGACCAATTCATCGCTAAGGCAAATGATGCCATTAATCAGGGCGTACTTCTCCTGGAACGGAGGGTTTCTCAGGATTTGAACGCTGCTAAGCGCTCCTCACTGGGCTTACTGGCGACGGCCAAATCCCCTGCTAACCCTCCAGCTCCTGTCATACTTCTAGCAGACCATGCTGACCCTCTCTCAGTTCCAGCCACAGTGGACTTATCAGTCTCACTTGAATTTTCAGCCCTCCAGCAATCTCAATTATCTCTGTCCTTGGAGAAAACCCCGGCTCTTTTTACTAGCCCGAGCCGGGTTGACCCTACTTCTACTGTCATACGGGGAATTAGGGAGGGTGCAATCCCCAAGAACAAAAAGATAAAAAAGAATCCCCGCCATATCAGGAGTCCACAGCACAATAACCACTCTCAAATTAGGTCTCCAAAAACACCGCATCCTAATTCTCAATTATTTTCCGTAGCAGTTCCCCCGCTTACTGAAGGGACTTGCACTCCCACTGTTACCCAAAACCTTTCCCCTACACCACTTATCTTTAGCCCCCACCTTAGTCCCAGTTCTAATGTAGACTCTAGCAGCTGTCCCTCTGAGCTTAACAACGACCTTCTCGACAGCATCGGGGCATTATTCAAATCCTATCTTCAACCGTTCGAACTTATTCTCACCAATATAGCGAAGCAGTTAGATGTGTTATCTTCATCGATAAAATCAACTAAAGGGCCCCCAACAGCCCAAATCCTGGCCCCCAAACCTATCCTTAAACATCCCAGTGATAGGGTCCCGGCATCTAACCGCTCTGCCACAGCAGTCATCAGCTCTACCACAGTAGCAACAACTCAACCCAATCCCCCACCATCAAAGACAGTAAATGTTCTCACCCCAGTAGTCACTTCTATTCCCACCCCTGTTCCCTTACCAGCTCACCCCACTGTCCTATCCACTAAACATTCTAATACACGCGACCAACAAAATGCCACCCTTAGGACTAGGAGGAAGGGGACCCCTCCTATCCATCTCCCCCCCGAAGCAGCTCCCTTCGTAGTTATTATGACGGGGGTTCCAGAGCTGAATCCAAGCTCGGATGAACCTAGTTGGTCCCTTAGAAATAAGGTTCTTCACTGGTTATCCAGTAACAGGCCCCTTCCCCCTTATGCCAACAATAGAGTTACATCAGTACGGCGAGTTCCCTGGCTAGGAAAAGTACATAAAACTCTGCAGGGCGATTGTGTAATTGTTAATTTTGAAGATCCACACACAGTAGAGCACATATGCTCCTGGGGCCCTCAATACACATCCGATGGTATTAGTATTAGAAGACTTTCCTTTTTTTACCCCCCAGTCCAGCACTATAATACCGGGCCAGAGTGGAACTGGACCCAAGTTGGAAACTGGAACACTAGACGGGACTGGAACAGCAGGTCAAGGTATGGGGGGAGTGATGTAGTTCCCTCTTTTGGCTGGGGCGGTATCCCATTGTCCAACAGATATGACTGTTTGGAAATGGTTGATTGACCATCACCTGCCAGCCTTTACGTAAATCTCTCACCAGCTTCCCCATTACCCAACTCCCCCGATCATTGTGATATGGTGCAGACCCCGGTCTTGTTGCCGAGTACAACATCTTTCTCCGCTGCACTAAACTTAGACGCACCAATTCCAGATCTGCTAACTGCCACGCCCACTCTCCCTCGATCTTCACTTCCTACTAAACTTGTACTCACTACCCCCGATCACCAAACAATCAATACATCTGCTTCTCTCCTCCCTCTGAAACATTGTCAACCCACACACGTCACTGCACCTAAACCGATTACTACTAAGAGACCTCCTTCATCGTTCCAATTTCCCGTTCTATTTTGGAACGTAGCGGGTCTCCGCTCAAAACTGAAAATCAAATCCTGGCTGGACCTTGTTTCTTCCTTTAAAATAATCTGCCTCCAGGAAACGTGGGCTATAGACTCGATACACCTCCAGGGCTATATTACGTTCCACTCACCTGCCAGTCCCACTACTCATGGCAGATCTAAGGGGGGTTTAGTTGTTTATTTGTGTAACACTCTACCTTTGTTGAAATCGTTTGTTTTACATTTCACCCCGAACTTCCAAATTATTTCGGTTGAATTCAGCAAAAGTACTGTTTATCTTTTTATTAATTTTTATAATAATTTCAGTTCACCTGATTGTATCAAATGTGTGAAAGAAATTTCCTTTCTAATTAACGAATATCGTAACAATCATCCAACATTTGTTTGTCACACAATATGGGGGGGGAGATTTTAATGCCTCATTGTGTCCTAACTATAGTAAAGGAATTTGTGGTTTGCTGGATGAAAACAATTGTCCACTAACTCATTTTACTCATTCCTGTGTTGGTAACGCTTTGAATGATAGTTTGGCCGAAATGGAACTTGATTTTGCTAATGTTTTGCTAGATCCCCCAATTGATTTTAAGCCCACCTTTCATGGCAGGGGTATGCTGACCACTATCGATTTTATCTTATGCTCAACACTGCTAAAAGGTAATCTCCAACGGTTTAGCACGGGCTCTGACATTTCAAGCGATCACTATCCAAACAGTATCACTTTGTCCATCCCATATGGCGGCTCGCAACCTAATAAGATCAGTCACTTAACCCAGCAGTCTTTGGCCATGGACAGAGTGAACGGCTTTTCGGTTAAATGGTCCAAAATTGACCCTCTAGTTACCAGCGCCAAAGTCATATCCAAATCCCTCCCATGGATAAACAACTGTCTTGCTGAAGATTCCTCACCCCAGTTGATTTTAACTAGTTTTTCAGAGATTCTATCAGTAATGCGTTCAGTGCTATTTCGAAATTATAAACCTGCTACTCAAGGTTCTTTGGGATGGTTCGATAAAGCCTGTCGCAAAGCCCTATCAGCCTTAAAAAAGGCTACAAACAGTACTAACAGAATTCCTTCTCTCATAGCCAAACTAAGAAAGGATTACAAGGTGGCCCAACAGACCTGTAAAAAGGCTCTAAAAAACAACCTATGGGCCCAATTACATGATAGCTGTCTAACCAAAGACAGCTCTCAGTTTTGGCGCGTCATTAAATCACACTTTTTAGCAGACGCTAATAGCCCCCAGCACCTAGATGTGGCAGTTCCTGCAAAGCTTTGGGTGTCCCACTTTTCGAAAATATTCGGGGGGCCCCCCGACTCTGCCTTATCAGTAGGCACCCCACTTGTCGATCTCGATGGAGCTCCAACTTACCCCATCGACTTGCACTTTAGTCTAGGCGAGGTTTTGCACGCTTTAACGCGTTCTAAAACTGGAAAAGCGCCCGGCCCAGACGGTGTCCCCTTGGACATCTTCATTAGCAACATCGAACTGTGGGCTCCAGTCGTCACCCAGGTGATGGCGGCAGTCTCGTCTAACGGCCTCCTGGACTCCTGGTCCTCCTCCATATTACTGCCGATCTTTAAGAAAGGGGATCGCAGCAACCCTGCCTGTTATAGACCAATTTCCCTCCTGGACTCACTGGGGAAAGTTGCCGGGCGCCTACTCCTGGAACGCCTCCAGGACTGGGCGTCGGAAAACAACATCTTAACCGACCTCCAGTATGGGTTCCAGGAGGGCCTTGGTACGATAGAGCAGGCATTAAACCTAACCTTATTGATTGGCAAATATGTAGGAGTGAAGTGCGGTAACTTGTATGTAGTCTACATTGACCTCAGTTCCGCCTTCGATTGTGTGATACACTCCAAGCTATGGTCCATTCTGAGTGATCTTGGTGTGGATCCCCCTCTCGTCAACTTCTTGCGCGAGCTCTACTCCGACGCTACTGCGTGCGTGAGGTTTGGGCTAGCTGGAGAATTAACATCTTCCTTTCCTGTTACGAGAGGAGTATGGCAGGGTTGTGTCCTGGCCCCTTTCCTGTTCAACCTCTATACCAACGGGGTTGAGAAGGCTTTGTTAAAGGGATGCCAGGACCTCCCTACTATCAACCATCGCCCAATCCCTGCCTTACTGTACGCGGACGATTCCGTCATTTTAGCTAGGACTCTAATTCAGTTACAGAAACAAGTAGATAAGTATAATCAGTTCATGTCCTCCTTGGGACTAAAAGTCAACAAGAGCAAGACTTTTGTCATGCACTTTGGTCCTAAAGTAAAACATCCTAAATCTATCCACTTAGAACAGGTTAGATTGGAGCGAGCCAGGGAATACCCGTATCTGGGTATCTTAATGGACGACAAACTAGCCTGGAAACAGGCTGTGGCCTGCAGAAAAATGCACTTTCAAAGAGCAACTTCAACTTTGGTTTCCTTTTCCCGAAAACTAGGTAAACCTGCTCCTAAAGAGCTACTCAAAATCTATCAAGCAAAATGCCACAGCGTGGCCACCTATGGTGCTCCCGTTTGGGGCTACGCTCAGGTTGATAACCTACAACTAGTCCAAAATAGGTTTATTAAATACATCCTGGCCCTACCGCCGAGCGCTCCAATATACGGTTCTCATATCGAGCTGGGCATCGATTACATAACAGATTCCATCAGATGCCAGCCGATTCTTTTATGGCGCCGTATTTGGACAAAACCACACTGCCATCTTACCCGCTCCCTTCTCCAGGATTGCCTCACCCTAGCAAATTGGCAAAAAATTCCTTGGTTAGGCTATGTTTCAAACTTTTTTAGGGATATGAACTGTGCTACTTATTTTTCTGATCCACTGTCTTTGTCCGACATCAGTAAAAAGGCGCTGAAAATTCTCTGTATGAACCATCTGAGACATCTCCGCCTCTATACGGAGATACTGAAGCCAAGCAACGTGCACATTTTATCTTTACAATCTACCCCTGGAACCCAGCCCTACCTATCCTTCTTTTTATCCAATTTCGAAAAATTTGTGTTAACAAGATTTCGTTTCAATCTCTTTTTCCGTCTTGTTACCTTTCCTAACGTGCAAAATTGGTCGCACGAATTGGCTCGTTGTCCGTGCGATGGTGCATCCGTTCAATCAAACATTCACACCATCTTATTCTGTCAATTTTTTGTTCAACCACATAAAAAATGGATAATCCCCCTTTAACGAAGTATGGGGTTGAGAACGTGTCGGCCAGCTTTTCTGGCTCTCCAGATGCTGGACACACCCCACGCTGCCAAATGTGTGGCACTTTTCTTGAAATCCTGTTTAAAAACACATTGTATGATTGGGCTTCCTACTACATGAATTGATATTCCTCACACTTTGTTTACTTTACTGTAATTATTGTTTCTTTTTTTAGTTATGTACTAAATTTGTATCTTATTTTGCTTGTACTTTTACTCGTGTACCCATAACATTTATTCGACTTGTCAAACTGTACTTTTTATGATTCAACTTACTGTTAATCGAATAAAAGTTTATGAAATGATAGATGATGCATTTCAGTTGGATGAACTTATACTATCCACCTTCTTCAGGACTATACATTATTTTGATAATCCATTATTTATATTAACACATAGGGCCCGATGTAGGTAAATCCCATTTACCGATTTTGAAATACCGAATTTTACCGATTCGGTATTTCAAAATCGGTAAATGGGATGTAGGTCCCAACATCTGGATTCGTTACCGAATCCTTAACAATTCTTTAATTACCGATTCGGTAAATACCGAATCGGTAATGCCCATTCATTCCTATGGGCTTTGAAGCCCATAGGAATGATTAGGCATTACCGATTCGGTATTTACCGAATCGGTAATTAAAGAATTCACAAGGGTGCAGGGGGTGTCACTTTGACACCCTCTAGCACCCCCAAATAGGGCATGTGTGCAATGTGGCACACAGACATGCCCTAAGGGCGCGTCTGTCTGTCACATGGCACATGTGTACATGCACAGATGTGCATGTACACAGGAATCGTTTTTTTACCATGGATTTGTATTCCATGGTAAAATACCGATTCTGTAAGCCATGTGCTGATGGAACATAGGCTACCTACATTGCATTTTCGGTAATTTTACCGAATCGTTATCATTACCGAATCGGTACCGATTCGGTAATGATAACGAATCGGTAAAATTACCGAAAATGTGCCCCTACATCTCGATAGCCCTTTACCGATCGGAAACGGCCGAAAATCGGTATTTTCGGCCGATTCCGATCGGTAAAGGGCTACCTACATCGGGCCCATAGTATACAGAGACAATCTAAAAAAAAAAGAATTAGACAATGACCAATGTGTACAACAAATATTTCTCTAATTAAACAACAAACATTAATATTTATTTTGTTCGCTCCCAATGTTATCCATGTAACACTCCACGTCGGCCCCTTTATCACATACAAAAAAAACACACTTTAGAAATGATCTCTAAGATCTTAAAGGTGCTCAACTCCTTTATCATATTGAGTGTGCGTCTGCTCGTTATATAAACTAAATTATACTTCAAGCACAGTAGAACCCAATTCATTGTTTAGACCCATCTTATTTAAGAGCCCAATTATAATCCTCTAACATGGTACAAAATGTGTGGCGTGTCCCCATTTTGCAAACCTATGAAGTAAATATTTCCTCTAACTTCATCCTCATCTTAGTCATTTGATGAAAAACTGAAATCTCCAAGTGCTATCTCAAGCCCTTTATCGGGTTTTATCCCCAATGGGTGCCTCTTAATCACCCCTAATTTTATGTCCTATAGGGTGGTGGCGATACTTAACCTCAAAGAAAGAATAAGCACCACACTAATATTTAGAGCTTGATGTTAACTTAAAATTAGATCCCTTTCACAATTTACTCTATAGATTTTCTTTTCTTAATTCAGATACACCAAGGGGGAGATGTTCTAAGGTATTTATACTAAATGTTTAAAATTGCCTGCTGATTCCTCTATACTCATCTTTATTCTGAATATCTTTAGCAGGATTAAAAACAAAATAGAAAGGTGGCTTTATAAGGGTATATTATGGGCCAAAAGCCACAGGTCGACGAGTTTCAACTCTACTCTCTGTCCCTCTGGGTCACTGAGCTTTCCTCAGGACCACTCTTATCTCAATCCCTTTAGAATTCTGGTAAATTTTACCACAATGAACAACAATAAAGTCTACTATTCACACACATGCAAGCGTGCATGTCGAAAACCGTGACAGGATATTTCCTCTGTCTATACTGCAATTGGGAGAGAAGAGAAACAAAACATTACATACATAGGGCCTCATTCATTAGGCCACTTGCGCCATTGGCACGTCACTTTTTGTGAAGTTCCGTGGCGCAGGGGCCTGTTCCATATTTACGAGGCAGTACTAAGCCACTTTTTTGGGCTTAATGCTACCTCGTAAATATTGTTCCCTTTAACACAGTTTTCTGTGTTAAAGGGGCGTGCAATGGGTGTTGCTGGGGCCGCTCCCAGCAAAATCAATGGCATTTTGACACTGCCCCAGATTTACGAGAAATCGTAAATCTGAGGCAGCGCCAAAAACGAGGAGGCACAACAAGAAGAAATATCTTTATTTCTCCTTGTTTTTCCTTTTTCTATGCAGCACACATGGAAAAAGGAAAAGACCTCTTGTGATTGTTTTTTGTGCAGGAAGGTTTCCTTTCCTGCACAAAAACATTCATCCCTTCAATGCAGGCACCCTTACACCATGGTGCAAAGATGCCTGTGTTGGTGCACGGCGGCCCATTGTGTGTCGGCACAGGGGAAAAGGACAAGACTGGGCCATATCTCATACATACAGAGCATTCCTAACTTTTTCTTTTACCGTAGGGCAGCGCAGCAGGGAAGCCTGCAGTGCTGCTCTGGGGTAAAGCCTCATAAACGAGGCCCATGATGTGCACTTTCAAATTTGTATGATCATATCTTTATGATCATCAAGAGTCATGCACACTCGTGACTCTTTCACTCTCCACCTCTCTATGTTGTTAACACACTCCTGCAGGAAGCAAAACACCGTGCTGGAACATATCACAGGTATGTGCTATGTGAGGTGAAAACACGTTTACATGCAAGTCACAAAAGTATCTAGACCTACACTGCCCAGTTAGTAATCAAGGCTACTTCCGGTATCTGGAAGAGGGAGGGCTATGTAGTCACACACTGCAAAAATAGTCAACATGGAATTTGATTCTAGTTTCTGTTCTATGTAAGTAGATAGCTCCCTAGCATGAAAAAAGCCCCCCAAGTCTTACTTCTTCAAGAGTCCACACCCTGTATACCAGTTAGATTGTTACTTCACAATTTAGTCCAGAGACCTTATTTCATGCTCCAATTTATAACTTACTATATGGCTCAGCCCTCCTGGTCTGATTGCTAACACCACAGTATATGGTGCTGTATAAAATAAAAAATATATTGTATCAGGAAGGAGTTTGCCATTGTTGTTTGAACTCACAATATTGGTTAACAATGAGGATGGTAAACAGCTTCCTTTGTCTATAGAAATCTATATGTGGGTTCTGTGATATCGGCTCCCGTGAACAAGATGGGTCCAAATGTACTAAAGTTTGGTACCCCATGGTATCTCATCATTAACACCTTTTTTATGTGTGGACAATCTGTATATCCAGCGTTGTTCTTTCTCCAACAGTATTTTGTCTATGTGTCTATTGTCTCCTTCCATCTGTTCGATCACCACCTATTTAAGATCTTGTGCTGTGTGACCTTTAGAAATATGATGTTCAGCCATCTTAGTTTTGGTCTGCTTACAGCGTATATTTCTTCTGTGTTTGCAGATTCTTGCCTTTATCTTGCGGTTGGTCATCCCAATGGATTTATCCCAAGGGCATCTGATCACATTAATCACCTGTTGTGAGTTACAGTTGGTGAATTTATCAAATCTGCCAAGGTGTAGGAAGGCCTAGGTCAATTGTTTAATGTTTTCATGGAGGAAGTGAGATGACAAACACTGCACTTTCCTCAGGGGAAATGCCCTAGCACCGATGGGAGGCTCAACTGTGTGGGTATGGTGGGTTTCCTCTTATGTGGTCTGTTTGGCCTTGTGTGTACCAGTGTATCCCTAAGTCTTCTCGCTCTTTTTTGTGAAAATAAGGGGTACTCACAGTTTTTTTATGCATATATTGAGAATATGCCATTTTCTCTTAAGGGTTTTCTTCACCCTCTTTGATGCTGGTTGTATTTTGAAACACCACCATTACAATGCAAATGCCTTTACCATGCATTATTTTACCATGTATATACCTCTACCATGCATGGGATTACAATGAAAATGTAAGTATTACCCAGGCAAATATAAAGCTATATCTATACTACTATTATAAAGAGAGAACTTTGAACCTTTGAGGCGGGTAAACTCGGGAACCACAGCGCCAATCTAAACACCCGATACATCGTTGTAATTGTCAGGGTCAGCAGATGGACATAGGCTATATAAAAAAATTAAATATACGTTCTTTAAAATATTTACGATTAAAAAAAAGTAGTCCCTTGGAAGTAGCGCTGGCCACCACGTGCGTGCTGACATCAGGAGCGCGGGGAGGAGCGGCGTACAGGAGCGCGAGGAGGAGTGGCGGACATGAGCGCGGGGAGGAGCGGCGGACAGGCGGGGAGGAGCGGTGAGGAGCGGCGGACAGGCGGTGAGGAGCGGCGAGGAGCGGCGGACAGGCGGGGAGGAGCGGCGGCTGAGGTAGGTGAAGCGGCCCGTGTGCGGCTCATTGGGGGCCCTGAAAGTGGCGGGTGCGCTCCGGGGGACCCACGGACAACGTCGGGGCGGGCAGGGGCCCTGAAGCCTGAGACAATGTCGGGGCGGGCGGGGGCCCAGAAGCCTGATTGCTCCCGGACAACGTCGGGACGGGCTGCTAGTATATATATATATGGTCATGTTAACAAAGTCCAATGAGGGCTGAAACGCGTTATGGCGGCGGTGCAGGGCACTAAATAAAAAGAATTGCACCAAATCCTGGGTTCGCATCGTCTTTAGTTACTCTGTTCCCAGGCACTTTGAAAAAGAACACAAAAGTGACCCCAATTTGATGAGATATAGCTGTATAGCTGTGGTACCTAATAAAAGGAGGGGGCACAGGGAGAAAGAACTCTGTAGATTAGAAACATATTTTATACTGGAGTTAGACAGTAAGGACCCCAATGGACTCAATATTGATGAGGACTTGTTTACTGGTTTGTACTAATAACTATGAAGTCAGGCTGCACGCTCAAAGGACCTATTTTTTTTAAACTGTTGTTTGGAATAAATGAGGAGAAGGACAGGGGACACATGAGCTTTATTATTCAGCACCTTACAGTTTTAAGCACCAGCACTTTAATCTTTTTAAAATAAAATCTTATGTGAGAAGTATATGAATTTTAATATACATAAAAAATTCATATTGTAGTAAAAATAAATGTAATAAAAACAAATAATAAAAACAAAAAACAAATATAAAAAATAGAGCACTAGCACTAATAAGTACTGTATTGAAATAAAAGGAAAACATAAGAAAAATCAAGCACTTAGCACTTTAACAAAACCGCACTGATTATTACTTAGTATTGTACGAAGTACAATGTGGGTGACCGAGACACGTATAATCGCTAATTTTGTTATAAATGAAATTTTCAATGTACTTATTTATGTTCTAATGTTGAATACATATATATATATATATATATATATATATATATATATATATATATATATATATATATATATATATAAAAATATTACCTACTAGTGGTCACCAGCAGTAGGTAGTTATAGTGAGAACAATGTTTCCATAGGAAAATGACTTGCCTATAACTTTGACACCGTTTGATGAATCTTCACAAAATTATCCAAAACAGGTGCCATGTTGATTTGGTGTGCATGGAAAGTTTGGGGACAATCCATCAAGCAGGGGCAAAGAAAAACGGGGGTCAAAATAGGTACATTTCCCTGGTTAATTCCCGTAGCAGCTTTTTTTTTAAACACAAGTTTTATAGATATGATGAATATTACAGTAAAGTACATTTGTGTATACAGGTGTATGATAAATCATACAATATTTAGCGAATATTGACAAGGTGTTATGTCATTTAGTCAGGTTACAATGATTATGTCTATAAAATATTCCTACACATACATAGAGTGCATAAATGATCAAAGCTGAGCAGTGCTATAAGATCAAACATGCAACATACAAGCAGAATCGATATATTAATCGCAATCGGAATCGTACTGTCTAACCCGTAACAGCTTTGACCACGACTACAGTGAACCGCTGGACGGAATGACACCGAATTTGGCAGACTAGGCAAGGGGAGTTCAGTACCCATCTGTGTGGAGTTGTGGAATCATGTATTGGTTGTCTCTATACCGGTGTATCACTCTGAGGAAGAGATATGTCCTTTCACATTGTGTGATAATGGTGTTTCAAATGTGGGGAAGTGGAGCCCTGGGTGTTTGCTGTGTAATTAGGGGGGGGGGGGTGTGCAGCAGTACCTTAGTTTTTCTATATTTGAAGATGAGTACCCTGTTGCAGGAGATTAAACATTTAAGTGTTGAGAAAGTAGAGTAAATTTGTGCCTAATGATGCAAAGGGGCGAAGATGAGTTCCCTGTTGAATGGTTTATGTAATGATTGTGTGAAGGTGGGGAAGAGTAGTACCCGATCATGAGGTTTGTATCATGAATGTTGTGATGGCTGCTAAATGGAGTACACTGTCGCAAGAAGAAGCACATGAAAGTGTAATATCCTGTTTTGTTGTGGCTGGTTTAAGATGAGTACCATTTCCAAGGTAGTGGTTTCAATGTAGGTTCTAGAGGTCTGAATCCATGCCACAACTTCAGTATAGCAACATAAGACAAATGTACATACTGTTTGAAATGGGGGTCACTAGTTGACAGTGGCTTCCACCCTGTCCAAGTAGAGACCCTTCCTTCTATTCCGGGTAAGGAGATCATATGCTTAAGATAACCCCTGCTGCCCCCTTGACAGCTTTCCATGAGCAGTCAGGCTTATCTCAGAGGCAATGTGTAAAGCATGTGTACATAACATATACAGTAGCACAGTGAAAATACTACAAATGGACACCATGCCAGTTTAGAAGAAGAAAGTATCTTTATCTAAACCAAACAACACTAAAACAACAAAAATCCAACATTCATATCTCAAAATATCACTTTTAAAAGGTAAAAACAGTTCAGTCCATATCAAACTATGGATGTGTTGCTTTTGACACAAAGTACCTGGGATGCTTCAAAAGTAAAGACGAAAACAGGTGCAAGAGAGGTGAGGTGCCGGTAACCAAACTGATGCATCTGTTCCTTACACGCAGTGAAGGTGATGCGGCAATTCCTTGCTCCCAGGGGAGGTGATGCGCTGGTTCCTTACTGCTACGCAGGAGAGGTGATGGGTTGATTCCTTTACTGTGAGACAAGGTGGTGAATTGGTTTCCTACTGCGTGGGGAGGTGATGCGTCAATTCCCCGATCACACGACCTCTGTACCTTACTGAAACCTAGCATCGATGTAGACGTGGTGCACAGGTGTGATGCATGGAAAATCCAGGCACTGCGGGTTGATGCTGATGCAATCCACGTGCTGTTGTGACTTCAGCAGCCGCAGAAAGATGATGCGTCGATTCTTCTAGTCACACAGTATAGCCTGCAGAAGTGTCAGCAGGGTGGTCTCAGACTTTGGAAACATGGTGTGCTGAACTCGGGTTATGACTGGGTGCTGCATTGACTTCTTAGGCCACACAGCAGCAGGGCATGGAAATTCTTCCCATATGGCAGTGCTGCATCAGAAAAAAAAGGTGCTGGAAGGGCGATGCATGTATTTTCAGCAACAGGAGCACGAAAACAACCTCCAAGGGCCCAGAACTGGAGTTGGCACCACAAGGCAAGTCAGAACTCTCAGCAGTGGAGTTCAGGGATGCTGCAGGAGAAGCTGTGTGTCACTGAGACTTCTTAACAAGAGGCAAGCACAGACAAGCCCTTGGAGAATCTTGGAGAGTCCTTGTTCTCTCCAAGACAGAAGCAGCAAATGCAGGCCAACCCAGCAAAGTAAACATAGCAAAGGGGCAGTACTCCTCCTTACAACTCTTCTGCACTTCTCCTTGCCAGAGGTTCCTCTTGATCCAGAAGTGTTCTAAATATCTGGGGATTCAGGTCCAATACTTATACCTCTTTTGTCCTTTGAAGTTGGCAAACTTCAAAGAAAGTCTTTGTTTTTCACAAGTTCTTGCTTTGCCTAGCCTTGGCTCCAGACACACTCTAGGGGGTGGAGTCAGCATTGTGAGAGGACAGGGACAGGCCTATTCAGGTGTCTGTGAGAACTCCTCCCAACACTCCAGCTCAGGAAACCCCATCAGCCTGGTGGTGGCTCATCAGGATATGCAGGACACACCCCAGCAACTTTTGTGTGACTGTCTATAGTGAATGGACAAACAGGCCCCTGTCAGTGTAAACCAGACGTGGACTCCACAGGCAGGCAGATACGTAGAATGGTAAAGCACAAAAATGCCCACTTTCTAAAACTGGCATTTTTAAATGCATAAGTTTAAAAAACACCTTTACTAAAAGTTGCTGATGGTGCACTTTTCGGGTTAAACTGTTATCACCTTCCTTGGCTTCCCTTGACTGTGGCGGTGGTCAACCTTCTCTCTCACTCTTGGACAGCTGATGGCATCTGCATGGCAAGCCGGATGGACAGATGCTTGCCTTCAGCATTTGTTGTCACTCGGCCACTCTAGTAAGTGCTCGTCTTCAGCAGTTTCAGCCTCAAGGTTGGACAGGTGGGTGCTCAGATTCAGGTCCAGGCTGGGGAAGATTTCTCACTTCTTCACTGGATGCAAAGTCTCTTTAAAGATTGTGCCCCACATCGGCAGCAGGACTACCAGTCCTTCTGGCTGCAGGGGTACCGGGTTGCCCATTGTTGCTAGGCTCAAAGGGGCAGATTTACAAGGAAGTGCTGCAGCGCAGCAATGCAAGCCCTTTGTCTGCGCCACGCTGCAGCACTTCCAAAGCACAGGAATTCAACATATTTACAATAATATGTTGCATTCCTGTGCTCTCCCCAATGCTGGCGCACAAACTGCTGCCATGAACCAGCACTGCCACCCCTGCACCATGGTGCAAAGATGCCTGCGTCATGGGGAAATAATTTTTGTGCAGGAAGGGGCACCTTCCTGCACAAAAACAATCACTACAGGCATTTTCCTCTTTCAATGCATGCTGTAGAATGCAGCAAGCATTGAAAGGAAAAACATTTCTCCTCGTTGTTCCTCTCTACGCCACCCCTAGGGTGGCATAGAATTCAGACGCATTTCCAGATTTACGATTCCTCGTAAATTTGGAAATGTTTCTTGTTCCATGGAACGCCCCTTTCACGCAAAGTGCTACGTGTAAAGGGGCCATATTTACAAGGACAGGAAAAGCCACTCAGGGGTTCCACTACTGCAGGGTCGAGAATTTGATGGGAAAGACGAGGTGCATGCAGGGACAGAGTACACACAGCAAGAACACAGAGTGCCCTGTTCCAGGATTCTGGTGCATGGCAGAGCTGTAAGTTGAGATTCCAAAAATTACACCACCCACCCCCTGGCTTTGGTTCCTGCCAAACTCCATCATCTTAAAGACTTGTCTCATTCACCAGGTTTAGTCCATGTACAGGAAGGCGGGGGGGGGGGGGGGGGGTTGTCGTTTGTAGCACGAGCGCATGATGTTCTCCAGTTACTACTCCTTATGTTAAACTCTCATTTCCTGCTGGGCCTCAGTGACACAAGGCCTGCGCTGAAGATAAATAAATACAAACAGGCCTCGTGTGTAGGGGCCTTTGAGGCCGAGGTTCTGAGGAAGGTTGGAGAGAACGGGGGTTTCTTTTCTGTATTCGATTACCTCATGGTTTTTGCTGGACCACGGGCCCTTGGGATGTAGTTCAGTTTACCGCCTTCATCAAAATTAAAAATGAGAACAGATTGTGGGACAAACTACTCTCACAGGAGACTAGGTGAGGGCGCCGTTTTTATGAAATACAGACGGAAAAGGCGCACCAAAGACCGCAAAAGAAGCCGAAAAAGGAACCCGGTATGTTCCTCAGAAACTAAGGCTGAGATTTACTATTCTACTCTCACCTGATGCAGGTGGGAAAAAAAGCAGTCAAACATCTTTCATGCGTAAAGTTGTTTTTGCGCTGAACAAATGGAGCCTAGTGCAAGACCCAAGGTAATGTATGCAAAGAGGGTGTAACAGAGCAGGAGGAGTGCAAACACCCCTAGGGTTCACAAAGCGGGCTTTGCGCCAAGTCCTAGCACCAAATAAAGGCAAACCACAATGGGAGAAAAGGAAAATTGTGTGACTTCATCTCTGTAGTATATATGATTTCACGAAATGACACATATTATGTGATAATTGTACAGGAAGGTGTTCCTTGTGTATAGTGAGGACAAGATTTGATGGCGATAGGCGCTTTACACAAGAGTGCTTTCCAAAGTTACAATTGGAAGGTATTACATGTGTGCTATATTGACATAGCTTAATGATCAAGGGAAATATACAGCAGGTCACACAAGTGCAAACATTACAATTGAGTATGTTTACGGTGCCCATGTAATGAATAGCTGTGCGGACTATTAAAGCTATCACTCAGGTGTTAGTGAATCCTGTTGATGGAAAATTATGATATCTAAATGTGGAAGTGGTTCAGGAATAGCAGGGTATTCAGTTCCTTTTGTAATGCTTCATAAGGAGGAATTTTACTTATGTCTGGAGGAGCCAAATTCCAATCTCTAGGCCACTACCAGAGAATGACTGATTCGGTGTTGTAGATTTATTCGTGGGTGGCATTTTGAGGAGGAGGGTGTCAGAGACCCTCAGTTGACTTGGACACCTCAGACCTGCAGTTTGTGAGTGAGCTCGTTCGGGGTGCTTTCAGACCATGCCTTATGGGTCTTCTAGATCATTTTCTTTTTCGTGGAGAGCCACATTTTAGCACTTTGAATGGATAAGAAATAGTCACATGTCTTAGATCCCAAGATGAGTCTGGTGACTGCACCGTAATGCTTCTTTGTGGAGAGCGCAGTGATTTTTGGGAATTTCCACAAACAGAAAAATCAGAAACCTGTCTTGACAGAATTCGAACCTGGATGACTTGTTTGAAATCCTGGTCTGGAGAGAACTATTTTGGTCGAGACTGGGCAGCGCATTGCCTACTCTGCCAGCCATGCTGTATTGGAGTAGGGCCTTGAAGCTCCACCCACTCTCCACCCCTATTTGTCATTGGCTTGTGTCATTAGCCTTCTGAAATGCTGGCTTCTGATTTGATTATAGGCTGTTAGTCCTTCCTTAGCACCGCTTTGTCTTCATTTGTAACCTTCCATGACAACTGGTCCTTTTACATCGGCGGTACATCTTATTTACTCTATAAGCACTATTTTCTTTAATGGTTTCTCCTACTGCAGGCACAACATTCTTTCCTGCAACATTCAGTGTGCCATGCGCGCTTTCACTGGGCGCTATTACAAAAAAAAGCATTTGTTTGTCAACTTGACAAACAAATTATTTTTGGGAAAAAAGCACCCGATACCGTGCTTTCACTTTAATAATGGCAGCTGACTTTTCTTTAGATACGGCTTGTCTAAAGAAAGGGTCATAGCCTCTAGTGAAAGCGAAACATGGAGCTCTTGTAAAGAATATGCATTTGCAATAGGTCTCGCATTTTAGAAACTTTGACTTTTTGGTATTGTAAATGACAATGCCTTTTATTATTGCAGGTTTTTAAAACACAAATAAAAGGCATTGTCATTTACAATGCCAATATCTCAAATCCTCGCAATTGCGAGACCTATTGCATTGCAAATGCTTGTTGATACCTTCGAGCAGCCTAATATGGAACTGCATTCCTTTTGCACATTTACCAACGTACTGTTGTAAGTGGAGGTCCTTATAGGGAATGTAGGCAAGAGATTTAGTGTAGTCCAGAGTGTGTGGGTTGCGGCCAAGTATTGATCTCTCTTTAAGATATCTTTGCACAGGTGTGTGGGAGTAGGAAAGTAAAATTAGCAGATTTTTGCTTTTAGGAAGCTTAGTTTCAAATGGTGGGTTGTCACCCAAGAATGAATTTTGTTGAAGATTTGAGATAACATCACAACGTCCTTAGGACAGGAGAATTTCCAATAGAGCTGTCTGTCATCACCGTAGAACTAATATGTGATGCTTGAGTGTATTAGAACAGGTGCAAGTGGTTTCATGCATGTGTTGAGTTGTGTTGCCAAAAGTGCTAAGCAGAGGGCACTCCTTATTTTAGCATTGCTGGCATGGATACAAAATTGACTTTTCATACACAGTACCAGATTGTTTAAGAGTGCCAAGAAGTAGCTAAAGACTATGTCATTGACTTACTTGCATTCCATGAGTATTCTTAAGAGCCAAAGATCTTTTACTGAGTTGAATGTCATTGACATGTCTAAGAGGATGAGGAGACCGGGGTCACCTTTGTACAAGATGTGATGGGCATCATCAGCTAGACTTTAGGTGAAGCAGTATATCATTTTTTCCAATAACAGTTTAAGATGGGTATCTATGCCTATTTCTAGTAATTTGGCCAATACTGGTAGATCAGGGGATGGGCAGAATTTATTCAATTCCGCTGGAACTAATCTGTATATTTTTTTAAGAGATGATAGGGAGTAGTTTATCACGTTCAACCAATAGGGTGGAAACAACATCTTCAAGTACAGAGGATGAAATGGGTTCAGAGCAGCTTAATAAGAGTTTGGCCTTAGTAGTGGTCTTAACCAAATCATTTTGAGTCATTGCTTTAAATGTGCAACAGTAAGCCTTTCACTTTTAGTCTCTGGTTTTGTCGTTATCAATTATTGTTGTTGGGGACTGGGAGAGTTCAATCTTTTCCATCTCCTCAACAAAGAAGTGGGAGAACTCCTCTTTGGTGGTGTGTGCGCGAAGAACGTTTATGTCGGCCGTATGGGTTGTTTTACTATTTCAAATAGTTTTGTGGTAGGTTTTTAGGTTGATCTATTTTTGCCTTTATTAAAGATGATTTTGCTTTGATGATGTGTTTTTTTGTGTTCATTCTACACATGGTTGTGTCACCGTCTTTATAGATGGCATATGGCACCAGATTCATTCTGTGGATCTTAGGGGTTTCCATTCTTCATTCAGTTGCTTCAAGATACAATGAGCTAATGTTTTGAATTCTTTTGTCTTTACATGGATATAGGATACCATTCTATCAATGATTCCCTGTCTTGATATCCTAGTATTTTGTTGTATTTGTTGGTGTATGTAGATTGCTTCAGAAGATAATGAGGCTTTATTATGGCTACTCAGGTCTTTCAACCATTGCTTCAGCTTTTTGATTTTCCAGAGGTTGCAATTTTCATAGAGTTAAGTGTGAAGCAGATGAGGGAGTAGCCTGACCTGTCTAAAGGTAATGTAGACTCATTCTTCAGTGTCTCCTTGATCCATTGTGAAGATGTTTGTAATTCGGGGGGGGGGGGTATACTTACAGAGTTGTGGGAGAGAGTTATTGTCCAAATATGAAGAAAGTATAGATATGTTAGTGTTGTTGGGGCCGATTCACAGAACTAATCTGAGACAAAATCCTAAACGTACTACTGTTGGTATTCACAGTGGGCATTTAGTAGTAGTAAAGTTAGGTTTTTGTCTTAAGTTAGGATTTTGTCTTAAGACCAAAACTTAAGACAAAAAGTTTAACTTAAGTTTAACTTAAGACAAAATCCTAATTTAAGACAAAATCCAAATTTAATACAAAATCTTAATTTAAGACAAAATCCAAACTTAAAACAAAATCCTAATTTAAGACAAAATCCTAACTTTACCACTACTAAATGTCTTCTGTGAATACCAAAAGTAGTAAGTTTAGGATTTTGTCTCAGATTAGTTCTGTGAATTGGCCCTGTTATGTTTATCCCTATGCTGGTTAGAGCCGCGGAGGGATATGTTGTTATTTACGTTGATCGCACATTGAATGCCCCTCTCAATAAGTTGTTCAACAAAAGATGTGTTGTTCCTCTGGGGATGGTTGATGACTTGAATCAGGTTTTTGGATAATCATTTTTATGTCCATTGAAAGGCATTCAAACATCGTGATTTGCTCTTTTGACAGATTTCTAAACTTTATGGAGTTTCCACTTCCTCTCCACCATCGCTTTTTTTGATTCTATCAAGCGAGAGCATGAAGTATCCTTGAGGGATCAACGTGTCTGCTGTAGTGCAATGTTTAGTTTGGGCATTTTTTGTGTTAGAAATATCATGTATCTATTGTGCGCCGGTCCCACCGGCTTGAATGCTAATTGCGTATCCTCTGGGAGTTTTCCTGCTTGTTTTTGTTGAGGTAGAATTTGGTAAAAATTGTGCAAAACCCAAGTTTGTACAACTTATGTCATGAAATGCTTTGACTTTACAATGCTGAAGTAATGAGGAGTTATTGGAGGAATCACTAATTCTGGAACTTATGTTTCGGTAATTCCTAATTTTATCTAACATTTCAGCCACAGACTCTGCTTGCTCACAGCAAGTGGAGTCTTTGAGCGAAACACTGCAGATCCACAGAGCTACCACAGATCTTGCTATCCCGATTTGGCCAGTAACTTGTGTTCCACCAGAATTAGGATTACAAGTACACATGGAAACAGGGCCAAAGACAGCAGTTATAAATTTCGAAATATAATAATGATTTCAGTTGATACCTATGTGCCAATTCGAAAAAGTGAGTTTCTTAGCCTAAGGGTCTCTTAAGGAGTGGTCCACTAATTTCAATAGGGACAGTCACCTGATATACCAGACGCCTCAGAATTATGCTATCCTTTGTAACTCTTCTGATTATGTTCTTTTCTTCATAATGACTTTTGTTATCATTTCCTTTGTTTTAGTTTGATATATCAGGCTTTTTCCCTTTTTCAATGAATGCTGTCTATAAAAAAGCATTACTGAGACATTCCTGGACCAGGACATCAAATCTTTGCTCTGCTGAGGCCTGGAATTAATGCCACATGTTGTACTGCTATATAAGGAATATTTGCCACCAATAGAATCCTGGGAAAAATTGAAGAAAAGGAAAGGAACACTCTCAAATGAAGAGTGGAAGGTTGTGCCCAAAATATAGACTAAGAGAAAATGTAACCATTCATCTAATATTGTATGATATAATGCGCAGTAGATACCGAAGCATTACTGCGTTAACCTGGCGCATCAGCAGAATCTTGCAGCAAATGTTGACACACTAACTAAACCCATGTACTATAGGAATGCAGGAATATCAAGAAGATGCTATTCAAAGTTTCAGCTTAAGTGGTGCTCACCTTCAAAAAACCTCAAAAACATCTCTTATAATGGCACTTTTTGGGGTCAAAGCATCAGTAAAAGATGTCTGATAATGGTGAAAACAAAACTCACTCTCTCTTCCCTGTTCTCTCTCTCTCTCTCGCTCTCTCTCTCATTTTCTCGGTTCACCATTGTTTACCATCTCTCCACTTTATCCATATTTCTCTTCTCACTCATAATATCTTCTTTCTCTCGGGATTCACTTTGCCTCTTTCTCTATCACCCTGTGTCTGGCCAGCCCCTCCTCTCTAAAAACATAAACCATTTTTCTATCACTATCTTCCCTTCCATCTGCCTCCTGCTGTCTCGCAACATGAATCTTTTCTCATTGTCCTCAAGTTCTGTGCTCTCTGGTTTGCTAACACCTTGTGGACATTCGGAAAGCTTCTTGGGAGTGCATTCCACCTATTGCTTGCCATTGGCTTTGCTTTTGTAACTCACATTTGCTTGCTTTCTATATGATGGCTTTATTTGTTTTAGGATGTCCAGCTTGATTGTGTCCCTTCCCTTTCCCAAACCCTATATACTGTATTCTACCACCAGTGATGAATTTCTATAAATAGGCATTTAAATCTTTTTATCTTGTCGCTGTTGCTGTGAATTAAAAGGACAGAGGGCAAATGTCAGACTCTGTCTTCCAGGGAGCTTGGTGTTTACTTTTCTTTCTCTGTCTTCGAAGTGAGAGGATTTATGTGACAATCCTGCTTCTTACCCATATGAGACAGAAAGGCTGTAGGGTGATATTTTTTCTAGCTCACTACCAGGGTGTGCTGTGCAATGTTTTTTCACTAGCACAAAACAAAAAAATATAACTGGCTCTAAATGAACTGGGCAGATATTTCAGAATATGGATAGCACAAATGAAGCATATTTTCTGGGTAATTCTGAAGTGTGATGGAAACAAATATTTGAATACGACCAAAACAAATCAATACACTCGGTGATGACATTTCCACACATTATCATTTGTGCACTGTATACTTTTATAAGTAAAACTGTATGTATGTGCAAAATGTAATGGTCATTTCAATTGGAGCTGTGTTGTCACACTGTGCACACTCCACTTTACCCCACTCCACTCTACTCTGCACCACTCTATGACACTGCCCTCTACTCTGCATCACTCCACACTATGCCACTCCACACTGCATCACTGCACTCTACTACGCACCACTCCACTCTATGTTGCTTCACTCAACACCTTTCTGCTCTACACCACTCTACCCTTTGCCAGTGCACTCTGCCCCACACTACTATGGACTTCTGCACTCTTCACCACTGCGCCTATGCCAATCCACTCTAAACCACTCTAATCTACTCTACACCATTGCACTCTATGTCACTGCAGTCTATACCACTGGACTCTATGATGGTCCACTGGACAGCACTGCACTCTCCGCCACTGAACTCTACGCTACTTACTCTGCGCCATCTGCGCCACTCTACTCTTCCCCACGGCACTTTACACCTTTCTACTCTGCGCCACTCTACTTCATTCTACCCCAGTGCACTCTATGCCAATGCATTCTATGTCACTAGAATGTATGCCACTCTAATCGACTGTGTGCTGCACTCTATGACACTGCACTCTATGGCACTTCACTATATGCCTTCTACTCTACTGTGCACCACTGTACTCTATGCCTGTGTACTCTACCCCACTCTACTATGCACCACTGCACTCTTCGCCACTGCACTACTGTACTCTGCACCACTCTACTCTATGCCAATCCACACTCCGCCAATTCATTCTGCACCAATGCACTTTCCGCCAATGCAATCTATGCCAATGCACTCTGTGACACGTGACTCTGCAAGACTTTACTCTCTGCTACTGACCTAAACGCCACTCTACTCTATGCCACTTTACTCTATGCTCTCTAATCTGTACCACTCAACTCTAGGCCACTCTACTGTACTCTAAGCCAATTCACTCTACGCCACTACACTCTACACCACTCTACTCTGTATCACCCCACTCTACGCTACTCTAATCTATTCTGCACTGCTGCATTCCAGAGTGGCGTAGAGTGCAGTGCCTTGACTGCACTCTACGCCACTCTACTCAATGCCACTGCACACCATGCTACTTACTCTACACCTTGGCAACCTACCCTGCACCACTCCACTCTATGCCACTTCACTCTACTCTGAAACAATCTACTCTACATCACTGCACTCTAGGCCACTGCACTCTATATCACTCCACACTGCGCCACTCCACTGCACTCTAGACCATTCCACTCGCGCCACTCCCCTCTGTGCCATTGCACTCTACGCCACTACAGTCTACTCTGCAGCACTCTACTGTACCTCACTGCACTCTACGTCAGTGTCCTCTGCGGCACTTGACTCAAAGCCAATTCACCCTATGCCAATCTGCTCTGAACCACTGTACTTTACGCCACTACAATATAGTCCACTGTACGACACCACTCTATGACGCTCTACTCTATTAAACTCTACTACACTCTTTGACTCTACACCACTCTATGCCATTCAATAAAACTCTACACAACTCCCTCTATGCCACTCCATGGCACTACACTCCTCTGCATTCTACAACACACTACTCCACTGCACTGCTCCCCTCTACACCACTCCACTCCAATGTATGCCACACCACTCTGACACTCTATGCCGCTCGACTCTACACTCTAGGCATTCCACTCTCCTACACTACTCCACTCTGCCACTCCACTCTACAGTAATCTACTCCACTCTACGTCTCTCTACTCTACAACACTCCACGCAACACCCTCTACACCATTCAACTCTGTTCTGCACTACTCTATGACACTCCATGCCACTCAACTCTACTCCACTCTAAGTCCTCCCACTCACTAACACTCTACTCCTTTCCTGACACTACACAACACTCTACACCACTCCGCTTCACTTCACTTCACTCCACTCAACTCTACTCTTCCACTCTAAGCCACTCCACGATTCGCTTTACGCAACTCCATAACACTCCATTCTACTCTACTTTATGACACTCAACACCACTCTCCTTTACCCATCTAACAAATCAGCAGCCACACTGGTGTACAACATGGCTAAATCACATCGGCAATGCCAATATATCTTGCCTAAGAAAAACCTGTTTACTTTGCCAATGCTTGTTCTACACTCGCTCTGGTCTGGTTCCGCATATCAACTATCTGCTCCATCTCTTCTACTCTGCATGCACACTCTCACGGTCTTCTATTTCCTTCAGTCAGTTTGTTTTCTTTCTGTGTCTCTCCCTTACCTCCAGTGTCTTTTTCTCTCTCTTTGTATTCGGTCCCTGTGTTCTCCATTGTATGTCCTCTCTCGCTGTCTCATTCCTTCACTCTTTTGTTTTCTTTCTCTCTCTGTCTCTTCTTTCTATTTCATTCTTACCCTCTTTCTGTGTCCTTCCCTCTTCCTCTTTCTGCTTCCTCCATTCGTCTTAGGAATGTCGTTGTTATAAGAATCCCCATTAGAGAACGGGTGTTTACAGTAAAGTGCAGGACGAATGGGAGATGACACGCCGCAGACGGTAGGACAAAGGCATTTCTCAAACCCCCGACAGAGCAGCAGGAGCTCATCTTGGGAGATGGCTGCCATATTTACACATTCCACCGGGTCCCTCAGACATTTCTCTCCCAGGGCCTTTGAAGTGCCTTCGCATTGTTGAAGTCAACGTGTTTAACTCTGCATCATTCCCAGGGGCCTTCTAACCAATAGGAGCGCATGATTATGAGCTTCTAGCCAATAACGAACTGTCACTTGGAGCAGCAGCGCACGCTCCAGAGCGGGGTCTGGACTGTGTTACGTCGCTGTTCTGCAGGTTTATAGAAGTAGATTCCTTCCCAGTGGGAAGCGTTAGAACTACAGTACCTCTGCTCCTGAACAGGGGCGTAGCTACCATTGCTGCAGTACGAGGGGCCATTTTCCTTGCATTTTCCAGGGTCAATCATGCAAGCCATGCTACTCCACGTGAACAGCCCTATAGATGCCTAATGGCTGGCCCCACTTCACACTATCTGTACTGCTTGGTGCGCTAATTACTTCAGGGTGACAGGTTTCACTTCCAGATCAATCTTTCTTCTTGGTTTTCTTCACTTCTGGAAAATGGCTTTCTGTGATGTGCCTTAGCCTAAAATGAACCTTTGTAGGCAAAATGTATTTGATTTTGCAGTGCTCCTTGCCCTCAAAAATAGACTCTTGAGGACATATTAAGGAGCCCCAATGGGTCGCTGCATGGTGCAAGAGCGACACAACTCAAACAAGAGATTTCTGAAGCCAAGCAAGGCCATCTTGGATGGCCCTTCGTGGCTTCAAAAATCTCAAGCAATATAGCGCAGCGCAAATATTTTCCGTTGCATTACCCCATCATAGGTCCTCCTCGTCCCAGTCATTACAATATGAGGCGGTCCTGCCTCCTGCCAGGCATTCTAACACGCTAGTATTTTTTTTATTTCCATAGAATAAGGGCCCCTCCTACCACCCTCCATACTTTGCCCATTTCTCCATTTGTGTTTTGCCCTGGTACTTGCCTCCTGTTCTTCAGGGTGTCAGTGTTTTCCCTTTTCCCCTTGTGTTGGGCTTGCTGCGAGTGTCTGCTCGCTGGCTTTATGTTGGCTGTTCCTTTCAGCTCGGGGTTTGGGGGAGTTTGGGGCTTTACTGGTGTCTTGTCCTTCTTTACGGCTTTTGCCTGGTAGGTTGGTTCTGCTATTGGGTCCGGTCTTGGTTCTTCTAGGTGTGTGGCGGTCTTTTCCGATAGGAGCTTCTTCCTGTTTTTCCTGGTGGGTGTGTTGGTCATGTCCCCTCATCTTTGGATGTGCAGCGGACTCTTCTCTTTTGCTGCACACTTCGGTTTTCGCTTTTCTCCTGTTTTTCTTCGTGGGCCCTGGTAGCCCCTTCTCATCTCGGGGAAGGGGTTTGCTGGCTTCTGGATCTTTGGGTCTGGCTCCTGTCCAGGTTCAGTGGCACTCTCTCTATTTTGTTTCCCCTTCCTGGCCAGTACTGCAGGAATTATTTCTCCAGGGGATTGGTAGGGCGGCCTCTTGGCTGTCGCCTCACTGTTTTGTTGGGCGTTTTAGACTGGAAATGTTGCATGCTTTAATAGCTGCTTTTGCTATGGGTTTTTGGGTCTGAATCCCTTTCATGAGCTTGTTCTTGCAGTGGGGTTCCCTGCTGTGTCAAGCTTCTTCTTTGGATTTGGGCATGTTAAGTCCTCATATTGTAATGACTGGGACGAGGAGGACCTATGAGGAGGTAATGTCCCATTATGTACTGGTGATCTTCATTACCCTGATTAAGGACCTCTATGTCCCAGTCATATCCGCTTCCTCCTCCTCTTTTGTTGTGCCTGGTCTTGTTAGAAACAGGCAGGGAGGCGGGTGGAAAGGGTCTTCATTCTTTAGAAATAAAAAAAATACTAGTGTGTTAGACTGCCTCATATTATAATGACTGATATGAGGAGGACCTTAATCGGGGTAATGAAGATTACCGGTAAGTTATGGGATATTGATCTGCACCAGGGAGGTGTTTCCATGGGTGTTGCATGGGTGTTTCCACACAATATCTATGGATTTTAATGCATTCCCAGATTTACAAGAACAGGTAAACCGGCAAACGCGCCAAAAAGATACGCCTCTGCAGAAGAGGTGTAACAAGGAGAAATGTCTTTATTTCTCCTCATTTTTCCCTTTATATGTGTGCTGCATTACACATTGAAAGAGGAAAAAGCCTCTCAGGATTGGTTTTGTGCATGAAGGTGCCCCTTCTCGCCCCCAAAAAATCTTGCATGAAACGCAGGCACACTTGAACCAAGGTGCAAGGTTGCCTGCGTTGGCGTTAGTCAGTCCATTGTGCGCCTGCTCTGGTTAAAGGACAGGAATGCATCTTATTCTTTTGAATACAGCACATTCCTGCCTTTTCCCTGTCATGTATCACAGTGTAGCAAGGTGACATGCTGCGCTGCTTGACGTTTTTGTAAATATGCCCCTTATTTGGCACAACCTGGTAGTGGAACACTGTAGCAGCAGTGTTAGCTTTACCTAGGTCTCTGGAACTGACACAATAGTAGTAAAAGGGGCCATTTTCTTTGCATTTTTCAGGGCCCATGGCATGTAAGCTATGCTACTGCTCGTGAACATGCCCTATAGAAGCCCGATGGCAGGGCACACGTCACACTATCTGTACTGCTTGGTGCGCGAATTTCTTCCGGGTGAAAGGTTTCACTTCCAGCTCAAACTTTCTTCTCGCTTTGCTTCACCTCTGGAATACGCTTTTCGTGATGTGTAGCCTAGAAAGACGTTAGCCTATAATTAACTTTCCAAGGATTTTTGGTGCTGCAGGCAAAATGTATTTGATTTTGCAGCACTCCCTGCCCTCAAAAAGAGACACTTTGGGCCATATTTACAATCCCCAGCAGGGGCGGCTCTAGGCTCATGGCGGCCCTGGGCAGGGAGCGTAGGTAGGGGGCCCCAGAAGAGGGGGTGTCCGGACGGGGCGGAGTGCGGAGGCCAGTGAAGAGAGGGGGGTCAGGGTATTTGGAAGTGGAACAGAGCCGGAGGCCATCAAAACACTGCCAGGGGCCGCCACGCAAATATGTATCCATCCTCAGAGGATTATTATATTAAGGATATATATTGGCGTGGTGGCCCCTGGGGTTTGGTGGCCCTGTACAGGTGCACAGCTTGCACATGCCTAAGGCCCCCCTGTCCCCAGTATGCCATGGCAAGGTGCAAGAGTGACGGAGCTCACAAAAAGAGATTTATGAAGCTAAGCAAGGCCATTTTGTGTGGCTCCGCTCGGCTTAATAAAACTCAAGTAATATAACTCAGTCCAAATCGCTGCATTACATTACTCTGTGCCGGGGAGGTGTTTCTATGGGTGTTGCCTGGGTGTTCCCACATAACATCCATGGATTTTGATGCATTTCCAGATTGAAATGAACAGGTGAACCTGAGAATGTGCCAACTAGATGCGCCTCACCAGGAGAGGTGTAACAAGGAGAAAAATCTTTATTTGTCTTTGTTTTTTCTTCTTTCTATGTGTGCTGCAAAATGAGGAAAATGCCTCTCAGGAATGTTTTTGTGCAGGAAGGTTCTGCACAAAAACAATCCTGCAGATAACGCAGGCACCCTTGCACCATGTTGCAAGGGTGCCTGTGTTGGCGTTAGGTGGCCCTTTATGCACCTGTGCAGGTTAAATGACAGGGATGCATTGTATTCTTTTAAATACCGCACATTCCTGCCATTTTCCTGTCACACAGCACAGCAAGGTGACTTGCTGCGGTGCCCTGCGTGACCTTTTTGTAAATATTCCTCTTATTTGGCACAGCCTGGTAATGGAACACTACGCAGCAGCTTTAGCTTTACCAAGCCTTTAGTACTTATGTTGCAGGTTATAAAAGCAACACCCCCATTCCCATATCCCTGCCAGCTGGCATAAAGGAGGTGATGATAAATCTGCTCATTCTATTGCCAAAGGACCCTATTCCTGTAGGAGACTCCCAATTTTTAAATCATGTGGCATTATTTTGCTTTTTTCCAGCTAAAAATTGTTCCCTTTCAGTGGAAGTCAACTAGGAAGTACATTTCTGTGTTTATGTTTTTTTAAATGTTCCTCTTTTCTGTTTACAAATGTTGCCATGTTTGTGCTTGCTCACCATCACATCACAAACATGAAGACAAGACCATCCACTGTGTGTCACCATATGGTGGATAAGCCTTCAGAAATGCCTACTGGATTATAGAGCGAACTGAATTTAATGTTGGTCCTACATTTTTGAAGTTGCAGGCGACAACCTAACGCAGCACCTTATGATCACCCACCAACAACAGCCTAACCAAGTATTGCAAAGCCGATATGTCTGGCTTTTGTCTGCCACTCTTTTGGCGTTGCCAATGCTTAATTTGTCTCATAGTTTCTTTTGTAAATCTTTATTGTTGGGGAGTTCCCAGGCCTCCGACAATATAAACAAAAATTGGCTATAACCAAAAATATTTTTGGGTTTCACTAAGCACTCGTTGTAGTAGTCTCTGTCATTAAAGGAACTGCTTTGTGTGTGGATGTGGTTCTTGTGAAAGTACAGAATGTCATCATTCACAGTGAAGTTAGTCAGTGACTTAAGTTGTCTGACTAATTGGTCCATGTTGTTGTAGCTGTTAGGAAAATGTGAATGATAGACTGACTGACAACCGATTGTAGGAAGCTGGCTCTGCATATACAATACCAACGTAAGCTACAGTGTGCACAGAGTCTAATGAATCCCCAGAGGTACAGCAGAGGCTAAATTAGATAATCACTAACAGCTCTATTTGTAGTAGTGTGGTCGAGCAGCTAGGCTTATCAGGAGGGCGTGTCATGCATTTATTGAATTCACTCAATCAAGACTGATGTCACACACTCAGAGACAGAATCCAGACCAAGTAGGTAAGTATAAAAATGTATACTTATGGTTAATTTATAGAACCAATCAGGACTTGGTACAGGTGGGTAATACACATTTGGAATGCAGGAAGAATTACACAGTAATTACTTTGTGGTACTTTCGGATTTCTTTGAGTATTGCGGGGCGATATGCATGGATACCACACCCTGTGATTCTTATAAACAAGGTAAGCATGACGTTGAATAGTTCGCAGTAGTATTCACTTTCCCCCATACATTGGCAGTTATATTCTTAGAACAATGTTTAGGCTCAAAATCTCATCACATGAACCTCTTTGGAAGGAAAAAACGGTTATCGTTTTGGAGGACATTTTTCGACTCATGCAGGTGTCCACAAAGGCGCAGATGGGCACTCGACTAGCACCACCAGTGGCACTGGGGCGGCCAAGTGCAGAATGCAGGGACCCAACATTGGCCAACGGGTCTAAGGTGGTCTTCGGTTAGGGACTGCTGGCAAGCAAGACACTTGGGTATGGGACCAAAGCTCCTACAGTTAAGGTCGTTACTGCAGGCGTCAATGACCAACATGAGAACTGCACCGCCAGCGGCACTGGTGCAGCTGGGTGCAGAATGCAAAGCGGATGTTGGGGACCCTGCGTTTCCCAATGGAGAGCATCATTTTCAGAAGATGCTGCAGGCTCGTTCAAGGAGACTTCTGAAAGGCGACCAATGACTGGGGAGGCGAATTGGGATTTGGGAGGATGCCTGCACACCATCGGCTGGGCCACCCAAGGCCGTGGGGCATCGGGTGCTGGGGTGCCTTCAGAAGTCAGATTACCTGGGTTGCATTCGGTCGTGATTGAAGTCGGTTGGTGGATGGCAGTTGGGCTTCCTGGACCACTTCAGTCAAGGTGGGAGTAGTCTTACCGCCTTCAGTCACTGTTGGGGGATCCTTCAAGTAGAGGCTGCAGGTTTGGTTTTCAAGCTTGTGGGAGGTCAGAGGTCACCGGATCCCAAGATAGGATCGCCAGGGGGACCTCCTTGGGGTATTGGGCCACTCGGTCTTGGGCGATGGTGGCCGGGTGCAGCGTGCTGCAGAATAGCTGAGTCTAGACTCTAAAGGTTAGTATTGGTTTGAGCAATTTTGGTGTTCACGGGAGACAGAGTTAGTTAGTTGAGTGCAGAGCAGGACCTCTGGGCTCTCGGGGTCTGCTGCTGCTGCTGGACACAGCGGTTTCCTTACTGTAGGCAGGTCGTGGTCGGGACAGGCCGGTAGGGCTGGGGTCAAGTCAGTTGTTGTCCTCAGTTTCTTCCTGGGTCAGCACGGCTCTTCGGCCCTTCTTCTTTGTTCCTCGAATCTGAGGAGGCAAGGTTCAGGGTTGCCCTTAAATACAAATTTTAGGGGTGTTAAAGGGGTGTGCAGGTCAGGACCAATGGGTCCCTGCCTTGGGGTGGGTACACGACCTATCATGCCACCCTCCAGTGGAAGGGGCATGAGCCTCTTCCTAATTGGCTGAGTCCTCTCATCTTCAAGATGGAGGGGCCTTAGATGTCTGCTTCACAGTACCTCCCTTACCTGATGGGTGGGGTTGGCTAAGGTAGGCACACCATTCTTCAGAGCTTGGATTTCCCGCTGATTTTTCCCCCCAAGTGGGGGCCAGAAACAGGGGGAGCCAGTTGCTGGAGGCAGCAAAAGACAAGGACAACGTTCAAAGGCGGCAGGCCTTTAAAGCTTCCCTTTTCGTGGACCCAGCCCATCCTGGGGGAGGATGCATTACACCTTTGTCCAGGATAGGCTTTGTTTCTGAACCCAGAGAGCGGAGGCCCTCTACCCAGGGGTCCAGAAATCTGTCTGGTGGTGTCAAATGGTGAGCTGCCATTCAGGAACCACACTAGAGCTGGTCGATTTTCAGGGGGCATCTCTAAGATGCCACCTGAGTGCATTTTACATTAAATTCCACACTGGTACCAGTGTGGGTTTAATGTGCTGAGATGTTTGCTACCAAACTTCCCAGTTTTTACTAAAGCCATTATGGAGCTCTGGAGTTCGTAGTGACCAACTCCCAGACCATATATTCTTTATGGCTTTACTGCACTTACAATGTCTACAAATGGACTTAGACACTGTAGTGGTGCAGGGTTCATACTTCTGTACCCTCACCTTAGGACTAGTGCCCCCTGCTATGCCCTGGATAATTCCAATAGAAGCCCATGTTCACACCAGAACATGGACTTCTATTGGAATTCTCAAGGGCATATTATCAAGCCCATTATCGCCACTTTAGCAGCAGTTTTCCGCCGCTAAAGCGGCAATAATTTTTAACGCTGTTCTTGATCATATGCCCCTAAGTTCCTGACTTTTTCCAATTTTTGCCCTAAAGAAAACACTTCCCTTTTCTTGGATTGCAAAAAACCCGCAAACATGGGAATTTTGCACCAACAAAACTGAAGATCTAAAGCTATACCTAATTAAGGCCAGCACTACACGCTTGTTACAAATTAGACCAGATCACACCATTTGCACTGACTAGTGAAGTTCACAACTTTCTTCATCGAGTTCTCAACAAAAGCAGGGAGACAGAAATCTCACCCTGCTGATATATAATTGTAATATAATACAGAATTAACTCCCAAAAATATGAAACTATTTTGCAAAGTACAATTTGTTCCAGCAACAGCATCGCAAGCACTGGGTGCTGTCCATCCTTAGCATTATGTGTGAGATTAAAAAAAGTATATGAAAGTATCATTTGGTGTCCTGGGACACCCCACTGAATGGCACATGCAAATAAGCCCTAATAGTCCAGTAATTCCTGTAAGATTTGGTGATAGCAGTGTGTGATGTATAGCAGTGGTGGAGGAGTATTACACGCTTCAAGAACTGTAGGTGAGACATTTACCATTGCGACACAGTGATCAGGATATTACAAACTTGATATTTAGTTTGTCAAGCCTTGAGGAACATCCTCATTCAATGAAGCAGCAGCGAAACACGTCAGATGTAACCACTCCTTATGATTACAAAGATGTGCATGTGCTTGGATTGAATTTTGATGACTTAGGGCCATATGTATCAAGCCTTTTGCGAATCGCAAACGGCCTTTTTGCATCTTTTGGGATGTTTGAAATATTTGCAAAATAAGGAATCTCAAAGTTTTGCGATTCCTTATTTTGCCATAGCATTTAAGGAATCGCAATTTTGCGATTCCTTAAATGCTATGCATGTAGCATTTTTTGGTTGCGAATTTTGGTTAAGAATTCGCAAATTACCACCAACTTGTAGTTGATGGTAACTTGCGAATTCTTCAAAAAATGCACAATTTGGCATTTTTGAAGGTGGCATGTGATGCACACACATGCACACACATGTACATTTCAGGGGTGCAGCAGGGTGTCTTTGAGACACCCCTGCACCCTTGAAATAAATCTCAAATTGCGATTAGCAAATTGCGAATTCGCTATTTGAGAATTATTTTGCAATCATTAATGCATTGGAAATTATTCCTTAATTGCGAATTCGCAAAATGCGAATTCGCAAATAAGGAAGATTAAGGAATCGCTAAAAAATAGCGAAATTCTTCATACATGCCATTTTGCGATTCCTAAATAGCGATTCCTTAAAAATCGCTATTTAGGAATCGCAAAAGAGTTTGTTGATACATATGGCCCTTTATCACATTTGAAATGCAACGCGACATTTGCGAGTATTCTAAATTCTGCTTGTGTCCTTCGCCAGACTGTGGGACTCCACAACAGCACAAAGACGCCCCAAATACATGTCCCTTTGAGTTGCATTTGCTACTGGGATAGTGACAGTCACTCAAGTCAGTAAAATACCCCAACACCAGGATTTAAACCTGGGTTATGTAAACCAGGATGAGAGTGGTCTTGTGAACAAGAACAGGTAAGTGAGACAGAGTACAGAGTGCACTCCATTTTGACACGTTTACATCATAGTTTATTTTTTTTCTACAGAAAGACAAGTTTATTAAAGAAGTAAAATTTCCAATTCAAATGATGTAACGCATACTATGTCTAAATAGCCGGGTCTGGTGGCTCAGTGGACTAATGCGTCCATTGTAGGGACCTGTGTTTGACCTCATGGTCACAGGTTCAAATCCCGGCGGGTCCACTCAGCCTTTCATCCATCTGAGGTCGATAAAATGAGTACTGTTGGGTAACAATAACATCTGTTTTTCAGCGCCAAGACCCCTACGGGTAATCGTGTGCTTTACAAATATACCTGTTATGCCAATATCCATGGAATCGAATTAAGATTAATCAAATAGCAAGGCCATTGAATAGAAATAAGAAAAATTATATTCCTCTAATATGCTAAAATGTAAAAGGTATCTATGAATACAGAAAATACTTAAAACATGCTGACATAAAACAAAAATATACAAACCATAACCTTGACCAACATAACTTTAAAATAAAAATAGACCATAACAGTGAATACAATAATAAAACAACTCTTCAAATATTGCGTACATATCCAAAGAGGTGTCTTTTAAAGGTCGTTTTTAGGTCGAACCTGGGCAGTGCATGCACTGCTCTGCGAGGCTTGCTGTATTGGAATATGGACTTAAGGCCCCGCCCACATTTGTCATTGGCTTGTGTCATTTGCCTTCGTAAATGCTGGCTTCTGATTCATTAATAGCTTGCTAGTCCGTCCTTAGTACCGCCTAGTCTTCATTTGTAACCTCGCATGAGGACTGGCCTTTTACTTCGGTTGTTACACAGTACATCTTATTTAGTCTGTAAGCACTCTTTACTTTAATGTGTTTCTCCTACTGCAGTCACGACATGCTTTCCTGCAACATTCAGCATGCCATGCGCACTTTCACAGGGCACTTTTACAAAAAAGTATTTGTTTGTCAACTTGAAAAACAAATGCTTTTATGGGTAAAAGCACCCCATGCTGCGCATTCACTTTAATAGTGGCCTCATGCATTTCTTTAGACACAGCTCTTCTAAAGAAAGGGGCGTAGCCTCTATTAAAGTGAAAGTGCAGCATAGGTTGCTTGTAAATAGCAAGCATTTGAAATGCAATAGGTCTAGCATTTTAGAAACTTTGACCTATTGGTATTGTAAATGACAATGCCTTTTATTATTGCAGTGTTTTTAAACACATAAATAAAAGGCATTGTCATTTACAATGCCAATAGCTCAAAATCTCGCAATTGCGAGACCAATTGCATTGCAAATGCTCATTATCCCTAGCCTTGTGAGAGACTTTCTTTATTTCAGTTTGAGAACACATTTCCACAATCCATTTTGTTCAGATTTTGTGGTCAATTTCCAATTCTGTAAATTGTATAACTTGGTCATTGCCTTTGTGCCAGGGTTGACAAAATGCGTGAAAGTTCTCTTTTAAATGTAAGATACCCACATCTAAATAATACAGTGTGCAGATATATCCTTTATTTTAATACTATATGGCACTAGTGAATCTATAATTTATTTATATTATTTGTATGGCTCCCTCCAAAGAATGAATTGTCTCTCGGCACCAGGATTCTTAAAATACAAAACTTCTCTTAAGATTGGGAGTGTGGGAAATTTGATTTTACATAAGTATGCGCAATTGTGGGGAAATTATGTGAAATTAGATCTGAAAAAAAGTACAGCTATAAAAGGCAGAGCAAGAGATTTTCAACATCACAGGATTTAACACATTGTAGACTTTCCTGAAAGTCAACACAGAGTACAATTCACTGATATTTATAGGCGGTGAATTCCCTACAGCAACAAATCTGCAATTGCCCTTCCAATTAAGTTTCCATGTAAGAGAGAGATAAGAAGATTATTTGATTGAATATTGTGATGTGGTGCATACTTATTCTTTTTTTTCCTGAGAGACTGTGCCACTGCCCTAAATGCATCTAAATACCAAGTGTGTAAAATTGGGGTTTTAGTAGAGGGGTGTAGGTGCCAACCCTTGGTAATTGCCACAATCCTTGTCAGGTACCATCAAAGTAAAAAAATTAACCTGAGCTCAACCTCCTGGTAGCTATGGTGCAGAGCAGAGAGGCTTAAATTTGACGCAATGTGTGAAGTATTTATGACGTACTAACAGAGTAATAAAGTTGAAATACTAAAAACAATAAAATTCTTTAGAATTGGGAAATCGTGGTAAAATGCAAAAAACAAAAGAACGTGAAAATAAAAATCCAATCGAAGGAACTGGAGAAATTGATTTTTAAAGTTCTATGTATAAATAGCAACAAGAAGCGAAAAGTTCCAATTATGGTCAACGATCTTGGTAGAACAGGACCAAGGTGCAATTAGATGTTGTTCACAATGGATCACGGGTTGGATACACTAGCCATGTTGTGCTGGTCAAAGATTTACCTTCTGATTTTCATACTTTAAATCCCAATCAATTACAGGAGTTCTCTTCTAAAGCCACCCAGGACATCTTGGGAGGCACTTAAAGATTCACCGAGTGGCAGGCAGAGGCCAACAGGAGGGTCAAGTTCAGGTCCAGTTGCCACTGGTCAGCAAGCAGTTGCGGGAAAAGGCCTCTTGTAGCTTGTATTCCTGAAGCTTTATGCCTTATGACCATTAGAGTCCACTTCTTTGTTCTGGATACAAGAGGGAGAGCTGGCCCAGCCCACCAGGCTCTTCTCAGCGACAGCAAGGTCAGTCCTTTTCTGGTCTTCCACAGGATCAGGGGTGTTCTGAAGTGGGTGTCTGGAGGTGCCACATTTATGGCTGGCATGAGCTAGTGTGTGGGAATGGCCTCTGAGGACAGCCTAATCAATAGGGTAAAAGTTCCCGGGGTAATCCTTACTCACTTTCGGCATTTTCAAGATGTCAAAGTCTTTTGCCACACTAAACTTGGGTTATGAGGGCTAGGTGTGTGTGTGGGGAGGGGGGAGTATACTATGGTAATCCCAGTGTCCCTCCACATTTAACACCACAATCCAGTTTGATGCTGTCCACGTACCCACACAAACATCAGAGACAGATGTCTGATAAAACAAAGGTACTCTTTTAGCAACCAGATACTGGATACATAAACATCGTTTTGGCATTCTGTTTCCCACTTTTGAAGCTTGCCCCAAATATTATCTGTAAATATAGCACACCTGTCAAACCTTCTGTGACACTGTAACGTCAAAAGAAGCCTGCTATGATTGGGGTCTGACTGGCTGAGAAGGCAACAGAATGGCCCTGCCCAAGTATCAGCTAACAGTTGCCTGAGGCAGGAGAGGCCTCTTTGAAGTGCACCCCAGATGACATATGAAAATCCCCAGCAGACCTGTCAAGCATTATTGACCTATTGAACACAGTTGTTTAATAATTTTTCTACCTAGTTCCATTCCCAAGATACGAGATTAGCATGTAATATTGCATCTCAGTGTTTTCCTATGGAACAGCCAAACCTGCTACAGTCAAAATAGCTTTTAGGACATTTTCACACTAAACTTTTACATGTCCTCTATTTAAATACTGTGCACCAGCCTTAATGGACAATAAAACTTACTTAGGGGTGACCTATAAATATTTAAAAGGAACGTTTAGGGTTGTAAAAAGAAGTTATTATGACAGGTCTAATTTAATGATAAAACCTGCATTGCCCCGCTACTGGTGACAGGCCTGTAGTTATGTTTACACTGTTGCTGTAGTTAGGCTTTAAACGATAAATTAAAGCCACTGGTCACTTTAAACTGTTTGTATTTTAACCTTTTAGGGAACGATTTATGGTTTTTATTAACTGTAATAAACTTTACTTACTCGCTATAGTGGATTGCACAGATGGGTGCTGCAGTCCACTAGTGACATTTAACTTACAGGCTCTGGGTACACCTTGGTACTATATACTAGGGACTAATAGGTAAGTTAAATATGCCAATCTGGAGTATACAAATGTTAGCATTTGAAAGGAGATGCCTTATCACCTTGCCACTGGTTAGCAGGAGCAAAGCGCACAGAGTATTATAGCCAGCAAAAATAGAGTTCAGCAAAAAGGCAAACAAATCAGGGTGACCCTATAGAAATGGCAAATTTCCAACACCAAGCATGCAGCTTTGAAAGTAATTCTCTTCCTTATAGGTAACCAATGTACTACCCTTAACCCAGTGCTAGTGAGTGCATCATTTCAGCTTGTGAGTCTAAAAAACTGAAGAAAGGAGCCCTTATGGACCAAACAATTAATGACGGAAGGACTGGAATGGTTTCTGTGTTAATTTCAGGTGATGAGTCCCCATAGGTGCTTCCTTTTCTTAGGCATATCTCTGACTTTGAGTTTTATTTATATTTATATGGAGCCCAATGTCTGCCACAAGTAGAAGTTCCATGCCATTGCCACCCCGTGCATAGTATGTGCCACTGGTTGCAGGCGAAGGGGACCAGCAGTCACTTCTTGGGATCAGGCTTATTTTTTTTCCATCAGACCTTAACCCAGAGCAAGGAGAGAAAAAAAGGCAGAAAAGAGAGAAAGGAGGGGGGAGATAAAGACAGGAAAACTGAAACAAAGCTACAAAGCAGGGATGGAAAGAAGAATCTGCAAAAGTGAGAAAAAGAGACAGGAAGAGTTTGATGGTGGAAGAAAAACTAGGCAGCCGTTGTGTTGGGGAAGCCCTGCATTTGGCAGCATACTCCTAAGACAAAGCTTCGTCCCATCAATTATTTATTTATTTAACAAATTAAACACTTGCTTTTGTGTGCCATCTGTTCAGTCAAGAAGTTAGCCAATGATCTTTGATGAAGCTTTCTGTGGCACAATTAATGATAATGAATTTTGGACCCACTATACTCGTCTTGTGACAGAATTGCAAATTATATTCAGGGCTACTGGAATTCTGTGCGGCCCGCCAAGCATATTACAAGTTTTCTCACTGCCACGGTTTTCATAGAGGTGAGCCTACCATGAAAAGTGTCGCCGTGAAGAAACTAAAGGGGCCCCACAGTGCCTATGCTGCTTCAGAGTTTGGGTGTGCATGCAGGGGGGCACAAGTTGTGCCCCTCTGTCAGTATGGACCCCATGTTCCTGCACTGTGAGAAAAGCAAGGACCCCCTGGGTAGTTACTAAGCAGACTCCTAGGGCAGGGTAGACACAGTATGTGAGAGAAAATACTAGGCAGTCTTATTGATAAGTAAACAAGTGACCTGACCAAAATTGCAAGAGGAACGATCAACCAAAAAAGGAATTATCTGTATGAAACATACATATTTTTAATAATACACATAGTAAAAATCATATAGATAACTGAAAGTAATCAGACTATATGACAAATCAATCTAAAATTACATACAATCAATACATATATTAACAGAACATATTGAATAAAAGAAGACACCAAAATTACAAAAAGGTGTCCACAGTAAGGTGACGGTTAAATACTCGACGCACGGTTTCGGCGAAAACGCCTTCTTCTGGAGCCACAAAAGGAAGATGGAATAAGGACACAGTCGTTGTCTTAGTGCAAGGATCAGACAGTTGATATACCTGTCAGATGGTAATTGCGATCTTTCGAGAGGTATCAGTAATTGTCAGGTGCACTGGATGGACTGGTAATTGGAGAAATACACAGCGAATCTCAACATAAAGTTGTTCCACACAGTGAATGGAATGTTCTTATGAAGCCACACGAAAAGCGATAAGCGATAAGTAATGCGTATGGTTCTTGACTGACACACATCTGAAAAGAAGGGATGTGCAGGTATGGCAAACTGATTTAGATGAACAGTGTCAAAGCGGTGAGTAATGACTCGCTGTTGGTACGCTACGTGCCACAATATAAGGAAGGCCCACGCAGGGTCTGAAAAGATTTAGGTCTGCTGTCTTCAAGACAACAATTTCTGTGTTTGATACGTGAAACTCGTGGTTACTGTGAAAATATTACGAGGAAGATAGCTCGATGCAGTTACGAGCAAACCAAAGCTGATAAGAGGTAGCACGAGGATCGCGCTATTTCAAAGTAAACGTCTGCATCTAATAGGCGGAATATGCATGACAGGATAGAGCTCACGTATTCAGTCCGGTGTGGTGTGCCGTCTGCCGAATTTCCTGCACAACATGGACTGCACAGTCAATGCCGTGCAGGAACGTGCTTTCATGGTGCCATGGCAATGCCTTGCTAAGGCTCACATTTGAGCCTTAGCACCGCATGCCAGACCAAACGAAACAAGAAGCACCAACTAAGAACTCCTAAACTATATAAAACAACAAACAAATAACTATTACCCCATAAAAAATAATCATGGACTTTAAAATAGTCAAACGCATCTAAAAATATACCCCCACAACGCCATCGAAGGCTGATACTATCACTTTAATCAAAGTATATGGTGACACCTCCACTAACAGTCAATTTGCCTTCAAAATCTAAAAGATGATAGCACTGCCCTTCATCCCTGACAAAGAGGTAGCGAACCACTATAACTTACTAATAAAAATCCCTTTCTATCAACACAATGAAGACATAATGACTATTTTGAAGACACTAGGGTTGGCAGACTGCATTGGTCAGGACACAATCGCCAATCCAAATTCCAGATGCCATGGCGGAATGTCTAAGACAGCACCGTAGCACAGGAAGCCAAAACTAGCAACACAGTGGAAGGATGGCAAAATGCCTTCCAATCCACACTAGGCAAAACTCAACCAACATTATACAAATTTATTGAAGCATAACAAAAAGAGCAAAGCTACCAAGAACTAAACTAACTAAAACAATTTGAAGTCAAACTCTTCATAAATAGCAAGGACCTTATTACTTAGAAATCATAGCCAAAAGTATATTATAAAATAAGTATCAACCCACCAAGTACCTCAAATACTAAAACCAACAAACCAAATCCTTAAAAAAAAACAAATATTATACTTATTTTATCACATCAGTGAAACAAATATGTTAAAATCACAAAGTTAATAAACAGCTACATAATAAAAATATATATATTAATTTTTTTTAAACAATAACCAACCAACCAACTTAAAAACAAATGCAATACATCACATCAAATAAATACAACACGTAATCAAAACAATCCCACATAATAATAACATAAATAACAAAAACAATATAATATGAAAAGTAAGAAATAAAATGTACTGTTTTGTTGCTGCAGATCTATTTCCATTTCCACGTAACAAAAAATAGTAAGCCACAAAAAGAGGAAGAAAACAAATCCAAAAAGAAAAGCAAACATATAAACAATCCGATTTAAAATCCTCGAAGTAATCCAAAAACTGTGGGTTTCATAAACAAAGAACTGCTCCAGAAAATCCCAAACAAAGGAAATCTGAGTAAAAACCATAGGTTTAAAATAAACCAAAACTGATTTCCTTAAAAAAAATATTGTAAACTTCAAATTCCCATAGAAATTATTCAGAGATAAAAACCTGTAAAATAAATGTTAAAGACCCAACCACACAATACATTACAGTCCCAAATATACACATACACAACATTTAATCATCAAAACATAAATAATATCACACCATTTAACATAACAGATTCATACATTAATATAACAATTTCTAAAAATGCAAAACAACAAAATAGTGCACAACACTAACAAAAACACATCTAAATATATCAGAAATTCACAAATAATATTATACCCCAGTTTTAAACACACTTCCTATATCCCACGACCCTCAAAATCCTTAAAGAATCCTTAAAAAGGAATTGCCTATTCCGACGAACAGCAGCACCAACCTACCTATGACTTGGTTCTTGGAAAGTAGACCCATAATAACCCCAATTGACTGCAAAATAGATTTTAAAAAACAAATTTGAACAATTTAATAAGTAAAAACATTATCAAAAATTAAAAAGAATAAACACGTAGAATCTAAAAACTAACAATACATTACATACTAATAAACACACAATTTTTTTATATGCAACGATATTTACAACATCGATATTTTTGAAAACAATATTAAAAACAACAATAAAAATTACATTCCTGTCCACAATATATTTGAAGTCCTGAAATTCTTTACATGATATTTCTGTATTATTTTTCTGATATTTTATCCAAGCACAGCATTAGCACCCTTGTAACAGCCCCACCATCCACAGTTCAACTTTGTGCCCTCCCACATAATGAGCATACTCCTTATAAATTGAATAACCAAGACTTACTTCAGCATCAGTGATGAAATCTAAAAATAGACACATTGACCTTTGCAGTGCCATATTTGACCACCAATGGCGATAGACTGGCATATTAAGCATCCAATTATTAGCGTCTCACAGCAGTATTTTAGCACTACCATAAATATATTTGTTACCACCGTGAAGTTTTTGAGAAACACTTTGCATATTATGGCAGCACCCTGTATAAAGTTATCAATATTGGTGATGTTTTATTTTCTGGCAAATACATTTTGACAGCACAAGCATGTAAAATCGGATACCTGAGGACAATATGTGACCTACTCTAGTCTAATCAGATCACTGGTATTCTGAGCGTCTTTTTCACCCGCTTCAACACAGTGATTAGATGCCTGGCACTCGTGGAACACCCTTGGAAGCTTAACACATTAAGGGCCCGATTACGAGTACAGTGGTCTTGGGACTGCCATCGGCAGTCTGACCACCACCTCCTCGCCGGTCCAACCACCCAATTACGAGGTGTGTGGTCAAAACCTCACACGACCACCTCCAGAATGCACCACTGCCAGGATTGTAGCTTCTGTAGCCGTGTGGACAGCAGCGGACAATGGAGGCAGTGCCGGCATCGGCACCACCATGGCCATTTCGTCTTGTCTTTCTGCCAAACTTTCCATGGCGGGAACACTGCCATGAAAGGGTTGGCTGAAAGGTAGATACGAGGGACACAAATTAGGCCTCAGGGTGATTTCGGCCAAGACTGTGGCTGGGGGTACATGTTGTGCCTCCATATGTTTGCACTGTTGTGGGTGCACTGTGTGCCATGCACGACATGAAGCATGACAACAGTGCGCCGGAAATGCAAGTTGCGCTGCACTGTGGCGGCATGTGCTTCACGCTTTCTCTATGAGCTAAAGCATGCTGCTGCCGTGGCACTGCTGCCGCAACATCCCCAGACCCCTGGCAACCTTGTAATGCATCAATCGGGAAGCTGCCGGCTTGGGGGCATTCTCTCAACTGCCGCGGGCTGGCAGTTTGACCATGCATCTCATAATTGGTCCCATGTATTGAATTATCAGCATTACTATCATATATTTTAGCAGCATCCAAGAGGTTATTAGCAGTATTAAATTTTTGAGAAACACTTTGCTCACACATATTGGAGGTACCCTGCAAAATGATGCAACATCCTAGCATAGAAAGGAACAATTTCTGAGGGTATTTCATTTTATGGCACAGCTAATTTGTACAAGAACAGTGATGGCTATCACTGGTGTTATTTCCCCTGACCACCATGAAATATCCATTGCCATATTTTCAAATGTGACACAGCATATATGATAAACGGATCTTCTTCTGAGACCCAAATATATTTGGCTCTGGTGTTTAATGGAGGCACCAGGTTTTTCACAGGCACGCACATGTATATCAATTCATCTAGATAGCATGGGTAGGGGGAAAAAGACCTCTCTTTGAACCTCAAAGTGATCTCAGGGCATGTTTCATGCCCCCTCCTTGCTCTCTCCGCGGCCTCGTTTTTGGTGCTCAGCTTGGGGAAGGCCAGGAGTGGAAAGTACAGAAATTGAGCAGAGTTTTTTTTAGATCCACACCCGCTCAGAAGTCCGGCTGAGGTTTCTTTCCGTTTTACCGTATGTATTTAAACAATTGAGTTTTAATGTGTACCTTTGACCTCAATCTTTCCAAAATCAGCTTGGATGAAGTACCACTAACACATCTAGAGAGGATTGCACTCATTCATTTCCAGCACTTTGAGGCAAGGCCGCATTTTATAGCCACGCCCTCTTTGGATATCAAGGTGCAGATTTACAAGCCCCTTGCGACATCTTTACAACACTGTTGCGTCACTTCTGTGATGCATCGTAAACAATGCACCACTATGCGACATATTTACAACTTGACACCTCTAGTGAGATGTGTCACATTGTAAAGCCCTGCGCTACATTATACCTGCATCAGGTATAATGTATGCAGGGTGGGCGTTCCAATGTAGGAAAGCCTCGTAAAAGTGACTATGTCACTTTTACGACGCCACTGCGTCAAAACCTCATGCCTACTTGAAGCTGGCGTAAGGAGTGATGCAGCATGTTAGGAATAGGCATTCCTAACAATTGCTGGAGTTGCGTCATGCTTGCATCACGACTCCAGCAATGCGCTGCCTTTACGTCAGAAGATGCGCCATGCATCTTTCTATCCTTGTGCCATGGTGCACCGCATTGTAAATGTGGCGCATCCATGTTGGCGCAAGGCTGTTTTTCTGTGACGTAAAATAACTGGCGTAGCTCTGCTAATATGCAGAGATACATCACTTATTGTAAATCTGACCCCCAAGTCTAGTCCTGTAAGTAAATGAACGGCTTGGAGTTAGATGGGTTTTGGAGGGTGTGGGACGCAGCAGACAGTGGGGTATGTTTTGATGGTTGGCATAAGGGGAGAGTACCAGTTGGCGTGAGTTGTGCAGAGTCAAGAGGCAGATACTAAGTGAAAGCTGTGTTTGGGGGATCTACAATAGACACAAAATGAGGGGTTGGGGCAATTAGAAATGCACCTATCTCAATGTCTAAAATGATGATATTTTACAAAATATATGGGTGCAAAGAAACAGAGACTCAATACCCCTTAAACCTCCAAGGATATAGATCCTATACATTTACAACAAAAACAATGATTCAGCACTCCGACATGTGTGAAGATTAGTGTGTTCTACAAGTACAAGCAAAGTGAAAAGAAGCACATCAATTCAGCAGGTTCTTGTTTCTTTGTTTCTTAATTGGAAAAATTCTTCTTAAAAACTACTGTAGCCAACGCGTTTCGACCCAGACGGTCTTCTTCAGGGCAATAACACTAATAGTACTCTATTTTTGTTCATTAGGGTCCTTTCTTGGTGTTCAACTCGGTCCCTCACTCTAACTAGGAGTGCCAGTTGGACCTCTTATTCTTTAAGTACACCAACAAAGTAAGTAACACTTGTTGAGATACTTCTTAGTAGACTATTCCAAGTAATTCATATCAGTGTAGACATGGGTTTTTAGCCCATGTATATCTTTGTTCTATGTAGGAACTGCTCCCGCCGCGTGGCCAAAAACGTGGGGGGATCTAGCAAGGTAAGGCGCCACGTGGGGGAGTTTTTAAATACTGATGTATTGAGGACGTTAAGAATTACGTGAGTTATGGATGGTGGGGCTGCTTTGTTCCACTGCTAAACTTGACAAAAATTCAGTTCACAGACTCCAAAGTGAAAAAAATTATTACTATTTTATTCCCATCTTTTACAATTAGCCACCTGATGAGTACTGATGTCTGCTCATGCTTCATCCACAGTGCTTCCTTCTCCCTTCATAGAGCATCCTCATTCTCTTATGCAGCACCTTTGATAGGTGATGCCTGTGTGCAGCAGGGGTGTTGGAAGAGAAACAGAGGGGCTTATTTTCAAGCCCCTAGCGCCGCCGGTGCATCACTTTTAATATGGGAAAAAGTGAGGCACCGGCAGCGCCAGGGGTTTGTAAATAAGTCTTTTTATACCGTGTGTTTCGTCATCCTGGTGAGGCAGAATAGTTGGTGAGTGTGTGCTTCAAAGGATAGTGACGCGGGACAGCAGCATATTTAGGGGCTTATTTACAAACCCCTTGCACTACTGGTGCGTCAATGTTAATATGGGAAAAAGTGACATAACAGCAGCACAAGGGGCTTGAAAATAAGCCCCTTTTTATTTTACAACAGAGCGCAACACAGCTCATCAACCAACATTCCAGCTTTTATGTGCACTGTGCACAGGAGAGAGACAGCAATGTGAAGCTAAATTTATTTTAAAAATTACCTGCTGTTGTTCACTACACCTGTGCTGGTTCACAAACAGGCTGCCTAGAGCCACTCACAACCTTGCACCGAGGTGTGTGTGTGTGTGTGACGTCTAGCATAGGAGTTGACCTTTAAACATACATTTTCAGTTCAAAATTCTACGCCTGGACATATTCTAAAACATTCGGTAAATTTGTATGTGTGCTGTACAGTGCGACATATATTCAATGTATGGAATGGTTGGAGTAATTAAAACATTTCTGTTTGTTAGCATCTGTTTTATGGAAGCCTTACGTTTTTTGATGCAAGGCAGGTTTGGCTATCTCAATAGATCGCGCTTTATGTTAAAATCTGTGGGGCGGATTTACAAGAACTGGTGCATCCCTGAATATTAGCAAGGATGCGCCAGTTAAAATGCGACATGTGAAAAACCCCTTGTGGCACCATGGATGAACCGAATTTACAATGCGCCGCACCGTGGCGAAAGGATAGACAGATGCATAATGCATCTGTCGGCGTAAAGGTGACTCAGTGCTGGAGTCGTGTTGCAAGCGCGACGCCCCTCCAGCACTACTCAGGGGCGGCCTATACTTGCTGTGCTGCGTCACTCCTTACACCTGCTACAAACAGCAGCATCGTAAAAGTGACTCCATGAAATCGTGTAGATTTACGGGGCTTCCTTGCGATGCAACGCCCATCCTGCATACATTATACCTGTCGCAGGTATAATGTAGCACAGGGCTTTACAACGTGGCGCATCTCCCTAGATGGGTCACGCTGTAAATTTGTCGCAACATGACGCAACAGCGGCGTAAATGGGTCACAAGGGGCTTGTAAATCTGCCCCAGTGGGTGAATGTGCTGAATCACCAAAGTTACACTCGAAATGTTCTATAACACAAAGTGGTGAAAGCAGCTCAAAGCACTATATGAGAAAAGGGACATCTTTCCAGCACAAAAAACCTTACACACTGGAAAGAAAACACCTGTGCAAGAGTTTATTCTGCTTTGCGTCACTTTGCCTGACATTGTCCTGGCACAAAACCTGAGTAAATTTTGACGCAAGTAGCTTGAGTTTTGCAGCCTCCCACTTGGACTCATGAGGACAACATAAAAAGTGATGCCTGGAAAACCTTGAGTCATTGTTTCTCAGCCATAGATAGGCAAATCCTCTGATTAGCACACCATTCAATTGTTCCTCTTTTTCTCAAGTATAGTTTTAACCCGCCTCATGGATAATGCTCATTAAGCCCAAATGATGTCAATATTTGTTTTTGTGTACAGTGTCTGTGTGGCCCAACAGTGGGGTTGTGCTGCAGATGTGGGTCTAGAAAATGATTTGTTTGCAAAGTGCTGATAATGGCACAGACAGGATACAAATATAGCATAAAATGCTACTCAGAGATATGCCTGTTGGTTTAGAAGCACTGCCTCAAGCATTTTCTTTCATCAGTTTTTTGTTGTCCAACACAAAACAGCACCTTGTGGACTAGGTGCCTTATTGCACAAATGGGAGTATGAGGTTGTAAAGAGATGGGTTCTGCCCCCAGATTTTCTGCTTTTTGCTTACCTGGTTTTTGGCCTTTTTAGGTCTCGCCTAGACGAAAGCAAAAGCGAAGCTTTTGCTGTCTAGGGAGACTACTTATGTCGCCACTTTCCGGGGAATGTAGACTGCAGACTGTGACGAGCTTGTCCTCCTGGAGATTGTAGCTCGTGAGCGCGCACGTCGCGTCGCCGTGCCTGCTATTCCCATGCACAGAAAGGCTCCCGCACGCATGCGCACATACACACACTGCATACACACACACACACACGCACCCCCCCTTTAACAGACACACGCGCAGACAGACACACGCACGCACAGACACACTGCAACAGCCACACGCGCACACCCCACCCCCACTCACCCCTCCTCCTCCGCAACACACTCACCTGTTCTGGCGGTGCTCGGCGTGCCTCTCGGGCGGCGGTTGCGCTTTGCGGGGCACTCTCACCTCATGAGAGCCCCGCCTTCTTCATGCGCCCGGCCGCTCTTCACCCGGTCCCCCATCTCGGGACCGGGACTCGATCAGGAGCCCTCGGGGCTCCTCGGACAGTGGCTTCTCTCTCGCGCCGCGATGGGGGCGGGACTTCCGGTTGGGGCCGCGCTGCGATTGGCCGGCTGCCCAACCGCTTCCGGGTCGTCGCAGGCAGCGCGGCGGCCCGGCGGGAAGCGGGAACTTGTTTCTCACGCTGCTTCTCTCGCAAACATTTATTCTTTCACTGAAAGTGGTTAAGCGAGCTAGACAAACGTTATCATTAATAATGTTCTAGTGTCATTTGAAATGTAAGAAATGCAGCTCATCGCCAACAACCTGTAACTCGAGCGGTTTTGTGAGCGACTATTTTTTCACGTATATGACAAGTAGCAGTCTGCATTGCAGTGGTTTAGTACACAAGCAAATCTCACGTGTTGAGTGCGCAGAGAAGGTAAAATCATTGTCAGTGTACTGGTATTAATACGTTGTTGCGGCAAACCCTCTCAGGACGCATATTCCACATCATCCCCATGGCCCCTCCAAGCCCAAAACATGGACATCATTATAATATTTAATTCCCGTCAGGTGCTTCTGGCAGTTTGCATGACACTCCATACACACGTGAGGGGCGAGCTCACAATGCCCACCAAACCCATCAGCCCGAGACAAGATCGACGTCTGAGACACCCTGTAGAGTCGGATCTTCCCGTACTCTCTTTCCTGACTCACTCCAAGCCTGCCCATTTGTACCGTGCTGTAGCAAGTTTTCTGGTAGAGCCCCTATATATCCTTTAGACGGCTACACTGGAGTAGAAGTTCCCAGTTGGTTTCGGATGCATACTGCAATATGCCATATCACTATGCCTCTCCCTGATTGTGTAAACTTAACAGGAGTATAACCCAAAATTCAGTACTGGGTAGGTAAGGTGCAATAAGGAAAAGAAGCACTGGCGTTGCCAATAGGTCTCGCAATAGGAAAGTTGGAGCTATTGGTTTTGTAAATGACAAAGCCCTTTATGTTTTTTAAAAATGAAAATAAAAATAAAAGGCATTGTTATTTGCAATTGTAATAGCTCCAACTGTCCTACTGCGAGACCTATTGGCAACGCCAGTGCTTGTTTATACTTTGGGTGAACCTCACAACCGGTGACTCACCCACAGTAAATAAACAGTAAATGGACTGCACATGTTTACTGCTAATATCCACCTTTCGGGATAAGGCCTCTACATGTCAGCAAAGGTAAGGGGCACTTGGCTGGTTACATGTGAACACGTGTACTCATTTGTGAGCGCTGCGCTTGTGATACTCCTGTGCAGCCGGGTAACTGGGCACAGGTAGCCTGATGCAGAGGGAACTCTGCAGGGTTGGATATTGACCTGGGGCATGCCTCTTAATGTTATCGTACAGTTATAGGGAAAGTTAGTGAGGTTTAGTGTCTTGCCTGCAGTTGCACTCCATTATACACCTATGGGGAAGACTTCTTTAGAGTGTAGTTTTGCTTCCCTTTGGGCTACCAGTAACATATGGAAAGGGCATGGAACTTGTATCCCAAACCCAAATCTGAATGTTACAGGATGAAATATGTGCAACTTATGGGTCCTCAGGATTGCCATACTTCTCTGGCTTGGCTCAGGATCGGAGCCCAAACCTTTTGTCACCCTGCTGTGTCAAGTTAATTAATTTTTTCTTCAGCAGCAGGAACAAAGGCCTCCCCACACAAAGGTAGCAATTTGTAGTGCTTCACTCAGCTCCTGAGGAGGAAGGAAGTGGGGATGAAGGATCTGCATCCACCAATTAGCTGTCACACTGTACCAGGGAGGGGCCACCCCAAGCCTACTGAACAAAGGAGGGAGCCCAGACCTCTGGAGCCAACACAGGTGGGAGCTCCCCTTTGAAGATTTGGTGGGAAAGGCCCTGACAGTGATGTCAACGAGGCTCGGAGCTGAGTTCCCCAGGAGAGATGTGACCAGTGGTTCCTGGATGATGCCATTTTGAATTGTCCCAGCATGCTGTGCAGGAGGGTTGGGACAGGGGCAAAGAGGTGATGTGGCACTTCCGTATAGGCCAGAGGTGTCTCATTTCTAGAACCTTCCACTTCCACTTAAATGTCTTGCACAAGGGGCAGTCATCTCTTTTGGTTGCGCTTTTCGCTAGACACCATGACTGGAGGAGGCAGCCATGGACAACTGGAAGGAAGGTCTCCGTCAAAGTATTTTGTTCAAACCATAGCATCGGGCTCTGTGGACATTAGGCTAAAGGCAATAAAGCTGGGTGAGGGTGCATCTGGTAACAATGCACAAGTTGCTTAGTTTCAGTAGTTCACTATGGTTTTTATTGATCAGAAGTAGCTCTCACTACAGAAAAGGTTGGAGACCCCTGAGATAGAGCCTTGGGCCTTGGACCAGGATATCATTTCCAAACAAGAGCACCTGTTCCTGAACAATAAACATCCACGCACTCAGGTCCTGTACACTCTCCCCAAATTACACAAGGAGCCATATAACCCTCCTAGCAGACCCATTGTCTCTGGATGTGGATCGGCCCTCAAGCCATTGGTCAAATACATTGAATCAATAATTAAGTATATTCGCGACAGTATGGTCCTGAGTTGTCAAGCAGAAGATATGGATTTGGACCCCACCACAAACCTTTAAGTAGGCTTAGACATCGAATCATTGTGCACCACCATTTCACGAATAGAGGGCATGTTGATTATACAGGACACTGGACTATAGACCACAACCCACACGCAAACCCACAGACTTCATTATGGAACTATTACAAACAGCCTTAAAGCACTACTATTTTTTATACAAATATACCTTCTATCTTCAGAAGAAGAGGGTCTCTATGGGTGCTTGTTTTGACCCTAAATTTGCTATTCTGTATGTGGACAATTTGGAGAAGAACATTATTGTCTCACAAAACAACCCATACCATGGCCATATTTATTTCTGGGAAAGCTACATAGATGACATCCTGCTTATCTGGAAGGGTAGGAAGGACTCGTTAAGGCTTTTTGTTGATTGGCTCAACACCAACCAACCACATATCAGATTCACCTTGGAAGCAAAAAACAATAATCTTCCCTTCTTGGACCTTTCATTCCAAATCGAGGATGTCAAAATAGGCACATCCCAACTTGAAAAACCAACGGAACGCAACACACTGCTTCTGTATACCAGCAATCATCCAAGGGGCCTCAGGGATGGTCTACCCTATGGACAATTCCTGAGCATTCACAGGAATTATGAGTGGAAGAAGGATTACTTCAGAGAGGCAACTGTAGTTAAAGAAAAGCTGGTGGCCAGGGGCTACCGAAGATGTCTGGTGTCACTCTCACTTAAACGTGCATGGTACTGCTATAGACAGACACTCCTTACACCTAAGATGAGAACCAGAACCAAAAGGATACCTTTTGTATCTATCTTTTGACTGGACAGTAACAAGATTGGCAAAATAATGAAAAAGAATTGGTGTGTTTTACGCACCCAGTCCAGTTTTGCTGATCCACTTTTATTCTCCTACAAGAGAGGAAATAACCTAGGTGACCACTTATCCCATGCCATTTCAAAGACACCTCAAACCAAAACTAGCCAATCTATCACCGCTATATGGGGTCTACCCTCTGTTATTGCCCATTTCAAATGTCAAATCTGCACACTATGCGCTCAAACTACACATACCAAAACCTTTGAAACAGGTACCCACACATACCCCCTGAGACAGCGGAGTAATTGTCGTTCTTCCAACGAGATATATACGATTTGTTGCCCTTGCAAATTGATTTACATTGGGCAGATAAGGTGAACAACGTTTACAACGAAACTTTTACAACGACCTACCATTACAACGCAACTTTTACCACGCAAACTATTACAACGCATTGCTCTGGGGGGCGCTCTAGGATAGGGAATAGGTTAATTTATTTTCCAATAACCTTCCCTACTATCCACGGGGACCGGAGTTGGAATAGTAAATTAAACTATTCACTATCCAGCGCCTAAAAGCATTATGCGTTGTAATGGTATGCGTGGTAAAAACCGCGTTGTAAAGGTAGGCGTTGTAAAAGTATGCGTTGTAACGTCATACATCCGGCAGATAACCCCCAGATGGCAAGGCCCGCAATCAGGTGCCAAGTGAAAAACGCTCCATTGGTCTCCCACTTTAAAGTGCTCAACCACACTGAAAATGACTTTATGTGGCAAGTGATTGACAAACCTACCCTCCTAGTGCACAGGGAGGACCTCTCCCAGCTACTGCTACGATGTGTATGCTGCTGGATTTCCTGTTGCAACTCCATGGACAATGGCCTAAATGCACCAGCTGAATGGAATAGCATGGGGCCTTATTTATGAAGGGCTTGCGCCGCCGGTGCGTCACTTTTAACATGGGAAAAAGTGACGCATCTGTGGCGCAAGGCTTTCATAAATGAGGCCCATGGTTTCTACTTAAACCCACCCCCTTGCTATTCATTCTACCACATTTGGAACCCCTTTTAAGTGCCCAGTAAGTTTCTGCGCTTAACCTTTTAGAGAGTGCTTCCTTCTGATGTTCCTACACTGTACACGAGCTTGTATATATTGTTTTTATACATTATATATATTTTTTGCATATTTGTTAATGTTGGGCTGTTGCTATTTATTTTGATGAGCTTTGTAACTAACCTACAGATTGTAAGCCCATCAAGGGAGAGACCCAAGGCTTCTTCCCGGCAGATTCCATTCCCCTCCAGTGCCCAGGTTTACTAAGCACACTGCCGCCTCACAACCTCCAAGCGGTCTAGTGTTTTCTACTCCTAGCATAGAAGTGCACTTGTGACCAGCCAGACGCGTGGCACCTGATTAATTCAGGACGCGTCGTGGTTGAGAGGGCTGTCCCCGCGACGAGAGCTAAGGTCAGTGCCTCCGTACGGTTACTGTATTGACCAGCGCATTACCGTCATATTGATTATACAATTTGAATAACTGCTGGTCTCCTCTTCTCAGATTCAATTTACCATTACGTTGGTATAAACTTTTAAATCCCTGCATCTTTCACTATCGGCACCTTGATGGAGGTGGTTTTCCGCCCTCCACACTCCCTACGCCATTGTCTTCACTTTTCTGATTGGTATATGAGCACACCTGCTTAGCTGCATTTAAGTCAACAGCGCACGCCCTCTTAACTATTATCTTCCCTCTACCATTACAGATTCATTCTTGTCTGCACAAAGGTGCCAGTAAAGTTCATTGGCTTTCCTCACTTAAGATGCCAAGACCTGTATCAATCCTTTTGAAGGGGAAGCATCCTTTACAACGCAACCATTACATCGCACTACACTTATAACACAGTTATTACATCGCAACATCCTTTACAACGCATGTCACTATAATGCAGGCATTACAACGCTTGACAATACATCGCATGACACTACAGCGCAGGCATTACAACGCATACCATTACAACCCATACCATTACAGCACATAGTACCCCATCACTATCCAAAACTTACCCTACTGTTGCACCCCCTGGAGTAGAATAGTAATTTTTACCCCTAGGCTATCCAACACTTACCCTACTGTTGCACTCCCTGGAGTTAGAATAGTTATTGTTACCCTTATATTATCCAATACTTACCGTAAATGCAATGTAATGGTATGCGTTGTAAAGGTATAATGCGATGTAAAAGAATGCATTGTAAAGGTTGTTTCTAAAAATGCGATGTAGGGCCATGCGATGTAACGGAGTGCGTTGTAAAGGATGTTGCGATGTAAAAACTGCGTTGTAAATGCATGCATTGTAAATGTATGCATTGTAACGTCATACATTCCTTTTGAAGGCTATGCCCACCATATTGGCCAGTCCTACCTCTATGCATTCCTGACTACGGAACTTCTCAATTTCCATGTCATACATTGACCAGGATGTTCCCGCTTTTTCCCAGCAGCCTCTCGAACTGGCTCCTTTCTGGCATGCTTACTTGTAATCCCTGACGGACAGCAGTGGCTCTTGTTTTCTCTCTCTCGTGACCAGCAAGGCTGCACCAGAGCCATACATATGTGCACCCTGGCGGTTCCCTTCATGTGAGGGTATTCACCACCCTTAAATTGATTTTAAGGAGGCTGCTTCATCTGAGTTGCACTTGTGGCAGCTAACGTTAGCTCTTCTTCTCTCCTCTCCCTTTCTCCTTAGGTGCCTTGGAACTCGTTCAAGTACCTTTACACATGTTTGTCATGCAATGTTGCACAGCTCAAGTTAAATTGATACCAGGGTTAATTCAATTGTCTCCCCATTAAGTGGTAATCTTCTTCCTTGTGTCACCCTTGTCCTGATGATGACCTCTAGCTATGAAGGTCGAAACACTGTTGACTTGTAACAGCTAAATTGTACTTGCTAATAATGACATGATGTTGCACTATTTGTACAGTGATGAAAAAGTTAATGCACCATAATTCTTCAAAATATTTCCAAAACGCTGTTTTACTACTCTCACGTGTTTAACTTGCGCCATTTAAATATTCTTTCACGAGCACAATGTGTTCACCTTGCACTTGGTACACAATTTTAAAGAAGCATGGCTGAAGCTGCTTCATAACCCTTGAAAGCTTCATTCTCTGCCTTTGTTGTTAATATAACTACGCTTAAACCCAAAAGTTGGGATTACATATTTTTGTTTTTACTGTAACTAATTTACTCTTTAAATTGTACTTTTTCATTGACTCCTATTGAGAAATTGTTGCATGATACTGTACCCACCAAGGTCTCAACTAGGGTTGTAGGCTTCTCCTGTGGTTTGGAATAAAATGTATCTTGACACATTACTATAATATAATCATTTACTGAGTCTGATTGCCGCCTTTTGTGCGACTTGCGGAATACCGCACATGGGGCATATGTATGAAGCCCATTTCCTGTTCGCAAACGGGCCGATTCTCAGAATCAGCCTGTTTGCGAACGGGAAAAAGCCTTTCGGGATGTATCATCCCAAAAGGCCCTCACAAAATAGGGAATCGCAAAATTTGCGAGTTCTTATTTTGCGAAAGCATTTAAGGAATCGCAAATTGCAAATCCTTAAATGCGATGTAAAAAGCACCCAAGTTGCACGATTTCTCCTTAAGAAATCGCAAATTACCACCAACTTCAAGTTGGTAGTAATTTGCGATTTCTTTGAAAAATTTACTTTTTTGCATTTTTCAAAGTGTCTTGTGGCGCACATACATGCCCCTAGGGCATGTTCGTGTGCCACATGTGCACACGTGCACATTTCAGGGGTGCAACAGGGTGTCCTTTTGACACCCTGGCACCCTTGAAATTGCATTCTCATTTTGCGATTCTCTGTTTGAGAATCGCAAATTGAGAATGTCTTCCCATTCATTCCTATGGGCCTCTAGGCCTATAGGAATGAATGGGGAGATATTCCTTAATTGTGAATCGCAATTTGTGATTCGCAATTAAGGAATATGCAAGATTTGCATAATTATTTTCAAATCCTACATACATAGCGTTTTGCGATTCTCAAATAGCGATTCTCTAAAAATCGCTAATTGAGAATCGCAAATGTATACTTTGATACATGTGCCCCTAGGTCACTGAGGAAGTGCCGGAAAGACCCAGGCAGTGAGGACACTCTCCAGGGGGTCTGAGCACTGTGTTTGGCAACACCACGATGGTGTTCAGTGTGTGGAACATTATTTCATCTGATCTGAAGTGGACTCAGGTGATTTCTTGGTACTGTCCTCTGCACAGATCTCGGTACAAATGTAACAGTTTGCATAGCAAGTTTCCTACAAAGGTCAACAAAATATACCAAGGATGATAGTCACCCATGCAGTTCAGGCCTTCACACATATAGGTTCCTCGTTGTGAGGTCTGGAGCAAGCCATAAGCATTGGTCACAGGCCCTGAGAAAAACTCCTGAGCGGAAATCCACATAAAAAGACCAAAAACAAAATGTACGCAAATTTGCTGTTAAGACCAACTGGCAGATGCATCAATGTAGCCTTTTGCTATTCCTAAATAGCGATTTTTAAGGAATCGCTATTTAGGAATAGCAAAAGCCTATGCATGTAGGAATCTCTATTAAAATAGCGATTCCTAAACATTCCTTAATTGCTACTCGCAAATTGCTAGTCGCAATTAAGGAATGCTGTCCCATCCATTCCTATGGGCCTACAGGCCCATAGGAATATATTGGAGATTGCATGAGCAATTTGCGAGTACCAGTAGGTACTCGCAAATTGCTCATGCAATTTCAAGGGTGCAAGGGTGTCAAAGTGACACCCTGTTGCACCCCTGAAATTGATCTATGCACATATGTTGCACACACACATGCCCTAAGGGCATGTGTGTGCGCAACATGAAACTTTGAAAAATGCACAAAAGTTCTTTTTTCAAAGTTTTAGCAAATTACCATTAAGTCCATCTTCATGGTAATTTGCTCTCCCTATTAGCGAATTCGCTATTTTTTTGACTTTCATGCATTGCATTTAAGGAATCTCAATTTGGGATTCTTTAAATGCAATCGCAATTTAAGAAATCTTAATTTTGAGATTCCTTAAATTGCATCCCAATGCAAAAATACCGGGAGCAAAGGGGCAGATTCTGAGAATCTGCCCATTTGCTCCCGGTATTTACTTGGATGCATATGCCTGTAGAAGAATAATTAATCTGATATTCTGTTTCACGTCGACCACTTAGTATATATGACTAGGGGGAATGTGATGTGACTGTAATTTTTAAAAATAATTCTTGTTTATATTCGACATACTTCTTAGACATCCATGCTCCATTCACAAAATATATCATATCCTCTTAAAAATCATTAGACATATAATATGTTTCTGTGTAACATAGTCATTGGGTACAAATTATTTCCAGTCCCATTCTGCAAATACACACACCTACCATAATATGTTTATTTTGTAAAGTCCACGCTGTTACAGACATGGTGCTAAGTACAATGCGTTGTATGCTCGTGAGCAGTATGATGGCTTTAGAATATTTTTACTGTGTCTTTCTTTGCATGTGGTCCACGTTCTAGGTTCCAGCTGGCACCAGTTGAAGCTGCTGCCCTGAGCCTTGTGGTCTTTATAATTGAATAAGCCTGGACCCTATTTATTTAATTACCTTTGGATACCGCCCCAACTTTTTTAGCACAGAAGTCTTACTGCCACCCACGAGTTTTCATTTTATCAGCCTCAGAAAGATGAAAAGCTTAGAAGTCTCGCCAGTGTTATAAACCAGGACCACGAGAACAGACAAAAACTATTGCAGTGGGTGCTTTTACCTAGAATGCTGTCAGATAAGTGTGTGTTCTGATCACCCCCATAATATCCGATAAAGCTGGTGTGTGCAGTCACTGTGCAGCCTTATTCCCAATATGTTCAATCAAGATATTTTTTGACCCTTCGGATTGAGTAAAAGTCTTTGAACATTCAAAAGGTTTAATCAGTCCCTTTATGGGCACATCTGGAGCATGCCAATCAGCTGCCATGTTGGTGTAAAAGACATTTATGAAATAATACCCCATGCAGAGCCACCACTGAGAGCCAGCACACATCGGCTGGTGCCTCTTAACAAAGGAGTGGAGTAGTTAATTTATTGTTTACCTCAAAATGCCCCGGATTTGAAAAAAGGAGGGTACATATGGGGCAGTTCAGAACTGACGCAGTACCAGAGTCAGCATCTGTCTTTGTGCACCTGAGATGGGAAGGCGTTCGCCCCTTGGCACCGCTGGCAGGGGAGAGGTGCTGGTCTCTGGAGAGGCCATGATTGAGCACCCCTGGGCACCGCTGGCAGGGGAGAGGTGCTGGTCTCTGGAGAGGCCATGATTGAGCACCCCTGGGCACCTCTGGCAGGGGAGAGGTGCTGGTCTCTGGAGAGGCCATGATTGAGCACCCCTGGGCACCGCTGGCAGCGGAGAGGTGCTGGTCTCTGGAGAGGCCGTGATTGAGCACCCCTGGGCACCGCTGGCAGCGGAGAGGTGCTGGTCTCTGGAGAGGCCGTGATTGAGCACCCCTTGGCACCGCTGGCAGGGGAGAGGTGCTGGTCTCTGGAGAGGCCATGATTGAGCACCCCTGGGCACCTCTGGCAGGGGAGAATTGCTGGTCTCTGGGGAGGCCATGATTGAGCACCCCTGGGTACCGCTGGCAGGGGAGAGGTGCTGGTCTCTGGAGAGGCCATGATTGAGCACCCCTGGGCACCGCTGGCAGGGAAGAGGTGCTGGTCTCTGAAGAGGCCATGATTGAGCACCCCTGGGCACCGCTGGCATGGGAGAGGTGCTGGTCTCTGGAGAGGCCATGATTGAGCACCCCGGGGCACAGCGGGCAGGGGAGAGGTGCTGGTCTCTGGAGAGGCCATGATTGAACACCCCTTGGCACCGCTGGCAGAGGAGAGGTGCTGGTCTCTGAAGAGGCCATGATTGAGCACCCCTGGGCACCGCTGGCAGGGGAGAGGTGCTGGTCTCTGGAGAGGCCATGATTGAGCACCCCTGGGCACCGCTGGCAGGGGAGAGGTGCTGGTCTCTGGAGAGGCCATGATTGAGCACCCCTGGGCACCGCTGGCAGGAGAGAGGTGCTGGTCTCTGGAGAGGCTGTGATTGAGCACCCCTGGGCACCTCTGGCAGGGGAGACGTGATGATCTCTGGAGAGGCCGTGATTGAGCACCCCTGGGCACCGCTGGCATGGGAGAGGTGCTGGTCTCTGGAGAGGCCATGATTGAGCACCCCGGGGCACAGCTGGCAGGGGAGAGGTGCTGGTCTCTGGAGAGGCCATGATTGAACACCCCTTGGCACCGCTGGCAGAGGAGAGGTGCTGGTCTCTGAAGAGGCCATGATTGACCACCCCTGGGCACCGCTGGCAGGGGAGAGGTGCTGGTCTCTGGAGAGGCCATGATTGAGCACCCCTGGGCACCGCTGGCAGGGGAAAGGTGCTGGTCTCTGGAGAGGCCATGATTGAGCACCCCTGGGCACCGCTGGCAGGAGAGAGGTGCTGGTCTCTGGAGAGGCTGTGATTGAGCACCCCTGGGCACCTCTGGCAGGGGAGACGTGATGATCTCTGGAGAGGCCGTGATTGAGCACCCCTGGGCACCGCTGGCGGGGGAGAGGTGCTGGTCTCTGGAGAGGCCATGATTGAGCACCCCTGGGCACCGCTGGCAGGGGGGAGGTGCTGGTCTCTGAAGAGGCCATGATTGAGCACCCCTGGGCACCGCTGGCATGGGAGAGGTGCTGGTCTCTGGAGAGGCCATGATTGAGCACCCCTGGGCACCGCTGGCAGGGGAGAGGTGCTGGTCACTGGAGAGGCCGTGATTGAACACCCCTGGGCACCGCTGGCAGGGGAGAGGTGCTGGTCACTGGAGAGGCCGTGATTGAACACCCCTGGGCACCGCTGGCAGGGGAGAGGTGCTGGTCACTGGAGAGGCCGTGATTGAGCACCCCTGGGCACCTCTGGCAGGGGAGAGGTGCTGGTCTCTGGAGAGGCCATGATTGAGCACCCCTGGGCACCGCTGGCAGGGGAGAGGTGCTGGTCACTGGAGAGGCCATGATTGAGCACCCCTGGGCACCGCTGGCAGGGGAGAGGTGATGGTCTCTGGAGAGGCCATGATTGAAAACACCTGGGCACCGCTGGCAGGGGAGAGGTGCTGGTCTCTGGAGAGGCCATGATTGAGCACCACTGGGCACCGCTGGCAAGGGAGAGGTGCTGGTCACTGGAGAGGCCATGATTGAGCACCCCTGGGCACCGCTGGCAGGGGAGAGGTGCTGGTCTCCTGAGAGGCCGTGATTGAGCACCCCTGGGCACCGCTGGCAGGGGAGAGGTGCTGGTCTCCTGAGAGGCCGTGATTGAGCACCCCTGGGCACCGCTGGCAGGGGAGAGGTGCTGGTCTCTGGAGAGGCCACGATTGAACACCCCTGGGCACCGCTGGCAGGGGAGAGGTGATGGTCTCTGGAGAGGCCATGATTGAACACACCTGGGCACCGCTGGCAGGGGAGAGGTGCTGGTCTCTGGAGAGGCCATGATTGAGCACCCCTGGGCACCGCTGGCAAGGGAGAGGTGCTGGTCACTGGAGAGGCCATGATTGAGCACCCCTGGGCACCGCTGGCAGGGGAGAGGTGCTGGTCTCCTGAGAGGCCGTGATTGAGCACCCCTGGGCACCGCTGGCAGGGGAGAGGTGCTGGTCTCCTGAGAGGCCGTGATTGAGCACCCCTGGGCACCGCTGGCAGGGGAGAGGTGCTGGTCTCTGGAGAGGCCACGATTGAACACCCCTGGGCACCGCTGGCAGGGGAGAGGTGCTGGTCTCTGGAGAGGCCATGATTGAACACCCCTGGGCACCGCTGGCAGGGGAGAGGTGCTGGTCTCTGAAGAGGCCATGATTGAGCACCCCTGGGCACCTCTGGCAGGGGAGAATTGCTGGTCTCTGGAGAGGCCACGATTGAGCACCCCTGGGCACCGCTGGCAGGGGAGAGGTGCTGGTCTCTGGAGAGGCCATGATTGAACACCCCTGGGCACCGCTGGCGGTAAAGAGTTGCTGGTCTCTGGAGAGGCCATGATTGAGCACCCCTGGGCACTGCTGGCAAGGGAGAGGTGCTGGTCACTGGAGAGGCCATGATTGAGCACCCCTGGGCACCGCTGGCAGGGGAGAGGTGCTGGTCTCTGGAGTGGCCATGATTGAGCACCCCTGGGCACCTCTGGCAGGGGAGAATTGCTGGTCTCTGGGGAGGCCATGATTGAGCACCCCTGGGCACCGCTGGCAGGGGAGAGGTGCTGGTCTCTGGAGAGGCCATGATTGAGCACCCCTGGGCACCGCTGGCAGGGAAGAGGTGCTGGTCTCTGAAGAGGCCATGATTGAGCACCCCTGGGCACCGCTGGCATGGGAGAGGTGCTGGTCTCTGGAGAGGCCATGATTGAGCACCCCGGGCACAGCTGGCAGGGGAGAGGTGCTGGTCTCTGGAGAGGCCATGATTGAACACCCCTTGGCACCGCTGGCAGAGGAGAGGTGCTGGTCTCTGGAGAGGCCATGATTCAGCACCCCTGGGCACCGCTGGCAGGGAAGAGGTGCTGGTCTCTGAAGAGGCCATGATTGAGCACCCCTGGGCACCGCTGGCATGGGAGAGGTGCTGGTCTCTGGAGAGGCCATGATTGAGCACCCCGGGGCACAGCTGGCAGGGGAGAGGTGCTGGTCTCTGGAGAGGCCATGATTGAACACCCCTTGGCACCGCTGGCAGAGGATAGGTGCTGGTCTCTGAAGAGGCCATGATTGAGCACCCCTGGGCACCGCTGGCAGGGGAGAGGTGCTGGTCTCTGGAGAGGCCATGATTGAGCACCCCTGGGCACCGCTGGCAGGGGAGAGGTGCTGGTCTCTGGAGAGGCCATGATTGAGCACCCCTGGGCACCGCTGGCAGGAGAGAGGTGCTGGTCTCTGGAGAGGCTGTGATTGAGCACCCCTGGGCACCTCTGGCAGGGGAGACGTGATGATCTCTGGAGAGGCCGTGATTGAGCACCCCTGGGCACCGCTGGCAGGGGAGAGGTGCTGGTCTCTGGAGAGGCCATGATTGAGCACCCCTGGGCACCGCTGGCAGGGGGGAGGTGCTGGTCTCTGGAGAGGCCGTGATTGAACACCCCTGGGCACCGCTGGCAGGGGAGAGGTGCTGGTCACTGGAGAGGCCGTGATTGAACACCCCTGGGCACCGCTGGCAGGGGAGAGGTGCTGGTCACTGGAGAGGCCGTGATTGAACACCCCTGGGCACCGCTGGCAGGGGAGAGGTGCTGGTCACTGGAGAGGCCGTGATTGAGCACCCCTGGGCACCTCTGGCAGGGGAGAGGTGCTGGTCTCTGGAGAGGCCATGATTGAGCACCCCTGGGCACCGCTGGCAGGGGAGAGGTGCTAGTCACTGGAGAGGCCATGATTGAGCACCCATGGGCACCGCTGGCAGGGGGGAGGTGATGGTCTCTGGAGAGGCCATGATTGAACACACCTGGGCACCGCTGGCAGGGGAGAGGTGCTGGTCTCTGGAGAGGCCATGATTGAGCACCCCTGGGCACCGCTGGCAAGGGAGAGGTGCTGGTCACTGGAGAGGCCATGATTGAGCACCCCTGGGCACCGCTGGCAGGGGAGAGGTGCTGGTCTCCTGAGAGGCTGTGATTGAGCACCCCTGGGCACCGCTGGCAGGGGAGAGGTGCTGGTCTCCTGAGAGGCCGTGATTGAGCACCCCTGGGCACCGCTGGCAGGGGAGAGGTGCTGGTCTCTGGAGAGGCCACGATTGAACACCCCTGGGCACCGCTGGCAGGGGAGAGGTGCTGGTCTCTGGAGAGGCCATGATTGAACACCCCTGGGCACCGCTGGCAGGGGAGAGGTGCTGGTCTCTGGACAGGCCATGATTGAGCACCCCTGGGCACCTCTGGCAGGGGAGAATTGCTGGTCTCTGGAGAGGCCACGATTGAGCACCCCTGGGCACCGCTGGCAGGGGAGAGGTGCGTGTCTCTGGAGAGGCCATGATTGAACACCCCTGGGCACCGCTGGCGGTAAAGAGTTGCTGGTCTCTGGAGAGGCCATGATTGAGCACCCCTGGGCACCGCTGGCAAGGGAGAGGTGCTGGTCACTGGAGAGGCCATGATTGAGCACCCCTGGGCACCGCTGGCAGGGGAGAGGTGCTGGTCTCTGGAGAGGCCATGATTGAGCACCCCTGGGCATCTCTGGCAGGGGAGAATTGCTGGTCTCTGGGGAGGCCATGATTGAGCACCCCTGGGCACCGCTGGCAGGGGAGAGGTGCTGGTCTCTGGAGAGGCCATGATTGAGCACCCCTGGGCACCGCTGGCAGGGAAGAGGTGCTGGTCTCTGAAGAGGCCATGATTGAGCACCCCTGGGCACCGCTGGCATGGGAGAGGTGCTGGTCTCTGGAGAGGCCATGATTGAGCACCCCGGGGCACAGCTGGCAGGGGAGAGGTGCTGGTCTCTGGAGAGGCCATGATTGAACACCCCTTGGCACCGCTGGCAGAGGAGAGGTGCTGGTCTCTGGAGAGGCCATGATTGAGCACCCCTGGGCACCGCTGGCAGGGGAGAGGTGCTGGTCTCTGGAGAGGCCATGATTGAGCACCCCTGGGCACCGCTGGCAGGGGAGAGGTGCTGGTCTCTGGAGAGGCCATGATTGAGCACCCCTGGGCACCGCTGGCAGGAGAGAGGTGCTGGTCTCTGGAGAGGCTGTGATTGAGCACCCCTGGGCACCTCTGGCAGGGGAGACGTGATGATCTCTGGAGAGGCCGTGATTGAGCACCCCTGGGCACCGCTGGCGGGGGAGAGGTGCTGGTCTCTGGAGAGGCCATGATTGAGCACTCCTGGGCACCGCTGGCAGGGGGGAGGTGCTGGTCTCTGGAGAGGCCGTGATTGAACACCCCTGGGCACCGCTGGCAGGGGAGAGGTGCTGGTCACTGGAGAGGCCGTGATTGAACACCCCTGGGCACCGCTGGCAGGGGAGAGGTGCTGGTCACTGGAGAGGCCGTGATTGAACACCCCTGGGCACCGCTGGCAGGGGAGAGGTGCTGGTCACTGGAGAGGCCGTGATTGAGCACCCCTGGGCACCTCTGGCAGGGGAGAGGTGCTGGTCTCTGGAGAGGCCATGATTGAGCACCCCTGGGCACCGCTGGCAGGGGAGAGGTGCTGGTCACTGGAGAGGCCATGATTGAGCACCCCTGGGCACCGCTGGCAGGGGAGAGGTGATGGTCTCTGGAGAGGCCATGATTGAACACACCTGGGCACCGCTGGCAGGGGAGAGGTGCTGGTCTCTGGAGAGGCCATGATTGAGCACCCCTGTGCACCGCTGGCAAGGGAGAGGTGCTGGTCACTGGAGAGGTCATAATTGAGCACCCCTGGGCACCGCTGGCAGGGGAGAGGTGCTGGTCTCCTGAGAGGCCGTGATTGAGCACCCCTGGGCACCGCTGGCAGGGGAGAGGTGCTGGTCTCCTGAGAGGCCGTGATTGAGCACCCCTGGGCACCGCTGGCAGGGGAGAGGTGCTGGTCTCTGGAGAGGCCACGATTGAACACCCCTGGGCACCGCTGGCAGGGGAGAGGTGCTGGTCTCTGGAGAGGCCATGATTGAACACCCCTGGGCACCGCTGGCAGGGGAGAGGTGCTGGTCTCTGGAGAGGCCATGATTGAGCACCCCTGGGCACCTCTGGCAGGGGAGAATTGCTGGTCTCTGGAGAGGCCACGATTGAGCACCCCTGGGCACCGCTGGCAGGGGAGAGGTGCTGGTCTCTGGAGAGGCCATGATTGAACACCCCTGGGCACCGCTGGCGGTAAAGAGTTGCTGGTCTCTGGAGAGGCCATGATTGAACACCCCTGGGCACCGCTGGCAAGGGAGAGGTGCTGGTCACTGGAGAGGCCATGATTGAGCACCCCTGGGCACCGCTGGCAGGGGAGAGGTGCTGGTCTCTGGAGAGGCCATGATTGAGCACCCCTGGGCACCTCTGGCAGGGGAGAATTGCTGGTCTCTGGGGAGGCCATGATTGAGCACCCCTGGGCACCGCTGGCAGGGGAGAGGTGCTGGTCTCTGGAGAGGCCATGATTGAGCACCCCTGGGCACCGCTGGCATGGGAGAAGTGCTGGTCTCTGGAGAGGCCATGGTTGAGCACCCCGGGGCACAGCTGGCAGGGGAGAGGTGCTGGTCTCTGGAGAGGCCATGATTGAACACCCCTTGGCACCGCTGGCAGAGGAGAGGTGCTGGTCTCTGGAGAGGCCATGATTGAGCACCCCTGGGCACCGCTGGCAGGGGAGAGGTGCTGGTCTCTGGAGAGGCCATGATTGAGCACCCCTGGGCACCGCTGGCAGGGGAGAGGTGCTGGTCTCTGGAGAGGCCATGATTGAGCACCCCTGGGCACCGCTGGCAGGAGAGAGGTGCTGGTCTCTGGAGAGGCTGTGATTGAGCACCCCTGGGCACCTCTGGCAGGGGAGACGTGATGATCTCTGGAGAGGCCGTGATTGAGCACCCCTGGGCACCGCTGGCGGGGGAGAGTTGCTGGTCTCTGGAGAGGCCATGATTGAGCACCCCTGGGCACCGCTGGCAAGGGAGAGGTGCTGGTCACTGGAGAGGCCATGATTGAGCACCCCTGGGCACCGCTGGCAGGGGAGAGGTGCTGGTCTCTGGAGAGGCCATGATTGAGCACCCCTGGGCACCTCTGGCAGGGGAGAATTGCTGGTCTCTGGGGAGGCCATGATTGAGCACCCCTGGGCACCGCTGGCAGGGGAGAGGTGCTGGTCTCTGGAGAGGCCATGATTGAGCACCCCTGGGCACCGCTGGCATGGGAGAAGTGCTGGTCTCTGGAGAGGCCATGGTTGAGCACCCCGGGGCACAGCTGGCAGGGGAGAGGTGCTGGTCTCTGGAGAGGCCATGATTGAACACCCCTTGGCACCGCTGGCAGAGGAGAGGTGCTGGTCTCTGGAGAGGCCATGATTGAGCACCCCTGGGCACCGCTGGCAGGGGAGAGGTGCTGGTCTCTGGAGAGGCCATGATTGAGCACCCCTGGGCACCGCTGGCAGGGGAGAGGTGCTGGTCTCTGGAGAGGCCATGATTGAGCACCCCTGGGCACCGCTGGCAGGAGAGAGGTGCTGGTCTCTGGAGAGGCTGTGATTGAGCACCCCTGGGCACCTCTGGCAGGGGAGACGTGATGATCTCTGGAGAGGCCGTGATTGAGCACCCCTGGGCACCGCTGGCGGGGGAGAGGTGCTGGTCTCTGGAGAGGCCATGATTGAGCACCCCTGGGCACCGCTGGCAGGGGGGAGGTGCTGGTCTCTGGAGAGGCCGTGATTGAACACCCCTGGGCACCGCTGGCAGGGGAGAGGTGCTGGTCACTGGAGAGGCCGTGATTGAACACCCCTGGGCACCGCTGGCAGGGGAGAGGTGCTGGTCACTGGAGAGGCCGTGATTGAACACCCCTGGGCACCGCTGGCAGGGGAGAGGTGCTGGTCACTGGAGAGGCCGTGATTGAGCACCCCTGGGCACCTCTGGCAGGGGAGAGGTGCTGGTCTCTGGAGAGGCCATGATTGAGCACCCCTGGGCACCGCTGGCAGGGGAGTGGTGCTGGTCACTGGAGAGGCCATGATTGAGCACCCCTGGGCACCGCTGGCAGGGGAGAGGTGATGGTCTCTGGAGAGGCCATGATTGAACACACCTGGGCACCGCTGGCAGGGGAGAGGTGCTGGTCTCTGGAGAGGCCATGATTGAGCACCCCTGTGCACCGCTGGCAAGGGAGAGGTGCTGGTCACTGGAGAGGCCATGATTGAGCACCCCTGGACACCGCTGGCAGGGGAGAGGTGCTGGTCTCCTGAGAGGCCGTGATTGAGCACCCCTGGGCACCGCTGGCAGGGGAGAGGTGCTGGTCTCCTGAGAGGCCGTGATTGAGCACCCCTGGGCACCGCTGGCAGGGGAGAGGTGCTGGTCTCTGGAGAGGCCACGATTGAACACCCCTGGGCACCGCTGGCAGGGGAGAGGTGCTGGTCTCTGGAGAGGCCATGATTGAACACCCCTGGGCACCGCTGGCAGGGGAGAGGTGCTGGTCTCTGGAGAGGCCATGATTGAGCACCCCTGGGCACCTCTGGCAGGGGAGAATTGCTGGTCTCTGGAGAGGCCACGATTGAGCACCCCTGGGCACAGCTGGCAGGGGAGAGGTGCTGGTCTCTGGAGAGGCCATGATTGAACACCCCTGGGCACCGCTGGCAGGGGAGAGGTGCTGGTGTCTGGAGAGGCCATGATTGAGCACCCCAGGGCACCGCTGGCAGGGGAGAGGTGCTGGTCTCTGGAGAGGCCATGATTGAACACACCTGGGCACCGCTGGCAGGGGAGAGGTGCTGGTCTCTGGAGAGGCCATGATTGAGCACCCCTGGGCACCGCTGGCAGGGGAGAGGTGCTGGTCTCTGGAGAGGCCACGATTGAGCACTCTTGGGCACCTCTGGCAGGGGAGAGGTGCTGGTCTCTGGAGAGGCCATGATTGAACACACCTGGGCACCGCTGGCAGGGGAGAGGTGCTGGCCTCTGGAGAGGCCATGATTGAGCACCCCTGGGCACCGCTGGCAGGGGAGAATTGCTGGTCTCTGGAGAGGCCACGATTGAGCACCCCTGGGCACCGCTGGCAGGGGAGAATTGCTGGTCTCTGGAGAGGCCATGATTGAGCACCCCTGGGCACCGCTGTCAGCGGAGAGGTGCTGGTCTCTGGAGAGGCCATGATTGAGCACCCCTGGGCACCTCTGGCGGTAAAGAGTTGCTGGTCTCTGGAGAGGCCATGATTGAGCACCCCTGGGCACCGCTGGCAAGGGAGAGGTGCTGGTCACTGGAGAGGCCATGATTGAGCACCCCTGGGCACCGCTGGCAGGGGAGAGGTGCTGGTCTCTGGAGGGGCCATGATTGAGCACCCCTGGGCACCTCTGGCGGTAAAGAGTTGCTGGTCTCTGGAGAGGCCATGATTGAGCACCCCTGGGCACCGCTGGCAAGGGAGAGGTGCTGGTCACTGGAGAGGCCATGATTGAGCACCCCTGGGCACCGCTGGCAAGGGAGAGGTGCTGGTCACTGGAGAGGCCATGATTGAGCACCCCTGGGCACCGCTGGCAGGGGAGAGGTGATGGTCTATTGAGAAGCCGTGATTGAGCACCCCTGGGCACCGCTGGCATGGGAGAGGGGCTGGTCTCTGGAGAAGCCGTGATTGAGGACCCCTGGGCACCGCTGGCAGCGGAGAGTTGCTGGTCTCTGGAGAGGCCATGATTGAACACCCCTGGGCACCGCTGGCAAGGGAGAGGTGCGGGTCTCTGGAGAGGCCGTGATTGAGCACCCCTGGGCACCTCTGGCAAGGGAGAGGGGCTGGTCTCTGGAGAGGCCATGATTGAGCACCCCTGGGCACCGCTGGCAGGGGAGAGGTGCTGGTCTCTGGAGAGGCCATGATTGAGCACCCCTGGGCACCTCTGGCGGTAAAGAGTTGCTGGTCTCTGGAGAGGCCATGATTGAGCACCCCTGGGCACCGCTGGCAAGGGAGAGGTGCCGGTCTCTGGAGAGGCCGTGATTGAGCACCCCTGGGCACCTCTGGCAAGGGAGAGGGGCTGGTCTCTGGAGAGGCCATGATTGAGCACCCCTGGGCACCGCTGGCAGGGGAGAGGTGCTGGTCTCTGGAGAGGCCATGATTGAGCACCCCTGGGCAACGCTGGCAAGGGAGAGGTGCTGGTCACTGGGGAGGCCATGATTGAGCACCCCTGGGCACCGCTGGCAGGGGAGAGGTGCTGGTCTCTGGAGAGGCCATGATTGAGCACCCCTGGGCACCTCTGGCGGTAAAGAGTTGCTGGTCTCTGGAGAGGCCATGATTGAGCACCCCTGGGCACCGCTGGCAGGAGAGAGGTGCTGGTCTCTGGAGAGGCCATGATTGAACACCCCTGGGCACCTCTGGCAGGGGAGAGGTGCTGGTCTCTGAAGAGGCTGTGATTGAGCACCCCTGGGCACCGCTGGCGGGGAGAGTTGCTGGTCTCTGGAGAGGCCGTGATTGAGCACTCTTGGGCACCGCTGGCAGGGGAGAGGTTCTGGTGTCTGGAGAGGCCATGATTGAGCACCCCTGGGCACCGCTGGCAGGGGAGAGGTGCTGGTCACTGGAGAGGCCATGATTGAGCACCCCTGGGCACCGCTGGTGGGGGAGAGGTGCTGGTCACTGGAGAGGCCATGATTGAGCACCCCTGGGCACCGCTGGCAAGGGAGAGGTGCTGGTCACTGGAGAGGCCATGATTGAGCACCCCTGGGCACCGCTGGCAGGGGAGAGGTGCTGGTCTCTGGAGAGGCCATGATTGAACACCCCTGGGCACCGCTGGCAGGGGAGAGGTGCTGGTCTCTGGAGAGGCCATGATTGAGCACCCCTGGGCACCGCTGGCAGGGGAGAGGGGCTGGTGTCTGGAGAGGCCATGATTGAGCACCCCTGGGCACCTCTGGCAGGGGAGAGGTGCTGGTCTCTGGAGAGGCCATGATTGAGCACCCCTGGGCACCACTGGCAGGGGAGAGGTGCTGGTCTCTGGAGAGCCGATGATTGAGCACCCCTGGGCACCGCTGGCAAGGGAGAGGTGCTGGTCTCTGGAGGGGCCATGATTGAGCACCCCTGGGCACCTCTGGCAGGGGAGAGGTGCTGGTGTCTGGAGTGGCCATGATTGAGCACCCCTGGGCACCTCTGGCAGGGGAGAGGTGCTGGTCTCTGGAGAGGCCGTGATTGAACACACCTGGGCACCGCTGGCAGGGGAGATGTGATGGTCTCTTGAGAAGCCGTGATTGAGCACCCCTGGGCACCGCTGGCAGGGGAGATGTGATGGTCTCTTGAGAAGCCGTGATTGAGCACCCCTGGGCACCGCTGGCAGGGGAGATGTGATGGTCTCTTGAGAAGCCGTGATTGAGCACCCCTGGGCACCGCTGGCATGGGAGAGCGGCTGGTGTCTGGAGAGGCCATGATTGAGCACCCCTGGGCACCGCTGGCAGGGGAGAGGTGCTGGTGTCTGGAGTGGCCATGATTGAGCACCCCTGGGCACCGCTGGCAGGGGAGAGGTGCTGGTCTCTGGAGAGGCCGTGATTGAGCACCCCTGGGCACCGCTGGCAGGGGAGAGGTGCTGGTCTCTGGAGAGGCCGTGATTGAGCACCCCTGGGCACCGCTGGCAGGGGAGAGGTGCTGGTGTCTGGAGAGGCCATGATTGAACACCCCTTGGCACCGCTGGCAGGGGAGAGGGGCTGGTCCCTGGAAAGGCCATGATTGAACACCCCTTGGCACCGCTGGCATGGGAGAGGTGCTGGTCTCTGGAGAGGCCACGATTGAACACCCCTGGGCACCTCTGGCAGGGGAGAGGTGCTGGTCTCTGGAGAGGCCGTGATTGAGCACCCCTGGGCACCTCTGGCAGGGGAGAGGTGCTGGTCTCTGGAGAGGCCATGACTGAGCACCCCTGGGCACCGCTGGCAGGGGAGAGGTGCTGGTCTCTGGAGAGGCCATGATTGAGCACCCCTGGGCACCTCCGGCAGGGGAGAGGTGCTGATCTCTGGAGAGGCCGTGATTGAGCACCCCTGGGCACCTCCAGCAGGGGAGAGGTGCTGATCTCTGGAGAGGCCGTGATTGAGCACCCCTGGGCACCTCTGGCAGGCGAGAGGTGCTAGTCTCTGGAGAGGCCATGACTGAGCACCCCTAGGCACCTCTGGCAGGGGAGAGGTGCTGGTCTCCTGTGAGGCCATGATTGAGCACCCCTGGGCACCGCTGGCATGGGGGAGAGTTGCTGGTCTCCTGTGAGGCCATGATTGAGCACCCCTGGGCACCGCTGGCATGGGGGAGAGTTGCTGGTCTCCTGTGAGGCCACGATTAAACACCCCTTGGCACCGCTGGCATGGGAGAGGTGCTGGTCTATGGAGAGGCCATGATTGAACACAGCTGGGCACCACTGGCAAGGGAGATGTGCTGGTCTATGGAGAGGCTATCACTGAAGGCCCCTTGGCACCGCTGGCAGCCATGATTGAACACCCCTGGGCAACGCTGGCAGGGGAGAGGTGCTGGTCACTGGAGAGGCCATGATTGAGCACCCCTGGGCACCGCTGGCAAGGGAGAGGTGCCGGTCACTGGAGAGGCCACGATTGAGCACACCTGGGCACCGCTGGCAGGGGAGAGGTGCTGGTCTCTGGAGAGGCCATGATTGAGCACCCCTGGGCACCGCTGGCAGGGGAGAGGTGCTGGTCCCTGGAGAGGCCATGATTGAACACCCCTGGGCACCGCTGGCAGGGGAGAGGTGCTGGTCCCTGGAGAGGCCATGATTGAACAGCCCATCATAGCCCAGCGTCTCCATGAAGACGACACTTTTAACGGGGGTGATAATGAGAGCCGGAGACGGGCGCCATATTGACACAGGATGCGGCTCGTATATTCAGCTAATGAGGTCTGGGGACAGTAATGAAAGGCCCTGAAAGGAGACGGGCGTCCCTGTTTGCTGACATGGTGCTGTGGAATGAGAGCTGTCTCTGCGGCCCGTTTGAAGGGCCTGTCTCGCGGGTCTGAGCCTGCAGCTCCTTCCGTGGCACCTCACCCTGTCACTCATTGGCTGAGATGCCTGACTGCCCTTCAGCAGGTTTGTACCTCATTTCTACTGCTGTAATGAAGTGCTCAACTTATCTGTGGTACTATGAGGCTGTCGTTCATGCTTTTATTCTGAATATGATTATTTAGCCGTTCTGAAAGCTTCCTCTGCAAGGAATGTTTTCACTTTAATTGCATTTTCTCGTTGCAGTTAAAACTTCACAAAAGTGAGTTCTTGATTGTGCTCGCGGTCACTCTTTGGCAGCGTCAGTTCTCACTCTTGCATGTGTGCTCCTTCGTTTATTGAGTTTTGGGCTGTTTACGCTTCAAGTGACATTGCACCATAGGAACAGGGCATGGAATATGCTCATAATAAAACATATATATTAAGAAATCACGCAGCGCAGCATGTATCCCTTAGTGTGTGATTGGGAAAGGGAAGGAATGCACCGTACTTTAAACTGTAGGGAGCATTCCTGTCATTTTCTGCCGCTGGCGCTTAACGGGGCTTATTTACAAGCCCATGCGCCGCCGGTGCGTCATTTTTAAGAAGACAGCGCAATAGGATTCCCCTTATTTACAAGGCCACGTAAGGTCACCCTGCATGACTTTTCGTGGCCTTGTAAATATGCTTCCCTTTCATGCATTACTCTGCATGAGAGGGGCATTGCATGGGTGTTGCTGAGGGTGTTTCTTTGCAACATCCATGGAACCTGACACATTCCCAGATTTACAACACTTTGTAAACCTGGGAATGCGTCAGAATCCTACGCCTCTTCTGGCGCATCCAGCAGAAATACTTTTATTTATCCTCGTTTGTTTTCTTCTTTCTATGCATGCAGCATTCTACAGCACATATAGAAAGAGTAAAGTGCCCTTATTTATAGTTTTTGTGCAGAAAAATGTCCTTTCCTGCACAAAAACAATCATCCCTTCAGCACAAACACCCTTGCAAAATGACGCAAGGGTGTCTGGGCTGGTGCACAGACGTTGTTTATGTGCAGGAGAGAAGGACACGAATGCACCGTATCTTGTAGATATGGCACATTCCTGCCCTTTTATTTTGACACACGGTAGCGCAGCAGGTAGGCTTGCTGTGCTCCTGGGCATCAAAATATTGTAAATGAGGTTCAATGTGCTGCCTAGCGCCAATGCAGGCACCCATGCACCATGGTGTAAGTGTGCCTGTGTTTAAGCAGTATTGTTTTTGTGCAGGCACGGACACCGTCCTGCACAAAAACAATCTTGAGAGTAATTTTCCTCTGTCTAGGTGTGCTAGGAAGTGGAAAAAACAAGGAGAAATAAAGACATTTCGCCTCGTTACGCCTCACCTGAGGAGGCGTTGCATTTTGAGACATTCCCAGGTTTACCAGTGTTGGTAAATCTGGGAAGGCACCAAAATCCAAGGGTGGATGCGTGGGAAAACCCACACTCCACCCATGGAACTCCTTCCTCGTCCTAGGGCAGAGTAACACAATGCAGTGATTTGCGCTGCATTGCGTTACTCTGGATTGATCAAGCCATGCAGGGCCACGCAAGGTGGAAAAAGCATGTACTGGAAACAGTACATGTCCCAAAACTACGTTCTGTTGCATGGGGAGAGGAGTTGGCCTAACGTCTAGGGCGGTCGACCTCGAATCTGGGGAGTCGAGTCTCGGCAGTGACGCTGAACATCCTCTAATTCTGGGCGAATCACTTAGGGTCATATTATCAAGGGCATTATCGCCGCTTTAGATGGACTTTTTCCCGCAAAAGCGGCGATAATTATCGCCCTTTTAGCAAGCTGTCGCTAACAGCAGTTAGCGACAGCTTGAAGGCGATAGTGATCGGTTTGGGGCCCGCTTTGCATGGCAGCGATATTTATCACTAATGACATGACATGTAAAGTTGGCCTACCCAACCTGTTAGCGTCTGAAAGCAGTCGCTAACATCGCTATCGTCCATTATCAACGCAGGCGAAGCGATAAAAAAATTTGCGCTAAGCGCGAATATCGCCAAAACCTAACGCCTGCTCAGACCACTTCTTAACCTGTATATCCAATGGGAGGTGGATATTCAGTTTAAGACCCTAGTGGCGATGATGCCTGAATATCACTGGATTTCCAGCGATATTCATGCATTAAGCCGCTATCTCCGGATATTTTATTGCATTTGAGATCAACGTTGTTAATAGCACGTTATCTCTGCGATAAAATCCGGCGATGCACGGCGATAAAATAAATATAGCTAAGCTCATTTAGCCATAAATATCGCTAGTTGTCGATAATATGCCCCTTAATCTCCCCGTTCCTAACAAAAATGAACATGTCCTCATGTAATGCAACTGGTGCTATGTAAAGTGCTCTGATACCTGATTCGGGTCAAAAACTCCCTGTACACTCAGAGCATGACCATCAGACATCCTTCATTCTGATGGTATGGAATGGTCTCAGTACTGAGGGCACAGGTAGCGGATGCAGAGGATGGTAGAAGACCATGACTTTGACGTGTAGGTAGTGTTGGCACAGGTACTGGATACAGTACAGGGTCAAAACCCGTGCCCTATGCTCTGGGCATACCTGTATGGCCTCACCTGTGCCCAATGAGCACTTGATGGCATGGGTCTGGCCACACGGCCAAAACCCGTGCCCTATGCTCTGGGCATACCTGTATGGCCTCACCTGTGCCCAATGAGCACTTGATGGCATGGGTCTGGCCACAGGGCCTACAAGTCATGTCCACAGGCCCTGAATGTACTGGGAGAAAGGTACTGGGTGCACACATTGGCCGAAGGCCATGACCCTGCCCAGTGCCCATCTGCATAGCACAAGCCATGTCCGGTACGTAATCAGGACAAGGGTGCCAGGCTGAAGGCATGGCACCTGGCCATGTTGTGCCACAGTGCCCACTGAACATGTCAAAGATGCATCTACATTGAGCACTGTCTGTGGACAAAGTCTTTCATTACAAACCCAAAGAAAGAAAACGCTTTTATAGGTGGACGTTATGGTTTCCTGTTTATTGTTACTACCTAACCTATGTTATAAAAAATATAAAGAAACCTTCCGACAAAACATAAGATGAAAGAATATAATGTATGCGACCCAAAAGCTAAACAAAACTTTAAATTGCGATGATTGTTTAGTTATTGAACAACATACCACTCAGACCACTTCTTGTGATTTATCGCATAACATCATAGATAACATCACACCAGATAAAGGCATCAGCGCTGGTGAAAGATGAACTGTAATAATAATAATAATAATAATAATAATAATAATAATAATAATAATAAATATTAATGTTTATTCGGCAGTAATCACAGCCATAAAAGATTTTAAAAAACAGGAAATATGAAACAACAAAAATTCATTTAAAAGATCATATACAATCATGCCATGGCTGGAAGCATTGTGGAAGCCTGAGGAGGAGTGTGCTCCCCAAGGACATACCATGCCTCATCACAGGAACATGTAATGAAAGCTAGAGTCTGTGAATAACACCTGTGATGCCTGGCAGCAGCTTTTGTTTTTCTGCTCTACGAGGCACGAGTTGGCATAAGTTGGCAATCCCTACAACAGGCATTAGCACTCCTCTTGTGGTCACGCTGGCTCTCCAGAATGGACTCTGCCTTCTTTTCTGGCTTCAACACCTCCTGGGGTGACCCACAGAGGTAAAGATGACCAGGCACCTGCAACTATAGAAACAGAAAGCTATAGCTGCTGGTGAATTTAGCATTCTGGGGCACTGCAGTGTGGTGGAAATGTATCAAATGGATGGTTTGAGGAAAAGAGAGGCATGGTTGTGTGTGATTTCTTAGAAAAACGATGTCATGATAAACCATCAGTGAGAGGCCACTTCACCTAATTTAAAGGGAATTTGCAGAATGAATGACATTTATCATTTCATAGAAAGCAATCCATTTTTTTTTTACTTTTTTCAAAATTGGTGTTTGCATACTTATTTTTTCTAACTTGATACGGTGCACATGCAATGGTTGCAGGTCTTTCGGATACATTTTTGTCAGATATTCCTGTGCTTTACTCCAGGAAACATTATTTTGAATTTATATATTTTACATTGTCAAGCAGTTACTTTGGAAGCTGTATTTGCGCTGCCTTCTCACTACTCCTAAACACCATCCATACCTAGCCTCCTTCACAACCACTAAACACCATCTATTCGTGAACCCTAAACACTTCTCACCACATCCAAACTCAACCCATCCCTGAAAGACAAAAGTCCATTCTACCCATGAACGCCACCTATGCCTGAACTCAAACCCCTCATTACCCATGAACTCCACCAATTCTTGAACCCTAAAATCTCCTTTTGTGCATACACCCCATCCAGCCGTGAACCCTCAAAACCTCTCATCACCGCTATACTCCACCCTTGCCTGGCTCTGAAAAAACCCTCACCATCCCTAACCACCACCCACTCTTGAACCCTTAATGCCACTTTCTTCATTTAAACTCCACCCATCACTGAACCATTAAAAACTTCACCACCATAAACTTCACCCAATCCTGAACCCTAAAAGAAAGTATTTTTGCCCCTAAATTCAACCCATCCCTGACACCCAAAAACCACCACCACCCCAAACTCCACCCTTTCCTGAACCTGTAAAACCCTTCAACTTTTGAGCATCGAGACTCAGTCTCCCAGGCTACACTTCGGCAGTCAGCACCGATAAGACAATCTTGGCAACCAACTCACTAAGGCATTCTTCCTCAGCTTTTGTGGCCCTTAAGCAAAAACAGGAACTCACCTAACTTATTCTTGGAGTAACTTCTTCTGTCTGGGGTTTGGAAACGAATTTTTCTCGAGCAGGGCAACACAAGCCCAGTCCCCTCTCTGCTAGCCCAAGGATCAGCAGGTGAAGTCAAGTCTTTGGTGCATCCTTTCTTCTTTGGGTCCAGGGTACAGCAGGGCAGTCCTTCTTGGCCTTCTCTCGTACCAAAGTGATCTGAGTTCTGGGTGCCAGGAGTGCTACTTCTATGCCCAGAACTTGACTTCGGAGGATGCAGTGGCTAAAAGTCAATGGGTTACCAGGTCCCCTACCACCTGATGACAGCTTTCTGCTAAGTGTGGCATTTAGCTGTCCCAGATTCTGCCCACTATCAAGATGGCAGAACCTCAATCTCAGTGAGTGGTGTGTATCAGCCTACCTTGAAGCAACACTCCCACATGAAAATTGGTGTGGCAACTGTTTTCCGCTCTATATACTCAATGCCAACCTGTCTATCAAAAAAAGAGGGGCCCTCTTATGTGTGTTCACCATTTGCCCTTTTAAGGCAGCATTCCCTTTGAAGCTTGCCTTTTGGGCTCACAGTTTGTGTTGCCTTCCTGTCAGAAAGATATAACACCTCTCTCAACAGCAGGCGCTTTGTGTTCCTTCCTGAGCATTGTTCACACCTCCCACTAGGAGGGCAGATCGGTGTCTTGTGGCCAGGAACCATAAATGGTCCCTGGAAATTTTGGGCCACAGAGTGGCAACTTTCTAAAGTTGCGATTTACTTAAAAGTTACATTAAATTTGACTAGGGCGTCAAGTCAGTGTTAATGTAATGATTCTTGTGATACCTTAAAGTATTAACTTACCTAGTCCCTTTAAGAAGTTAGCAGAACCGAGTTGTCAGTGGTAACCTTGTACTCGCCAATGGGATTACTAGCCTTTATACAGCAAAAATGAAAATTTGGGGTTTTTACTGTTAGGACATATAAAAACACATGCCCCACTTTTTAATATACAGCACATTGCCTTAGGGCTTGGTAGGCCTGCCTTAGGGGTGACCTATATATATTAATAAAAAGGAAGGTCTGGACTTTGTCATTACTTTACATGGCAACGTTGAGTTAGCAGTATAACAACTGCTCTGCCAGTCTTGTTTTACTTTATCATACTTATGATGGCACAATGTGTGCTTCAGTCAATGAGGGGCACTTTAATTAAAAGGCACTGGGTATCTTTGGTACCATATGCTAGTGAATTAAAAGTAAGTTAACTTATGTAAATGGTGGGTGAGCCAATCAGACATACACCGTTTAAGGGTCAGACCACTCGCTCTGATGCCTGTTTGACAGACATGCACATGCCTTGGTCCATGTAGCCATATGGGCATCAGGAAGGAGTTCTTTAAATGGTAGTAAATGGCTCAATTGAAGAGGTGCCCCAGTTGGAGAATCTCAGTGAGAGAATTTATTTTAACCTCAACGGTTGGCAAATGCGGCTCTAATATCTCAGCTGCCCTCCAAAGTAGCACTGCAAAAAAGGTTCTGTCTGAGGATTCTGGTGCATGTGGCGAGCCAATATCTGTTTCAGGATATGAATCTAGCCCACTTGCATTCAGCAGGGATAGACACAGTGCACCATAACTGTAAGGTGGGGGAGACATGCAAAAATATCTCTATCATCATCAGTGTCCTGATGAGTCATATGTTTCTCCAGTACAGGTTCAGAATCAGAGCCAAAATAGAATTGAGTCTCTGCTGGTCCTGGCATTGAGAAAGACGTCTCGGATTAGAGTCAAGCTGTATGACAACTCGTTGAAATTTAGTAATTCTGTAGCACAACATTGTTATAGATTGGCCCAACGTCAGCTTTGGATCAGAGATTGGCGTTGGCACAATGGCATCTGTTGGCATTGGCAAAGTTGGTGTCAGTGCTGGTGCAGTGAAAACTGACATGGACAATTGTGCCAGTGTGGAAATCTGTGCCAGAGTTGCCACTGCTGTGGTATTTAAATTTACTTACACATGTCAAATCGAACATTCCCGTAAAGAGAATGTTATTGGTGAAGATGTTTCATGCTTGAAAGCAGTGACAGTTAGAAATCATGTGGTTGGGGTGCTGTGATAGATTGGACTGTATAAGCAACTAATCCATTTCATTAAAATGTGCCCAGTAGCGGGTCCCAGTGGGGCAAATAGTGTCATGGGCAGACCTTCCAACGGTCTTCTGGTTGAAGATCTCTATGAATCCATGGGTCCCAAGGTTCGCCGGAGGTAGCTAGAATCACACAAAAGATATTCAGCATGCCCTCCTTCAAGGCTGCTAACTGCTGAGGAGGTGACAATGTACTAGAAAAAAAGAAACTGAGAAGCAGGCAAACATACAACTATTATTAAATCTAATGATTACATCAATTAATCATGTATACAACTTTAAAAGTACAAGATCTTTCTTTTATTGGATAACTCCAAGTATTCACATTTTATCCCTGTTTCAATAGAGTTACTGTACATTTTGGTACATAAAACACTCAAATCCTTCTATATACAAAAATTAAACAAAATAGTACAAAACATTTACAAAAATCGTGCAAAGCCAAATGTGATCCCTTTAAAAAATACTCCTATCTTCCACACATCTACTTGTGGGAGGTTTTGCATAAAGTTCCTGCACAGTCACTCTAAACAATAGTCTCTGGGGTCCGTATGTATTTGCAAAGCAAAAAAATCATAGGTGTTAAAGCAACACCCAGTGTATTTAATACATTATGTAATCCAAGCCTTCCAGAGACTTCATAAATGAGGAGTCGACGCGTGAGCTCTGAGAAGATGCGAAGGTGACATACTGCCCTTCGCCATTGGTTGGGAATAGTATGCCGCCAGCACTGCTATACAGAGTACTAGTAGATGGTTCTGGAGACAGCGAAGCCTCCTGCCAGAGCCCGCATGCCCATGCTCCGCCCGTTACTGTCTTTCCAGGAGTCCGGTCTACCGGGACCCAGTATGGTCTTGCGATACTTCCCTGCTCCCCTAGAGGTTGAGGATTCCTCTCTTTTTTCGTTTGGCCTGACTCGTGTTCAAGACACTTTTGTGCTCCGTCTTTCATTATGTCTTGAAGAGGCCTATACGCCAAAGGCTGAAGCGCGTCGACCGCTCATTTATGAAGTCTCTGTAAATAAAAGAAAGATCTCCTGCTTTTCAAGTTGTATCCATGATTAATTGATGTAATCATTAGATTTAACAATAGTTGTCTCTTTTCCTGCTTTTCAGTTTCTTTTTGTCTCTCTTTCTTTTTTCCAGTACATGACTAGCCTTGATAAGTAGGGTGATTAGGGCTCCCCCGTTTTCTTTTTTTCAGAGGAGGTAACGATGGCCAGCAAACTCTGAGTGTCGGTTCTGGAGGCTTCTGGTTAGTTGAACATTTATTCCAGCATAGTTGCTGGTGATGAGGGCTTGGGAGACGGTTCTGAGAATGTTGGTAGGAAGCCATTTGAAGCTCTTCTTGGGCACCTTGAGTGTCTGAAGGCAGGAGATGAAAAGAGCTCTCACCCCAATCACGGGGAGTTGGTCGATTACAAGCCCAAGGTTCTTTGCATGTGTTGCCTGGAGGGATGTGGATCCGAGTTCAGCAGGCCACCATATGGAGTCTCTCAGGGTATGACTTATCTTTGTTGATCTTGAGGTAGTTGTTTTTCATCCATCTGGTGACTTCAGTCAAACAGAAGGAGAAATCGATATTTGAGTCTTGTCGGGGGATTAGTATGAGCTGTGTGTCATCAGTGTAAGATATGATGTTACGTGGATGAGGCTGGTGAGTGGAGTCATGTAGGCATTGAGCAAAGTGGGGCTGAGAGATGTTCCTTTAGAAAATCCGCAAATGAGGTTGATGGCGTCCAGGGTAAGGGGCAAACGGCTGATCGACTGGATGCCACCTGTCAGAATGGAGCAAATCCAGTATGGGTCATTGAATGATGGGTTCCTGCATTCCTCTGATAAGGATGAGGTGGAAGATGGAGTTGAACGCTGCGGAAAAGTCTAGTAGGATTACTATGTTCCATATAGGTACCCTAATATACGCCTGGGTAATATCATACACCTTCACCTACATTACCTCCCTTACACTACACAGTAATGAGCCTTTTAATATTGAACCTTTACCTAGTTATAGTCCTGGGTGCAGAAGGAGGGTTGTCCCTGAACAATAGAGCCCTATAACTTCATCAATATACTCACACAGCATGAATAAATATTCATAAGGGTTCTTGGAAAGCAGGCAGAGGCTATACCACCTGCTTAATATCTACGTACAAGGTGCGTCCCATACGTCATCCTCAAATCCAACAAAAGCTAATACTAGAAACAATGGACAAAGGAACCCTAGATACTTTCTGTATAAATATAGTACATTTACTAGTGTTAGCTAGAGAAGACCGAGACTTCCCAGCCGACCCACTGACCAGAGACGCTGAGGCACATGCATGCAGATGCTCCAGCTGACAGTGGTCTGACACATCCCTCGCGAGGTGTCCAACTTGAGACCAGGACGGGGTCCCACACTCTCTCACTTCAGGTAATGGGGTTAGACAAAATCCTAGAGAGATTCTTGGCTTCACACCTACTCGCATGCTAGGTACACTTAGGTACATCTGGACAGGCATCATAGGAGTACGCGCTTTCCTTTTGTCATGCATTTTATATTCATGTATGCATTCATGATTATTGCAAGATGGTAGAACTGTACTATCCTTTTATATTCACTATACTGCTGATCATATATATCTGCTACGGTCTAACGGTTGTTGCAGCATATCTATTTTACACTAGACGAACAACTGTGCAATAAATTCTTATTGTAACACGCCCGAATGTTTCTTCTGTGTAAACTCTCTCAGACCGAATAAGTAAGCACGAGTGACTGAGCGAAAGTTAGTACACTGTTTCCACGATTCTGAGGGATCAGGGTTGTCATGTTCTGAGGTGCCAGAAACTATTCTCTCTCCGATAAGAGGAGATTTTAGTGGCACTGTGAGCTAGCTAATGCAAACAGGTTAACATTCTCAGTGAGGGTGCTCGGAACCAGTATGCCACCAAACACACAGTTTATTTTATCTGAAAGTGCAGATTCTGTATAGGATACATGGGAACTACATGACAGGATGAGGGCTGCGGTGTCACCTCTGTCCATAATCATCAAGTTCTCGTCCATGTTTACAAATACATTCACAAATATGGAGGTGATGAGGGTGGTCTCTGTACTGTGGTTGGGACTGAATCCAGATTGAATGGTGTTGATAAGGTAGTTGTCATTGAAACTGGTGGCTAGACATTTGCTTATCATCTTTTTCATGGCTTTTGCCAGGTAGGGTAGCAGGGAGATGGATGTATGGCTTTACAACGCATGCTTTTACACCGCGTGCCGTTACAACATGGTTTTTTCAACGCAAGTCGTTACCACGACTTGCGTTGGAGGGGTGCGGACTTGGGAATTTTTTAATTTACTACTCTAACACCAGCCTACGTACAGTAGGGAAGGTGTTGGATAGTAAATAAAAAAATTCCTTGTCCTGCAGCGCCCTCCAGCGCAAGTCGTGGTAACGACTTGCGTTGGAAAACCCCTTGTAACGGCACGCGGTGTAACAGCCGCGTCGTAAAGGCTGTTTCCCCAGGGAGATAGGCCAGTAGTTAGATAGTATCTTCAGATCTGCTGAGGGTTTCTTAAGGAGAGACAGTAATGTGACGTGTTTCCAGCATCCGCGCAGGTGGCTGTGATGATTGATTCAGGGTCAGGGTTGCACTGATGAGGTCCAGTCCTTTGATGAAGACATGGAGAGGGCAGGGGTCTGAGGGTGCTCTGGAGTATATCGACTGCATGGTCATTGAGTCTTCTTGAGTGGTGATTGTGGGCTAGGTGGTCATGGTGATGGTGATCCTCTGGATGTTGGTAAAGATGGACAGGAGTGCTGTGAGGGTAGTTGAGGCAAAGAAAGGTTTGGGTGTCAGTAACAGATGGGCGCACTGCTAAAGATCAACGCGCATGAGTGTGCAGCCTAGCAACCGTAGATTGGTGGTGCAACTGGGTGAATGGAAAACCTATGAAACCACTCAATGGCCTAGCCAGCAAGCCGGCGAGACCCGAACTATTAGGACAGATACCCTATGCACACACATTAGAAAGTACATACAATAGTCATATCATTGGATAAGTACAGAATCACAAAAAGTAAGGTGGCAGAGAGACGGAGGAGTCTTGTGTAGACTGTAATCCTCAGTTCTTTATTTTCATGACAGAAAAACAGCAGCCAGCCGACACGTGTTTCATCGCTCACGCGAATCTTCAGGGCTCGGACGCTACTGTATACGCAAAGGAGGTCGCTCTGCCGGTGATACTTCCGACCCGGTGGGGCCCTTGACCAAAGTAAAAATAGCAAAACTGTGAGGAAGGTCACCTCCGATTAAGTTGCATCAGACAGGACTGGTAAGGAGTATTGTGTAGTGACCGTAGGGATGTCAGAATATTGCATAAGTGAACCCACTATCAAATGTCGTGAGCCATGTCCGTCCCATTTCTTATTTGAAAATAGGAGAGTCCCTAAATGGTAGTATGGAAGACGTGATAGAAAGAGATAGACGCGAAGTGCGCGCCGACATCCAGATCTCCCGGGTCACAGTGTGCTGTGAGGGTAGAACCGTCCAGTTGGGCTGAAGTTGGTGAAGATGCTGGTGATCTAGTTGCTGAACAATAGGAAAAGCTGGGTGAAGATGTCCTGTGATGGGGTTACGCTAGACCAGCTTGCTGCAGGAGAGTTGAAGTCTTTCACTATGCAGAAGATTTCTTTGGTGTTGTTGGTGCTACTTTTGATTTGGTCCATGAGTGTGAAGCACTTGGTGGCTCTGATATACTGACGGTAGTGACTGAAAGCAGATTTGTTTGTGCTCTTGTTGGTGTCATCCTGACTTTGTTTCCTGACTTTGTTTCCATATGGGTGCAAGTTGATTTCAGTGGCATCTGGTGAGCCTGAGCTATCCCCTTGCTTGCAATCTGGTTCTCGTGGCTTTGTTGGCTTTGATAGGAGCCAGGGTGTATGCACAGGTAGTGAGCCAGGCATTGAAGTTAGAGATGATTCAGGGAGGCTGTTGCTGTGTCGAGGTCGGCGGTGTTGTTTGGAAGACCAGCATGCTTCTGAGATCTTGTTCTAGTCCCATCGTTAAGATTTGGTGATGCTGTTTCTATGGTTGTGTGAGATGGGTTTGCTGAAGTTAGCCTAGGTGTTTTCGGATAAGGTGATTGGTGTGTGCTTGTTTATTGTTTTGTTTTTGACTTTGGTGTAGGCATGTGGCGACATGTGAGGGGCTTTCTACTAGCTGATTGAGTCCGAGTCTGAGGAGGTTTGACATGTTGGGATTGGTAAGGTCCTCCAGGTGGTATCTTTTGGTTGTCAAGGAGGATGACAATGCTAGAGGCAAGGATCATGAGTGCACAATGAAGTCCACAATGGTGCTGCTGAAGTTGTCGCTTGTCCATGGACACGGTTGACGATGGTGCTGCTCAGGGTGTAGTTGGAGAAATCAAGTATGAAGTTCAGATGTTCCATTATGCTGCTGGTATTTTTTGAGATGGTAGAGCATCATATGTATTCTTTGAATATGATAGGGATTCTATCTCCGGGTCTGTTTGTGCTTTCCTGTCTTGCGATCTTATATCCAATGGGAATTACCGTGGTGAGGACAGGGGCCAACAAGAGAGTCAGACAGGTTTCAGGTAGCAGGACAGTGATGAGTGTGGTGTAGTAGGGTTTGGTGTGTGTGGTTGTATGTGTTGAGTGTGTTAGTTCTGTGGAGTGCATTAGGGAGTGAGAAATGTGTACGAACGTGCATGTGAAAGGACAGGTTGTGTGAGAGAACACACCTTCAGTACTTGGCAGCACAGTGCAGTAGTTGCGCTGCCAGATGCAACCGGGGTTCAAGGCATGGAAGGCAGCAGTGGAGTAACAATGAGGTGGTATGGATGAGGTCAGGACCAGCGGTCCTGATGCTGAGAAATGACAAGGTGTGAAAAAACATAGGCAGACCTGTCTTTGCCAAACTGCAACCACTATTGATTAAAGAACGTTTTGGTGGGAAACCAGTGGTGTCACTCGCTGTGCAGATGGATGAGGGGCATCCAGTGATGTCACTTCCTGTCAATTGGATGTGGGGAAATCCAGTGATATTACTTCCTGTGCAGATAGATTATGGGAAATGTGTCCCCTTGCTTGGCGTCTTTTTTTAAAGTTAGTTTAGGTTGGAAACCAGTGATGTCACTTCCTGTGCAAATGGATCATGGGATATACTGTGATGTTGCCTCCTGTATAGATGGATGATGAGAAACCCAGTGACATCACTTCCTGTGTTGATGGATGATGTGAAATCTAGTGATGCCTCTTCCTGCCCAGATTTATGATGAGAAATAAGAAAATTCTAGCTTTTGCAAGAAGAATTTTAAATTCTCGCAAAGGTGAGGTTTATCCTACTCTTTCTTTACTGCTAAAACCACAGCAGTCAATCAAAACATTTATAAACGAAACTATAAATCCCAATCATAGCTCCTTCATATCCTCAAAATAGAGAAACACCATTTTGCTGCTTCTTTTTTTCCTTGGCCAGTCCAACCATCAGTGAAGATGAAGACAAATAGCATCTCCATCGTCAGCAACAGACCCGCAAACAACTCGGACTCCAAGCGGGAGGATACCAACAGGGTTCACTTCTGCTTTCAATCTCTATTTCAAGCGGCAGGACACCAACAGGGGTTACTCCTGCTTCTGCTCTGTACCTGTAACAAGAACAAAATTAAGCCATAGCCGACACTATGCTCCGACACTATGCTCACAATCAGGGTGGGAAAGAATGTAAACATTACAGGAATTACATTCATATATTACATATATTTATAAACCGACAATACAATATTACAGTATATGCTCCACCATAAACACAGGGTAGGCTAATTATTTTTTCCGTGTCTTTAATGGAGTTCAAAATTCTTGTCACAAAAGCTTAAAAAAATGTATTCTATTTCAGGACAGGAGGCTCCAATGATGCTAGTTAAATGATGGCTGTGGTGGTCTGTGTGCTGAGCAGTGTCCATACAGTGAGCGGATGATCATGGGTGGTGTCAGTTGGCATGAGGAGGCTGTAGAGGTCAGAGGGTTGGGGTTCGAAGTTGCTGTAGATGGTTGTGGAAGTAGTCAGCTAGGGTGTTGCAAAGTTCCTCTGAAGGGGGATGATCCTCTTGGTACCTGACGGGCAGGAGAACTCTCTGATGATGTTGAAGAGCTTCTTGTTGTGGTTGAAGGTGGCTTCATTGAGATCTGGCTGAGCACAACTTTTAGCAACTTTCAGGCGTTGATGGTATTTGTTGAGGGCTGACTTGAAGGGGTTACGTCTGTGGGATCTTTGCTAATGCGCCATCATCTTTCTATGCGTTTATAGAAGCATTTCATGGTCCTGAGTTTGAGTGTATACCAGCTGGCTTGTTTGGTAGATCTCTGGTCTTGGTGGAGTTGATAGGAGTGACTGTGTCGGTGCAGGTGTTGCTCCCCTGTACCCAGCTGCCCTAATGCCGTTGGTGCTGTCTTGCTGGTTCTTCTTTGGACCTTGTCCGACACTCACCTTAAGTCTAGGAGATTGGTCTCGTAATTGGCTGTACTGTACCTGAATGCTGTACTTGTTTTTCCTCCTTTAGGATAACATTGCAGCTTCCGAAAAAGGCTGATTGTTTAAATACAAAAGTATTTCTATTAAAAAATGTACTTACCTGATCGTTTTGATTCTGGTACCCAAATATATATAAAGATATGTGTTATTTTCATAAACTGGTGTGAATCTCCTTATTGAGTTGAGTGCATCATTTGTTGACTGTTGTGTGCATTTTCAGATGTCTAACACTCCTCTCTGATAAGCCTAAGGCTCCCCGAGTACACTACCGCCTAGAAGAGCACCTTGGGATTCCTAGAGCAAGCCCCTGTCCACTCATAAGGAAATATCTTGACTCTTTGCACAGTATACCTCATTTTGGTATACTTTATAAAGAGCTAACAGCAGAGTACAAAGTTCCCCAGGGGGCGTTAAACCGTGTGGAGCAAGGAGTTGGTATTATGAATACCGTGGCTGTGAAGAAAGGGTTCCCTAGTCGGAACTTAGAGAGCCTCACACACCCAAAGTAATAAGCGTGAAACACACCCTTACTAGAGGGTGTCCGGTGTCATCATCGGCTCACTGCCCCTCGTCAGACCGGCGCTGCAATATCTGACGGAGTCCCCAAAGGTACTCTTTTGACGGGGTTCTTTTAGTTCCTTGCCGAAGGTGGATGTGGGTGAGGATGAAAAGGAAGGTGTAGTCAGTGCAGTGGTGAGTGAAAGCGATAAAAAAGGTAATCAGTCCACTTGCAACTTTAATAACGTGGCTGATTCCTTAGTTAAAAGGGGTGGGAGGGGAGTTTAGAGACCGTAAAAGGTGTACAGAACAATAACTCTACCCCCTAGTGTGGTCAACATGTTTCTCGCCGAAAGGCGATTCGTCAGGACCTAAAATAAAGTACTACACAAAAAGAAAGTGAACTCAATGCTCAATCTATATAAAGAAAGCAAATACAACCTCGCTGGGTCGGAGGACAAGAGGGCCAAGGGGTCCTGCTCTATTTAGGCGACCCTAAGGGGATTAAGAATGGGCCCCGCAGCAAGCTCCCGTGAGGCCAGCGTAATAAGGATTGGATACACCTTTGAGTAGACACTGGAACGGCGGAACACCTACCCCTCACGCTCGCGGCACCTGGTCAGGGTGCGGAGCTGCTGGAGATTAAATATCGTCCTCTTCTGTTCCCCTTTTGTTAAAAATCTTTGCGTGGGCCAACCCACGGAACTGTTTAGGCTACCTCCAGCGACAGATCGCTGTGAGGCCCACTGGGTACCTCGAATAACTTATTGCATTTGAGTGTTTCCCACATACCTTTTGTCTTACCTTTCACTTAAGGAACTAAAAGAACCCCGTCAAAAGAGTACCTTTGGGGACTCCGTCAGATATTGCAGCGCCGGTCTGACGAGGGGCAGTGAGCCGATGATGACACCGGACACCCTCTAGTAAGGGTGTGTTTCACGCTTATTACTTTGGGTGTGTGAGGCTCTCTAAGTTCCGACTAGGGAACCCTTTCTTCACAGCCACGGTATTCATAATACCAACTCCTTGCTCCACACGGTTTAACGCCCCCTGGGGAACTTTGTACTCTGCTGTTAGCTCTACTTTAGGACATGTACACTGGACCCCATTAAATATCGTCCTCTTCTGTTCCCCTTTTGTTAAAAAAAAAAAAAATACTTTATAAAGAGCCAGCTTCCTACAATCTCACATCCTCTCCCTCCAGACAGAATATAAGTACCTGTGATGTCAGCCTGAGTCAGAACCGTATCACCCATTCCTCACCTAGTTTTCCCAAAAAAGAGAAGAACCATGGACCTTCTGGATGGAACAGGATGGTGGTGGATTAATTACAAAAGAGGTTCAGAGTGCTTAAAGTCCATGTGGTATAGGTCAGTGGTGAAATTATCATGTGCTAAATATCAGAGCGGTGAATCTACGTGAAATAGAAGGTAATTTGTTAAAGTGTCTATTACTCTGGTACTGGAACAATTTTCAGAATGGAAATGCTGCCAATAATGTTACTTCACTGAAGTCGTGGGGAGTGTGAAAAATCCAAGTGTCACACAAAGAGCAAGTTTAGCAAGTGAGCCATGCCCATTCGTCAAGAGAGTGTTAAGAGTGTAGTATGTAGCCGATGATGCATTCTGGAGCACATAGTCGCAAATATTTTATTAAAGCATGGTGTGATAGCACACTATCTTTTACAGGAGGCACATTTTCCATTGAATTGGCTATTACATTTGAAATCACATACAGCTGTACTACTAAAACTATATAGCACACAAAAGACAATGTGTGGAAATTGTGTTTCAGCAAACATTCGTCATTTGAGCATCACCAATTAGTATCTTGATTTATTTTGATCCTATGAAAATCTTCGTTTTCATAAAAATTCAGAATTGCACAAACAATGAGCATCATTTGTGCTTTCCTAACTACTGATATATTTTGAAATATGTGTACTGTTCATTTACAGATATCTACATGTGTAGCCTCTCAGTTTGTAGTTAGAGAAAAAAAAGTAGACACCTATCTCCTTGTTAAAAGAATAGGCAGCAATTTGACAGAATACATAGCCTCACAGTTGACCTCTATCTTTGAATGCACAAGAAATGAAACAAGATAAAAATGCTTATGTACATTCTGAACCTCAGTGTGGGTGTGTTGGGGATGCTACAGCACCCCCACACTCTTACCAGTACCTATGGTCATTTATTCAGTCTTTATTTCGAACAGTTTGTTCATAAAAGACAATAAATAGCAAATTTCATTAAAAAACGAGGGCTCCGATAATTACAATCTTTAAAAAACATGAATAGATAATCAAATTTACAAAACTAAACAAAACAAGCAGGTTAAGTGTCTGAAAAGTGAGCAGTACGACCAATCTAACAATGGATACGTTATTTAAAAACCTTTTATAATAAAAAAGGTTTCAGTTAAGAAACTGGACCCGAGCATCCTTGTACCAGCTACAAAATATTGAAAAATACAATGCCATGTGGAGAAATGCTAAGTAGAAGACCGTGCTTAGAAAAGAAAATATCACTGTCGCAGTCTACTTGCTATCAATCTGTCGCCGAACTCTCCACATCCATCCTAAAAACGTTGCTAGGGCAATCACGATTACCTCCTGAGTGCTTGTCTTTAATATTCACAGTGCGGTGGCACTCAGACTAGTACCCATATTAATACAAATCGGTTTGAGACATTTGGTTCACGGAGAGCTATATGCAGGACAAACAAACAATATGTGTGGAATTGTTTCATCCTCTGTCGGGCAAAATGAACATTTGCTGTTTTGGGAATGGAGCCAGGTACTGGTAAAAACTTTTGTGGGTAATATACCTATCCGGAACTGGAAAAACAGTTTCCTATCATTGGGCTTACTTATAAAATTCCAGTATTCTTCAAAGACGAGTTCCGACTTGTGTTTGAAAATATGCTGCTCAAAGCTGGTGCTTTGGAGGAGCCCGTATTACCCGCTCTAATCATAGCCCAATAAGCTTCTTTATAAACTTTCTTCGGAGGAAACATATTATTCATCGGGTCTTCCCACAAGTGCCTCAAGCCCATATTCACAAGAGAGCTTTTTATGCGTTGCAACCAGCTAATTTTGTGTGATATGTATCAGCATCTCTGATGTCTTTAAGGGCTGTGGCGTAGTGGGCTAGTTCAGTACCTATGGTCAATTAGGGGCATAACACAAGCATTTGGCTACCCTGAAGTGTGGGGCCCCAAACCATTCTGGCCTGTACCCTACCTTTCAGGGTTCTCCATTCAGACCAACAGCAATGAATGTCTGTAAGATATGGGAGACAAGAGGGTTCTTCTTCACATTCTGCAGTAGAGCCCTATTATTTCACAGGTATCTATAGAGTGCTGCTTAACCCAGTCGTGAAATGCCCCTCTGTCATTTTGGGAGCTGCAATCTTGATCCACTGAAATTGCACTAAAACATTTTCACTCAGTTTAAAGGAGCCATACAGTTAGTTTTGTCTTGTATGGTTATACAAAGTGAGAAGGCGAAGCACAGCCTAAAATGTAGTAGAAAGAAGCCCTCCAGCCACAAGCCAACATATCGGCCCACATTTACAAAGATTCTGCATTAGGTTTACGCTACTTTTTTAATGCAAACTCGGTGCAATATCCTATTTGGTATTTATAAAACAACGTGAATGATTGTTTTGTAAAAAAAAAATGAAGCAACACGGTGCATTGCGCGCTGCCTTGAATTACTTTGTGTCCAGGAGGGTTTTAATGGGTGTTGCATGGGCGTTCCTGTGCATCAACTAAATAGAAAGGGGACCCCCGGCATAAATAAAGGCAGGTAAGCAGGGGAAAAAGGAACCACCGAAAGGCAAAGAATATACCTGCCAACAATGATCTCAAATAAGGCTCAGCCTTTTACTGATTCACTATCATCGGAGCAGACAAGGGCGTAGTCAAATCATCACATCAAAGGTAGCAAATATATAGTGATTTTATTGTAGAAACAATATTAACTCTGGTTTAATCAACAAAACATGATAGATATCAAATAGTACAATAATTTAAAACTTTCAAATCAGTACACATCGCCCCACACACCAAACCATACATCACATTCATACCATCATATATTCCAAAATACAGCATAATTCATACTACACACATATACAGTATCAAAAAAAGTACACAGCAGCCACAGGATGATTTAGATGACAAGATGGAAACAGATCATCTGTGTCCAGGAGGCTTTTAATGGGTGTTGCATGGGCGTTCCTGTGCATCGACCCATGGATTTTGACACAAACCCATAATAACAAACAGATGTCGACATGGATTGGAACCATACCCTGTGTCTCCCTGAGACTTTCCCAACCAGTGGAAATATCTATATGTTTCTTCTTATGTCCTCTTTGCATGTGCGCTGCATTCTGCAGCACTCATTCAAAGAGGAAATAGCCTCAAAGGATAGTTTTTGGTCAGGAACGTACCCCATCGTGATCAAAAAACTATCCTCATCACAACGCAGACACATTTGCACTACAATGCAAGGATGCATGTGTTGGAGCTAAGCAAAACAAAGTGCACCAACACATAGAGACAGCAAAATTGCACCATTTCTTCAAGATACGACACAGTTCTGCTCTATCCAGGTGACGCAATGCTGAGCAACAACTTCGGTTAATTCACTTGAGTGCGTCACTTGTAAGTAAATATGGCCCATAGTGTCCAGTACTACTAGTAACGGATGTATGACGTTACAACGCATACTTTTACAACGCATGCCTTTACAACACATTTTTTACAACGCAACATCCATTACAACGCATTCCATTACAACGCATGCCATTACAACGAATTTCCTAAAACTACCATTACAACGTATTCCATTACAACGCATACTAACTTTACAACGCACACCATTACAACGCATACCATTACAACGCAAGTTTGGTAAGTATTGGATAGTATAGGGGTAAAAATTACTATTCTAACTCCAGGGGGTGCAAAAGTAGGGTAAGTGTTGGATAGTGTAGGGGTAAAAATTACTATTCTTACTCCAGGGGGTGCAACAGTAGGGTAAGTGTTGGATAGTGTAGGTGTAAAAATTACTATTCTAACTCCAGGGGGTGCAACAGTAGGGTAAGTGTTGGATAGTGTAAGGGTACTATGCGTTGTGATGGTATGCATTGTAATGGTATGCGTTGTAATGACTGTTTTGTAATGACATGCGTTGTAATGGTATGCGTTGTAGTGTCATGCGCTGTAATGATTGCGTTGTAATGACATGCGTTGTAATGGATCTTGCGTTGTAAAAGTTTTGTTGTAATGATAGTGCGTTGTAAAAGTTGCATTGTAAAGTTTTTTTCCCACTAGTAACTAATATTACCTAGGTTACTTCATTATCGAGTGCTGTACATGATGCAGTCAATGGGTGTAACCTGTAGATCACAGGTTCTAACCACAATAAAATTGCACAGGGGTTGAGCAACAGCTGCAGAGGTCTCCTTGTGAATCACGGGTCACAAGTTTTAATCTCAGTAGATCAACAACATTGGTTAATGCATCTGCGGCAGATAACTGAGTGCAATTTATACATCACAGACCCTGCCCAATCCCATTAAGATAGATCTGCAAGTGAAAGCACTAGCAAAGAGCTATGTGATAAATTGCAATTTATGGGTGCAATCCCATTAGGATGGTTCAGAGCCTACTTTCCTACATCCGAGATGTGTGTCAGAAGCAAATTATGTTTCCAGTATGATAATTGAGGACATTAATGTATCTGCTGCAGAGATTTGGGTACCCTAAGGGTTGCATTTCCATTGGTGCAACTGTGAAAGATTTCCACCTTTTAACTATATATGTGCAATAATATCATTTGTTTTGTGTCTGAATTCACAGGAGTATTAACATGAGCTATTGCAATTGAAACAAACTCAGTACAATATGCCTTAGTGTGTTTAGTTAGACCTCGTCTCCATCTTCATTAAAATGGCTGCTGAATCATGATGATCATTCTGTATTTATATTTCCTTGTTTGATAATACATGCAGCAAGATGGGCACCGCTTATTTTTTATGACTGATTGCTCTTGAAAAACTCACTAGAAAATTACTTTTGCTACTTTCCAAGTCCCTTACTGCCAGCACACTGAATTGCATTCATTCACAATTTTTTTCTGTAATTTAAATAACTAGTTTGTTCTAATACCTCCGAATAACATTAGGTCAGATGGGGTGAATCAAAATTCATGTAGTGTGTTTGTGCTGAAACGGTAGGGTTATGTCACGTTTAGAATGAACAAAATATGATTTGTAGAAGTAATGCTCGCACCACCCAGACATTTTAGTTTGTATTATTTTCTCTGGTAAAAATTTCAATATAAGCCCTTGAATTTGGGGGTGAGACAGATCCTCTTGGTCTCTCCTAGGGATGGTGCTGGATTTTCTATTGATTTGCTTCATACTGGAAACCTAGACTATTTCCTGATTTTAGTTCATCATTGCATTATTCTTTATCTGAGAGCCTTAATGGAAATTATGTTTATGCATCACAATGAGATTACTGCTGCATTTGTATTTTCCTAAATTCAGTGTTGGAATTTAAATTTGAAATAAACCTTAATGGTTTTCTCTACATATTTCACTTGGGATTCTCTTTTTGAGACAGTCCTTTCTTATTAAATACATTTTTGTAATGCTGCTTAAATCTGGTCTCTAAGGACACATTACCTCATCAACTTTGAGGTTACCATTAACCTTGGGCAGGCAACTTCGCTACGCCCATGAAGTGGGTGTAGTGTTGCCTACTTCGCCCTTTGCAAAGTAGGCGAAGTTGCCCGCCACCCGCCTCCCTCCCGCCCTCCCTAAATGCTTAAATTACATTATAAATGAATTATAAAACCACTTACCTTGTCCGCTGCGTCCCCGGGGCTCCCTCTCGTCCTCGCGCCGCGTGGTAAGTAAGTGGTCGGTGTGCCATGCTGACAGGGGCGGCCTTAGGCATGTGCAAGCTGTGCACCTGCACAGGGCCACCAAACCCCAGGGGCCCGCACGCCAATATATATCCTTAATATAATAATCCTCTGAGGATGGATACATATTTGCGTGGTGGCCCCTGGCAGGGATTCGGCGGCCTCCGGCTCTGTTCCACTTCCAAACCTCTGACCCCCCTCCTCTTCACCTGCATCCACGCCTGCGTTTCTCCGCCCCGCCCGGACCCCCTCTTCCGGGGCCCCCTACCTACGCTCCCTGCCCAGGGCCACCATGAGCCTAGAGCCGCCCCTGATGCTGAGGGCATCACTTTTCCAGTAGTTCAGAGAGTGAATCCTAGTCAGACCTACTCAACCTTCCGTCTTTCTATTGGCGACATATGATGCAACTGGTAATTCGTTAAAAATGTATAACAAAGAATTAGACCTAATATTATTCCATGCAAAAGGGTATAACTTGTTAAGACCCAACAAGAGGAAACATCCGCCTTCCAACATTTGCTGAAAAGAGGGCCATTGGGATGATAAGGAAAAAAAAATTCCAAGATGAATGACTTGAGGTTGAGAGGATTTTAGGTAGATAAACAAGTAACAAATATAAATATATGGCCCTTGTAGGGGGCTCATATTTACAGCTTTCTGTATAATGAATTGTCGGCTGCTTAGCAAAGCTACCTCAGATTACATTGGTCAATTTTGTGGCACTATAAGGGCATAAGCATGAAGCTCTCAATCTCATTATTGCGTTGAATGGTTCTCGTATCTCTTTCTAGCCAGGTCTCTGAAGCAGGATGGCAAGCTGGAATTTGATCATTAGAAGATGAAAGTAAGAAAAGTAGTTGTATTGAGAGGAAATGACCAGAATCAAGGTTAAGTTTAGGGACTTCAAACTATTAAGGATATTGTGGCTATGGGGGAATGGTTCTTGCAGAGGTGCATGGAGATGTAGAAAGTGCAAAGCAGGGAGTGTATTATTATAGAGAAATGGTGAGAGAGAAGGACCCCCTCACTGTGTCTTACTGGGGGCAGGCCACAGCTTTTGTTACAACACGGTGGGGCATATTTACAAAGAAGTGGCGGAGTGGGGCGTTAGCCATCATGGCTTAACGCCTCACTCCACCACTTCAGAAACGCAAGGCTACACCATATTTACAAGGATATGGTGCAGCCTTGCATTTCCCCCTGCTCTGGTGTTACACTTAGCAGTGTAGCGCCAACACAAGTACCCTAGCACCATTGTGCAAGGGTGTCTGTAAGCAGGGGAGGTTGTTTATGTGAAGTAAGGTGTCCCTTTCTGCACATAAACAATCCTGAAATGCCATGTTGTCACGTGTATGTGTGCTGCTTAAGCAGCACACATGGAAGTTACAAAATGTCTTTTTTTAAGGATTATTTATGTGTAGGAAGGGTCACCTTCCTACAGATATACAATCCAAGGCATTTTGCTTTATGCATGTGTGCTGCACAAGGCAGCACACATGGAAAAAGCAAAAACACTGAGAAATAAAGCATTTCTCCTCATTTTGCCAAGTTAAAACCAGGTTTTCCCTGGTCTTAAATTTGGCACTGCCTCCTATTCACGTTGCCCTTGTAAATAGACTTGGTAGATCTCTGCCATTAAGACAATCAAATATCCAGTGAGTGAGGCAAGGAGACCTCTGTCACTAGGACAATCAGCGGTACCTGTGAGTGAGGCTGGGAAACGTCTGCCATTAGGACAATCACAAATCCTGTGAGTGAGGCAGGGAGACCTCTGCCACTAGGACAATCAGGGGTCCCATGAGTGAGGCTGGGAAACCTCTGTCCTTTGGACAATCAGAGATCCTGTGAGTGAGGCAAGGAGACCTCTGTTATTAGGATAATTGAGGCCCTATGTAGCAAGACTTGAGAGACCTCTGCCACAAGGACAATCAGGGATACTGTGAGCAATACAGTCAGAAACAAAGTGAGAGACACAGGGTCAGCTCTTGAACCAGTACAAGCAGTCTCAGAGTGAGGATGGCAGCAGGGAGTCCTTATGCACCCAATTGGTCTGTGAGCAAGTCAGTTTATCCTGACACTACTGCATCACTGACACAATGGGTGAAAATTGTAGACCTTGACACCAATGTGGCCAGTTGGACCATGAGGATAGAGACTGGGAGCAATAAGAGACCCTCCGAATGATGCATACATTGTCTGTCACAATGGCAGTCAGACGCCCTCTGATTTCTGCTGGGAGACCTTTATCATTTCTGCACCCTGTGTGTGAGGCAGGGAGACTTCTGTGACTACTGCAATCACAACACAGGGAATGCTGCTCTTGCAATACACTCTTATTTAAACAAATAATGATCTGTGAAATGTTCTAGTAAGGACATGCCGCCTCTGCATGTTCTCCATCCAAGAACACCGCAATAATGAAGTAACAGCTATTCGTGGGCACGAAAATAGTCACTGTCATCATCATCATCATCATCAAGAAACTTTATTTCGGCTATTACAGCCATAAAAGCACATCTAAAATGTACAACATATTAAGATTCATGCCAGAGGAGAAGATACAAAATCACTGGAATGTAAACATGTGAGAATAGGCAAGCCACTTTAAAAAAGAAAATGCAAAATCGTCATTTATGGGAAATTCATAGAATTAAAACAGACATAAAAAATATAATTTAAGCTAAAAATAGATCAAAAAGTAATTAAACACATCTAATATCTTTTAAAAGAGCCCGGGATCAATATACCAACCATATACCAACAATGGTATAACTCCCAATGCCTGCCTACAGGTTTTATTGATAAGAAAAAAGAATAGAGCTAGGTGTTACTTGTAATCACATCCGTTTTTAGTAGATACTTTCGTTCGGACCACATAGCAAAGAGAAATTTCGAAATTACAACAACATAAACCGGGTCAGTATCAGATTTTAGGATCCTATAGAATTCACGAAAGTTCCTAATGCCCAAGTTCCTACATAATTGAATAACCCATTTAGACCTAGCCTGTTTATATGCCGAGCAGAACATTATATGGATTACTGTTTCTTCCTCCACTAGGCATCCAGGACATAGGCGGTGGGTTACGCCCACCCACTTATTAGTTGTAGTGTGGAGCGGGAACGTCCCATATTTGAATTGCAAAAACAACTTCTTAGCTAGTGGTGGTTGTATTGAATCCAACACCTGCTCAAATGTATATTGTGACTTAAAATCCAGAAACCCATAGGTTAGGCTTGTAGGTTTAACTACCTGTAAAATACTAGTCAATTTATACTCTTTCAAAGCATTTGCCAGAGTTTTCATAGAAATGGCTAAACAGGATTCTTCAGGGGTATTCCATAGATCCTCTATTCCCATAGCATGGAATGAATCTCTAACAAAGGACAGCCAGGGTATACAAACCCCGGCCCCCAGTGAAGTCATTACCACTTTTAGTTCCTCCCTGTAGTGGCTCAATTCTGGAGTACTCCACAGCCGTCGCCAATATAGCAACGGACGTGAGGAGATTAAGTCAGAGATTGGGAGGATATCTAAGTCCATCCTTAGGGGTGCAAGGGGTGTATTTTTTGGCAGGGCCAGAATTTGTCTAATAAAATTATTTTCAGTTAAAATGAGAGCATTAGGAGAACTATGCCCCCACAATTCTGCCCCATATAAAGAAGACGACCTAGCTTGAACTTTCTAGATTTCTAGCGGAGGGCTAATAACCTTTAGAGCGCAGCTCTTCTGGACTTTTATAATTCCCCCAATTGCCTGGATTAACCTCAGGCTGGCCTTATTTAGTTGAGGACCCACCCCATTTTATCGTTTAAAGAGAGTCCCAAATAATAAAAAATGTGGACCCTCTCCAGAGGTCTTCCATCCATCATTGGGTGAGGGCAGTTTGTGGAATTGGCATTAAAGACCGTGTATTTTGTTTTGTTAATGTTTACCACAAGATTCCTCTTTTTGCAGAACTGGCTAAATTCCTTTAACACTCGCTGCATCCCCCTTGGTGATTTCGAGAGGAGCAGGGTGCCATCCACAAACATTAGTGCAGGAAATTTGCGGAGTGCTAGTTTTGGGGAGTCTATATCTTTAATGGCAAGAAGATCTTCAATTAACCCGTTGAGAAAGAGGGAAAAGAGGGTCGGCGCAAGCACACAGCCCTGCCTCACCCCCTTTACCAACGGGGAAAGGAGACGCTAATTGCCCGTTTTTCCCATACCTTACCCTGGCAAATGTTCCCTCGTGGAGGCGTTTGAGCTGGAAACAAAGATATGGTGGACACCCATGTCCAGCAGAATACCCCACAGCTGTTCATGGTCCACCATATCAAACGCAGATTTCAAATCCACGAAGATAAGGTACAGGCTCCCACCTTCCAGCACTTCATGCTTCTAGTAGATCACCTGGAGCCTAAACAGCTGGTCTACAGTTGAAGTTTTAACTCTAAAGCCTGCTTGCAACGGGGTCAAAACATCATGGTCTTCCATCCAATACTGTAGTCTTCCCAATATCACCCTTGCAAAAATAAATTGTGTCACGTCGATGAGGCTAATTGGCCTATAATTAGCAGGTTCAATGGGGGACCCTTTTTTGTAAATAGGGATAATCTCTGCACCAGCCCACGTTGGTGGGGCAGGGAGGCCAAGAAGAATTGCGTTAAAAAGTAATTGGAGATATGGAGCCCACACTACCTGTTCATTTTTATACAGGTGCCAGGAATTGTATCTAATCCTGGTGCTTTGTTAGGTAATAACTTGGCTAGAGCAGATAGTACCTCAGCCATGGTACATCGGGGTATTTCCCATGAGGGATCAGGGGTAGGGCGACATACTGTGATCTCACTCACACACAATCCGATAGACGGGCTTGAATACAACTGCTTAAAATATAGATGCCCAGGCTTCCTCATCAATGTTTGGCTCAATGGTGGTCCTACCCTCTATTTTTCCAGTGTGGACCAAATTCCAAAAGCCTCTACTATCTTTTGCGTCCAAGGCAAACTTAATAGCCTGCCATCTATCTGTTTCCCATTTAGATTTTGCTATTAGGAGGGTTTTCTTAAAAGCAGCCCTTGCTTCCATAATACGCAAATTATCACTCCCCTTGAGGGATGATAGCAGGGCTCGCTTTGCTTCCCTGCAATTCCTGGTGTACCAGGGATTTTTATCGCAGCAAGGTCTGGTCTTAGCAATACTACTGGAATAAAAAAAACGCCAGGGTAGATACCATGTCCTGATGGATTTTCCCCAGGCTGCTATCAGGTCCTAAATTAATAAAGTTTCCAGATATAAGGCTTGACTTCTCAAGCAAGGGGATATTACTATTGTACATGTTTGACATTGTTTCTGGGGATTGATTTATTGTAGCCCAACGGATACGTCTCCCTCCTTCAGCAACAACTACATTGTTTGAGGGGGGGTTTCAAAACCTTGATCTATTTCTCCCATGTGGGAATCTAGTGATGCGACCAGGGGATTATTGTCACTTTCAATATGCATGCCAACGCTAAACTCTACCACTTTATACCAAATCTCTACACTAACTAGTAGATAGTCAATTCTGAAGAGTGACCAAGTCTCTCAAAGGTAGGTCGCACTGGATTATCACCCGGGAACCGTCCATTGCAAGCCCTCAAAGAAAAAGTTAGAGTAAGGGAGGTTAATTGAAGGACAAGTGGGGTCCAACCCCTAATTGGGTATGTGTTGGGCGCACCGGGATTGACCATGTTGTGTCCTCATCACTGGTAATAGGTTTCAAAAGACCAGTGAGGGGTTCAAAATGGCAGCTAAAATCCCCACCAATTAAAAAATACACATTCCCTGAGAGTGAATTAAGAAGGCTTACCAAACAGTCCAGCGTCGGAGAGATCCCACCATGCTGGACTGGCTGAGAGTAAACATTAATGATAGCTAATTTCGGTAACTTCCTATGAGTCAGGAGAATGCATATAATATCGGGAGAGTGGGTTTCCACTCTTTTTATCTTACATCCTAAATGGGAACCCACCCATATACATAGACCCCCCGATGGTCTACCCCTAGGGCCCTTCACTGCTGCTTCGCAATACGCCACAAACCCCACTTTATATATAGGGCTTAAAGACCAAGTTTCTTGGAAAAGACAGATCTCGTGGGAATCAATATAATCACCCCAATCGGCAGATCTAATTTAGCCACTAAACCCGCAATGTTCCAGGACAAAATTCTAGGATGACCGACTCGTATTTCCACGCCACTCCCAGCAGTTGCCACCAGATCACAACTATCAGGCATTCCAGGAGATTCGATGCTAATAAGGGGTGGGACTAATTCTTGAGGATGTGGTCGAACATCACAAGTTGCAGGGTTTATTCTAGTTGAAGCAATCAGATTCCCCATCTCCTCAGTTACATTAGCTATACGTGGACCACCACTTGCAGTAAACCCAAATACATCACTAGGCAAAGAGTGTTGTCTTTTTACCCCAACCCCCCGGCATTATCACATGAATGCTTAGTCGCTAACAAGGAGCAGGGGTCAATAGGTAACAGTCAATCCACCAGATCTAATACACTGCACCTATTTCTGAGTGGGATGCTTGGTGATGATGCCATGCTATCCAGCCCTTCTCTATAACTCTGCATAACAGGGTGGCTGGGTCTACCCCTGCTATTACCGTAATGACCGGAATTAGCCATGTAGTTTGGGGGAGTATAAAAATAGCTTCGGTCTAGGGTCGGAATGGTAGATCTCAAATTATTAGGAAAGCCAGCACAAACATGTTCCACCACCCTACTATCCTTGAAGTTAATAACAATACAATCCCCTGCTATATTTTTAGATCTGCATCCCACCCAGCTCACTATGTGGGCAAACAAGATTTGGCATAGTACATTTGGCGGAAGGGGTCTATTATTGTTCAACCAATGGATAGTTTTGTTTTTTACGTCAACGTAGGATTCCACTCTACCAGTTTCCAATTCTGGAACCCCAGCCAAAACAACAACATAGGGTGAGCAATCTGCGGGTAAGCCTAAGTGGGGGAGAATATTCTTTTTGCCAACATGAGTCCCCTTGGTGGCCACATTCAATTTGTCAGTCTGACCCTCTCCCATCAGTTGTTGGACTTCTCTTTCTCCATAATTGCAGGTCTGATTTCGGTTGGCCTCTGGGCCAGCTATAGTACTCACACTAGCTACTTCATTACTTCTCGTTGTTTGATCCATTCATTTTGAGGCAGTGCTTTATGTCAATAAGGTGTGAGTAGAAGAAGGACCCTGTGACCATTCTTCGCAGGTTCTTGGACTTGGCCACAGTTCACCATTTTGTTCCTGATGCATCCCAGGCTAGACAAAGTAAGTTCTTCAAAATGTTCTAGCCTATTTTTAATTAGTAGCAGTCTCTCTAATAGGGGATGTAAAGATGATGTTATGAGACCACCTACATTTAAACAAAAACCCTCTTCCAACTGGGGAAATATGACCACAGATTCGGCCACATTCGCACTGATTGGGACAGGCCACGTCTCCTGAGGAACTTCAATAGTATGAGTCTCTACATTTGCCAAATCTCTGGTCTTATTAAGTTTCTGGTTCCTTGGCTTTTTCCCCCTTTGGGGGGCTACTCCTCGCTTCCTCTTTGCGTTCGTCCCCTGCATATGGTCCGAAGGTAGAAGGGGGACTTCAAGGGCTTCCATAGAGCGTGTAGATATGCCATTATTTGGATTTAGCACTATATTATGAGTAATTGGCATAGAGTAGGAAGGCTCTTCGATCACGGAAGTGATACCTTGATCTTGAAGTAATAGGCTATTGCTCTGACTCAGGGACCCAGAAATGAGAGCAGTTTGAGAACACCGTTCCGGTGTGCGTGAATTCATCAAGCCTCCTAGTGACGATCGTTTGGCAAAAGCAGGATCCAGGCAGAGTCGACGCTCTGTAATGGTATTTCATGTGCCAAAAACAGACATAGCCCTCGTTATAAATTTGTCCAGAGTCCCAGCTACATAGCCACCCGCTGTAACTTTCTTTCCCTTTCTTTCGCGCCCGGACATTGCTTAGTCAAATAGAGCAAGGTATAAAGTAAAATAACTTAGTATGTACTTACGAAGCGAGGGGCCAACCTTTGAAGAATGAAACATTAGAGGGGAGGCCGGGCCTGGTCTCCTCTGGGCTTAAACGGGCCCGCCCTTGGCCCGGGTTTCGCCCGGGACTCGCCTGCGCCTTTTCCCTTCAGCGGGTGCCGCGAGGAGTTTTGTAGGCGGAGGCAGGAGGGGCTAACGAGCCTCAGGTGAGAGGCGCGGGGGTCCTGGAGCTTGGAGTCCTCCCGCTGATCCAAGCAGGGCAAATTCGGCAACAGCAAAGTCTCCCTTCCCCAAAGCGGCACTCTTTCAGCCACTAGGTGTGTGAAGAACATCCATAAACAAATTAAAAGGAGTGAAGAGGGGCTGTAGAGCATGGACTAACCCTCCTCTGGCACAGAACTTTACACAAATAATAGAGCCCAACTCGACTAGATCAATCTAAGAGCCCTCCTGTCGACCTAAGGAGAAAAGAATCCTTTTACTTTAAAGAACTCTCACCTGTCAGAGTACCCCTTGACGGCATGCTTCATCATAGAGTTCCTTCCCACTCCGTAATTGGAAAAAAGGATCCTTTCCTTCAAAGAACTCTCACCCACCAGGGGTACCCCTTGGCGGCAAGCTTCATCATAGAGTTCCTTCCCATTCGGTAACTTGAACAAAAGGATCCTTTTCCCCTTAGATCGACAGGAGGGTTCTTAGATTGATCCAATCGAGTTGAGCTCTATAGTTTGTGTAAGGCTTGAAGAATATACACACAGCGTTCGCACGATGGTGACCATTTTGATTTATTGATGACTTTTTTCCAATCATTCTCGAATAGATTGCACATCCTCTAGAATTCATGATCAAAAACGAAGATCATCTTCACCCAGTTTTAATGCATCAATCCAAAACACGTAAAGATCGATCTGCCATGCTATGAGCGTGTAATCGTAACCCCAATGTATTTCAGACCTAGATGGTTCTTCATTGGAGAAAATGTGCTGTAAATGCAAAAACATGAAATTAAATGGTACGCCAACATATTCTTAAGAGACATTAAGACAAAGTTACATCTGGCACACTAATTGTTAAATTAGAGAATGATGTCACCTATTTGGGTGGCCACAGTCCAGTGGTAGAAAATTGACCATTAATGTGTGGAGACCACAATGCTGCATTAATGAACACCTTCAAGCGCCGCAATCACGCACACAAGGCCCTCCACAACACCGGTCCGGCATACCTCAACAGTCGACTCACCTTCTACACCCCGAACCGCCAGCTCCGCTCTGCCGACCTCGCCATCGCCCCCGCATCCAAAGAGCGACCACAGGCGGCAGATCGTTCTCCCACCTCGCTGCCAAGAGCTGGAACATCCTCCCCAACCTCCTACGACAGTCCCAGGACCTACTAACCTTCAGGAGGCTTCTCAAGACCTGGCTATTCGAGCAGTAGCAAATCCACCCAACCCCCGCCCCCAGCACCTTGAGACCCTCACAAGTGAGTAGTGCACTTTACAAATGCTCTGATTGATTGATGTGTATATATTCTTTAAAAAACGCAGTGGCTGAAAGAGCGACAGAGCTCTTTGGGACTATTGTTATGCCTGGGAATAGCTATTACTTCTCTATTTCAATTCACTTGTGAATGACAGGAAATCCTCTGTCACTAGTGCAATGAGACCCCCTATGAGTGAGGCAGACAGACCACTGGTGCAATCAGACACTCTGTGTGTGAGGCAGAGATGCCAGTTTCATTAGTGGAATCAAAAGCACTGTCATGGAGAGGAAAAGCACTGTGGCACACTTTGTGTGTGATGCCTGAAGCAGGGAGGCCTTAGACTCCATATTGGGACTGCTTGGAACTCTGTATCCAGTGCATCTCTCAGCACCCCCGCACCCCTGCCATTTCTATATCTGTGCAACAATCTCTTCCTGTGTCTGCAAGAAGGGCACATGTTCCCATGTCAGTCTAGCATTTAATCATATTATCAAAACACATTGTTTTTACTCTAATATGGCACGCTCCCAGTACAACTTAAGAACTTGTTTGGGTTGGAACCAAGCGCTCGAGGCCTACGCCCTTCCTCTCTCTATCTTTACTTCCTCCCTTTGAAATCACCCACGCGCTGACATCTTCGAACTACTCTGACGTCATCTGTCGCCAGGATAGACCGCCCATGGCAGACTCCTGAAAACCCCGGTAGACTCAGGTCCAGGAACTCCTTTTGGGGGTGAAAAGGCGCAGATAGTCAGCCTGCCAAAGGGCCCTAGGGGAAAGCGTAGCATTTTCTTGTGCACAGCTATAATTTCCTCTCTCCCAGACCGCCATCCTGCTGGAGATGGTCTGGTTCATTGCCACACTCATCCAGTACAGTATGGAAGCTATAGTTTATTTATTATTATGCATGATTAATTAAAACCGTTGCATACAGTACATTTAACAATAAAATCAATCTCATTGCATTAAAAGGATAAAAATGTAGAGGCATATTACCAACAACTAGCGATAATTATCGCTATGTTGGCTTAGCGGCAATAATTTTATCGCCGTGTTGCGGCGATTTTTATCAGTGGGGAGCCTTGCTATTATCAAGGTTTATCTCATAAGCGATAAAAATCGGCCGAAATGCATGAATGTCGCTGTAAAGTCAGCGATATTCATGCATTACCGAGCTAATGCTCTTAGCCATGTTATCCACCTCCCATTGGATAACATGGCTAAGAACTGCTCAGGGCAGGTGTTAGCTTTTGGAGATATTTGCGCTTAGCGCGAATATCTCCAAAAGTTGGTAATAGGAGATAGCGATGTTAGCGACTGTTTCCAGTCGCTAACATCTTGGCACACCCACTTTGCATGTCATTAGTGATAAATATCTCTGACATGCAAAGCGGGGCCCAAGATGGTCGCTATCTCCTACTAGCTGTCGCTAACTGGTGTTAGCGACAGCTAGGTAATAGGGAGATAATTTTATCTCCGCTTTCTTGGCTTTTAAAGCCAAAAAAGCGGAGATCAATCCCTTGATAATATGCCCCGTAGAGGTTTTAAAATAAAGCACTTATATGTATACAATATACTTTTAAGATAATATCAAAAGAGCATGTGACCCTAGAAACAGTCAGCGCTGGGTCTTTTGAATGGCAGTTCAATAAGGAGTTCCTTTTTTTTAATTTTGAATTGGCGCTATATTCCCTTTCGACAAGTAAGGCGACCTGTAGCGACTGTTATTTATTTGTTTTGTATTTTTTGCTTTTGCAAACAGATTCCATTGTGAGAGCCGGAGTTACAAGTTGACACAAACAGTTCCCAATGATGTTGCTATTAACGATTAGCTTTTTTTCAGCTTTGTTGCAGTCAGTGCAAAAAATGTTATGAGGCGGCAGTACAGTATGGGGCAAGTATGAATTTACTCTCCAACAGGACTGCTTTTAGCTCTCACTCCAGCACTGTTGTATCGGCCCACATTTAACGCTCAAAATAAACTTATCACAAGTGTTCACATGGAACTCATTCCTGTAAACAAGGATTTCTTAATGCCACAGGTTTGGAGTGAGCAAAAAAATAAAAAACCACAGAACATGCCTGTCACAAATGAATTGAAAAATACTTCTATGGCCCAATTTTTGTTATCACAGAACTCAGTTCAGCCGAGCTGATTTATTTGATCTATTTATAATACAAAACATGTAAACCCATACTGTTTCAGTGAATAGTGATAAGATTAAAAAGTGAAAGAGAATCCCAAGTGTAGGAACCATAACCTAACGAGTAAAAAAAAAGTGACAATAATGTGACTTTGTATTTAAAACGGATATTGGTATATATAACAAGCATTGGTATACACAAAAAGGACATCTGAATGATCACTTTGCATTGGAAATTAGCGACCAGACTGTTATCTGGTGCTCCTACCTTGAGACTGTCCTTTGGTTGGTGCCACGACGTTTCGACCCTACTTGCAATATGGGGGTCTCATCAGGAATGTATTGACCTGGGGACTGAAGAATTTTCTTGAAATTAATTGGTGCTGTCACGAAATGTAATTTTTTACTACCTGAGATACCAGAAGTTCCTGATACTGTATTATTCCTTCATGAAGGGCCAGATGTGGATAAGGGTTGCCATGAATTATCGAGACTTTGTGCTCACGATCGAGTTTCTGGTCAGTTATGCCTTTCGTCCTGTCGTGCCTATTATTGGCGCATTGGTCTGTTGAGGTGTTTGTATCTATAAAGGCAAACTCCCAATCAGAGATTCGCTGGTTCCAAAGGCGTTCAGCATTTTTTATTCCACTGCAGTTCCATCCAAGTCTGTCCACATCACCACTCAAATTGTTAATCCTCAACCCTGCTAATATCCCCCTCAGCCCCATTCGGCCACAGTCGCGGCTTGCATGACTCGCGGGTAGGGGGGCATGGGGGAATGGAGGGGGGTTCGCGAAGGGGGGTTAAAACATATTTGAAAACATACCTTACCGGGTCCCGCACCGCCTCCGCTTCTGGCCGGGTCCCGTTTCCTGGAACAAGAAGCATGCATCCTTCTCACCTCCCCTAAGCCAATCACAACACTGCAATGGCAGCGTTGTGATTGGTGTGGACTGCGCCTAGCCGGGCGCCTGTAGGGAGGCCATTTTCTCTATATAGGCTGCATGCAGCCTACATGGAGAAAATGTAGAGTGCACATGACTGGTTTGGTCGGCTCCAGAGGGCCGACCAAGCAGTCAGGGCCCACAACTGTGGGCAAGCAACTCCTCCCCGACCCACCCGCCTGCCCCCAATCCGGCACACCCTGCCATCTGCTTTCTCGCAGCGCAAGAAGCAGAAACATAAAATGGTATTTAAAATACTACGAGAAAGCAGTGGGCGAAGCTCCTTCGCCCTAATGGTGGAGCCACCCCTGATCGGCCTTTCTCTCTGGGCTAGATTTGTGTACCTCCCACAACCTCCGAATATACTCCCAGCCTCTTTAGCACATATACACTTACTCGTCTCGCCCTCCATCCCTACACCCATGTCTCCTTATTTTCTCTCGTTCCTTCACCCTTAATCCATCTCGCGGCACACGGTTCCATAGAGTGCAGCGTTTCTCATTCCGGTTACGACAAAACACAAAAAGTGAATCGCAGAGAAACAAGAAAGGGGTAAGTTTGACTCCAGTGGATTTAGGGAAGATCCTGCTTTGTTATTTTTTCTACAATCATAGCCCGTGGAGGTGCGAAACTTACATGAAAGCGCATTCAACTCCAAACCTTCCCCGCTTACCTTCTTCACACCTCACTCACCCTCTCTCCATCATTCATCTCACATGCACACAACGCCCCTAGCCATTTTACCCAGGGCACTGGAATTATGCGATTCTGCAGGCGTTTTTCGCATAGTTATGGGTTTGTCGCATTTGCCAAATATTCCACCACCTGCTGCATAATTTGCAGATTTTAACAAGCAAAAACTTTCTTCTAGCTCAGTCCTTAATTTGTGCTGGTGTTCACGGTCAACGTATTCTAAACACCAACACCTATTTATAGACGCTTCGTGGCTATTTTTTAAATCAGAATTCCTCAGTGGCCACATAACATACTTTACTTTTTTAAAACAAGCAGGTAGGTGCTGCTGTCACTGGCATTTGGCAGCAGTGGCAAAGAGCTGGAGCAGCGCCAGCTGCAGTAGACTCCTGATGAATACTTTGGGCCCTGGCACTTCATTTTTTACAAATTAAGCACTGAACAAGTTACTAAAAATGCAATGACGTGTTATCACGAAGTTGAAGGCTCCCCCAAGAATTGACCAAGTAATCACCTTGCAGTAGCTTATTACTGTTTGAATGTTAAAATGCTATGTATGAGGCGCTGAGACAGTGTTAAGATGGGTGAAAATGACAAAAGAATGAAGCAATATTCTGACAAATTGTACCAAATTATGCTGTATGACTTGCCTTTTCTTGCCACATAACTTAGTTGAGTCTGCCACAAAATGTGGTCCTCTCCAGCCTCATAATTCCACTCCAGTGACCCTGTTTATACACTTCGCCCTTAATTCCAGCACCACTCCATGGTCTATTTATTACCTCTTTCAGTCTCTTGTCACTTTCGCCTACAGTCGGCACTTTCCCCTTCCTTTCATCAGCAGTCTCTCTGGCACTTGCTTCCTCGCATTCCCAGCCTCCCCCATTTCCCGCCTCCATTTTCTCCACAGTAAACACACTGCAGGGCAGCAAACGTTTCTGTTTGTCCCAAAGTCATTTATCTTGGCTGCTGGTGACAGCTTTGCCCGAGAGCCGCATTAATGAGCCCCGGGCAGGAAGAGGCACCGAGAGTGCCAATTTCCTGAGCCCCCCCCTAGTTCAAGTTCGAAATGCTGGAAGGAGAGGGCAGGCGCTGCTGGCTGCCGCCCAGGCTCTGGCGCGAGACAGCCAGCCGGGAAGGTCTGGGCTACCGCTGGCACCTCAAGCAAAGAACGGGCCGACAAAGGGGCTTATCAGGAGAAAGGAAAAAACAGAGTTTGTAATTATGTCGCATTCATATAGTATGCCCCGAGTCGGGAGATTCCTGCGGAGGGGGGAGGGCGGGAAATGATGGAGGGTGGGCACCAGACCTTAGTGGGAAACAGGTCCATGGGCCAAGTGCCCGTCAGAGGCTGGCACTGACGCCACAGACGCCCGACGGTATCTGCCACAGCCCCGTTGGCCTACAGAGGAGTCTGTCATGGCAGCTCTTGGCGCCAACCAGTGATTTAGATGGCATGAAAATGGTGGGAGTGCCTCGAAGGAGCTTGTGCAAAGAAGAGTAGCTAGGAATCTTTTCCAAGAGTCTTCATCTATGTAACTAAGGGGTACATTCACAAGAACGTGTGATAAATACCGCAAGAGTAGCGTAACGCAACTTTCAACAATGCAGCCTATCGCGGGAAAATAACCCTGTGTCAACGTGGAATTCACAACACGGCGGTAGCGTGCAATAGTTTTCCGAAACCGCGGCCAATGCCCGCGACACAACCACCTCGACGGAGATAAAAACACAAACCCCAACGCGAAAAAAACTGCAATGGGCTAAAACGCGATAAGAAAACAGTGACAACCAGCGCATGGGCAGCAATACTCACTAGCAATGCGGGAAAAAGCACAAGAACAGCATAAGGAAAATGCCACAGAACAAACTCCATCAACAGCGGAGTACCACGGATGCACACTGGCCAACTGCAGAGGACAATATGTATACCACAACATCCAAGCACCGTGGAAGAACAGAACCGACAGGCACACCACATGAAAGAGACCAGTGGCAGACAAATCAGAGCCCCATGAGCGACACACACACCGTGCAGCATATGCGCACAAGCAGGATGTTGCAATGTATATATGGTACTTATTCATGTAATTAGATCCAGTAGACGTTGGTATTATTAAGTTGGTATTTATTGGTTATAATAGATAAAAGTAAGGTAAATAGAAGTAAGGGAGAAGGTCCCACCGGGAGCAGATCTTCTTTCGCTCAGCCTGTCTGCCATCAACTGTCTCTACCTAGAGCAGTCAGGTACTTAACATTCTAGTGTGACATCAAACATTCTATTACATGCAATGGCTAAGCAATGGGGAAATCTAAGTGAGGGAAATGTATAGCATGAGCAATATGTAACACAGGAGTGTACCTCGACATTGTCAACATCCCGGTACAAACGGCAATCCCTCCACATTTGAACACAGGACACAACTGGTTCTGCAAATGTGCACAACCTGGCAAATCACATCTGATACCGCAGGGAAATGTAACGTGACAATGTACAAGTACAACCTGTAATCTTCTACCGTCGCATGATTGCCATGGATGGTCACAATGTGATGTGCTCATGAGAAGTAAGTGTCAAGGATGGTATTCCTATGGGCCATTCTTGCCGCAGCTGCAGTGGGATGTGGGCCATCTGCCCCATCACCACCATCATCGGCCAGTACCTCTGGAACTAGGATCCATGGGGCCCTGGTGCGAACACGGATGTTGTGCAACACACAACATGCAACGATCATCTCGCACACAATGTCCGGGCTGTACAGGAGCTTCAAACCTGTGCCGTCCAGGCACCTGAAACGTGACTTCAACACGCTAAATGTGCGTTTAACGATGCCCCTGGTGCGAATGTGGGCCTCATTGTACTGCTTCTGGACGGCTGTGGCCGGGTCTAGGAGGGGTGTCATAATTCAAGGGCAGAGTGCATATCCTTGATCACCTGTGACAGTGAAGGGAGAAAAGAGTCAATACTTGGTTCGGCAGGATGTGATGGCAGGTACACCAATCGAGTGACACCTGTGCTGGCTGTGTCTGGAGTGAGTGTAAGCCAGCCCTCTGGGAGTAGCTGATGCTGGCAACTGCACAAACAGTCATCAGGCACTCAGAAATGCAATGTCAGAACTACAAGGGGGGGTGACTCGAGTCGCACAGGGCTTGGGGCCCCGGATGCACAGCTACGGACACGAGCCCACCACCACGGGACGCTGACCTGCTGGAGACTGGGGTAGGGTCATGAGGGCAGAGCAGTGCCTCAAATGTGTCATGACTGCATTACGCATATCCACACATTCAGCTGGTGTGTGGCTGTGGTGCCATGAAATGTCTGTATTGGGTGCAGGGGTAGCCCAGGATGACCATGGAGTGGTGTGGTCGTGTCTGGTAGGTGGTCGTGTAGTTTGACATGTTGAATGTGGTTTGGTCACATGTGCATTCCCACAGTTAAGCTTTGTGCGTTGGAGGCTTTTGGATGTGTGGTATGTTGATTTGGTACTTACCAACGAGCAGTCCTGTTTCATATGTGCCATCCTGGAAGCGCTGGTTGATGATGGACTGTTGGAAGATGAAGAAATCATGCACACTGCCTGGGTAGTTGGCGACAACATTGGTGAAGAGTCCCCGGTGGTCCACTATTGCCTGCACATTGATGGAATGTGTGTGCTTTCTGTTGCAGTAGTGGTGTGCAATATCCGCAGGGGGCACAAGTGGGATATGTGTGCAATCGATTGCCCCCAACACAGTCAGGAATCCGGCTCTGGCGTAGAAGCCTTGCTTTGTCATCAGCTGTTCCTGTGCAGTGTTGGGGAAGTGAAGGTACTGGGGTATGAAGCTGAGGATGGCATCCAGGACAGGTGTGATGAACTTTGATAGGGCTGGCTGTGAGACCCCTCCGACTCTGGCAGTTGATGGTTAGAAGGTACCAGAGGCCAACAGGTTCAGCACAGCCAGCAGCTTTGTCTGCGGAGGGATGTTGGTTCTCCGCTGTGTTGGGACCGCCAGCCTGTGGGCGATGTGGGTGATGATGCGGAGAGTGGTTGTCCTTTAGAGCCTGTAGTGGGCAAAGACTTCCACAGGTGTTAGGTCTGTGAGAGTGGTGCGTTTTTGGTAGGTCCGCTGTTTTACTCAGCGCTGCCTCTGTGGTGGCCCGGGGGGGGGGCTCCGGGTCCTGGGGGGTGGCGGTGGGTGTTGTGGCCCTATTGGCGCTCTGAGCTGCATGATGAGTAGCTCCATGACATCGTTTGTTCTTTGGATATGGCTGTGTGCGGGGCTACGTTCCCTACTGCAGTTTGTCATCCGTCTTTACACCTGCTTGAGGCAGGTGTTAAATACCTGCAGCTACCGCGGCTTATCGCCTGTTTTTGGTTCGCTTTGCGGATTTATCAGTTTGTTGTGAAAGTGGTGTTGTTATTTTTTCTCGTGTTTCTACATGGGTATGCCTACTCTGCATCTCATTAGGGTTAGTTGGTGGTGTCCGCCGTGGTGTTAGGTTCTGGAGCAGTTATCGCAGGAATACTGACGATGTCTGCTGTTTGCACTAGCTTGTGAATGGGGTGTTAGTTCTAGCTCCACTTTTGATGCGTTAAGGTGGAGGTAAATCTGAGGTAAGTCCTTGTGAATATGCCCCTAAGAGCGTTGTTTAAAACGTGTAAATTGAAAGCATGCCACCTGACCAGTATCTGAAAGCCCCTGTGACTTTTCTGTTATTTCATTCAGACACGCAACAATGGACACGCAAGCCTAAATTAATCCTGTTCTGTTGGCCTTGCCAAAACTTATTAGCAGTATTAAACAAACGAGTAACAATAATCATTTTGTTGTGAATAATTAGAATTTAACAGGTGTTAATTTTGAAAATAGAATACTGTGAAGTAAACATTAATATGGTTTGTGGAAGCGATAGTAGTCTTGTAGTGTTCAGTCTCACCCGTTCGCCACTTCACTCCTGTTCTCCCCTTAACACCACTTTTCTCTGCAGTCTCTCACTCAGACACTTACACCACTTTTTTCTCCCCCATATCTATATGAAATCTTCCATCTGCATAGCTCACAATTCAGCCTCTTCTCACTCCCTCATTCTACATATATTTCCTTTTACTTCCTCCGCTTCCCTGTCACATAACACCCACTCACATGTAAAGTTCTGCAGCCCAGATCAACTAAGCCAGATTTACTAAACCTTTGCATTGGCCTTCTGTCTGGCAAGGTGAGGCTTGGCAATGCTGAGACTTATTTGGGATTTATAAAGCCATTCAAGGTCTGATTTGCAAGGCCTTGCGTGGCTTTGTGAAGAAATGTACGGCTATGCAGCTGTTTGCACTGCGTTGCTTTAAATTTGTTAGTAGTATGCTGTTGGACATGGCCTCCTTTGCTTTTTTCTCCTAGTCTTTGCTTACTCTCTTTGTATAACCTTAGGAATCTGGACCCCTCCACCCTGTACATCAGAGGGAAGGTGCAAATGCCTGCCTTGTCCGCATTGGGCTGGGGGTGCGTGTACGTTGGGTTCTGGGTGTCATACCTCGGTTCGCTCTGTAAACAGGTACACCACATACCGGGAATGGGTCCATCACTGGCTAGGAGTGGCACGTAGAACTGAGTGTGCCACCCACCGGATAGTCAACAACCCTGTATCAGGACTGCCGGGATAGGCCTATGGGGTGCCAAGGCGGCCCTGCCTAAGTTGGGATCAATTAAGCCTCAGCCAACCCTGAGTGGGTCGTCCATACCATGAGAGCACCCCTCCAGGGAAGCCCTGACGGGCAGCAGGGGGGTGGTAGACTGAAGGCAGGATGGGCACATATGGATGTTCCCTTCCCAGGTAGTGAGGCACCATGTCAAATGGGGATTCCCCTGAATTAGAATCGGCTCTACTCATGGATACTCTATGGGTGCTGCTTATTCTCTGGAGTGGCCTCAGGGCCCTGCGCACATCCTCACAGTCAAGGCTGTGTGGAAGTGTGTGGGCCTCCGTACGCAGATGAGGAAGAGGTGCTGATATGCTGTTCCAGAACATGGGCTGGTCTGCCAATGCAGACCGGTGTGGGCTCACTAGCCCTGATGCAAGTGTCCACCTGCAGTGGCAGGCTGGCGGATGTGCCAATGCACCTTTTGCATTTTGGATAAGTGCCCCACCTGCAGTCACGGGGTGTAGAGTGTATACCTGCATCTACGGGGTTCTAGCTTCTGGGTCAGGTCTGCCGGCGCAGATCTGTGTCTGCGTGCTTGCATCCATGGTGGTAGCGGCAAGGCGCCTGTCTGCTGTCACTAGCTGGGAGTGCGGAAGGGCAACCATAAGGGGGTTCACCCATGTCCAGCTGGTCTGAGGAGTGTGGTGTGTGCGCCCTTGCACCAAAAGTGCTTGTGCCTGGCTAAGTCATGTGCCTAGCCTTTCCTTGCTGCGTGACAGCGCACGCGCCCTTCTTATCTGTGGTGCGAAGTGGAGATGATTCCCTGTTCTGAAACACTGGTCAATCTGTCATGGTAGACCGGTGGGTGCTCACTTGTATCTATTGTGAGTAAACTCATGAGGAGCTTGACAGTGTCAGTCGCTATGAGTCTACACCTGCACCTATGGCACCCATGGTTACGCTTGCCGCCTGCCAACGCAGGCTTGTGAATGCACTCGGACACTCATATTAATTAAATCCACATCCAGTCTGCTGTGCAGACTAGGGCGATGCACTTGTACCATTGGTGCTGGGAACTTTGTGTCCCTCCTGCAGTCGCAGGTATTGTGTCCGCCATAGCACAAGCGCACCCAGGTAGAGAGGAATACCTATGTGCGTTTTCGCTACCTAAGAGGCCTGCTTTTCCCATAGGTAGACCCTCAACGGAACAGACCAACTGCCCTCTCCACACCTGCCCCTTCCTGAAGATGTCTTGCTCCAAGTAGTAGCGAGAGAGATTAACTGGGTTGAAGAACCACTTCCCGAGACAGTTTGGAAATGGGGCAAGAGACTGCATTATTCCTTTGTGTTTTGAGACATATGAGTGAACTTCCAAAGAGGATGCTAACCTCTTCTTGGTTTACGTCTATCTCCTTCTTTAAACTAAGACATATTCCCAACTGCGTCCCGAGGACCCAGACTAAGTGTAACTTCGGCCACATGCAGCCCAGTGTTCGGGAGGCAGGATTGCTTGTCTTCCATCCAGGGGTATAGTACAATTGGGGTGAACCAGAGGGTGGAGGGAGGCTGGGCCACTGAGTCTGCAGACAGTGAACCGCTGACTTGCTGGGTACCAGTGGCACCGCATTAGGCTGCTGTGTACATACATGTGTGTAAGACCATAGCGAACGGACTGGCTGATAGTGGTGTGGAGTGAGTGTGTGTGAATCAGAGTGATCGTGTGTGGACTGCCTGTGATTCACGATAGTGGTCGGCAGCGCCACATTATACATTAATTGTCTCTATAGCACAATACCTTTTGACATTGGATTTTCCCGCATGGCTGCGGCCTACGGTGCTGCTAAAAAGTTTTCTTTTTTTGTGTATGTGTATAATTTTTATATTGTGCACCGCATAAGGATGCTCTCTCTCAGCTGGAGAAGGGGGTATATTAGGAACTGTCCATAGTCTGCATAATATTGATATCATAACAATACGGGTGGGCCTAGTACTGCTAGGAATATTTACGAATGTGTTTTATGCCCAAAAGTACATGATGGTCTTGCTATAATGATTGAATATGTGTGTTGAATATAAACGTTTTTACATTGTTTACTTTGTGTAGTTAATTTTGTGACACTCAGTGTTTTTATCTCAAGTGACTACTGTGCCTTTGCTTTACACATTGCCTCTATAGTAAGCCTAACTGCTCAGTGCCAAGCTACCCAAGGGTGAGCACGGGTTATACAGTGAGCGTAATCACCCGCCCTTGACGGGAATGGTAGTTCTGCCTTGCTGGGGACATGTCTTCAGCCAACCAGATGCAGCTGGTTCCAACATATGCGTTCCAAGGATGAAGCATGGGTGTTCCAATGCATCCACCCAGAATTTAAAGCAATTCCAGATTTATTAAGGGTTGTAAAGTTGGAATTGTGTAAAATCAGGATGTCTACCACAGAGAGGCGTAACAAGGAGAAATATGTTTATTTCTCCTTGCTACTTCCTCTTTCTATGCGTCTCCTGCCCCGGCTGTTGCAGAGTACATGCAGTATCGTCTTAGGAAAAGTCTTGACAAGGGGTTCGTAATAGGCTGTGTGTCAAGTGTCCCAGACCTGACCTCCCGGGCAGGATGGGCTGTACCCCCCGACATGCCACAAGGGTATCTGACCGAATATATGCAATTGTTAGAGTCCCACATGGTGGAGTGAATCAAAGTGATGTTTTGTCGTCATGAGGATGGCACCCACATTTTTCTTCAATAACATTGTCACAATATATACAGTTATTGCACTTCCTTGTCACTGTTCAAGGAGTATCAGGTTTCATGTTAGTGCTTGTTAAAATCTCTTTTAAGTTGTTGGATCTGTGGTACACTAACTTAGGTATCTCCAAGACAGTGTCCAAAAATCTTTTTCAGTTTGAAGAATTTCCCATCTTTTAAGAATGATCCTTCTGATTGTAGAACTGACTGTTGAAAATTTAGCTACAACAACTAATCTCGATTAATTCGTTTTTGACATAGTCCTATTAAATATTGCCTGTTCCCATACATCAATCTTTGTTCAGCTGCAGTGAGATCAGTTTCTGGATGTCTGCAAAAGCAGAACTTGCTTTCTGCTCTTGTATTGCAGATGTGTAGAGTTCACTAGTGGAAGCAATTCTTTGAGTATCATGAATTGAATATTCAAATTTAGACATACATATATTAGCATAGATAGGGACTCCTGTAAAACCCATGGATGTGCAATTCAATTGTAAGTAGAACTGATTACTCTATAGAAAGTAACTGTGGTGTAAAGCACAATGTACAATTTGTAGTAGAAAGATTTTCTTGGTACCTATTTCACTTTGTTTTAGTAAGGCAATTCAACAGCCTCCATGTCTTCTGAATGTGGGATAGACGTATACAGTGCATGTATAACCAAAGCTCATGTTAGTTATCAATATTGATGGTCTGCAGTTTGCTGAGGAAATCTGTGATATCTTTAATGTAAGAATCCATTGTTGTACTATTTGTTGCAGAAACTCATCCACATATTTGCCTGAATGTCATGTATAGAGCTGCATGCTGAAACGATGGGATAAAATCAAGTATTATATAATTATTTATAAATCATTAGTAGCATATATCATTTGGGCTATTTGGAAATGAAGTATACAATATTTTTTTGTTTGTTCAGTGATCCATTCCGTATCAAGAGCCTTCTGTAAAATAGTATCAAGCAATATTTGAAAAGCTACCATTGGGTCTTGATCAAGTCACATGTAGATCTGTTCATTGGAAATATGGGCTGTTGCCTTTTATTTATTTATTTTATTTATTTTTACCATTTGTTAAGCGCACTGTTACCGGGTGGTGTCCTGGCGCTGAAACGATACATTTTCTCCGAGAGGCAAAAGAATCCCTAGAGGTTAAAAAGCCATGTTTTGATATTTTTCCTGAAGGTCATAAGGTCATTGCTTTGTTTTAGGGAGAGGGGCATTTCATTCCAGATGGTGGATGCTCCATGGAAGAAACTGCGTCCTCCCCATCGGGCTTTCCTAATACGGTCAGTCATAACCAGGCTTTTATTAGCAGATCTTAATTGTCGTCCTGGTTTGTACAGTTGAAAGTGTTCTTGAAGGAAGGACGGACCTATTCCATTCACTGCCTTGAATACCATACAGAGAGCTTTGAACATAATACGTTTCCGTATTGGAAGCCAGTGTAGATTTCTTAGTTCCTGAGTGACCGATGTAAACTTAGGTAGCCCAGTAATCAGTCGGGTAGCAGCATTTTGTAGCGTTTGCATTTTGTTCAAAACTCCTTGCTGGGCTTGCAGATATATACTATTGCAGTAGTCAAGGCGGGACAGCACAAGTGCTGTCACCACCATTTTCCTGCTGTTACTGGAAAGAAAAGGAAGAATTTTCCTAATGGTTTTTATTATCCAGTGAATGGAGGAAGATAGGGCGTGTGTGCTTTAAACGAGAGTTGGTTATCGATAATCAGCCCCAGGTTTTTTACTGTAGTGGCTGGAATGGGTGGGGCCCCCATTTCATGAGGCCACCAATTGGGGGTCCAGAGATTGGTCACATTCCCAAAAAGAAGAACCTCTGTTTTTGAGGAGTTTAATTTGAGGCAGTTCCTGGCCATCCATGAGCTTACTGCAATCATGCAGTCCTGGAATCTTGCCGCAATTCCTTCCTCTCGCCCCGGGAGCAGAGATACCACAATTTGAGTATCATCTGCATAAGATGTTAATTCATAACCAAAAGAACGAATCACCGGGGCGAGGGAGGTAACATAAACATTGAATAGGGTAGGGCTCAGGGAGGAGCCCTGAGGAACCCCTCCTGGGAGTATAAAAGGGCTAGATTCAAAGTCTCCCATAGCCACCACCTGGATCCTGTCTGATAGAAAGGATTTCAGCATGCTCAGTGCAACTCCTCGGATTCCGCTGCCCTCAAGACGGTCCAATAGAATGTTATGGTGGACCGTATCGAAGGCCGCAGATAAGTCCAAGAGCACCAGGACCGCTCGTCCTCCAGCATCCATTGCTTTCCTGATTTCCTCAGTGGACTTAATGAGGGCGGTCTCGGTGCTATGACCTTCCCTAAACCCGTGTTGAGCAGAGTCCAGACAACCAGAGGATCGGAGAAAGTCACAAAGCTGAGCATTCATGACCCTCTTGATAAGTTTAGCCGGTAGTGGAAGTTTAGCTATGGGCCGATAGCTACTAGGGTCTGAGATGTCTAAATTTGGTTTTTTGAGCACAGGAGCTATTGAGACTTGTTTCCAGCATAGTGGGTATTGTCCCTCTTTAAACATTTTATTGAATAAATCTGCCAACATGGCGGATATAGGGGCGACTGCCAATTGGGCCACTGAGACTGGGCAGGGATCCCGGGGGAGCCAGATTTGGTTCTCAGTAGTAGCTTTTTTATTTCTTCTATTGTTACTGGCCGGAACTCCCCAAGTTCCATATTTTGTGGGTTCATTTGTGTGGTCTTATGTGATCCCTCGATGAGAGTGGGCCCCACTTGAGGTTCTAGGGCTGTAAAGATTTGCTCCACTTTGCTTAGGAAGAACTTGGCGAGAATCTCGCAAAGCTCCAGACTGGGAGGGATAGTGACTGAATTTGGAGTGAACAAAATGGTCACAGTCTGAAAAAGTTCTTTGGAGGAGTTCTTTGCTCCCTCAATTCTGGCAGAGAAATATACACTTTTTGCTTTTTTGATCATTTCTTTATATATCTTTTGGCTGGCTTTAAGTTTTTGTTTATCTGCCTGTGAATATTCAGTGCGCCATTGGCGTTCGAGTTTTTTACAAGACACCTTATAGTCTCTTAGTTCCTGGGTGAACCAGGGGGCTGATGGAACTGTGCGCGTCGGGCGAGATAGTTTGGGCTTGATTAGAGAAGTGCATGCATCATTTATCCAATTAGTGTATCTTTCAGCAGCCTCATTTACATCTGCCGATGGGGTAAAAGTAGAGGCTACTAGACAGTCCTCCAATGCTTTACCATCCAATTCCTTCCATGGCATGTAGAGCTTGGCAGGTTTCCTGTCCTTCCTTGCTCTAACTGACTCAGGCGGATGAATTTTAGAGAGGACCACTGAGTGATCTGTCCAAGCCAGAGGCTCCGAGTGGTTGAACTGAAGGTCAGGGTTATTTGTAAAGATACCGTCCAGCGTATGTCCCTTTACATGTGTGGTACCCCTTACCATCTGAGTTAGACCTGCCGCCAGCATGGTGTCCATTAAAATTGCCGTCTGAGGGTCTGAGTTTTCCTCTAAGTGAAAGTTAAAATCACCAAGCATAGTGAATGATTTGGCACAAAGGGCTTCTTCCAGGTAAGTACCGATTTCGTCGAGAAATTGGGCTTTGGGACCAGGTGGTCTGTATAAGAGGCAACCTTGGAATGTACAGTGGTTAGAGATGGTAAGCTTAAATCCTAATGCTTCCGTTGATTGGGAGGTCACTGTCTGAAAGGTGCCTTGGATCGAGGCGTGGTAGATAATAGCTATCCCACCTCCCCTTTGACCAGGTCTGTCCTGGACCCGACAACAGTAGCCTGTAGGAGTGGCAATAACTAAGTCCGGTCCTGAAGCCGCATCAGTCCAGGTCTCAGTAATAAATACGATTTCAGCTTTTTTCTCTAAGATTAGATCTGCACATTCAGTACTGTGTTTAACCAGTGATCTTGCATTGATGAGAAGGCAGTTAGTTGTGTTTTCTTCTCTATCAATATTTATCTGGTGGGGGCTACTTAGATCCTTAATAGGTGTCCATAATATAGCAGGTAGGCGGGCATGACATGTTGAACACACCTTAGGCGTATCAGGCATCTTTTTGCCCGGAAATATGCATCTGCAGTTTAATCCTCCCGTTTGGTTCAAGCTCATAAGATGGTTGCGGCTATATACCCTCCTGGGGTGGTGAATGGGATAAAAATGGCCAGGGGTTATGGCGCTTGGCGCTGAGCTGTCGCTGACGGGCGCAGACGGGCTTGCCTTTGGCGCGCCTTTGGCGCGCCGTCGGCGCGCCCGCTGCGCCCGCCCTCTGCGCGGACGGGAGGACGTCTTCTTTTTATCCAGGGTGGAGGAGGGCGTGAAGCATCCAACTACTGGACCGCTACCCTCTTCGTCTCCCCAAGATGGCGTCCCCACTCGTAGTCTACCGGCGTCAGCCCTGAATCGGCTGAGCCGGTCAAGGAAGCCCATGAGGGGCCTCAGAGCGACGTGATTCTCGCGCCGAGGGGCCAATAATGCATACAATTTATGTTGAACAAGTAAGAGAGCAGCAATTAAAATATATACAATTTTTAAAAAGAGGTCTTCCAATAATTTCTAACGTGCCCGTGGGCGACAGAGAAGAGCTTAGAATGCCCCCGGCTTTTCGCCTCAGGGGTGAAAACTATCGTGTCTGACTGCAGGCAATGAAAGTGCTCCTTTTGTAGGCTGGGCTTTGCATTTAAAACAATTTGTTCATCAAAAGCAATGCCCCTCTCTTGTCAGGCGATTTAAGTTAAAATTCTGAATGTCTTTGTATACTCCTCAGAATGCCCCATTCTGTTTTGGTTAAGTTTGGATATCTTATTTTCCTATTATTCAATTTTTCCAGTCTTTGGTGATTACGTTTTCAAAAGTGTATATCGTTTTATGTGATGCTGATGAAAAGAATTGGCTCTGTGGTTTGAACGCTTTGTATAAAGGAATATCGATATTGTTATCCGCGTGTTCAATAGTAGTAAAGAAATATTATATCTGCAGCGTTCTCATGAACTTGAATACAGCTATGTCAGTCTCTGCTTTATTTGAATGGTATGTGGGTACAAAAGAACTTCTCTTATCCAATAGCTGATTTGTGCTTTCTCAAGGAGACAGAAGAAATGTTTATGACAAAGGGCCCGATGTAGGTGGCCTATTACCGGTCGGTAAACCGGAAATTCAGTAAATGTCAGGCTTACCGACTGATATTGAGCCATTTCAGATGTAGGGGATGATTCGGTAAATACCGAATCGGGATTTACGATTCAGTATTTACCGAATCATTATTTACCGATTCGGTATTTATCGCATCGGTAAATGGCATGTAGGAAGCACTTTTAAGAGTGCTTATGTGCTCTAAGTATTCGCTATTTACCACCAACTATTAGTTGGTGGTAAATACGGAATACCTTTGAACATGCAAATCTGTGCATTTTCAACAGTGCCATGTGGCAGACATACATGCCCTTAGGGCATGTATTTGTACCACATGTGTACACAAGCACTATTCAGGGGTGCAACAGGGTGTCTATGAGACACCCTGCCACCCTTGAATGTTTCCCTATTTTACTGAATCGGTATTTACCGATTTGGTAATTCACATTCATTCCTATGGCCTCCAGGCCCATAGGAATGAATGGGAATCACCGAATCGGTAAATAACGATTCGGTAAATACCGAATCGTACCGATTCGGTAATACTTACCAAATAAATACCTACATCCCATTTACCGATTCTAAAATACCGAATCGGTAAAATTCGGTATATTAGAATCGGTAAATCTTCATTACCTACATCTGGCCCTAAGTTCTCGAATGACTCGGTAACCTATATTTTTCTTTTTCTCTGATTCCATCTGGGTTTTTTTCTTCCCAACCTTCACTGTGGTAACATTGGAGTATATTTACAAGCCCTTAATGACACTGGATGGTCACTTTTTATGATGCTCCGGTGGCATAGCGACATTACCAATTATAACAAGGTGGCGCTAAGCCACTTAACGTGGCTTAACACCACCTCGTATTGTATTGTAATATTAATTGGATTTATATAGTGCTTACTACCCTTGATAAGGTGTCAAATCGCTTTTTTGGCGAGTAGCATGCTACTCCCGAACCAAAAAAAGGATTAGTGGTGAATTAGCGTAGTGAAATCTGAAATTAATTTGAGCTGTGGAGAGGTTAGTCTGTTATATGGATTGAAAAGGATAGTGGAGGGATAGAAGAGGGAGGGGTTTGCATTTATATAGTGCTTGCTACCCCTGATGAGGTATTGAAGTGCTTTTCGGCGCGAAGCACCCTACTTCGGTACTCAAACAGGACTAGTATTAGTATAGGGCAATATGAATAATTTGAGCGGTGGGAAGGTTAGTCTGTTATATGGGTTGAAAAGGAATAGTGGAAGGATAGAAGAGAGATGGATCTAGTGCGTTTTTTGGGGGGGAATTCATAGCAGTAGGAGGAGGTTTGGGATGAGTATAGGGGAAGTGTAGGGGAAGAGTCAGATGGAAGGGTATAAATAGGCTTGTTTGGGAGATATGAATAGTAACAGAGGTATGAGATGATACAAGGAGGGGTCGAGCAGGGAAGAGTTTGCCTAACAGCTAGAGCAATTGACCTCAAAGCTGGTGAACCAGGTTTGAGTCTCAGCAGGGACGCTCAACATCCTGTGATTCTGGGCATAGTACTTAATCTACCTGTGCCTAACAAAAAATGGATGTGTCCATCTATAACACAACTGGTGGTCATGTAAAGCACTCTGATACCTTCGGGTCGAGTTTGTGCTACATAAAACTACTCCTCCCCTAAAATAAGGGGTTCTTTTGGGGATCATAGAAGTGGAATGGGGTTGGGGATCAGTGAGGGAGTGGGGGTAGAGGATATATTGAGGCAGGTATAGGGTGAGAAATAGGGTAGTGCATTGGAAAGATTAGGAGAAATGTTTGAGATGAGTCAGAGAGTTCAGGCAGAGTATACATTGAGAGAGGTACATGGTGAGATATAGGGTAGAGACACTGAACTAGACACAAAGTAACAAATACAAAGATACATAGGTACATGGAAGGTATACATGCACAAGGAAGGCAATATATGTAGATTTATGCTGTATTCAACAAACTCAGGCTTTCAAGTGTTGCTGTAAAGCATTTCTTTTGTAATTTAATAGTGAAGCAATTGTAAATAAATAGTTATGCTAAAACATTTACTTATTTATGCAGTCACCTATATACATGTTAAACATAGAATGATATAACTATAAGTAATATGTACATTTGTTAAGCAGAACTAACGAATATCCATACATTAAAGAATATAATTATTATACACCTTTATAGAAAGCAATACACATATGTAGGTACACATCTATAGTCCAAATAAATAGTTATATACAGAGGGATATGCTGTATATTTATGTTTGAGTATAACGGTTATGTCGAGAAGAGCCAACTCTTTGAGTATTCTTCTGAAGATACGGTAGTTATCCATAGATCTTATGTTTTCGGGGTAAATAATTACATAGTTTGGCTGCTTGAATGGGCAGGATATTTCCTTTCCTTGGATGGTGGGGTTTCAAGGCGAGGTGCCGATCTAGAGCGGAGGTTCTTTTGTTGAATTTATTTGTTGATTTTATTCCTGATGAAGAGCAGCCCTGTTCCATATATCACTTTGTGGGTGATACAAAGCAGCTTGAATGTGAATCTTCTGGCAACTGGTAACTAATGTAGGGCTTTCAAGGCAAGGAAGATGCAGGCTTGTGGCTTTATATGTAAGAGTAATCTGATAGGAGAGTTCTGAATTCATTTGTAGTCTTTTCATAGTTGTTAAAGGTGATCCGTGGTGGAGGTTATTGGCGTAATCAAGTTTAGACAGAACATGAGAGATAGTAGTCTGACCGTGTGTGGAAATCCCAGGAGGGGGAAGATGCGTTGCAGAGTTTTTATAGGACTGAAGCTTGATCTTGCTAGTTTATCCACTTGGGCATTCATTGATAGCTTGGAGTCCATGGTAATTCTGAGGTTTCTTACATCCTTTTATACTTAAGGTGGTGTTCCCAGATCATCAGGCCAGAAGGCGAGTGGGTCATAATTTTTCCAATCGCCACACATGGGCATTTCACTTTTGGAAGCATTCAATTTGATATGGCTCCATGTCATCCGTTGATCCACGGCTCTGAAACAACTGAAAATTGGTGAGTTTCCAATGTCTTTAGGGCTTTCCAGTTTAAGGAGTATGTGTGTGTCATCTGCATAGTTATAGCATGTGAGGTGAAATTGATTGATCAGTGCTGGTAATGACTTCATGTAAATGTTGAGAAGCATGGGTGAGATGATAGAGCCTTGTAAATGTGCCCCTTTCCGCCCGCAGTCCTCTAAGGCAAAGGGGCGTGCAATGGGTGTTGCAGTGGGCATTCCACAGCAACACCCATTGCTTTTTGACGCTGCCCCAGATTTACAAGGCTGGAGCAGAACCAAAAAGTAAGGCCAGGGAATACCTGGTCTAAGAATGGCAATACAAAGAGAAATGATTAAATTCTCCTTTTTTTGCCCTTTCTATGTGTGCTGCATTCTGCAGCAGATATAGAAAGTGCAAATCGCCATTATTGATTGTTTATGTGCAGGAAGGCGTCCCTTCCTGCACATAAACAATCACCCCTGCAGCACTGGCACCCGTAGGGGCATGGCGGCAGGATGCCTGAGCCGGCACTAGGCATGCTTTTTTAGCGCCAGCGCTAGACGAAACACAGGGGTGTACCGCATTCTTGTAAATACGGAGCATCCCTGCATTTTAAAAATGTCGGAGCGTGGCATTGTCAAATTTGTTGTAACCATACACTCCAACATTCTTTTGTAAATATGCCCCATTGTTTGCTGCTGGACTGGGGGGATGAAAAAAACCTGGTTTGTCAGTATGATCAAATGTAGTGGCAGCTTCATTTGCCTTACTGAATTGCGATGTTCTGCTCGTAGTTGAGGTTTCAACATCTGACACGCTACTTTCCTCAGATGTGACCTTAGATGTTTTTTTTAATAAATGTTTTTTGGAATAAACTTATGTCCATGTTTAAACCTCATCTAATGTATAATCCAAAGCATACCTTTAGAATTGTTTGATCTTGTGGTCATTGATCTCCTTTCCATAAGCATCTAATTTGCTGTTGATGTCATCCAACATTTTTTTTTAAGTCATATGATTCAATTTTAGTGGCTATTTCATATTTTTCAGCAGCTATATCTTCATCTGGGTTTTTCAATACGTTTGCAAGTTCTTCTGTTATTAAAAGAAGCAAATCTAAAGAACACTTATTCAGTATGTCATAACATTTTCCCACAAACTTTTTGTTTGCATTTCACAAATTTGTTTTTAAAATTACTCTGAGTCCACATGCTACGCCTTTAGCTTATAATATTGAATCAAAGTTGCAGCGAGTAACTGTTGATTTATTTCTCTCTGCGTCAGGTACTCCAAATGTTTGAAGAATGGGCATATAATGCTCTTTAACGTGCCTTCCTGCCGGGAAACATCCTTTACAACGCAACTTTTACCACGCAGTGCTTTCACGACGCAACTTTTACAACGCAAACCATTACAACGCATTGCGCTGGGGGGCGCTCGAGGATAGGGAATAGGTTTAATGTACTATCCAACACCTTCCCTACTATCCACGGGGACTGGAGTTGGAATAGTAAATTAAACTATTCACTATCCAGCGCCCTAAAGCACTATGCGTTGTAATGGTATGCGTTGTAAAACTCACGATGTAAAAGCATGCGTGGTAAAAGCATGCGTTGAAATGTCGTACATCCCTTCCTGCCTTGTTTATTTTATTAAGTTGCAGATTTCCAAAGATTCCTCATGAGTATACGCTGAGGTACTCACTCTGTTGTAAGTTAAATGTTCGATTTCATCAATCAACTTTATCTTGGTTCAGTGGGTGTAGCGGCGTAGCAAAGGGTGGATGGGTGGGCAGTCCCCCATGGGCGGCACAAGTTTTGGGGGTGGCAAAAGCTGGAATCGGCATCAACCCGAACCCCTCCCTCCCCCCACCCCCGCACCAAAGGACTTGCTACGCCACTGAGTGGGTGTCATTATTTGAGACTGAAAGACAGAGTGGACAAATAAATATGTGCAGTCCTAAATGTTGCAATCTGTTCCTTTTTTTTAAAAAGCTTCAATAACTGTGGCACTGTGCGATTCACTTTAGTGCTACCATGGAGTGTGTTTAGCCCATATACACGCAAATAATGACAATGATAGCTGGTCCTTGTTCTGGGAGTTGTCCCATAGTGCACATTTTTCCTTCAATGCTTGATGTGATGGGTGCAGGCTGTATTGTGTTTAGATGATTAAGTATAATGGGGTAACCCTGTGTCCCTCAGATCTGACTTTCTGCAGATGATGGATGGTACTGTGGCCCGTCTGTCCCACGACTAGAATTCATAAACAAGATTGATACTCCTGGGGACATGCTCAGAATCTCCTCGCATCCCAGCATTACATTCTGAGACATTTCCGGCCTTCAGAGGACTTACCACCCCCTCCCCTTTTCCTACCTTCCCTGAGGAAGACCCGCCGTGACCACCAACTGGGGCACCATAGGATTGAAACATCTACGCTTACGCTAGGTCCAGTACTACCGGGATTCTATACAACACAAGATAGGAATCTCTGGAGTGAATTCAGCTTCTGGCCTACAACACACTTGTATATAGCTAACCATGATTTCACTGTATATTTTGTACACCACTTCAGCACTGTGCACTATTGTCACTCCTATTCACTTTGTATTCTTGTAAATAATTTATCTTGACAGTCTACCTGTGTATTGTGAATATCATTGAATGAAGTAATTTTGATATAAATAATAACAACAAAGCATTCATCTCAGTTCTTATTCATTAAGTGCTAAGTAATATAGCTCAGTTCTTATTCTTGAAGTGTTGAGTGTTTGATCATATGATCCGTGTTCCAGAGATTGCTTTCCAGATTGCATTTTGAGCATCTTCAACTAACGTTTGTTCTACCCGACAGAACCATTTCTTGTTTAAATTGTATTGTGTTTAGAGCCACCCTTACTCTTTTCATGTAATTCTCAAAACAATTTTATTATATAATTATTTCAGCACTTAAATTGTATTCGGGCAAAGAATGGAGCCTACCTTAAAATTTGAATTGAAATTTCTCACTAGAAATAAACACTACACATTGATTTTGTGATGCGGATGTCGTGTTTCTGCATCAGGATGACCTGAACATCAGGTTCTGTTTCTGCACAAATCAAACTGATAAATTCAAGTGGACAATCTAAATATATGATCCATTTTAGTGTGAATTCCATGGACTTTCCAGACAAGAATCACACATTTAAATCTATATAGAAATATCTTTATTCTGTGGAAGTACAAGTGAACAGAGATATATCCATCCTGGGAATATCAGATAGTTTTGTTACCATTAGATCTCAGGAGTGAACAAACTTCGAAAGGGGTGCACTGATTTGATTCAATAATAAAATCCAACCAATGTGGATCTCTTTAACCTGTACTCCATTAGTGGAAGATAAGACTAAAGTTAGAAAGAGTCTCATTAATAATAATAGTCATCAAAGTGTACAATTAGGTATAAAATTGATAAATTGTACTTTGCTCTTGATGTCACTGATGTAATGTTGGTCCTTTCCCTGATCTACTGAATTAGAAAGTGTGGGATCTACATAAAATTATATTTCCTGAGGGGATATTTATTTTTCAAACTATGTGCACTTATGGGGATGAAAGGTAGTCTAAGGTGACGGTGAATGCAATTAAAAGTCAAATGTTTACTCTTTCTGGGTACTTCAGCCCGGACAGCAGTCCATAGCAAAACTATTGCAAATGATTTGTCTACCCAATTGGAAGCGACATATGAGCTTTCTCCACTAGTAATATTTCCTGGTTTTTATGAGATGGTTATTCACACAGGTGGAGTTAGCAGTTGCTTGTACCACCACGACTGCTAAACAATTATTTAAAAACCTGTTTATGCATTTCAGAATATATTTTCACAGGATTCTTTAGACTGTGGAGAAATAGTACCTCGTGAGACAAGTATCCCTATCCATCCTAATAAGGAGGGAGAGAGTATTTTCTGTCATAGGCCTCAATGAAGCCTTTAGCAGAAATGCTCAACTATTTGGAAGAAAAACACATCACACATACCATTCGCAGAACTTACAGCAATCCATATTAGGGACCATAAAGCCCCATGGCCAGTGGAGATTAATGAATGAATGAATATAGGCTTTATAAAGCACGAACTTAACCCAGGGGCATCAAGGCGCTACGGCTAAGGATCAAGATCAGAGATGTCCATAGATAGAGGGCTTGCATAGAGCCCCGTAAATTGGATCAAATGGTCCATTAATCTAGGAGATCCACACATATATTAATCGGGGTTTTTCCCAGACTGAAGAATGTAAAGTCTTCACTTGTATCTCTGGATATTGTAAGGACCCTGTAAAAAAATCAGATCAGTACACATTAGAATTTTGCATTTGGTAACAACGGTATTACTGGACCCGGACTGATATAATCTTGCTCAAAGCACTTGCATATTGATTCCAGAGGGGTAAACTGAACTAAGTTGATGATGTCCTAATTTGGCAAACCACAATGGCTGTACATTTTTGGGAGATCCTTTTTTTGGAAAAGGAACGGGGCCCCTGAATTAAGGATAAAACTACCCTGACAGGGAAAATACTACTTTGAAAAATGACAACACCTGGGCACGGTGTATTTCACATTAAGCAGACATAGAAGCTCTAGACTAAGTTTAAGTACGCATTCATAAAAAGACAATTACTAACCAAAGGATAAGTTTATGCAATTTATTTTTTCATTATTCTTATTCTTGTTTTTTTTAAAGAAGATTTTTTTATAATATATAGTCAGAAATATAAATATATTTACAATATTAATACTAATTTATAGAACACATGTTTTATCCTTTTTTGACAATTGACACATCTTGTATATGGATCACTGACATAATATCGACAGACAGAATATCTACATACAAAATTATCGACACAAAAATATCGACATCAAAAATATCGGAGTTATATCTTCATAAAGGTAAGTACAAAAATATCGGGAAAAAAATATCGCAGTACAAAAATATTGAAATTAAAAATATCGTTTTTTAAATGTATTAATAATAATGTAAAAATAATTTTAAAATACATATAATTTTACAAATATTAAATATAAACATTAACACATATTTAAAAAATAATAACTAATACATATACATTTAAAATAAATTTAAAACTCTACATATAAATTAATATATATACTTACTCCGCATATTGCGACAGTAGGAAAAGCGTTGGCTAGCGTTGGGGTAAAAATTACTATTCCCACTCCAGAGGGTGCAACAGTAGGGAAAGAGTTGGATAGCGTAGGGGTAAAAATTTCTATTCCCACTCCAGAAAGTGCAACAGTAGGGAAAGCGTTGGATAGCGTAGGGGTAAAAATTACTATTCCCACTCCAGAGAGTGCAAAAGTAGGGGAAGCGTTGGATAGCGTAGGGGTAAAAATTACTATTCCCACTCCAGAGGGTGCAACAGTAGGGAAAGCGTTGGATAGCGTAGGGGTAAACATTACTATTCCTACTCCAGAGGGTGCAACAGTAGGTAAAGCGTTGGATAGCGTAGGGGTAAAAATTACTATTCCCACTCCAAAGAGTGCAACAGTAGGGAAAGCGTTGGATAGCGTAGGGGTACAAATTACTATTCCCACTCCAGAGAGTGCAACAGTAGGGAAAGCGTTGGATAGCGTAGGGGGAACAATTACTATTCCCACTCCAAAGGGTGCAACAGTAGGGAAAGCGTTGGATGGCGTAGGGGTAAAAGTTACTATTCCCACTCCAGAGAGTGCAACAGTAGGGAAAACGTTGGATAGCGTAGGGGTAACAATTACTATTCCCACTCCAGAGGGTGCAACAGTTGGGAAAGCGTTGGATAGCGTACGGGTAAAAATTACTATTCCCACTCCAGAGAGTGCAACAGTAGGGAAAGCGTTGGATAGCATAGGGGTAACAATTACTATTCCCACTCCAGAGGGTGCAACAGTAGGGAAAGCGTTGGATAGCGTAGGGGTAAAAATTACTATTCCCACTCCAGAGGGTGCAACAGTAAGGAAAGCGTTGGATAGCGTAGGGGTAAAAATTACTATTCCCATTCCAGAGGGTGCAACAGTAGGGAAAGTGTTGGATAGCGTACGGGTAAAAATTACTAATCCCACTCCAGAGAGTGCAACAGTAGAGAAAGCGTTGGATAGCGTAGGGGTAAAAATTACTATTCCCACGCCAGAGAGTGCAACAGTAGGGAAAGCGTTGGATAGCGTAGGGGTAAAAATTACTATTCCCACTCCAGAGGGTGCAACAGTAGGGAAAGCGTTGGATAGCGTAGGGGTAAAAATTACTATTCCCACTCCAGAGGGTGCAACAGTAGGGAAAACGTTGGATAGCGTAGGGGTAAAAATTACTATTCCCACTCCAAAGAGTGCAACAGTAGGGAAAGCGTTGGGTAGCGTAGGGGTAAAAAATATTATTCCCACTCCAGAGAGTGCAACAGTAGGGAAAGCGTTGGATGGCGTAGGGGTAAAAATTACTATTCCCACTCCAGAGGGTGCAACAGTAGGGAAAACGCTGGATAGCGTAGGGGTAAAAATTACTATTCCCACTCCAAAGAGTGCAACAGTAGGGAAAGCGTTGGGTAGCGTAGGGGTAAAAATTACTATTCCCACTCCAGAGAGTGCAAGAGTAGGGAAAGCGTTGGATAGCGTAGGGGTAACAATTACTATTCCCACTCCAGAGAGTGCAACAGTAGGGAAAGCGTTGGGTAGCGTAGGGGTAACAATTACTATTCCCACTCCAAAGGGTGCAACAGTAGGGAAAGCGTTGGATAGCATGGGGGTAAAAATTACTTCCCACACTACTCCCCCTTTAACACACAACACACTACACATACAAAAAAACACAAATACTATAAATATCAATTAATCAATTAATACAAATTAATATTATTAAATTTATGTAATTATAAATGAACTAATTAACACATATTAATTAACAATAAATACCAATAAATAAATACAATCTCTTAAATTAATTAAATTTAATTATATCACACCCTATTCACCTATAAACACACAACCCACTCCACATAAATAAATAACATCATTTAATCACTTAATATTAATTAATTACCAATTAATTATTAATTAACAATAACAAAAAATTAAATATATTAGCACATTAACTCTAATTAATTTTATTAACTAATTAATAATAATTAATTACCAATTAATTATTAATTAACAATAACAAAAAATAAAATATATTAGCACATTAACTCTGATTAATGTAATGAACTAATTAATAATAATTAATTACCAATTCATTATTAATTAACAATAACAAAATATAGTAAATACTACTACATTAACTCTAATTAATTCAATTACCTAATTAATAATAATGAATTCCCAATTAATTATTAATTATAAATATTTAAAAAAAATATTAAGTAATCAATTATTATTAAATTACTACCCACCCTATTCCCCTATAAACCCACAACCCGCTCTGATACTAAAACGCAAAATGTAAACAAAATTACTAATTTCCAAACATACATTAAAAAACATATTTAACAAACATATAAACAACATAATAAAATACATGACACTAAACAAAATTTCGATATTAGTAAATTTCGATATTAGTAACATACATACCTTAAAAACGATATTCTGTCTATCGATATTTTGCACATCGATATTCTATACCATCGAAATTAAAACATCGATATTATTGTATGCGGATATTTTAAATTCGATATTTTGTCTCTCTACCATATACTCATTTCTCTATATATCAAGTAGCAAGATTATCGTATTTTCAATTCATTTTTGCACACAACAATTTTTCCATTTTTCATTTGGTCAAAAGAAGTTAATATTAAAACACATTAGTCAAAAAACATTGATGTGCAGAGACTGGTGGCTTGTTGACAATGAAAAATGGAAACATTGTTGTATGCAAAATTGAATTCAAAATAAGATCATCTTGCTACTTATCCTTTGGTTAGTATTTTTCTTTTTATGAATGTGTAATCAAATTCAGTCTAGAGCTTCTATGTCTGCTTAATGTGAAATACAGCGTGCCCAGGTGTTGTCGTTTTTCAAAGTAACATTTTTGGGACATCCACCATTTTCTCCCCAAATTACCATTGTCTTTTTTAAAAGCTCCGTGGTCTCACCAGCATATGAATTTCTTGGGTCACCAGATAAGTCCTGCGTGACTAAACCCCGAAACTAAAGTTGAAGCTCTCCTGAATTGAAAACACTTAGATGATAAAAGAAACTGAGGAGCTTATTTACAAGGCCCCTGCGCCACAAGAGCGGCACTTTTTTGCACACTACGGTGGAGCAAAATGATGAGCCATATTTACAAGGCCATGAAAAGCAACCCTGCGTGGTTTTTCATAGCCTTGTACATATGGACCCCTTTCACGTATTACTCTGTGTGAAAGGGGCATCCCATGGGTGTTGCAGTAGGTGTTTCCACACAAAACCCATGGATTCTGACACATTCCAAGATTTACACGGTTTCATAAAGCTGGGAACGCGTCAGATTCTAACGCCTCCCCAGGGGAAGCTTTAAAGTGGCAGGACGAGGGGAAATACCTTTATTTCTCCTCCTTTTTTGCTCCTTCTATGTGTACTGCATTCTGCAGCACACATGGGGCAGATTCCGATCTCGGGTTCGGGATTAGCGGGTCGGATTCGGAGGCTGAATTTCCGTCCGGTTCGTACACAGGTCCGGACGACGAAATACGATGCGAAAAAGCGCGAAATCTCCGGCCAAATCGTTTCCATGCCCGAACCGCTCCGTAGGTCTTGACCGTGAGCTAACTGTGGAGTGCAATGGAGGCGAATTCCGACTGAGCCAGTACGATGCGCAAATCAGACAGCTGGATTGAGTCAGAGCTTCTGGCTCGCAATAGCTCCCGGAGCTGGTCTTTGGAGGTCTGCATCGGACCCCCTGGTACCGGCAGCCTTACGGCTCGGACACAGGGGAAGACCCTTGGGTCTCCCCAACACAGGCATGTACGGTGTGGATGGCACTGGCGCGTACACACTGTAGGGGCGGACTTGTCCAGAACGTACCCATTCAATCAATGCGAGCCCGTGTACGCGTTGTACGACCGGCTCCCATTGACTTCAATGGGAGTACGACCGAAACTAGTCCGAAAGCATACGGCCGCATCGTACTCGCTCGGTCGGACTCCAGGAGTCCGGATCGGTTGGAAAACACCCCGGGTCCAGCTTGGTCAGAGTGATTTCCGACTCAGATCGGAATCGGCCCATTAGAAGGATAAAAATGCCATCAATGATTATTTTTGTGCAAAAAGATGTCCATTCCTGCACAAAAATAATCATCCCTGCAATGCAGGCACCCTTGCACCTTGGTGCAATGGTACCTGCATTGGTGCTAGGCAGCAAATTGTGCACAAGTGCAGAGGAAAGCACAGGGATGTGTGTATCTCTGCACTTTCCTAATGACGCAGCTCAGCGCAGCAATATGGCTTGCAGCATACGCTGCATAATTTTTTAGTAACTATTCCCTATAGTTTTCTCTGGTATTGTAATAGTGTTATTTTAGTTTCTTTTTTTGGAGTGGGGTGGAGGCTTGACTTTTCATATAATTTTACATGATCATTTGTGGATTTTTCTTTGCGTTGTTTCTATGCACTTTGAAAAAATTGTACATTTTTATGTGTTTTTATAAGAGAATTTAAATTGTATTGCTTTTTAGGTTTCGCCTGGCTGCGCAGGCGAAATCTTTTGATCTACAGTATGGGGCTTTAACCCGCCTCTCTCTTCCATTGGCTAGCTCCATAAATGGAGGCTAGCCATTGGAAGAGATGGTTGTCAATCACTCTTTCCCCGTCACGACGCGATTCGTGGGCGTTTTTGGGTCTTTTTTTTAAGTCCTGCCCCTTTTCTCTCCATCATTCGGAGGTAGGCGTTCAACTTCTTAACTCCTCTGTACGACTGCATCGACAATGGTCACTTAATATTTGAAGCGGTTTTGTGCGGTTTCAAATTAGGGGATGTCTTTAAAATGTATTTGAAAATTAACCCTTTTGTGGCATCCGGAGTATTCAAAACCAACACACACAGATTATTAGTAGGCACACACTGGTGTATAAACATAAAATACAAAAGCTCGCAGAAAAATACAAAGAGACTTCGTTAATGAAACAGATGTGCCTCTATAGTTACAGTCTCCTCCCATACCACTGAGAAGCACCAGCATGGCGGCCGGCGACGCGAAATCCCCGCCCACTCGCGGAAGTCTAGCCCTAAGGAGTATTCAAAACCTGTTACTCTAGCAACCAAGGCCGCGCGCACCTAGGCAAAAACTTTCTCGCCCCCCTAAAAATGTCACACAGGACCTTGCACACCCCTGCACGCAGCGGGAAGATCCAGGCCTGGGAAATAAGCCCAGAAGAAGCTACTGAGGCACATGAGAAGAAGACGAGTTGTGGATGGAATGCTTCTTCGTCAGTGGTCCGGGGCGCACCCCGGGATGCAGCCGACAGGGAGGACAGTGGCGGGGGTCAGCAGGTTCTGCTTCGCGGGATATTTTCTGTGGGCAAGCAAAGCTGCGACGTACAACTGACGGACAGCAGGCTGGTCTGGAGCCCCATCCTGCCCGAAATACCCCCAGGTAAGTACCTGAAACCTGGTGGGAATCTCCGGGATACCTTCAACAACCTCCATTACTACATGTTTGTTTCTTCGGGTGACAGCAGTAGAGCCACGATATGGTATTATGAAACAGACGTGGGCGTGGCCTACTGCGGGTCACACTCCTCGACCACACCCACCAAGCGCACATCTAATATTCCCCTCTGAAATGTCTCAGTCCTCACATCCTGCCCCTCCCCTCCCCTCCCCTACAGAGGTCGGGCACATTAGTCATGCCCACGCTGCCCGGAGTGTAGCTGGACACACTTCTCTTCATCCCAGCATTGCACAGAGTAGCCCAGCACTCTCAAGTTGGCTAAATTCTTAGTCGTGAGAAATAATTTGCATGTTGATGACACAACCTTTGACATTGAGGACTTCACATGAAGGCATAACTGTAAAATGGTAGAACTGCAGTAAATAGATGTAAAACGAATAAAGTAACAGGGAGCCCTCCCTAAAGTAACCATACAAAGAAAACAGCACCGACTAAAGAATATGCAACATAGTGTTCAGTTGAAAAATGTATTGTCCTTAAAGAGATAAATTAACTCATGAGCCTAATAAAGCTGCAGTAAAAACAAAAAAAATAATCTTGGAAAAAATGTTTAAGTTACAAAAGAGATAGAACACTAGAAACGGAAAGAAAATGGTAGCTTCTGTGAACTATATGGAGTAAAATAATTTTGAGTTGACGGTGCCGGGACATACTTTAAAAACCCTGCCCAGTGGTGCGTCCGCAGCCTCGCCCCTTCTTTTTTTGCCTGGCACACTCCCGCAGGGACCATTGCTGCAAAACACTGCTACTGACCGCTGCCAGCTCCTAATGGGCGTCATTTTCATTTACATTTATTTAATCTAACAGCCCCCACCAGAGCCCTCAATGACTCACCCATCAAATGGCTTCATTTGAATGTTTCTCGGCTGTATCGGTCAGTTGCCTTATACACCAACGTGTCCGTATATGTTGCAGAAGGCACGGCTATTTAATAGCCCCACCTGCACGGGTGGGTGAGTATGTGTACTCAGAGAGTAGAGAACAGCTATGGTAAGAGTCAAGATTTCTGCTCTGGATGACAGGAAAGGTGGCTGTCTGTCAGTGTGTGTGTGTGTGTGGGGGGGGTTCTGTCTGCGTGTGTGTGTGGGGGGGGTTCTGTCTGTGTGTGTGTGTGGTTCTGTCTGTGTGTGTGTGGGGGGGGAGTTCTGTCTGTGTGTGTCTGTGGGTGTGGGGTTCTGTCTGTGTGTGGGGTTCTGTCTGTGTGTGTGTGGGGTTCTGTCTGTGTGTGTGGGATTCTGTCTCTGAGTGTGGGGTTCTGTCTGTCTGTCTGTGTGGGGTTCTGTCTGTCTGTCTGTGTGGGGTTCTGTCTGTCTGTGTGGGGTTCTGTCTGTGTGGGATTCTGTCTGTGTGTGGGGTTCTGTCTGTGTGTGGGGTTCTCTGTGTGTGTGTGTGGCTCTGTGTGTGGCTCTGTGTGTGTGTGGGTGCATGTGGCTCTGTGTGTTGCTCTGTGTGTGTGTGTGTGTGGGTGCAAATGCAATAGGTCTCGCATTTGCGAGAGATTAAGCTATTGGCATTGTAAATGACAATGCCATTTATTTATCTGTTTCAAAACCAACACATAAATAAAAATGTTGTCATTTACAATGCCAATAGCTCTAACTTTTGCAAAGGTGAGACCGTTGCATTGTAAATGCTTGTTTTGATTGGATTCGAAAAAGACTTTCCCATTTTTTACTTCTTAAAAGTGTCCACTAGCAGCAGTCAAATTGTACTACTGGCACACTAGCTGTTTTTCATTTAATCAGGTGTGGGAGCGAGAATCAGCAAGGGGGCGGGGGACAGTCCGCCCTGGTCGGCACGAGTTTTAAGGGCAGCAGCCCCCCTCCCGCTCTCACATGAGTTTGCCAAGGGGTGGCAAATGCAGCAATTATTGGCTCTTCAGCACGGCCGCGGGGCGGGAAAGACAGAAAACGCCACTGGCGGCAAAGTGCCTAGCTACGCCACTGGCGAGAATGTAACAAACCTCCTGCTCGTTTGGGCAGTATGTCATTGAGCATGGCCACCAGCAGCACGCCAAAGGAAAACTCATCTGTGCCCGTCCATGCCCAGATCGTGCTCAGACACGCTGCCAGTTTTTTTTACCCATTTTCAGTTGAAAGGTCGCTGTACTGCTGCATCTGCTTGTTAAACCTTAATTTTCCCTTTTCTCGGGCACTAATGAGAATCTTAAAGTGTGTACCTTCTATATTGATAATCCAACATTCAGTCTCTCCTTTCCTTACCTCGTTGTTTTCCTTGTGTGACAGTCTATTATCAAGCCTCCTTATTAATGCTTGTTCTTTGGGAAAAAAAACTGCCACGCCATATATGTACAATATTGACACCGTGAGGTATATTTAACAAGCCTTTGTGTTGTGCAAGGAGACCCTAGGATAACACAAATGTTTCAGTAATATTTACCAAGGCATGCAAGGGGCGATTTATGCTGCCTTCTGTGGCTTCGTAAATAAAGGTAACGCAACGTAGCCGCTTGGGCTGTGTTACATTACATTTAAACTTCATTCTCATACAACTACCCATGGATTTTGGGACATTCCCAGATTTACTGAAGCTAGTAAATCTGGCAATGCTTCCAAATGCCACACATTAATGCCACACATTAATGTAATTAATGAGGAGAAATATCTTTATTTCTCCTAGTTAATTCCTATTTCCACATGTGCTGCATTCTGCAGCACACACAGAAATAGGAAAATGCCAATACGGATTGTTTTTGTGCAAGGAGGTGTCCCTTTGTGCATAAAAACTATCTGCCCTAATGCAGGAATAGGCCACGTTACAACGCATGCAAATATTTTGCATGCCATTACAACGCAGTCATTACAACGGCCGCGTTGTTACGGCGCATACAATTACAACTCAAGTCGTTACAACGACTTGCTGTAGGGGGCGAGCTGGATTTTGGAAAAGTGTAGTTTACTATTCTAACTCCAGTCTGTGCAAAAGTAGGGAAGGTGTTGGATTTTAAATCCAACACCTTCTGCCCCCTATAGCACGTCGTTGTAATGACTTGCGTTTTACTGGTTTGCGATGTAACAACGCGGTAGTTGTAACGACCGCGTTGTAATGGCATGCGATGTATCGTATGCTTTGTAAACGCTGTTTCCCGTAATGCAGGCACCCTTGTGCTATGGTTCAACGGTCCCGGCGTTAGAGTTAGGCTGCACACATTGCGCCAGCACACGGAGAGAGCAGAAAATCTCCATATGTTTAAAATATGGAGGATTTCTGCCCGCGCCCTTTCATGCAACGCTACACAGCTCAGCAATTTTGCTTGCTGCCCTGCGTTGCGCGAGAGATTTTTGTTTAAATTCTGTTTATTGAATTTCAAACAATACAGAGGTATACCAAATTCAGCGAGCATGAATGACAAGAATAACAAAGATGTATTGAGATGCTAGAAGTAGAGGTTGCTCCTCTTGGTGTGCTGTAAAGGAAAGAGAAACAAAAAGGAACAAGCATTTACAATGCAAAGGTTTCGCCTTTGGAAAAGTTTGAGCTATTGGCATTGTAAATGACAAAATTTGTATTTATGTGTTGGTTTTGAAAACAGATAAATAAATGGCATTGTCATTTACATTGCTAATAGCTCTAACTTTTCCGGAGGTAATGGGGAAGGGGCTCCAAAAAAGACTGGTGCACCAGGCGCGACCAGTGCTAGGACCAGCCCTGGCTGGGAGACTTAACACCCTCCCCCCCCACCCTTAAGTTCTGGTCTAGTTGCGCCCCTGGTCATATGATGTGCATTGCAGCACCCCCACAGTGAAAATTGTTCGCAGCACTACTGGCACCGACTTGTTCAAACAGGAAGTAATTCTACTTAAAAAAAAAAAAAAGCCAGCCTGGTCATGTTCATGGTATTTGAAGGAGGCTCTCTGGTGTGCGTCAGTGCCTCTTAAATTGGAACATCCATGAGATTCCTAGGAGCAAAAGCGGAGAGATGCAAGCATAACTTTTAAAACACCCAGTAACTAACTGGATAAACCAAATTTCACTACAATAAAAAAAAAGCAAGCAGAAGTAAAGAATCTACGGGATGCACGAGACATGCAACCTTTGCTTTTGTTTTCCTCCACCCAGTCCACATGGGCTGGGACTGGAATATTTTCAAAGGGGCTGGTTTTATTCCAGGCCTTATTTGGTCTCATTAAGAAAGTCTCCCGCAAGCCAGCCTGGGTCCTGTAGGGGAGTGCAAGCGCACCCACCGGCGGACGCTGCACACGCCCGCAAAGAGCTGGGAAAAGTGACTTCTCAAAGCAGGAACCTTGTGAAAAGAGGTGTTGGTTTACACAATTAATAACAGAGCCACCGTGAGATTATGTTCAATGTCACTCTAGCGCCAGTTAGGGTACCATTAAGTTGCCTCACGCTAATGAAAGAGTTAACAGTTCCAGTCGGGGAGGATCTGGTCTCTCCAGTAGCCTTCTCACCAGTAACAAATCCGGCACAGAAACTGCTTCTAAACCTTCAGGGATCGTTAAACACCGATAGTGCTGCCTTGTCCTTAAGTGAGAATTTCGTGGTTGTTGTTCTTACAGTCTCACAGTCTTACAGTGTGTTTTGATTTCTAGGTACATAAATTTGAAAATGTTTTAGGCTGTCTTCGTAAAGTTTGCAGCCTTACTTCATGTTCATTAAAATACGCTGTGTTGTCAAATAAGCTTAAAGGGGGAAAAACCAGAATGACAGAGCTAAGAACAAGGAGTGAAGCCGAATGGTGTTAACGGATAGCTAAACCCTGGAGTGCAGAGTTGGGGACGAGCGCTAATATGCCTCATGATCTGGAAGAAAAACAAGCATTTACCCTCGAACCTGAGGAACCTGTGGAACGGACGGCTAGTGGCTTCTTACTCTCACCGCATTCCCTAAGCAGATGGGGATTGGGGTTGTCAAAGATTGGTTGAGGAGTATTCTGAGCCCTCGCGGTGCTCTACCGACCTCCACATATTTTGTTAAAGACTTGTGCTCCCACCACTTCGTTACTTCACTTTTCATCTTTTTTTCAAGATCTTTTAAAAGAAATTTGACATCATTGTCCGTATTAGATTCCAATGTTCTTGTATCAGTACCGTTACTGCCGACTTTTGGTAAATTACTGAACAGCTCGTCTGCGGCTGCCTCTCGCTCGTGTCCTGCGTCTATGGACATTTTTAGAGGATATCTCCGTGAATATTTGAACCTCAACCTCCGTGAGTTCAACAACTTGTACTGCCAAAGGTCCTCTCACCCCGCCTACAAAAATGCTGTCTCACTCACCAGTTTTCGATGGATTCCTTTCGGGAGTCCTCCGACTCAACCGATGGTGTCCTCTCACTGGCGTATGCTCTCCCGGATGGCGGGAGGGGGCGGGAGGGGGCGGGAGTGGACACGGACGGCGGGAGGGGGCGGGAGTGGACACGGACGGCGGGAGGGGGCGGGAGAGGACACGGACGGCGGGAGGGGGCGGGAGTGGACACGGACGGCGGGAGGGGGCGGGAGAGGACACGGACGGCGGGAGGGGGCGGGAGAGGACACGGACGGCGGGAGGGGGCGGGAGAGGACACGGACGGCGGGAAACGTGCACAGGACAGCGAGGGGGGGGCGGAAAGGCACACGGAGGGGGCGGGAATGGACAGACTTACAGTGAAAGGGGAGGGAACGGGAAAAAACGTAACTCCGCCCTGGGAAAAAATCTCGGGAACGCCCCCGAATCTGGTCCGGCCTTGACGGACAGATGTCTGTTCCAATGGCTAGCCTCCATTTATGGAGCTAGCCAATGGGACAGGGGGGCGTTTTCCATTTTCCTTACTAGAATCAAGAGATTTCTCTGGAGGCGGAGCTAAGAGCTCCGCCCTCCAGCGAAACCTAAAAAGGGAAGGGGGATAGGGAACATAGGGAGAAATGGTCACTCAGCTGAATCATGGTACAATATTCACAGGTTAGGTGGCGACTTAGGAAAGTCCAGATCATGCGGGGAGCTGCAGAGTATATCATCTATTGGTCCGGTCAGAGCAAGATGGGATGGTGCACCACCTTATTGCTCAGAAGACCCAGCCTCAGCTCCAATTTGCTTATTTTCTACAATCCTTAGTTGAGCACAGAGATACAATTCAAGGGGGTGCCAGAAATTCTTAGGCCAGGAGCTCATGGGCATTAGTTCCAAGTAGGCGGCAAGTTGTTCCTTACAGTACGATGTGTCCCTAAGCCAATCAGCTGCAAGCGGCAGCGCGCTTCTACCCCATCGCATCACAGCCCAACGCTTGAAGAGCAGGAGAAGGATCGCTGTCAATTTGCGTTTTTCAGGAGGCAAGTCTTTACCATAGCCCTGCAGTGCAACTCTAGGACTGCGCTCAAGGGGGTGTCCTTTGACATCCGCAATCATTGTGAATATTTCAGCCCAGTAATAAGAGATTCCTGGACTGTCCCAAGTGAGGTGTTAAAAAACCAGTGGTGGGAAAAGAGCAACGCACACAACGTGCATCTGTGCTCAGGCCCATCTTGAACCGTAGCTCGTGGGAGTGATAGAGAGGATGGATATATTTTAAATGAATATGGTGGAGTTGATAATTGGGGGAGAGTGCACATGCTTGGGCAGATCAGTAATGCCACGGTTCATCTGTAAGGTGAACCGTTATGTCAGTGTTCCATGCATTCCGGCTCATCAGAATGAGTCTTGGTGGAGTGTTCTGCATCCCAGCATAGAGTTACGTTATGAGCCTGCATGGAGAAGGGATAGTCAAAGACACTTCAAGCACTGAAATGTAGGCAGAGCATCTGGGAATGAGGTGTATATTGTTGGGGTTGCAACGCATAGTTGATCATTTGTAAAATTGTCTAATATGTTGATATCTTCACCTTGTGGAGCTTGCTGAGGTGAGAGAAAAGTGTCATCCGGGTATATCACACCAATGAGTCCCTGCACAAGGCCTGCATGAACATAGTGAAATCTGGGAACATGAAGGACTCAATCCCCTTGTATTTCGATGCAATGTACGGGCAGTGGCCTAGTACAAAGCGATTTATGGGCCCTCTCAACCGTGAGCATGGGCGAGAATTCTATTCCAAAAATTGTACAAAGCATATCTTCCATAAAGTCCTCCATTCCTCCCATGTCAGTCAACTCCAGCACTCTGATAATTCTTAGATTGTTTCATCTAGAACAAGCCTTCAGATCTTAATTTTTATTCTGAATTACTTCAAGTAACTTTTCCGTTAACAGGAGCTTTTCCCTATCTGAGGTGTGTTCATCGTCGACTTCAGATGTAGGGGTGTTCTAGTTGATCAAGGTGGTCAGTCATCATGTTTATCAACCTTTTCTTTAGGCTGATCAAGCCTGTTTGCAAGAAGATCAATTTGTGTGTTGATGGCGGTTAAACGCTGCTTCAAATCTAAAAACAAGGTGCAGCTGTCAAAGTCCAGGGATGTGCCATCCACACCGAGTGTCACCTCCTGTGAGTTCTCACAGGGCGGCTCCATTGCCCGTGTCTGGCGTTGATTGTTGAAGGAGAGTTTCGATTGCCTGGCATCGCCCTTCCCCATCCCTATCTGTAGTGCACCCCGAGTAGGGAGGTGCCCATCCCTCCACTTGAACATGAACGGAGAAACACAGTTGCAGTGTTGTCAGAAGGGCAGTGAATGCTGCGAGGCACGAGGCACAACGTGCAGGGAAAGATAGGTCAGCACTCACACATCATCACTTGGGCAGATCAAGGCATTGCCTTAGCTATTTCCGTCTTGCAACGATTTACTGTAAAAGTCCAGGGCATTATACGGACCCCACTACATCATGAGTTGTTACAGGGGGCATGAGCAGTTCAAGGGTGAGCCCACTGTGAAGAAGGATGGCGTGCCTTAGTCCTAGTGATGTGCCATAGATTGTCACTGTGCAGCTCCAAGTGAGTCAGGAGCACGCAGCCTCATCAGTCCACACACTTGCAACACCCCAGTTATCGGGGGCATGAGCAGATCAACAAGTGTTGCACAATAGCATCTGGAGCGGTCAAGTGACTGGAAAAAATTCACACCATAATGCAGATATATCTAGTAGAAATGTGGTCCAAATAGTATACGAAGCAATGCTTCTCGATCAATATTGGAGCGCAAGGGATGGTCTGGGCACCTCTCACACCTCCCATCAATTCACAACAGTTGCCTCTTTCTTCATGCAATAGGGGCCACACTCACCCTCTGGGGCCTGTAACATACAGATACCACAGGCTCCACCAGGGGAAGCTCCCTCACTCACAGCGCTCAAGTATTCTGTGCCGCCTACAATGCTGGACGCAGTACCTCGTCAGCAGCACTCAGATCGAGTTCAGCCATCGACACACAGCAGTCCGCCACAACCGCAACACACGCGCAGTCACTCTCCGGTGATTCCAGCCAGGCCGTCCACATGGGTGCATCAGAAGGGGCCACGGCAGTGCACCAGAAGAAATAGGCATACATCGGGGGCCTTATCTTCCTAAGGAGACGGGGCATGTAAGCCCGCATCCATGACCCACTCGCCAAAGTGTAGGTCACAGTCTGCGCCCACAGGTAGGCACCGGGTGCCTGGTTATCGGCTCACCTGCGGTACAAGCCCAGCCGGCCTGCCACTCACATGGGTCCTCAAGGCAGGTGACAACCGCCCAAGCCAAAACCCAGACACTGCAAAAGCAGAGTCAGAGAGGCCACCAGAGTCCATGGTTGTAGAAGCGGCCCGGACTTGAGCCACACAATGCGGCGATTCCAACATCACCTCCTGGGATCCCTTCTATTAGAAAGTTCAACAGTTGGAAGCAGCCTGCCACCAGGGGAATGTTAGATATAGGTACCTGGAGTGCACAATGCCCCCAGTAAACCCGGATAAATTACGGATTATAGCTTCCGGCCAGTAGAACCTCAAATGAGTGCGACTATCTTGTGGCTGGGCTCTCTTGCACCCCTGTGTTAGGTGAAAGATTAGTAAATATGCCCCAACATCTCTTATTCAAACATGGCTGTCAGATGACATGCTTGATATCCTTAATCATATAAGCCCCCCCTAATTAGCCTCTCCAAAGTGCAAACCTCTCTGGCAAGAAAGGTAGTTGTCTTGGTTTTTCATGTTAGAAATAAGATCAAAAGAATAACAGTAGATTTTTGTTCTCTCGCGTTAGAGAATCTTTTTAAGGGAATAGATTAGACAGTCAGATAAGGAGATAAACCACTTTTAGTGCTTAAGAAATGGGCGCACAATCAATGGTGGAATCAGAACAATTTGGAGCGTAAAGTGGCCAGTTAAAGCTGTTTTACGTGGTATTAATAGTAGAAGGGGCCATGATTGGAGGAGGCACCTTCACACCACTTAAGAAGTGCTCCAGCCAAAGTAAAGATTAAGGACATTGTTATTTTATTTCACCGATTACAAAGAGCGCTATTAAAAGTTGAGAAGAGAGTGAAGAGGAAGATAATGGTAAGATATAATAGCCTGTGTCCAAAGTACATCGAGGAGGTTGGATCCATGCCAGTCTCAGCATATCTAGATTAAATAAACCTGCGTACAGTGAATCTAAATGGAACTCATTTACGTAGCCAGCGGTTATCTTGAAAATTTGGCATGGATCCGCTCCTTTTGGATCTACATCAGACACCTCTGCTATAAACAATTTGCCATTAAGCCAAGATTGTAGTCAAGATCGTTTTATGTGGAAACTGTTTTCACTTTCACGCAGAATCTAGGAGAGATTGGTGGATAGCAATCCAGGGCAGAATGGAGGATGGCTGGCCAAGGCAGGATGATGGATAGCAAGCCGGGGTAGAATAGTGGATAGCCAGCCAAGGCAACATGGTGAAAAGCACGCTAGGGCAGAATGGTTGGTAGCAAACCAGGGCAGAATTAAGGATAGCCAGCCAATGCAGAATGTGGATTTAGTGAGCCAAGGCAGAACGATGGATAGCGGGCCGGGGTAGAATGGTGGATAGCAAGCCAAGGCAACATGGTGAATAGCAAGCTAGACATATAGTAAGTCAACCTGCACACACGTTATGTAGTTGCGTGCCTAAATATGAAAAGCTTTTTCAATTTAATGACAGTGCGTGCAACTTTGATGTGGGATCTGCCTGACATCTCCTATGTACTATGCTCAATCATAGGATCCAGAGGAGCTCCGTTCCTGTTCACAGTGTACAGCTGGAATCTCTAAGGTTACTGCGTTAAGTTTTTCAAAATTAAAATGAAACTTCAAACATTATTCAAATTAGTAGATCAAGCTTATATTTGCATATCAGTTTCCAACATCAATATGTTCAACCATATCAATTGTACGAAAATACATGAATTACAGCATATTTTTACTAACCGCGCTTTGTGGTGAGTGCCAGTGGCAGTGCCCCTACACTGCTGACGGCTCGCAATACTACTCAGGGCTGGAATCATTGCGGGAAGACGTAGTGCTGCTGCTGTTGCCGCATTTTATCAGCATTTTACCTGTACTGTTGTTTAATTTTAAATTGGGCTACTGTTAGTCCCTACCTGGTGCTCACCTGCAGCTCAGGTCCTTCGCCTCCCCGCCCCGGTCCGACGCGGTGTTCACCGTTACGCGGAGGGTGGGGAGGCAGAGCCAGGCACTTCCGGTGAAGGCTGACCGGTTAGCGGTCTAGCGCTCACGCTGGGAAAGGGCTATAACATCAGATGAAGCGGCCGCGCCGTTGGCGCGCCAAAGGCAAGCCCGTCTGCACCCGTCCACAGCCGCGCGGGGCCAGGAGCCATAAACCCTGGCCGTGTCAGACCTGCGATACGGTATGATGCCCAGGAACTTTTGGCCTCTGTGGGCCAATACCGGAGGTACGCAGGCATAGTGTATTGGAGTGGAAACTTGGCTGGAGATGTAGGCACTGCCTATGGGATGCTTCTCCCGTCGAAGTCGGTCTCGAATACCTGAATTGTTGCCTGCTCAACTACCGCTCCTTAAGGAAGCACAGTTTAGAAGTTTTTGATCTCTTGACAGATTGCCAGCTGGATGTACTGTTCCTTACAGAGACCTGGTTAGATACAGGCTCTGAGGCAGAGATTGTTGAGGCGCTCACGAACGAGTATGCTATTATAAGGATGGACAGGACAACCGGCAGAGGCGGGAGCATTGCGCTCATTTTCAAACGCACCCTCCAATGTACACTAGAGCCAATTGACATTACTGATAGTGAGACGGGGGCTTTTGCGATCCGAGTGAACGCTAACCTCACAGTAATGGGTCTTCTGGTCTACAGACCCCCTGGCTCGTCGACACGGTTTGTACCTATTCTGATCGAAAGCCTTACCCAGAGAATACTACGCCACAATAGATTCCTAGTCTTAGGAGACCTCAACCTCCATTTTGAGGAGCCCAGGAGTGGTGCAGTTGATGCGTTATGTCATGATTTACTGACACTTCAACTGGGGATCGTCTCGGACCTCCCTACCCATTTGGGGGGTCATACTCTTGACCCCATTATTGCCATCTGGCAGGACATTGTAGCAAAGGTTCCCCTTCCTGTACCGTGGTCTGACCACTTTTTGTGCCACTTTGACATACTTATACCCGAGCTGACTACCCAGACGAGACTTCCGTCGGCAGTAAGCACCCGGAACTGGGTGGGCTTCTCCCGGGCGCAATTCAACAGCGCCCTCATTGAGGGAGGCTCCCCGGGAGGTATGGACATCGAAAGCACCTGTACTAACCTAAATAGGCGCATACCAAAAGCTCTGGACAGCACGGCTCCTTGGATAAGAAGAAAGATGCAGGACAGGGCTCAAAAATCTACTCCCTGGTTCAATGAGGAACTACGCCTCGTAAAAAAAGAGTGTAAATGGCTGGTGAGAAGCTGGAGAAAGGGTTTCTCAGAACACGAGGGGAAAGAGTACCATGCTAGATTACACACTTACCATGGGCTCATTAGGAAACCAAAGGCTTGCTACTATCAAGAGGCAATTGGGGCTGCAGAGAACGCGGCCAAAGAACTGTTTAAGATTTATAAGGAAATTTCCTCTTTGGGTGACCGCACTCCCTCGGCCTTGGGCTCAGTGGAGGCTTGCAATCGGATAGCTGACTTCTTCTCTGAGAAGGTAGACAAAATATATGCCTCCTTCCCTGATGAAGCTAGGGATGGCAGACGCAATGGACTGTGTGAGAGAGGTGCTTGGGAGGGGGACGTTTTGAGCAACCTCCTGGTTCTGTAGTGTAGTTCCTATTATCCCAATAGGCTCTGCGCATTGGAATAATACCTTCAATAGTATAGGCCTAGACCAGACGTTAACTAGGTCTTCTACTGTCGATATTAGACTTAAAGTTTTGGGTTTACCAGCTAGCTCAGAGTTCACTAGAAACTTTCTCGAATAGGCAAGGAGGAGTTGAACCTCCCTGGATAGACAAGAAGGGATTTAGTTTCTGACAACCATAGAACATGACAACTTTGCTCTCCCCTAATCAAGAGTGTATCTCTAGAGTCGTGTGAAAACAAAAGACAACTTATTTTACTCAGTCAGTACGTGCATTCTTAGTTTCACCAGATTGTAGAGAAACGGAAGAGACGGGCGTGTTCAATAAAAGATGTTATTTATTGATCAGTCTCTTTTCTCATACAAGAGAAATGAATCGATATTATCGCAATACTTATGGTTAAGTAAAGTGCATACAATAAAAGCAGAATTATGAAATAATACTGTAAAAACATTTATATGGTTTCTAAGCCATATGGTGGTTTAAAATGGATAAAATAGATACATGCATATATACATTTGACTAATCGTACTCAACTGGTGCTTCTAACTACGCCTACCCCGGTGTACCTGACCTAAGCCTAATACGTGGGCGGGAATAGAAAGTAGCAGTTTAAGTTAAGTTTGTTTTGCCAAGTGACTGACTCAAGAATTCTCTGCAAGGGGTTATTCAGTTCTGTACCTGGAATCTAGGATGGTTGAGGGATGGTATCTCTCGTCTTTGGTCTCGATATTCCAGGCTGCCTGCAAGGGCTGCTTGGAAGCGCCGGACCTGGATTTCTCGGCAGGAGAAAGGCAGCGTGTGCTTTTCAGCGCGTCAGGAAGGCGGGGCTGCGCCAGCGGGGTCTGCTCTGCGCTGGGCTTCGGCAAGTCTGGCTGCTCCGATCTCGTCACCACCGCGTGTGTTTGCTTAAGGCAATGTCGGTAATATTTATACCTGTAAGGTGCCGAGATTGACGTAAGGATGGACATAGATACGTCAATAAGGATGTCATACGAACTGGTCGTTAGCACATTCTTTTGCTGAAGTTCTCGGTGAAATCAAAACAATGGCCGCAGGGTTTTTCCCAGGTTGTCATAGGTTTGATTTGTTTTGAGAACTCCGTATGCCTTATCAGGGGCTGGAGGAATATTGCTTGCTTAATTAGATGGCAAGCGTTATGACCTAATCAGATAACGCGTTCCTGTGCCGTGGTGTGGCTTAATCAGATAACGGTTTCTGCATCATGGGATGGCTGCTAGTTAATTTGTTAACCAGAACAGGGTCAGGAATAGGGGGATCGATACAGAACCTATAGGAATACATCACAGTTCCACCTACTGAGACACTCATACAAATATGCTCTAATGTGAAGTCAGGTTCTACTAGGGATCCTGCGTCCCCTAAAGTTCTCAAGTAGAGTATCGCCGTCATGGAACCTTATATCAGACACCTTTTGGAGATCTCTTTTGGGACTGGCGTGGTACCTAACTGCTGGAAAGAAGCAGTGGTCCTGCCGCTGCCCAAAAACCTCATATTAGCCCTGAACGACTCGATAATCTGCGTCCTATTTCTCTTCTTCCATACTTTGCTAAAGTGGCGGAGAAGGTAGTGAACTATCAATTGACGACGCATGTGGAGAAACTCCACCTTCTTCACTCCTCTCAATCGGGCTTTCGGGCTGGTCATTCCACCGAGACAGCACTGCTATATGCCGTCAAAACTATCAGGCAGAGGGTGGATGCTGGGCAGACAGTGGCCCTGATCCTGCTAGATCTTAGTGCCCCCTTTGACACTGTGGCACATCACACCTTGCTACAGTGTCTAGAGGCGGTTGGTGTCTCTGGTCTTGCCTTGAAGTGGCTGAGCTCTATCCTGGCAGAGCATAGCTTCCAGGTGAGACAGGGCTCCCACCACTCTAGGAGTATTAGGCTACGCCAAGGGGTACCGCAAGGCTCGGCTCTGAGTCCAAACCTTTTCAATCTTTATGTGGCCCCCCTTGCTAACATCGCGATTCGGGATCGGGTCGTGTCATACTCCGATGACACACAACTGGTGGTGTCCCTTACGCAGGATATGGACTCGGCGGCCTCAAACTTCACGGCATGTCTGCAGAAATTGGCGTCCTGGATGTCGGACAATTGCTTGAAATTGAACGGCAACAAGACTGAGGTGCTGGTTGTAGGGCGCGCCCCATCAGTTTGGTCATCACCATGGTGGCCTAAGACCTTGGGTCCCACTCCCATACCAAGCAATCAGGTGAAGAACCTGGGCATGTGGCTTGATTCTATGCTCTCTTTTGAGTATCAGTCCAGGCGGGTGGCAGGCTCTGCTTTGGGGTCTTAAAAGGCCTCCGTAAGACCTTGGACCTGCTGCCGGTGCATGCCAGGAAGACTATGGTGCACGCCTGGTCACTTCCCGCCTGGATTACGCAACCTACTGTATCTGGGTGCGAAGAGGGCGTGTTTAAATAGGCTCCAATGTGTGCAGAATGCCGCGGCTAGGCTGGTTCCATGCTACCCAGAAGGGCTTTCTCGAAGAAGGCGCTGATGTCGCTCCACTGGCTCCCTATCAAAGAGAGGGTGATGTTTAAGGCACTATGTGTGTGCCATCGCATCTCCCAAGGCAAGAGTCCTGCATATTTGGCAGACTTGGTCTCTCACTATGTGCCCATGAGGCAGCTGAGATCCTGCGGATCGGGTCTGATGACAGTCCCTAAGATCTCGAAGTCCAGGATGGGCGGCAGATCTTTTCGTCGCCTGGCCCATCAAAACTGGAATAAATTGCCTTTGAGACTGAGGCTGGAGTCAGCTGAAACCAAGTTCAGGAAGGACTTGAAAACCCATCTTTTTGTGCGGAGCTAGGTCACTTTTAATCCCGGCACTATCACTCCAGCTCTATGCGGCCGCCTCTCACAATAGCGCGGGGACACACCAGTTGGTGTAACCAGGCGCTCTATAAATCTTTCTTATTATTATTATTATAACAGAGATACATTATATTATGCAATCGTGGTGAGTTTACAAATTTCACACTCAACCCCAATGTATTTCGGGTGAATATCCTTCTTCAGGGGGAATTAATGTGTTGTCACCATACTTGTAATGTAAAACAAATCAACTTTAAACATATTGATGTTGAAAACTGATATGTAAATATAAGCTTGATCTACTAATTTGAATAATGTTTGAAGTTTCATTGTAATTTTGACTTTTTTTTGTTAAACATAACGCAGTAATCTTAGGGACACCAGCTGTGCACTGTGAACAGGAACAGAGCTCCTCTGGATCCTATGATAGAGCATAGCAGGCTAGGCCAGAATGGTGGGTGGCAAACCAGGACAGAGAGGTTGATAGCAAGTCAAGTGAGAATGGTGTATTTTAAGGCAAGGCAGAATAGTGGATAGTATCTGAGAGCAGAATGGTGGCTAGCATCTCAAGGCAGATTGGGGATACCAAACCTAAGGTGGCTAGCAAGCCACGTCAGAATGGTGGACACAAAACCAAGTCAGAATGGTGGACACCAAACCAAGTCAGAATGGTGGACACCAAACCAAGTCAGAATGGCGGACACCAAGCTAAAGAAAAATAATGTATGGCAAGCCAAAGCAGAATAGTGTAAAGCAAACACAAACACATTTTGTTGTCACACTTATTTACCTAAGGAACACAATTGTAAAGGTATCACCAGTTAGCTATTTCAAGAAAAACATAAGAAACTCATATCTCTTAGTAGGGGAAATCCCTAGAGGCTCTTTGGACTGGCCTGCCATATGGAATAGATAAACCTGGCACAGGGGTGAGTGGGGTACTTATACGCTTTGAATTTCGAGCAGTGCTTAAAGCTGCTCCAGACCTTAATGGCAAGTTATGCCAATATCTCATGTGCCTGTTTGCCTTTGTACACGCCCTCATGTTCACATGCAATTAACTTGCTTAGTAAATTGTGATCAAGTTGCATTTGCACCGAACCCCACTGGACCGACCACCACTGCATCCACTTCACCTTCAGCAAGTCCACCACGCACCACCGCACCCAGCAGATACCTCAACACCGCTGGAGCAAGGTCACCGAAGATCAGCTAACCACCACCCTCACCCAGAGCCCACCCGCAGACCCCACCGACCCAGACACCGCCTCCCGCATCTTCAGACAATGGATCGACAACTGCGCCAACACCCTTGCCCCGCTCAAGGCACCCTCCAACAGCCACACTAGCAAGAAGGCTACCTGGTTCACCAAAGACCTCCAAGCCTCCAAACGAACATGCCAAAAACTGGAGAAGAACTGGCTCCGTGAACGAACTCCGGACAGCCACGTAGCCCACAAGATCGCCACTCGCAGACACCATCAACTCATCAGAACTGCCAAGAGGGCTTCATTTAAAGACCGCCTAGATAACAACGCACACAACAGCAAAGAACTCTTCAGCATCGTGAAGGAGCTCTACAACCCCAGCTCCAACAACAACGGCATCCCGCCTTCACAAGACCTATGCGACTCACTGGCCACCTTCTTCCACCGCAAGATCGCCGACATCCATGACAGCTTCAACGCCACTGGAAGCACACTGAGATCAACGCCTTACTCAAGAAACCCAAGGCGGACCCCAAGGACCTCAAAAACTTCTGACCCATCTCCCTGCGAAGGTCACCGAGAAAATTGTCAACAAACAACTGACCCGCTACCTCGAGGAGAACAGCATTCTGGACCCGTCCCAGTCCGGGTTCCGAGGCAATCACAGCACTGAAACCACCCTCATTGCTGCCACCGATGACATCAGTACCTTGCTTGACAACGGAGAAACAGCGGCCCTCATCCTCCTGGACCTGTCAGCCACATTCGACACGGTCTGCTACCGCACACTACGAACACGCCTACACGACGCCGGGATCCAAGAGAAGGCCCTGGACTGGACCACATCCTTCCTATCCGGCAGAATTCAGAGCGTCTGCCTCCCCCCCTTCCGCTCCAATGCCACCGAGATCATCTGTGGCATACCCCAGGGCTCTTCCCTCAGCCCGACGTTGTTCAACATCTACATGGCACCCCTCACCCACGTCACCCGACAGCACGACCTTAACATCATCTCCTATGCCGAAGACATCCAGCTGATCCTCTCCCTCACCAAAGACCCTCACGCCGTAAAGACCAACCTCCACGAAGGAATGAAGGCCGTCGCTGAATGGACGAAGAACAGCTGGCTGAAGCTGAACTCAGACAAATCGGAAGTCCTCATCCTCGGCCCCTCCACTTTGGCCTGGGACGACTCCTGGTGGCCGACCACACAGGGAACAGCCCCGACATCCACCAACCACACACGCAGCCTAGGGGTCATCCTCGACTCCACCCTCTCCATGACTAAGCAGGTCAACGCCGTCTCCTGCTTCAACACTCTCCAAATGCTCCGCAGGATCTTCAAATGGATCCCCATCAAAACTAGAAGAACAATCACCCAGGCCCTCATCACCAGCAGATTGGGCTACGGAAACGCCTTCTACGCAGGAACGTCGGAAAAATCCTGACACGACTGCAACGCATCCAGAATGCCTCCGCACGTCTGATCCTCAACATCCCCCACTGCAGCCACATCACACCCCACCTGAGAAACTTACAATTATCAACAAGAGGATAACCTTCAAGCTCCTCATCCACGCACACAAAGCTCTCCACAACACCAGCCCAGCATACCTCAACAGACGACTCAGCTTCTACACCCCCACTAGCCATCTCCGCTCAGCCGGCACCGCCCTCGCCACAGTCCCCCGCATCCGAAGAACGACCGCTGGCGGCAGATCCTTCTCCCACCTCGCCGCCAAGACCTGGAACACCCTCCCCACCAACCTACGGCAGACCCAAGACCTACTGGAATTCAGAAGACTCCTCAAGACCTGGCTGTTCGATCAGTAACAGCACTCCCCCCCCAGCGCCTTGAGACCCTCACGCGTATGTAGTGCGCTTTATAAGTGTCCTGATTGATTGATTTGACACAGTTCCTCTAACATTGGGTAATTTTTTAAGTCTGGCTTAGCTGTGTTGATGGCCCCATGTTTTATGAAAAAAAGAGACAATCATAACAAAAATGCATGGATGGATTAACAGGTTTGCAGCCCACCCTCTTCATCCACTGGTATGCTCAAGTGTCATTCACACTTTGCTGCTCTCCACCATAGCATACAGTATGTGGCAACAGATCAGGTCACTTCATCCATTGGCTGTCTGGCACAGTGAGTGCAGTGGTGGCCAGCATGGCTCATGGGTGGCGGGCGGGCATGGAGTGGGGGAAGGCACTAGGGGGGCTGCGAAATGTAAAAAAAGAATAAGCCTTTACTCTACCGCTATGTCCCGCTATGTCCCGCGTCTCTGCTCCTGCTCTCCTCGTCGGACTCGAGGAACAGGAAGCACAGTCAGGCTCCCCTGACCAATTACAACGCTGCAATGTAGCGTTGTGACTGGTCTAAGCGTCCTGGTTTTACGCTCAGCCTGGGAATGGGGGCGTGGGCATGTTCTCCAGGCAGGCTGTAATGCAGCCTGCATGGTGAACAGGGAAAAGTGCGCATGACTGTTTTGAGAGTCCTGAGAGGGCCGGCCAAACAGTCATGTGCACTTAGGAGTGGGCAAACTACTCCTCCCATTCCCTGCTCCGAGAGAAGAGCAACCCCGCCCACCCGCCTGCCCGCCCGCAAAGCAGCACAGAAACATAAAAATGATAATAGCTGAAAGCCATTATCATTTTATGATTCCTTTACTTTGCGCTGCTTGAAAGCAGTGGGCCAACGCTCCACCGCCATAGCGGAGGAGCCGCCCCTGAGTGAGTGAATGAATGTTTCCTGATTAAATATGCACAGCAGCCTCAAAAGGCGTGCGCTTCAGAGCTAGGGATGGTGGGATTAGCCTGCTGGGAACATCTTTTTTATATATATTTTTATAAGTTCTAACAATATTTTCACATATTGCATAAAACAAAAATTTCACATTTACCAAGTCCAAGCCAGTTGGCTTTCCCCATGCTTCTAACTTAACTACTACTAAATGCCTTCTGTGAATACCAAAAGTAGTACGTTTATAATTTTGTCGTAAATTAGTTCTGTGAATCGGGCCCAAGATCGCTGTGGCTACATAGCTCAGTAGATTAAAGCATCTACTACTATAATTTGTGATCTCAGATTGGAATTACAGTAGATCCATTGGCCTTGTACTGTGGGAAACAATAAACACCCATTCACAACATGTCAAAAGCGCCAAGAAACCCCACGAGGTGAATGCTGTGTGTAGAGATATTCCTGTTATGTACCCTTCTACTCTCCATTCATCTCATTTCCTATACTCTTGAAATGTTTTATTAGTAACTGATGTAACCTGTGACTTGATGTAATTTTGTAACTATGTGGAACCCCCTGTAAAGCGCTCTGATACCTTCGGGTCTAGCCAGCGCTATATAAAACTCAATAAATAAATAAATAAATAAAATATCTCTTGCAGTGTTCCACTTGCCAATAAAGTTGTCTTTCTAACATACAATCGAAAAAAGCGTCCAGGCCCGGTACTGAGGGGCAGATTTACAAGCCCCTTGCGCCACTTTTGCGACACTTTTCCCATGTTAAAAGTGACGCAAAAGTGGCACAAGGGGCTTGTAAATCGGTTCCTATGGGGCAGATTTACAAGCCCCTTGAGCCACTTTTGTGTCACTTTTCTCATGTTAAAAGTGACGAAAAAGTGGCACAAGGGGCTTGTAACTCTGCCCCTGAGTGTCTGGAGGCCCCTCGATAGCCCGCAAAGCGAAGTACGCCCTTCACTAAAGGAAGCTTTTAAGCAAACGTCATGCCTGGGGGTCGGTCCAAACAGAGAGCTTTTAAAAACGTCGGGCTACTTTGAACTGATTAATAGCACTCGCACCTTTCCTGCCAAGCTCTGAACTTTCTCCCAAGGACATGAAAGCGCCACTATGGGTACTCGCAGCCCGCGGGGACGTCCGCCATCATTAGCCTTCTGACTTCGAGCGCCGCAGACCTCAGTGGCCACAAAGTGCCTTTTAACAGAGGGGCAAGTGGGTTCGCCCGCTTTACAGTTAATCTCTCTGATGAGGCTCGGGCTCCCGGGACTGCCGAGAGCAGGGCGTGTTTACAGACGGGCGGCTGAAAATGGACTCCGGTGCTGCTCGGCGTGTTCACACTCCGCACCACCGTCCCCACCATTCCTGGCTCTTTCCCCTCAACCTTCATGTCTCTCCTTCTCTTCTCTCCCTCACCACCCACATATTTGAGTTTCTTTATCCTTCTCCATTTTCACTATCTTCTTTTCTGTTTTCCTTCCCCTTTGTTATTTCTTTTCCTTTTGTTGATTACTTCAATACTCTTCCCACAACCCTCCTCGGTTTTTTCTCTACTTATTCTGCCTTTTTCAACTTTTCCTTCTCATTATCTTAGCTTTACTCTCGTTCCTGTAACTTCCTCTGCCCACAGCCATGCATGGCATGGCTTGGCAGTTCGGGCTGGACTGTTCCCATGAGGCACAGGGTCAGACTGATTTGCATATGGCCATATCTGAACTGGGGTGGCAGAGTGGGCTAAAGAACGGTGATTGATTAAACCCAGATCTGTTGACTGGGTGTGAGTGTTTGATTGGTTCAAATGCTCCATCCATCACCACCCCCTTTTGTACCACAGAGGTCAAATGTCAGCCTGTGTCTTCCATGGAGCTTGGTGTTTATTTTTCTTTCTCTGACTTCATTGTGAGAGAATTTATGTGACAATCAGGCTGGCTAGTGGGATTTACTTGAGGAAGGCTGTACAGATATTTTTTTTTCTAGCCCACAACAAAATTTTAATAAACTGTGCTGATGATCAAATCAATACATTGTGTAATGACATTTCCACCCACTATCGTTTGTGTACTGAAAACTTTTATCAGTAAAACTGTGTATGAATGCAAATTTAATGTAATGGTAATTTCAACTGAAGACGTGTTGTCTGTTAATGGCAGTATGCTACCATACTATGTATACTCCACGTTACTCCACTCCACTCTACTATCCACCACTCCAAGCCATTACACTCTACTCTGCACCACCCAGCACTATTTTATTTTTCCTCTTTTTTTTGTTCAAGCGCTTGGTTACTCTAAAACAGAGTGTCCCCGCGCTAGGAAGTCAAACTGCTAGGTCTTCAAAGAGAGAAGTTATTTGGTTGCTTTGAAAATACAGGTTTTTCGTTTTTTTCCGAACGGTCACTTCTGGACTTTCCTGCCTCAAGTGGAAGATAGTTTCACAGTTTGGGGGCCAATCATCTGACAGAGAAGCCACACATCTGCCCTCTGCACAACCACTAGCCCGGTTTCAGTAGATCTAAAACACCTGTTAGGGCTGTAGGGCTTTATCAATGTATGACGGTATTGAGGGCCTCTATTGTTCAGACTTTTATGGCAAAAACATAGGGCTTTTAAGAATACTCTTTTATTAATTGGGAGCCAGTTCTGTGTAATAAATGCTGGTCCCAGAGAGGAGCGTCTAGGGAAATTTAGCAGCTGCCGGGCTGCTGCATTTTGTACTCTTTGGAGCATCTTCAGTCTGCCTTGGGTGGCACCTAGGTAGAGAACGCTACAGTAAACTCAATCAATCAATCAGGGATTTGTATAGCGCACTATTCACCCTTGAGGGTCTCAAGGTGCTGGGGGTGGGTGTGAGCAGCTCCAATGGGGTCATTCAAAGAGCCAGGGTTCGAGGTCCTTCCTGAAATGGTGCAGTGTCGGGCTCCACTGGAGGTGGAGTTCTTTCTAGGTCTTGGCTGCGAGGTAGAAGAAGTACCTTCCACCTGCTCTCGTCCTGTAGAAGCATGGGACGGTGGCTAGGGAGAGGTCGGCTGAGCGGAGGTTTTTCTTGGAGGCATGGAAGGAGATGCAGTCATTGAGGTATTGGGGTCCAGTGATGTGGAGGGCCTTGTAGGCGTAAACTAGTCTGGAAACCATGAGTGCTTGGATTACCATCCTCCAGGACTTATTCTGGAAGTAGACCTATGATCTTAAGTAGTATTTTCAGAATGCCAAAATATTCACCTGCAAGTTTGGATACCTGGTTGTCAAAAGTGAGATTGCTGTCAAACCAGATTCCAAGATTCATTATTTTTAGTTTTTGAGTTGGTTCTGGCACCAACACATCTAGCCAGCATGCTGTAGACCAGATGGATGGCTGTTTCCCCACAATGAGAACCTCAGTTTTCACTGCGTTTAGTTTGAGGCAATTCTGGTCCATCCATTCTGCTAGGGTAACCAGACAGGTTTGAAAGCCTAACGCTAAGGTTCCATCGTCCTGTGTCAAGGTGATGCTAAGTTGATGGTCATCTGCTATTTTTGTGCCATGACACTCAACCACATAAGCGAGGGGGCACATATACAAGTTTAAAAGTTGTGGGACCCCCTGTTGAAGCATGACAACCTCCAAGGAGCGTAACTGTTGGACCATCTGATAAGTTCGATTCTGAATCAAAACTGATTAGGCACCTCAAAGCAAGGCCTACGACAACCATATGACCACACCCGTTTAATTAAAAGGCTGTGTGACACGGTGTCAGAGGATGCACTTAAATCCAGCATAATCAATGCTGCAGTTTTACCTTCATCCGCAATCTCAGAGATTCCGAGGCGAGCAACAATTCCCAACACTACACCCATTCACTTCACACTGCGTCACTGCAATCTTCTCAGCATCTCTCCACGATATGCCTCTCTACTCTACACCACTCCACTCTTCCCTATGCCAAAGCAATCTACCCCACTCTACTCGACTATGCACCACTACACTCTTCACCACTGAACTATACACCACTCCGCACCACTCTACCCGATGCCACCCTACTACACAACACTGCACTCTATGCCACTGCACTCTATGCCAATGCACTCTATACCACTTACTCAAAACAAATGCAGTCCCTGCTAATCTGCTATGCACTAAATCACTCTACGCTACCGTAATCTATGCCACTGTACTCCATGCCACTCTGTTCTACTCTGTGTCACTGCACTTTACCCAACTCTATTCTACTATGCAACCATGTACTCTATGCCACTCCTCTCTACACTATTCACTCTGTGCCACTGCACACTATGCCACTGTACTCTGCACCACTGCACTCTACGTCAATGCACTCCACGCCTCTCTACTGTACACCACTGCACTCTTTGACAATATAATCTGCAACACTGCACTCTCTTCCACTTTACTTTATGCCACTCTACACCGCTGAACTCTACATCACTGATATCTATGCAGCTGAATTCTAAGCCACTGAACTCTAAGTGACTGCACTCTATGCAAATCCACTCCAAGCCACATCAATCTAATTTGCACCAGTGCACTCCACAACTCTCTACTCTATACCACTGCACTCTATGCCACTTCACTCTTCTCTGAAACAATCTACTCTGCCACTGCAATCTATGCCACTCTATTGCACTCTGTGCCATTCCACACCACCCCACTCCACACCATGCCACCGCACTCTACGCCACTGCAGTCTATGCCAATGCACTCTACACCATTTACTCAAAACCAATACTCTCTACACCACTGCACTGCATGCTAATCTACTCTGCACCATTGCACTGTATCCAACAATACTCTACTTTATGCGACTACACTCTACGCCACTCGCCTCTACACCATTGCACTCCACATCACTTTACTCAACACCACTGTACGCCACTGCACTGTACACCAATGCACTCTATGCCACTCTACTCTACACCACCCTACTTTTCGCTACTCTACTCTGTGCCATTGTACTTTTCACCATTCTACCCTACTATGCAACCCTGTACTGTATGCCACTTCTCTCTACATCACTCTACTCTGTGCCACTGCACACTACGCCACTCTACTCTGCACCACTGCACTCTTTGACATTATACCCTGCAACAATGTACTCTCTGCCACTTTACTTTATGCCACTCTACACCGCTGAACTCTACACCACTAAAATCTATGTCCCTGAATTCTAAGCCACTGAACTCTAAGCACTGCACTCTATGCAAATCCACTCCATGCCACATCAATCTAATTTGTGCCAGAGCACGTTACAACTCTCTACTCTATACCACTGCACTCTATGCCACTTCACTATTCTCTGAAATCTACTCTGCACTGCAATCTGTGCCACTCTATTGCACTCTGCATCACTCCACACTACATAATGCCACTCTACACCATGTCACTGTACTCTACTCCACAACACTCTACGCCAGTGCTTTCTACACCATTTACTCAAAAAGAATACTCTCTACCCACTGCACTATATGCCACTCGCCTTTACACCATTGCACACCACGTTACTTGACTCTACATCCCTGTACACCACTGCACTCTACACCAATGCACTCTATGCCATTGTACTCTGCACTCTATGACACTCTACTTTATAGCATTGCACACTCTCCCACTGAACTCTCTGCCACTGAACTCAGCACCACTCTACTCTGTACCACTCTACTCTTCGCCACTCTACTCTGTGCCATTGCATTCTACTCTGCACCACTCTATACCACTCTTCTGCACTTACACCACTCTAATCTACTGCACACCACTGCACTTTGACAATCCACTCTACACCACTTCACTCTATGCCTCTCTACTTTGCACCACTGAACTTTATGCTAGTGCACTCTACCCCACTCTACCATGCACCACTGCACTATTTGCCACTGCACTCTACATCACTCCATGCCACTGCACACTGCAACACTGCACCCTACACTATTACTCTATACCACTCCACTCAACACTGCACCACTCCACGCCACTTCACTCTACTCTGAAACAACTACTCTTAGCCACTGGACTCTGTGCCACTTCACTTTATGCCACTGTACTCCACTCTGCGCCATTCCACTCTACGCCATTGCAATCAATGTTGCAACACTTTACTCTATGCCACTCTACTCTACGCCACTGTGCCCAATGCCACTGCTTTATGCCACTACACTCTATTCTGCACCACTATACCCTGTATCACCCCACTCTACTCTGAAACAATCTACTTTATGCCACTGCACTCTATGCCATTCTGTGCCACTCCACTCTATGCTACTGCAGTCTATGCTGCACCACTCTACCACACTGCACTCTATAATATGCCACTCTACTCTAAACCACTGCACTCTACGCCAATTCATTCTACGCCACATTACTAAAAAACAATGCCCACTACGCCACTGTACCTATGCCAATTACTTTGCACCACTGCACTTTACAGCACTATTGTTGCAGGGTTTCTGTACTCACACAGAACTGTGCACAGAGGAGTGGAACCTCGGCAAATTAGGATGTCCCAAAACTTACCTTAGCAACCAACTCACCCCTTACCGAGCTAGCTACAGTGTCTCATTGGACATATCAAACTCCCAATGTTTAGACAAACCAGAACATGAACTTACAGTACCTCAGGGTACGTGGGACTCATGAACACTCTTTCGTTATATTATCATTACAAACCAGAACATGGAGTAAAGAAGACACATGTGCATTTGAAATGTTTATTTACTAATGCCGTCTTCTCAGGCGCAGTATCTTAGATAATACAAGTATACTTATTATCAGTAGCAAAATTATCAGCATAGTTACTAAGACATAAAAAGCGAATGGTGACAGCATGTTAACATGCTGTAATGAATAAGAGTTAACAACACTTATATCTCACCCTCCCTAACACATATATTATATTATTAGCTAAGAAGGTCTCTTTGGGTTGTTTTAGGGCGGGCCCATACCTTAGTGTCCTAGCATGAAGGAATCACATCAGCATACACCAGCTCTCTCTGCATGTGCACCGCATCAAGTGTGTTAACAATTCTCGTGCAAAGCAATATCAATCCCGCCTCAAGCCCAAGTTGGCAAAGGCTGCACTTGTGTTATGACTATGAAGGCGTGGAGATCAGACCTCATAACAATTCCATATCGTGTTGCTCCTGAAACTTCAGCACTCTCCGTGCAGACATGGTTTATTAAACAAAACTGATATCAGAGCAATAACATATTATTCTCACATACACCACGGCAAACCACTAGGTTGAAAGCTAAGTCAACAATGAGGGTCGTGTGCAGAAGTTGCAAGAAAGGAAAAATGGCGTTTAAATCTCAAATGTACCTATGCTAACTTAACACGATATAAGGATATATAGGAGCTATACAACACCCCCCCATGATCCGAGAACGGACTAAATAAGATAACAGAAGTGCCATCACATGAGAGCAGAATCCAATTATAAACGAGCATGAATAAAAATTCAATTATAAAAACTAATGCTAAAAAATAGCCCACAAATATAATGTGGCTCAAGCCAATAGGCAAGCAAAAAATAAAATGTCTTGACCAAAAGTCAATAAAATCAAGGAAATGCTATCAATCAGCATGTCAATCTGAGGCAGTGTCTATGATAAGACTGTATATGAAAAGTAAGCTGCAACAGCCTCCAGGAGGAAGTCACTGTCCTCATCCGAAAACAGTTCAGCCATCCAATTTAAAAGATGAAAGGAACATACGTGATCTTCCAGCACCGGATCCTCTATAACCATCAGAGGACAGCTCGGTGGGTTTTCAAGAAAACTTAGTTCCAAGAAATTTTGCGCTGCCGACAACACATCCCAGGGACCCATTAGTCCATGTGCCACCGCCAAGGCCATAATCCTTTCGTCAGAACAAACCAACTCGTGAGCAATGATAGGACTCATCAGTTGATCAAAATCGACGTCAGAAGATACTGGTCCGCAGAGACACAAATCAATGGCCCAAAGGAAATCACAGGTCAGGCAGCGAAATACAGGCTGGACACAGGTGAAATAGGAGAACCGAAAAGATAATCCAAACGCCGTGCTTAGAGTCGCTAACGGCAGTGTGCCATAATAATCAAGCATGCGGTTGCGAAACTGTGTCAGTAGCAGCTGTGCGTGGTCTTGCACAGGAAGGGCATCCATATTTAAAAAGGCAGAAAACCACCAATGCGCCAGCCGCTAATGCAAGTAAAAACGGGAACCCTCCAAACAAGGATGAAAAAATAGAATGGAAGAAGGCAGGGATGACTCCAAAAATCTTCTCAAAGGAAGTCACGAGACCACCGCTAACAACTTTAAAAAAATGTGCTAGGCCCGTTGTGGAGGATGCGTTAAAGATAGAACGGACCATGGCTCCGAAATGCAAAGGCAAATCAGTGTTTAAAAGAGCCTGAACCTCCGTACGGGTGTTAGCAATGTGAAGCACGAAAGTTTCACGGGCCGAGCTCAAGGCCACCTCTTTCTGGGACAATAGAGCTCTTATTCTAGCCATGCCGCTGAATTCTGCTCCCAAGGTCGGTATCTGTGGCCAAATGGAAGACTCCCTATGTTCGCGTGTGGGAGGATAAAGAACATTTCTGCAGCAAATAACTCGCTCACTAACCGTTACTATGAAAGCTATACCTTTAATTAAACCACAGCAGTTTTCATTATTGAGCATTAAATAACTACCATTCTCTAACAATTTAAACGTGGGGATGATAGCAGGAACTGGCGTGCCCTGTAAAACGCAAGCCATATTCGGTCTGTCCTTGTTACATGAACCGTGTAACTGTATGTGTCTACACATTAAAGAATGATCTGGCGTCTCAGTACACTCATCCCCTGTTAGATAAACTTCTTGTTCATCCTTGAAACATCTGTATGTGTATGGGAGTGACCAGACCTCATGAAGAAAACCGCTACCTAAGGGTTCAAAACGACCTATTGGCACATATTTCATACAATTTGAAAACTTATATAAAGCAAAAGGCAGCGTTATTAAACCGTGGATAAGCCACGTAGCAGCAGTGGCTTCTGCCACAGAAAAAGGTAAAGATTCCAACCTTTCAATATGAAGCATAGAAAAGGAAGCATCACGCATTGAAAGCAAGCGTTGTTTGTCTGTCAAATTAAACGGTGCAAATAAAGAAGAAACGTTCATGTATCCCCAGGGAACTTTACCCATTTTCAGAGTCTGAAGTGTCCATGCAAACTGCATGATCGAACGTAATTGATTTTGACCATGGTATAATACAGATACTTCATCATGCACAATATCAACAACAGACAACACAATATTATCTAATGTGTAAATTCTAGAGGAAAGCACGTTAATGCTATTGTCAACAACTGCAAGCACTTTTTCAAGATTCGCTTGATCAATAGCCCTAAGGCGTGAAGCAGCCTCAATCTGTGAGAGTTTCCAAATTTCATTGTAAACCCCATATAACCACCGTTTCGACCTGCCACTAGCTGGGCCCTTAATGAAATCATTCAAATCCACGTCTGCATTCAGTTTGGAAAGGTGATACTTAACCGCAGGTAAAGTTGAATGTTTCAGCCACGCTTGACACAACTTGCCCACAGAGTAAGAGGTGACAGTATGACTCAAATCAAAACGGGGATCAGATCTAACAGTCTTAAAACCGTCAGTTATATTTAAAAATCTTTTTTGGCAAGAATCAGCACTACGGTGCCAAAGCAGCCAACCCTTGGGATTCATACTGGAAATGTTAAAGGAGGAATTCAGAAGCAGAGCCTGTATATCTCTAATGGACAATTTAGTAAAATTACCCCAATTCTCATATTCCTCCAACTCCGGGAAAGACGGGGTGTTTAACCTTTTAGATGTAGCCAATCCAAAGCATGTGGTCTGGGAAATGGTTTCATTTAAAAACAACATATGATTTGGGATGAGACATGCACGGTGCAAAGCCTCAGTGCCTCGTACCTGCCAGGCCCTTGAGCCCCAAACTGATTTAAGGTCTATTGTTTCCTTCCATAACTCATAGCCCCCAGTAACTAATTGATCTAGGAAGGCCCTCGAATACAACAATTTTGTATCGGTAAGTCTAACCTTGGACAGTTGCTGTTTGTGAAATTTAAAATAAAAGGACTCGGGATTGGACTGGTTAAAGTCAGTGAAATAAGTATACTTTTTAAGAAACGTTTCAGAACTCCCTTGTGTAGGAGCTGGGCAATGTTCCCACTGAGTAAAATTAACAGCCACCCTTCGGGAAGATGTTTTGTGTAAGAAGTGATTGCCATAATGTTGGTAACAGAACAATTCACCATAATTAGCAGATTCTAAATATAAATCCTCAGCATCAAAAGCAGCATAGTATTTCAAATCAGAAAACAAACTTTCCACAGCATTAACATCCCAATCATCAGAACGAATGTTTTGTTTCACCACATCCCCCATATTAACTCTCAGTACATTAGGAACATTAACGACTTCCGTTGGACCATGAATCTGAAAACGAACTGCATCCCACGCGATTCCATCCAGAACAGGCCATGCTGTGATGTTAACCAAAGTCAAGTCTCTTTTTAATCTGTGTGTAGAATGTGAAGAGGAAAGTGGGGCCAATGTTCCGTTTAAATGAGTAATGCAAGTTCTCTCCTCGACATAATGTCCATTCATAATCCGAAAAAAATAAAACACAAAACCAATTGACATAAAAAGGTAAACCGAAAAAAGGACCAGCCAAATGTATATCCAAGGAGGTATCAAAAAATGTTTTTTAAACAGGCTAGCATATACTGCAATTTTAGAGGGTTTTTTCGAGGCAAGGGAAGCAGAGTCAAATGAAAATCTGGATTCCGTGGCTAAACGAGTTTGCAGGTCAGGCATGGACAAATCAGTGGGGTATGTATAGTCTGTCTCATCAAGGTTAGTTCCTGGTAAATTATTCAATAATGGACTGGAAACAGCAGGTAATTCGATGGCCACCTCAGGTTCATTATTAGAAGCAGTGGGCATAATTGAATTTCTCACAATGGAAGGACAGGAAATAGCCGGTGTCATGCTAAGAAGAATCGGCCACTCTGTGTATCTTGACATTGTCAATAGAAATAAACCTGTTTTCCTTACGACCTGGAAGTGGTGGTAAAATGACTGTTCTTGTGCCCTTCACTCCAAGCACTGGGACTGGAGCTCGATAGGAGGGACCAAACTCTTTCTTGTTGTCGATCTTCTCCCGAACCAGCTCTCCAACTTGGGGTAGCCAGCCAACTACCGGGATCTGCAACGCATCATCCGATGTGGAGGGCAAATGTTCCTTTGCAAGAGTGTCTCTGGTCTTTTGTAGATTCTGTAAAACATTGCAATGTTCATCTGCGTCAAAGGAAGTGGCGCGAACCACTGAGTCTAGACCGTCAAGGTCAGGGACGTACATCTTGATGCCAAAGAGCATTTCGTATGGGGTCCGCCCACCCAGAGACCTTCTAGGGAGATTATTAAGAGCACGCTGCACGCCATAGAGGTGAGCCAGCCAGTTTCTGCCAGTGCCTATAACTCGGGCTGTCAAAGATTGCTTTAAATCACGGTTCATTCGTTCAACTACACTATTACCCTCAGGTCTGTAGGGTGACGAAAACTTGACTTGGACCCCCATCGAAGTCATGGCATCCTTATACGCCTTAGAGGCGAAAGCCGGACCCTGATCCGAATGGAAGGTACCACAGGCAAAAATCCCTATAAAGATACGCAAATCTCTAATGACAGTCCGTGAATCAGCGCTGCGATGTGGCCATACCCACACAAAGCGTGTGCATGAGTCAACTGCTACTAAGATGTATTTATACGCAGTATCAGATGAAAATGGACCACAGTGATCTAAATAAACACAGCCTAGCGGTTTATTAGAAATGTACAACTGAGTCTGAGGCGGACGCGTAGCAGTTGAAGGTTTAATCTGCTGGCATATGTCACAAAGAAGGACATAATCACGCGTCTGTTTGTACAGTCCCCGCCACCAGAAACGTAATTGTAATTGAGTTACAGTGTCCGAGACGCCCGCATGCGCAGACGCCACACCTTCATGAGCCGCTGTAATCAAGTCTGCTCTGCGATCTGAGTTGGGAATCAGCCGTTCCCCAACATCAGGAATTGTCACAAAAGGAACCTTTTCGGGACTTAAGTGGTATTTATACTTCGAAGGGAATCCAGCAGGATGTTTACTTCCCTTCTCAGAGGCAGCAATAGCTGCCAAGATGTCGCTATCAATCTTGGTTTTAGACCTAGTAACTGCTGCAACTAAGTATGTAGATACTGCTGATTTCGCCGCTTCATCAGCAAGCGAGTTGCCAACAGCGTGTACTCCCACGCGCTGATGACCGAGAGTATGAATCACATAAACGAGTGGCAACATAGCCTTAAGCTCTGCCACTCGAACCCAGATCATTTTATGTTTTATTGTGCTACCCTTGGAATCATGAAAATCATTTTGAATCCAAAAGAACAAGTTTTCATTGTAAGACTGGACACAGTAGTAAGAATCACTTACAATTAGAGTAGTAACACTTGGATCTGCGTACTCCAAAGCTAGTAAGAGAGCACGAAGCTCTGCCAATTGTGCGGTGCAATCGCCCAGGGGCAAAGTGTGTACCTCCCTGGAAACGAACTCATCATTCAACATAGCACCGACCACAATGGCGCAAGCGGAAACGTAGGCATGTTTAAAGCCATGCGCAACCTGCGCCGACCCATCAGTGTAAATGATGCAATGGAAGTCCTCCAAAGGTCGCATCGCCAGAGGAGCAGGATGAACGAATTCATACTGCAAGTACTCCTGCGACCGTAAGGAAGCGTCAAAAATAAACATGACATCCGCGGATGACAATGACGCAGCCCACTGAATCCACCGAGGGTGCAAAGCCTTTGAATTTGGTACACTGGCTTTCGTGACTGCCTCCAAATGAGGACAGGGTGTTACCACTAGCATGCGTTTCCCCTGTGACAGGGCTCGTTCCTTTAGAATAGCCATCTGTACAGCAGTTAAAACCTTTTCTACGGTGGGAAACCGCATCTCAGCCGAGGTGTACAAGTGTGACTTGTAAGCAATAGGTACTGTGTCACCTTCATTAAAAGTGAGGTATGTGAAACCCACCGTCCCAGGAATTATTCTTATTACCAGGTTGGTGTGGTTATCACGAGTCAGTAAATATTTAGAAGCGAGCAGATCAGCCTGCAAGGATTGCAAAATGGCTGAATGCTCAGGCAGCCAGCATGATTTAGAGAAAGTTGGTTGTATCAAAGCATACAAAGGCTTGATACGCTGGGCATATTCCGGAATGTAAGTCCTGCCGAAATTCAAAAAGCCCAGTAAAGACTGTAATTTTTTCAGTGTCGTTGGTGCGCGCAATTGTGCGCACTTCTCTAAGAAGTGAGGAGCCAAACCTCTACCTTCATTGTTGAGCTCATAGCCCAAAAACAACACTGTGTGTTTAGCAATGTGCGATTTTGCAAAGTTAAATTTGTAACCCATGTCTGCGAAGTTGCAAACAACAGAATTTACACGACACAGATGCTCCCAAATATCATCGTCTGTGAGATATATGTCATCCACATACGAAAAAGCATCAGGGTCGAGTGCCTCCAGAATAGAGACAATGCGAGCGGTAAATATACCAGGACTATTCTTGTAGCCCATTGGAAGACGCCGGAATTGCTTTTGGACTCCAGCGCTCGTAAAACTGGTCCATTGGGAGCTAAAGCTGTCCAATCTGTGGGCATAAAAACCATTGGATATGTCAAGCGTTGTCTTGAAACGCTTACGCACGAGACTATCCACTAGGGCAGAGCCGTGGGTATTCTGTACAGCACAGTTACGGCAATGCGAGTTTAAATGCCGGTTATCCAAAACCAAACGATATGATCCGTCAGGTTTGTTCACAGTAAAAAGGGGATTATTCATCGGTGACACACACGTTTCAATAACTCCCTGATATTCCAATTGTTCAAGGATTTCCGCGACGGAAGATTTTGCTTCACGCCGAATGGGATATTGCGGTTGAGGCTGCGGCTGAGACCGCAACGGAATTTCGTGGCAAGGCGACAATCTATCCCAACCACATTGGTTACGGTACAGAGCCGGCGCGAGAGCCCGAGCCCACTCTTCTGCAAAATGCTGCGCATGCTCTTTCGAGACAGTGTTCGCGAAACTGGGCAGGATCACCTCCTCCCCTCGCGGCGCCGCGAGCACAAAAGGTGGGGGCCAGTCAGCCTCCGAAAGTAAAATATCATATGTAGAAGACAGATTCTCCCAAAATACACCTTTAACGGTACGCTGTATGTCACCTTCAATTAACAGGACAATTTCATATAGTCTTTCAGGGGGAGCAAGTCTCGTATCCGCTGTTTCTATCACAACGTAGACATCAGTCGCTGTCACCCTCAGTAGTGGACGCAGCGCCTCTCTGACTATGGTTATCTCCGCCGCGCTGTCCAGCAAGGTCAGAGCCCACGTCAGATTCCGAAGCCGCGTTCTCACTATCTGTGGCATATCGATGCGCTGTTAAGGCTGCGACTTTCTTTTTCGCAAACTGCGGACGCCTAGGCGTAGAATCCTCCTGCTTCACTGCGCCGTCCGTCTGGCGGGACTGGCCACGTCCTTGTTGGCCACCACGTCCACGTCCACCCCCTCCTCCTCCACCGGTCTTCTGGGCCGATGTGTCCTGAAAGGAACGAGGAGAGCGTTGATCAGAACCCTGAAAACGATCAGGCGATTTAATCATCGCGCGGTCGCGCAAATCATAAACTTTTTCGGGTGGCGCAGGAGCTTGTATTGCAGGAAAAGTCCCCTGAGTCTGCGTTGTCTGCTTCCCCTGTGTCTGTTTTTTAGGCCAATTTTGTTTCTTGGACTTGGGCTGGGCATCTGTCACTGCAGATTGTCCCTGTGGTTGTTTTTTCTCCTTCACTGGAAAATATTTCAGACCTCTACTTGTGCGGCCAATCGTTTTATAAGCGGCCACCACAATCTTTGCTAACTGGCGGGGTTTGTCGGCATCGGGCAGAGCAGCCAAAGCATTCGACACCTGAAAGTTAACTGCATCTCCTTTAACATTGGAGAGAATGAGATCACTTACAATCTCAAAAGAACCACACAGGCGCATACCCAATTCAACCGCTGCCTCTGGACCGTGATCATTCTGAACACGTCTAACGATTTCAGGCAGGGCAGTCATAGACGGGGTGCCGAAGCACCTTGTATAAACGGCCGCAAATGTTTTTCCCCAGCTGTCACAGTCAGCAAGTTCAGGAGTAATATCCTTCGGTAGAGTAATCGTCAACATTCTATGTTTATCAGCAGGAGTAGAATTCGGAAAAACCGCCTCCAGTTGATCAAACTTCTCTGCTAGCCAGAATGGGAAGTCATCGTTGTCAACCGGACGCGCACCAAAAACCGAATTTACCATCACCGGATTGAGACGCATTCCGCCTCGTTCCATGGGAGCGGCCGCACCCCCCTGGGGACCACCAGGAAGATGTCGACCGATGTATTGCACTAAAGCACGAATCACGGAAATGGAGACTACATGTAGCCTACGAATTTCTGCCAGGGTACAAGCCCCGTGATTCGGGTGCGGGGTAAAGCCACCCAACGCAGGCCAATTAGTACCTGGAATTGAGAGTGGACCTAACCTCGCACGGGACAAAGAGTGGGGGAGGGCGCCATCAAACCAAACTCGATGCTGCCAATGATCAATAGGTATTTCCAATGCCCTGTATGGCGTATATTCAGCCGGGACATCCGAGGCGGTGTAGGAGTGGAACAAACCAGAATTAGCGTCCACAGCCGGAAACGTAACCCAAGAGTAAAACAACTCGTAAGGAAACGCCGGATCTGCACTTACCACGAAAATCACAGCCATCCCATCTACTGGGACCTGGTACGCCTGAAGATGGTTGCGTACCGCTACGCGACTATGCTGTGCAATAGCCACCGCTGCCACCATCACAGAATTGGAAACAAGAAAACACAAAGAATACTTTGTAGCACAACTGGGTAGTAATTCAAAGAAACCGTTTAAGTGAGAATCAAGCTTGAATAAAGACCTATTTTAAAAAATAGGTAGGTTTCACCAACACCCCGTTTTCCGGAAACGGACGTGAAGGGGTTAAGGCATGAACGATAAACTACTCGAGTGTCATGATATAAGACCACCGAAACCGTTGGGCGCCATGTTGCAGGGTTTCTGTACTCACACAGAACTGTGCACAGAGGAGTGGAACCTCGGCAAATTAGGATGTCCCAAAACTTACCTTAGCAACCAACTCACCCCTTACCGAGCTAGCTACAGTGTCTCATTGGACATATCAAACTCCCAATGTTTAGACAAACCAGAACATGAACTTACAGTACCTCAGGGTACGTGGGACTCATGAACACTCTTTCGTTATATTATCATTACAAACCAGAACATGGAGTAAAGAAGACACATGTGCATTTGAAATGTTTATTTACTAATGCCGTCTTCTCAGGCGCAGTATCTTAGATAATACAAGTATACTTATTATCAGTAGCAAAATTATCAGCATAGTTACTAAGACATAAAAAGCGAATGGTGACAGCATGTTAACATGCTGTAATGAATAAGAGTTAACAACACTTATATCTCACCCTCCCTAACACATATATTATATTATTAGCTAAGAAGGTCTCTTTGGGTTGTTTTAGGGCGGGCCCATACCTTAGTGTCCTAGCATGAAGGAATCACATCAGCATACACCAGCTCTCTCTGCATGTGCACCGCATCAAGTGTGTTAACAATTCTCGTGCAAAGCAATATCAATCCCGCCTCAAGCCCAAGTTGGCAAAGGCTGCACTTGTGTTATGACTATGAAGGCGTGGAGATCAGACCTCATAACAATTCCATATCGTGTTGCTCCTGAAACTTCAGCACTCTCCGTGCAGACATGGTTTATTAAACAAAACTGATATCAGAGCAATAACATATTATTCTCACATACACCACGGCAAACCACTAGGTTGAAAGCTAAGTCAACAATGAGGGTCGTGTGCAGAAGTTGCAAGAAAGGAAAAATGGCGTTTAAATCTCAAATGTACCTATGCTAACTTAACACGATATAAGGATATATAGGAGCTATACAACACTATTCTGTCATTTCTATGCCACTGCACTCTATGCCACTGTACACTATCCAATCTACAACATTGCGCTGTACTTCACTGCATTCAAAGCCACTCTATTCTACACTGCACTCTACATCACTGTTCTCTGCACCACTCTACAACCCTGCAATCTGCGACCCTGCACTCTGGCTCTCTACTCTGTATGACTGCACTCTATTAATCTCTATGCCACTGCACTCTACTCTGCACATCTCAAATGGAACGCCACTCTACTGCAGTCTACACCACTACACTCTACGCCACTGCAGTTTATGCCAGTCTACTCTACACCTCTGCACTCAACTGTGCACCATTCCACTATATGCCACTTCACTCTATGCCCCTCGACTCCACTCTACGCCACTCTACTCCACTCTGTGTGACTCCACTCTACGCCATTTCACTCTACACCACTGCAATCTACTCTGCCCCTCTTTACTCTATGCCACTGCACTCTACACTACTCTACATCACTGCACTCTACATCAAAGCACTCTACGCCACTTTACTCAAAACCAATGTGCTCATGCCACTGCATTCTATGCCAATCACTAAAGTACTTCACACCACTTCAATCGGGGCCACTCTACTCCACTCTACTCCACGACACTCCACTATATGATGCTCTACTCCATTAAACTTTGCTCTACTGACACTCTACTCCATTCTATGGCACTCTATAGTACTCCACTTTACAGCACTCTACTCTACTCCGTGCCATTCTACGCTACTCCACAGTACGATGCTCTACGCAGCTCCCTCTTTGCCACTCCATGCCTCTTTATTCCACTCTAATCTATGAAACACTACTCCACTCTACTCCTCTCCGCTGCACTCTACTCTACAACACTTTACTCCACTCTATCCAACACCCTGTATACCACTCCACTCTACTCTACACCACTCCATGCCACTCTATGCCACTCCACTCTACGACACCCTACACAACTCTAACACTGTGATCCACTCTATGCCACTCAACTCTACACCATTCCACTCTATGATACACTACTCCCTCCACGACACTCCACAACACTGTATGCTACTCAATGATGCTCCACTTCACTCCTCTCCACACGACTCAACTCTATTGTACACCACTCCACACCACTCCATAACACTCCAGTCTACTCCAATTTACGACAGTCCACTCCCGCCACTCTCCTTTACCCTACAAACTTTTAGCAATGCTGAACAGCAGATACTCTGGTGTACAACATTGCTAAAACATATTGGCAAAGCCAATAGTTCTTGCATACGTGAGGCCTATTGACTTTGCCAATGCTTGTTTGGTAATGTCAATTTTTTGATCAACGAATCCTCTGACAACCATTACTGCTCATTGAACGTTGCACCTTTCATCACATACATCATCCACACAAGCAATAACATCAATTTCATCATTATTAATCTTATCTGCATCACATGTGGAATATGTAGTCTGGATATGAAGTCTGAAGGTTGTTTTTCCCTGGAATAAAGTTTACATGAAGGAAAACTCTTTAAGTTTTGAACTTAGTTTTGAAATCTGAACAGTGGCATTTAAACTCTCACCCAGCGATAAAATTTGTAGCAACAATTTGTGATCTTGTCTAATGAAAACCTGTTGCCACAAATGCAATGTCTGAAATAATTGGTTGCCAAACACAAGCTAGAAGCTCTTATTTGATAATTGAGTATTTCATTTCAAAATTGCTTAGTGTCCTGGAAACATATGCTACCGTCCATTTGTTGCTTACCAATTTCCTTGTAGCAGTAGTAAGTTTATTGATGAACTGTGTGATTACTTAAAATCATTACAGTGTATAAAAATGCAGTTTGGTTCGAATAAAATACAATAAAATACAGTAAAATACGCCCCCCCGTTGTAGGGGACAGCTCCTAGTCCATAATAGGGGTGGGCAGTAACTCTGGTGGCAGAGTTCACAGAGTTTTTCCCACTCCACGCTCCGCTTGGACCATGGAGTTCGGCAAAAACTTCCCCAGTCGCCATGTGGTGGAGTTTAGCAGCACCCACCTCTAGCTCTGACCATGAAAGACAAATTCAGTTCATCGTTCTGGACGAGCCTGTGACAAGCAATGTTGGTTTATCTCTTACAGACGAGTCTCGTCCGCCACAGCCCCGGAGAACAGATTTTCATCTTTCGAGGCAAATTATTCCAGTCTGTCACATATAATTATAACACAGTCATTCTGCAATGCAGTTCGAAGTGATTCTCTTTCCCACACCGGTGACAGAGTTGTGCCAGGGCAGGACATGGACCTGTGTGAGGATAATCTTAACCGCAGCGGTAGCAATGTAATTGTTGTTTCTGGGTATTGCTGTTCTTTTCCCCACTGCGAGTTTGGCTTGTAGATTTTGGGGGCTTTTTGTTGTCTGACTGGTGTTGTGAGTCTGCTTGAGAGTGAATCCTGAATACTTGTTCACGTTTTTCCGTCTTGCCAACTTCCATCCTTTTTAGGTCGAGCTATTATATCCCGCAGGGATTAATAGCTCGAACATATAGCAGGGGAAATAAACTCTTGAACAAGCGGATTCTTCCCAATGCATGTGATCTATTGAAGCGTGACGCTTCGCCAGCGCGCGCTTGGCCTCAGTCACACCCCATATGCTTGTTCCCTCCCACTCGCTCGCTCCCCTGCTCCCCCCCACCCCATCCGAAAATCTCCCGAAAACACTCACCAGCAGAAGGAGGCTGTTCAACATTTGTCTCTCTTACACCACCAGACATCAAAGGCTGCTGCTCCCCCCCCCCCCACAGCAATGCCGAGAACTTGTCTTTTATCTTCTCCTGTCGCGGATTCCCATCACCATGTCTTTGTAGCCATCAGACACCCTCCATCCGATTTGCCTGTGCACCCCTCCACACATACCAACATTTGGGGACAGAGAAGATGATTTAGGGACAACACAAAGAAATCGGAGGGTTTTCATTTCTCAACTTCCATTGAAGTGGAGGACTTTGTAAACTAGAGTAAGCTGAAATAAAGCATTTAGCAATTTTTGGGTTACAAATCTCAAATCATCCACCTAAGGCATAGATGCCATGTATCCTCCCACTCCCCCACTTTCTCTCTTGGTTCCGATCGGTGATTTCTTCTCATTTGTTTCCTAAACCCCTTATTCCCTCTCATTAGCATTTAATCATGTCTCAGCTCCTTGCTCCCATGTTTCTCCATCTCTCACACATCCCAGTCCTACTCGTAGGCATTTACCCCCTCACACACCCCTCCTTCGCACCATCATTCGTTGACCCATCAATTTTCACTTGTCTCCATTACGGGCAGGAGACAATGAGGACCGATGTCGCTCTTTGAGCCAAAACAGCAGAGCCTGAAAAAATCGTCATGCAAATGCTCTAAATTCACTCTCGTTCTAGCTACCCGCCTCCGGTTTCTCCATCTTTCTGTGGCTGGCTTTTCCTCTTTTGTTCCCTTTCTCTTTATCTCCACTTTCACTCTCTTCGCTCCCCCCACCCTTTATCTTTCTTTCTCGTCCACTTTCTATCGCTATATTTCGCTTTCGCTCCCTATGCCCCATTGCCTCGCCCTCTCCTATCCTTTGCCTTACTCTCTGTTTGTACACCCAGCCCTGTGCTACCTTTGACAGTGATAATAGCCCCAGTCAGCGGCTTCTGCCTACACAGAGCCCAATGTCCTTCCTTTCTGCAGCCCGCAGCCCTCATTTAGCTCTTCCCAGGTCTCTCAGGGTGCAACAGAATAGGGACCGTGCAATTCCGCTGGTCTTTTGCATTTTGATTGTAGAAATGTAAATAATCAGCAGCGCTGGCCATTCTCGCCTTTGCTGTACCCAGAGAAGTTTGTAGAATATTGTAATAGTGCATGAGGGGGATGTAGAAGAGGTAGATGTAAGTTACAGCTTCTTGGCTCGGCTTGCTTTGGTTTGAGAGTCACAGAGGACCTTGGCCTGCTAAAGAGCCGGCCATCTGGCTCGAGCCTTCAAGGGCTTGCCCACCTTTATGTACAGCTGGATGAAGTTCTTCACAAAATCCGGAGAGACAGTACAAATTACCACAGGGCATTCGTATAAAGTGCAAAAGGCTACTTCATTGGAACAGGTCTATAAGCCACCATAGCCATACGTATACATGAATACATTACCCTGCCCCAATAATCCAAATTCTCACGTGTCTACTTCCCCTAATCCACACTGTGCCCACTATATTCCCCAGCTAACAAATTGCATCAACATTCAAACTTCACAACTCTTCAGACCCTTGCCCGTCCTGACAAGCTGTTATTCTCTTGCTCCCCATCACGTTGGAGTTGCGGCTGGCCATCTTCCCTTCAGGTAATGCCAGCCGTTACCTGTTCTTTCCACCTTCCCCAAGTTGGATATGCTCTCACAGTGATGTTTTAGCCCTCTCCAAATAGTGCATCGTCATTGCCTTCTCCTGCAACCAGAGAAAACTTAACAAGTGTTTTCCCATCCCCTACCCATCTAAACTTTGTGCACAGTGCTGCAGTAGCTGCCTAGCCAACAGCCCCCATCCAACGTACACCCTAGCACTGTCTGTAACTGTACCCCCAAAGGCTTCAGCAGTAACTACATGGTCTTCGACAGGTAATACTAATTTATTTATTTGTGTCACTTTTATAGCGCGCAGCTACCCCAACGGGGTGTCCCGGCGCTCCAGCGGATGAATTGATTCTTACTCCAAAAGGATTTAGCAAAAGAGGTGAGTTTTCAAAGCCCTACGAAAGGGAAGTTCCTCCTGAATTGATCGAATTGACTGCGGGAGTTTATTCCAATGGGATGCAGCACAGATTTGGAACGTTTTACCTCCTGATCGCATCTTTTTAAATCTCGGAATAGTGAGGAGATTTTTGGAGCCTGATCGCAGGGATCTAATATTTTTGTATGGGCGGAGGCAGGAGGAAAGATATGCCGAGCCCTTCCCTTTAATTGCCCTGTGGGCCAGTAAAAGTGCCTTGAATTCAACCCGTTTCTGTATGGGTAGCTAATGGAGAGAACGGCGATGGGGGGAAATATGTTCTCTAAGAGAAATCCCGCATACTAATCGGACTGCAGCATTTTGTACAGTTTGAAGCCGATGGCAAAGGCCTAAGTCAAGTCCAACATACAGGCCATTAGAATAATCCAAGTGCGATGTAGTTAATGCTTGGACTATTGTTCTCCTTGTATTGCTGGGTAGAAAGTTAATCAATTTTTTTACCATCCTTATTTTTGAGAAACAGGCGGCAGAGACTGTTTGAACTTGATTGTGAAAAGAGAGAGTAGAATCCCATCTGACTCCGAGATTCTTAACCGAGTCTTTAGGAGTAGGGGGTGAGCTTAAATCATGAGGCCACCACAGGTTGGAATCCAGCGGGGATGATTGATGGAAAAAAAGAACCTCTGTCTTTCCCGCGTTCAAACGTAGACAGTTGTTATCCATCCAACATGCAACTTTACGCAGGCAATCTTTTAATGGATCAAATGTGGTATCTGAGATGTTTTCATATGAAAAGAGCAGTTGGATGTCATCCGCATATGATGTCGCTTTGATTCCCAACTCGGCGATCAGCTCGGCCAGAGGGGAAAAATAAACATTAAAAAGAAGGGGACTCAGGGAAGAGCCCTGAGGGACTCCCCATTTGAGCGGGCGGCTATCTGAGGTAAAAGGGGGAGTAAACACTGCCTGGGTACGATTGGACAAGAAAGATGACATCCATTTCAAGGCCTGACCTTGAATACCTATCGAGTACAGACGGTTGAGGAGAACAGGGTGAGAGACGGTGTCGAATGCTGCTGATAAATCCAGCAGCACCAACACCGCCCTCGCTCCTGTATCTAATTTCCATCGAACCGCGTCCGCCATCTCAATCAATGCCGATTCTGTACTGTGGCCCTGTCTAATTCCATGCTGTGAATTATGGAGTAAGCCTTGTGTTTCCAGAAACTTCGCTAACTGCTGTTGTACCAGTTTTTCTAGTATCTTCGCTGGTGCTGGTAACAGAGAAATGGGCCTGTAGTTGGCTGGCTCATTAGAATCAGCGTCAGCCTTTTTCAGAATAGGAATAATGCGCGCGTATTTCCATGAGTCTGGAAAAACGCCGGTACTCAAGGAATCATTCCAAATACTATTCAGAGCTGGATTGAGTATAGGGGCAAGGGCTTTGTACTGTTTGGCCGGCCAGGGGTCTATTGGCGAGCCAGATCTACAACTGGAGAGTTCAGCAAGTGATCGATCAAGGGAAAACTTATCGAACTCTAAGAAGATCTGAGAGGGAGCAGGGCGGGATTGTGAAATGGCTATGGGGTTATCCATTAAATTGGTAAGATTTTTGCAAGGGAAAGAATCATAGATAGTGGCTATTTTCTCCTCAAAAAAGTCTGACAGACGATTACAGAGTGATTGAGATACCTGTGACTGACGTGTGAGGGGAGAAGGATTTGTAAAGGATCTGACAGTATTAAAAATTTCCTTGGTAGAACCTTGGGCATTGATGATTTTCTCCTCTAAATAAGCTCTTTTGTGTTCTAAAATCCTTTTCCTGTAATTTTTCAAGGCAGATTTATATTCCAGTTTACTTTCCATAGAGTATGAAAGTCTCCAATGTCTCTCCAGAGATTTACAAGCAGACTTACATTTTCAAAGTTCGTCTGAATACCATGGCGAAGATGGGACAGAACGATATGTTTTAATTGGCCTAATAGGGGCAATTGAATCAATGGCCAAAGTTATCCAGCCATTGAAATTAATCAGCCTAGAGTCTAAATCAGTAGCCTCGCTGGGGATCTGCGCAGCCAGTTGCACTCTTAAGCTTTCTGGACTAATCTTGCTCCAGTTTCGTCCCATAGTTTTAACTAAAACTTGAGGTCTCACTTGACGGGGTAACAAAATCAAAAAAGGGACAAAATAATGATCAGATCAGATCACAGGATAAGGAACATCTGTCGTAAGACCAGCATGATTGGAACATATAAGGTCAAGGGTATGACCCGCTTTATGCGTAGGCCAAGAAATCAAAGGATTTAATCCACCAGCAGACAGTGTATGCAGAAAGTTGGTGCTTATTGGATCAAGTGTGTCTTCCACATGAAGATTAAAATCACCAAGTAAGGTGAAGTTAGCGTATCGAAGACTAGCCTGGAGGACATAGTCCAGGAAATCTGGAAGGAAAGCAGTTTTAGATTTGGGAGGGCGATAGACTAATAACCCAGTAAAAGTATAATTAGCAGATACTTGAATGGAGAAAGGAAGAGCTTCTATGGCTTCTATCTGTGTATAGGGGAAGGAAGCAAAAGTCCAAGAAGATCTATAAACGATGGCAACTCCACCACCTCGTGTAAAAATGTGTCTATTAGCGCAAGAAATATGATACTCAGGAGGGATAGCCAGAGCCAAGGCGGGATTTGTTTCATCCCCTAACCAAGTCTCTGTTAAAAAGACAATATCCCAATTGTTGTCCATAAGGGATTGAGCTATATCCAACGAGTGTTTGACCAGAGAGCGACAGTTGATAAGACCTGCCTTGATGGAAGTATGTTTGTAACAGGTCAAAGGACATTGAAAGGAGGTTTGAGGCGGGAACAAAGTCCCAGAAATGCTATCTGGCTGATCAGCTTTACAGGGAATACACGGAAAAGAGCGAGTAGTAAGGGCAGAAGGGATGCTATTGAAGAAATCACAATGGTGTGCCCTTAGATTGAGTAAAGTACTCCTATCATACCTTAGTGAGGAATGTATAGCAGACTCAGCATGGAGAGTGGCCACAGCCGCAGCCTGGTCACGGACGGGCGCAGACGGGCAGGACTCTGGCACGACTCCGGCACAGATCCGGCGCGCCCGCGAGGCGCGTCCGCTGCGCGGAGTCATGCCTCTTCCTTTTATAGTGTCCGTCAGGGTACGTGGAGACGCTTCCCACACAAAGATGGCCGCTACAGATTTCGCCCCGCCCGGGAACCCGCTGTCTCAGCCCTGAATCGGCTGGTGCAAGTCCGGGTCTCCGAGGGGCGCAAGAAGGATCAAGGGGTACCAATCTTTTAAATCAGCTGTGGCCCAGATAGAAGGTAGTGTCGCTGCTATCAGCGTATGAGGTGTCAAGGTAGCGATAATTAAAATAATGCCGAGTGTCAGGTAAGGGCAGTGTTTGAGATTTAAAATGCAATAAGGCAGGCAACAAATTAAAATAAACAACACAACACAGCCTCCCGGCTTCCGCCTCAGGAGGAAATAACAATCACACTAGGATGAGCGCCTATGTAGAAGGAGTCCTTTCATAGTGTCCGTCAGGGTGCGTGGAGACGCTTCCCACACAAAGATGGCCGCTACAGATTTTGCCCCGCCCGGGAACCCGCTGTCTCAGCCCTGAATCGGCTGGTGCAAGTCCGGGTCTCCGAGGGGCGCAAGAAGGATCAAGGGGTACCAAGCTTTTAAATCAGCTGTGGCCCAGATAGAAGGTAGTGTCGCTGCTATCAGCGTATGAGGTGTCAAGGTAGCGATAATTAAAATAATGCCGAGTGTCAGGTAAGGGCAGTGTTGGAGATTTAAAATGCAATAAGGCAAGCAACAAATTAAAATAAACAACACAACACAGGCTCCCGGCTTCCGCCTCAGGAGGAAATAACAATCACGCTAGGATGAGCGCCTATGTAGAAGGAGTCCTTTTATAGTGTCCGTCAGGGTGCGTGGAGACGCTTCCCACACAAAGATGGCCGCTACAGATTTCGCCCCGCCCGGGAACCCGCTGTCTCAGCCCTGAATCGGCTGGTGCAAGTCCGGGTCTCCGAGGGGCGCAAGCTTTTAAATCAGCATTCACCATTAACAAGAGAGAAACCCCATTCACCCAAAACACATTGAAATCATTCTGTGCAATCCTTGCATGTTGGATGACCTCTGCAACTCTGTTTACATTCCTGTGTGCTTTCTTAATGACATTATGCTTCACTGAATCTCACCATACCCATCTCCATACAAACGCTGCCCACACAATGAAAGTATCTGACCGTAAAGGCTGTGTTCTCAACATGTTCACTTCCATAACTTTTAACAATGACAAGCATGATAACTGGACAAATTAAAATTCACCTCAGCTAATCAGCAGCATTTCTTGACAAGCCCTACCCAGAGTCAACTTGGCCAGCCAAGTCAACAGCTCTTCCGATCTCATGCTGCTCAAGCCCCACCAGTACACCACATAAACATCACTCTTGAAGCCCAACGACTTTCCAAAAGGACATTGCTGCCCATCGTCTTGGCTGCCCACTTCAACCAGTGAATGCCCAAATTATAGTACTAGCTGACAGAGGCCCAGACAGGGCACTGCACTCAATACAACATACACTTCAAATACCACTCAGTGCCACATAATTAAATGCCACATAATTACACTGCACTCAATGCACCATACACTGCGAATACCACTCAGTGCCACATAATTACATGCCACATAATTACACTGCACTCAATGGAACATACACTCGAAATACCACTCAGTGCCACATAATTACATGCAAAATAATTACACTGCGCTCAACAAAACATACACTCCAAATACCATTCAGTGCCACATAATTACACGCCACATATTAACACTGCACTCAATGCAACATACACTCCAAATACCACTCAGTGCCATATAGTTACACGCCACACAATTACACTGCACTCAATGCAAAATACACTCCAAAAAACACTCAGTGCCACATAATTACACACCACATAATTACACTCTACTGAATTGCAACCCACACTCCACACAATTCCACCCAGTGCCACATAATTATATCCTACATAATTACAATGCACTCAAAGCAACATACACTCCAAACAATACCACTCAGTGCCACATAATTACACGCCACACAATTACACTCTACTGAATACAACATACACGCCACACAATACCACTCAGTGCCACATAATTACACGCAAAATAATTACACTGCGCTCAATGCAACATACACTCCAAATACCACTCAGTGCCACATATTTACACACCACATAATTACACTGTACTCAATGCAACATACACTCCAAATACCATTCAGTGCCACATAATTACATGCCACATAATTACACTGCACTCCATGCATTATTAACTCCAAATACCACTCAGTGCCACATAGTTACACACCACATAATTACACTGCACTCAATGCAACATACACTCCAAATACCACTCAGTGCCACATAGTTACACGCCACATAATTACACTGCACTCAATGCAACATACACTCCAAACACCACTCAGTGCCACATAATTACACGCCACACAAGTACACTCTACTGAATACAACATACACTCCACACAATACCACTCAGTGCCACATAATTATATGCTACATAATTACACTGCGCTTAACGCAACATACACTCCAAATACCACTCAGTGCCACATAATTACACGCCACATAATTAGACTGCACTCGATGCAACATACACTCCAAATACCACTCGGTGCCACATAATTATATGCTACATAATTACACTCTACTGAATGCAACACACACTCCACAAAATACCACTCAGTGCCACATAGTTACACGCCACATAATTACACTCTACTGAATGCAACACACACTCCACAAAATACCACTCAGTGCCACATAGTTACACGCCACATAATTACACTCTATCTATCGCATCACCACAACATCACTCAGCACCACCACAGCATCACTCAGGGGCACCATAACATCACTATGCGCTACCACAGCATCACTGAACGCCACAGCATCACTCGTCGCAACCACAACATCACCCAGCGCCACCACAGCATCAATCTGTGCAACCATTCAACAACAACTGGTTCAAATATGTTCTCTCAATGTTTCAAGCTTTATTTCACTTCTGTTCTTGGATTTTTGGCACAATAATATACACTGAACATAATCTTCACAAAAGTTATTTACAAAAGTTTAAGCTACTGCCATTATAAATTACAATAACTTTTATTTAAGTATTACATTATTTAAAAAAATTAAAAGCAATTGTTATTTGTAATATCAATACATCTAAGTCACGTAAATACAACATATATTGCATTACAAATGCTATAGGTGTCACATTTGCGAAAGTTAAAAGTATTGGCATTGTAAATGACAAAGCTATTAATTTCAATATTTTCAAAACCAACACATAAATAAAAAAATTGTCATTTACAATACCAATAGCTCAAACTTTCCTAATGCGAGACCTATTGCATTGCAAATGCTTGTTACATGTTCTTCCGCTTGATCATTTATTTGTGTCAGTTCTTCGGTGTCGTCAAGTGAGTCATTACACTGTCGCTTGCTAAAGAAACACTGTTTCTTTAGCAAGCGACAGTGTAATGACTCTGACTGGCACCCCTCTACGATTCTTAGGCGAAGTGCGTCTTCCCTATTGAAATTGTCAAATTTTCAGTAGCGAGCTAGCCGTTTGAGACGCATCATGAAGTCGCCCATCGGTTTGTCCTTTTCTTGTGACGCCAAGTTGAAGGTGTAGCGTTCGTAAACTATCTATCTCAATAAAGGAGATAATTCTATTACAGGACAGGAGGCTTCGTATTATGCTTTCTCTTTCATTTATTGCTACATACAGCAGCCAATGAAACGGATTATTGTATAACAAAAAACTACATTTCCCATGATGCACTTGACACATCACATCCTGTCACAGCCCATAAGAGCCAGTCAATATCGGATGTCCTCCTCTTTCTTTGCTGCTCACGCAGCCTGTTACGTGCTTTTTCCTACTTATCGAGCGTTTATATGCTAATATTCTTTACTATGATGACGCCGCTTCAGCGTTGTGCTAGCATGCTTGTATTATACTGACGCCGTTTCAGCGCATTGTATTACACGTTTGCAACTGTAATTGAGGTACCTTATCACGGTTTGACTCGTAGTGAGCCTGCAGGTCTATTTCATTCAACCGCGACACCCCGCTGCCTTCGGGGGGGTGCGCAAGCCTCTCTGGTGCCTCCCTTCAAGGACAGAGGCATTGTAGAAGCGCAATCCTCGCGCGCGGAGGTCCGTTCATCTACAGCGCCTCTCCCACTAGCAGGGAGGTGCGCGCTGTAGTTCTGAGCTGCTCTTTTCCTAATCACCCACGCGGCGGGCCCGGTCAGTGCAGCGTTATGCTGCGGTATTGTTTTAAAGGAATCACCGGTACTGTCCCGCTGACGGCGGGCTTTAATTAACATAATTGGAGCGCGGAGACCCCTCATTGGCCGCATGCGCTGGAGCCCTTAGTTTCACTTAGTTTCACTTTCTCCATTAGTTTTGATGTGCTTAGCCCAATTGGGCTACTTTTTGGTAGGATTGGGCTACGCACATCACTACTGCACGTTTTTTGATAATTTTTCACCATTCATGCTAGGATTTTCCTCGAGCAGTACATTCTACGCCTGTCTGGCTGCAATAACGCTAAGGGCCTGGAGGGAGCACACCTCCTGTGCATATATTTACTGCTTTTGCTCCATTTACACCCCCTGGGCTGCAAAGAACTCATCTACAGCATTGCTGAGGAGCTAGGTACCGGTGATTGGATTGTGCTGTGGGTTGGCTCCCCCCTTTACTCCTCTTAATATATACATTTCAACTAATGAACAGGTCCATTTATAAATTTGGCCCCACCATGGAGGATTGGGTTACCTATGAGGAGGATGAAGCTGGTTATGGAGAGGAAGTGTCTAATCCTTCCATTGAGGATAATATTGTTGAGGCCCTGGACGCCTTTGTCCAGGATTCTGTCAACAAGGCCCTGGAGAAGACAGTTCCCGGGAACTGTACAGCAAGCGCTGGCGACCGCACTAAACATATCACTAAGCAATTAGAAAAGTTTGCCAAGAGCCATGGTCTTTTCAAACCCGCAGTCCCTAAGAAGGACGGAGCTTCTTATGGTTCTCAAACTGAATTTTGGCCTCATTCCTATACCTTGTCTTCTGTGCCGGCTCCGGCCCCCCTCAAGTCCAAGGTTCCAGATACTGATACCGATACGGACACTACGTCCACTGATACCCCTGACGAGTCTCCTCCTAGGAAGAAGACTAGGAAGTCCAAAAATGTGGAGTCTGTTCCTGTGGCCACCCCCTTTACCTTCAATCCTGCTGACATTGTTCACCCGAGATCATCCAATTCGCTTCCAGCGCCGGAGGTTGCCGCTTATCTACATGACAACCTATATAAGAGTTTCGACAAGGAGGTGAGAAATAGACCCCGGTCAGAGTGTCCTAGACCAGACATCTCCGACAAGGTTGCAGAAACCCCTGACATAGACTCTAGCATGCTGACCTTCTTAAAAAAGGTTGCAAAAGACCCATAGATGGGCATTGATCGGGCCTGGAGGGGGTACCAGTACAAACTACTGGACGTTGTGGGACCCTTAGCTAAGATCTTAGAGATGGCGCAGGAGTCTGGTGCTGCGATGGATCCCTATGTTCTAGCAGGCTGGACCCAGAGGGCTATATGCCTCTTGGGCAATGCTAATTGTGCAATATCCACGGAACGTCATAAGTCCCTCCTTATGAGGATGGACTCCAACCTCACCAAGCTGGCAGCGGCAGAAACTGGGCCCCTGGCGGACGGCAATCTATTCGGTGAGCGTTTTGCGAAGGATGTGGCTAAGTATGTGAGTACCTTCATGACTCTCGACAAAGCCCAGTTGGAAATAAAGAGAGTCTTTCAGGCTGGTGTTTTTGCTCGTTTGGACGCCAGTCTTTCCAAGGCCCCCAGAGAGGCGACTTTGGCCGAGGTAGAGGCGACGGATTCCACCCGTGGGGAAACGTTCTACCCTACCAGGCAGCGCTTCAACAAGAGGCGTTTCAACAGGGGAGCCTACCGTGGTGGCTTCCAGTCCACAGAATCTTCAGGTGAGTGTTACCGACAATTCCCCACTCTCTTTGGGGGGACTTATTCGTTATTTCTTTCAAAATTGGGCTCAATTGTCTCAGGATGCTTGGGTTTTAGAAACTGTTCAGGGTTTTCATCTAGATTTCTTTCAAGTCCCCTCTCAGGACAGACGGCCCAGGCAGCTGTCTTTTTCCCAAACAGAGTGTGTATTCAAACTACTATTCATGGATAACTTAAACAACTGAACGATTAACTCCTGGATCCGCACAAGGTGTTTTCCAGTGGATCATCTGGGTCGTTTCTTCTGGGGTGGTGTGAGCCATCAGCTTTTATAACCAATCACCTTATTGATGTGTCAGTTACAGCCACTCAGACCTAGCTAGTACTGCCTTATTGCTCGTTAATCAGATTATCCAGACTATTGCTTTTCGCTGATTTCACTTATTGGAGTCGGTTGGAGTCCTTCAGAAACTGAAGTCAGCCTGAGTTGAAGGCAAAGCAGAGGTAATTGGACTTGTTAAGATCCTCTAGGAAATATGAGGAGAGGCAACTGTTTGTGAAGATCCCCGCAGGATTTGGGAAGTTTGGCATTTCATAATGCTTGTTGTCACCCAGTGGGCGACATACTGACTGTCCTGGTCCAAGTGTTGTGACCTTTTTTGTGTGCAGAGCATTTGTAGTCATGTGAATCTCTAACTGCCGCAGAAGGGTACCTTGACGTTGTCTAGTGTTGTCTATTTATACCCCTTCATCCCCAAGGCCGAAGCGCAGACCCTTTTCTGTTGTTCATGCCTGGTTGCCTTAGCTGTACTTGGCAGAGATTTTGGTTTATTATTTATGTTGCATCTGGAAGCCAGTAAACACTGGAGTGAGCGGAACTGTGTGAAATCTCACAGAGTTTTTTTGTACCTCAGCGGAATTCCGTGGAGTAAAACTTCATGAGTTCCTCCCACCCCTTGTCAATATGCACTTCTGCCAACTGAAATGATGCAATGGTTCCCAGTAGAAAAAGGTTGCAGGGTAGGTGCTTTGATGATTTGATCTTTAATCTTTCCAAATGTCTTGTATTTATCCATTTAAGTTCGAAACACTTCAGTAAAAGTTGGCACATAGGTTCTATTTCAGAGATAACATTCTTGCAATTAGCATAGTATTCACAGAGTCCTGTAAAAAATATTAACTTTTCTCTGTTGACAGGAGCTGGTGCATATCTGACAGTATCCACCAGTGAAACCTTTGGAACAACTCCCTTTTCTGAGATTGTGTGACACATATAGTCCACTTCTGTTTCAAATAGCTTGCACTCATCAACTGATAATACCAGGCACTCTTTTGCAAACTTCTGGAAGGGTTTTGAAATGTTCATCAGTATTCTTGTTGAAGACAAGGCTGTTATCCTGGATTCATCTTACTCGATCGTCCATATATTTGAAGATTTGAAACATGATTCATTGCAAACGGATGCACTGATGTGAGACCAAACTGTATTTGTTTGTACCTGTATAAACCAAAAAGAGTGATGAAGACTGTGATGGGACATGACCCTTTTGTATTGCGATTTGGTGATAAGCACTGTGTAAATCTAAAGTTGAAAAAGCTGCAATTCCTTCAAGAAGAAACACCTAATCATTTATTTCATAATGTGTTGCAATTTACGATTATTCTCTTATTACGTGCTCTGAGGTCAACACACATACAGAGATTTCGCGTACACTTTTTAATTAAACCTACCAGTGAAATCCAGTAAGATTATTCAATTATTCTATTTCTTCAATTAGATTATTATGTTTAATTCTATCAAACAAATTTTGTAAGTCTTTTCTGACACTAAAAATAATTTTTTTCATTTTTGCCTGGAGAGTGTAGCTGATGCTTTACATTTGATGTTCTCAGTCTCTGAGCTTCCCTACTCTATCAATAAATAAGTTAGAAATGAACATTTCCCTAATCACTAGAAAAGGTTCTGCTGCTGATAGTGTCAGAGTAATTTATAAATGTTTCTGATATCTCCAAACCAACATATTAGCTGTTTTGGTGGCAACATAGATCTTAATTCTGGCTGATCTCTCCTTGAAAACAGTGTCTGCCACAAAGTAACCTAAACAATGATCTTACTACTATTAAAATATATCAGTGTAATATCTGGTGAATTTGAACATTTCGCAAATGAAAACAATTTCACTGATAAACATGGCTTAGAAATTATAGTCAGCCATGACTTAGAGTTCTCTATCAAGCATACGATGATGCAAAATAGGAGGTATCACTAAGTCAACAGGTTTTAAAACATCATCAGATCACACCATTAGTATCATATATTTCGTCTTAATTTCTTCATTTTTTTCTTCTGCATTGCATAGAAAATCCTAAGAAACTTGTGAAATCCTTTTCATTGCTAATCGTTTTAATGTCCCTACAGACCTTGATAAAATGATCTTTCCTTTTGCAGAAACCATCATTACAGGGCATTTTTATGTGATGATAAATGTGCAGGCTTTTCACAACTGTAGCAATATTGTTTTGAATCTTCATACCATCTTTTATAGTGTTTGTGTTTACTTAGTTTTTTTAGTCACCAAGAACATTTTCTTTTCTTTCTTTGGTGCTCATTATTTACTTCTTTGACCCATCTCATGGATCGCTTTATTCCTTTTGCAGTGGTTATTACATTCCTATAATGTAAGATCCCCAATGCCCCACAAATGCTCTTGTATAACTTTGTTGTTTATATTTACCTTAGGTTGGTCACAAATCATGTCTTTAGTGATGTTTCTGAAGTTGTTTGTGTTTCATAGTTTTCCCAAAGCAATCAATAAAATTACTTTCCTTCTTTCTGTCTCTCAGTGCAAAAAATATATTTTTCAAGAGTTCTCCTAAAAGTTCATTTGAATTGTGTTTCTATTCTTATCAGCATTTCTTCGCAATTATCATAACTATCCTCACACTCTGAAGCTTGTGTTTCAGAAAGTGGTTGAAAATGTTTCTGACCTTCTCTTCTGTTATTTTGGTCCACATTTACTGAAGTTTGAGCTGGCACTCATGCGTCATAAACAATGCAATTTAGCCGTGTGCAAGTGGTCCTATGAAATGGCTACTAATTTAACTCTATCTTTTGCTGCATCACGTTAAAAGCTCATACAAACTTTAATAAATTATGAACTTTAACCAAACATGCTGAGGCCAATGAAGAATTGAAGGAGTATTCCAAGCACAGGGTGCTTGCAAAAGAGTACAAATTTGAGAATGTGGCATCTCTGTCTTGTGCAGCATTTGAATCATACCAGTGCATTATGAAAACTACGAATATACACAAACCAGGATTTATAGCTGCAGAATGTTCTTATGGAGACATTTGTGAACCCTACAATATGTGCTGTCAATGTTTACTCTCTGGGAAATTATGAAATATTATATCTATGCATAAGCCAGGATATTATGGAAACTGTGAATGCGTGTTATCTGAGGTAGAAACTCTAAGGGTCTCATTACATGATGGTCGGTCTTTCCGACCCCTTGTTGGAATCGTTTCCAACTGACGCAGGTTTGGGGAGTCTGATTGACAGATTACGATGTTTTCCGAACACCATTCGGTCGGACTCCCATTGACTTCAATGGGAGCCTGTGTTCTGACCGACAACACAGGCTCCTGTTGAAAACAGGTACGGAAAACCTTGCACCCTGAGGCGGGCATCCCCTGGTGCCTGCCACACTGTGCATGGTTGTAAAGAAGGATCCCATGGGTACCCCCCACGGGCCCCAATCAGAGCACTCCGGGTGAAGGGGGGCCCACTACAGGCCCCCTGAAGTCAGTTTCTGACAGACTTTTCATGTCGGCCGGACCGATTCAGAAAGGCTGTTCGAATCCGACATTGTAATACGTCGGTCGGAAACGCAGTCCATAGACCTGAATGATTTAACTCGACTGGCATGACCGACTCAGAGTATCCGAATGCCGATTGGTAACGAGCCGGAAAGACCAAACAGTTACCTTTCCATCATAATAGATCAGTCAGAAACGTTTCAGAGTCGGTCGGAAATATAGGTTCAATCACAGGGTAGGAAAATCCAAATGCCCTACGGAGCCTTTCCGAACCGCATTGTAATCAGCCCCTTAATGTGTGCTGAATGGGCATTATGGAAACTGCAAACAATGTATTGCGTAATCAAGTGATTTTAAAATAAAAAAATATATATTATTCCCACTACAGTATGTACTACATTACGAACAAATGAAATGTCTACAAAAAACAAAATAAAAATATTAAAAATAAATGTTTAAAATGTAATATATTAAATGTAAACAAACATAGAAAATTTAAATATTCTGAAAGTTAGAAACATCATAATAATATTACAAACAATATTAAAAATGTAATGCAATATTATTTCACATATGAACAGAATTCTCTTTAAAATGTATCAATACATTATATTTATAAAATAAAGTTAGTTACAATTTCCTCCCACCATCTACCTCTACAAAACTTACAACCAAAACCTAACACTAAAGTAAAAACTAGCATATTTCACATTAACATAAATATGTATTAGACAAAAAAATATATATATTTAATCACAAATTATTAAATATGCAATGTGATTTTTTTAATTTTCCACAAAATACCTCAAGAAAATGTGCACCATACTCCTAAAATGTATTAATACATTTCATACACAATTAACACATTAAATATAAACAAGGTCTCGCATTTATGAGAGTTTGAGCTATTGGCATTGTAAATGACAATGCCTTTTATTTTTGTGTTGTTTTTGAAAAGGCATTGTTACAATACCAGTAGCTTAAACTCTCGCAAATGCGAAACCTATTGCATTGCAAATGCATTCGGTGCCCGTGTTATAAAACATTTTTTTAAGCGTTAGCAAGGATCGTGTCCTGCCTGCAACAGCAGGCAGAACAAAGCTATTTGAGAAAATAGTGCTCGGGGCTGTAATTAAAGCCTACAGAGTAACAACATATGTAACACGTGGTGTCCTTATGGAAGGTTACAAAATGAGACCAGGCATTACTAAGAACGGACTACTAAGCCTATTGACCAATGAAAAGAAGTTCATACCCGACTACATCATGCGTCGCATAGTCTCGACTAAAAAAATTGGGCAGACATTTTTCACACAAATTTTTTTTTATTTTTTTATTTTTATTGAAAATTTTCATATAAAACAGCAAGGCAAAGAAAAACATCACTTACAGTACTGATTCCAAGACGGGGGAAGGAAAAGCAATACATCAAAATCAGTAATCAATGGAGGTGAGAAAAAAGGGGGGGAGAAATCAGAGGTAAAACATATGTAGGACAATAGCGGAATGCAGGCTCAGGGGGATAGCGGAACATCTTGGATATCCAATACAGGTGGTGTACATACATTTCCACGGTACCCATTCCAGGGTCCCCACACTCTACACCACTTTCGGGGTTTGCCTCGGGCCAGGTACACCGTCTTTTCCGTACACCAATCCATGTTTTCCTTCCATGCCATAATCGTAGGTGGCCTCGGGGACCCCCACAATTGGGCAATATCTCTCTTAGCAATCATGGCCCCCAGGGTCACCCACAGCGTCTGAGCTACATTATGATCCGTTGGTTCTTTCACACTAAATTTAAAGGCTGTAATCTAAGAAATGTTATGCCACATTTAAGTGCATTAAAGAACACACATAATGAACCCCGCCAGCATCAATTTAACAATCCGGTGTAGTTTAGAAAAAAATGTTTTTACAACCTTCAAGTGCAATAGATTACACTACAGCCTGGTTGAGTTGATAAGGTGTGCATATATCGAGATCCATAAGCTGCATTCCTTCTAATTACATAAAAAGCACAGTCCCAACTGAATCCAAGCACACCTTTTATTAACAACATTACCAACTAGAACAGGGCTGCATTTGATGATGTTAGCTAGGGTTTCTAGATCTATTGTGGGGTCATTTACTGGATAGCCCTTTAAAATTGACTCTTGGCCTGGCATGTAGTGGTAATGGTGCATTAGAGGTACCCATCATAGCTCCTTCTGTCATTTTGAAATATGCCTCAGTGTCATTAGATGCAGTTCATTAGCACAGTCTTAGATATATATCAATATATCAATAGGTAGGTTGTTATGTAACACTTGCTGCCAGAGATCTTTAATTTCATATCATAGCAATGCAGATAACAAGTAATATTATAAAACACTGCATCACCCTTGCTAGGAATCAAACTTCTGGCCCACTGATTAGGTCGGTCTCGGAAATGAGCACTTGTCTCACTGGTCTGTCTTACTTAGAAGCTCACTATTAATGTCCTGTGTGAGTCTGAGTGCAGTAATGTATTCACAGTGAAGCTAAATTATGCCTTTGTTTAAAAAAAAAAAAAAAAATATTGCACTAGCAACACTTTAGCATCACCCTGGCTGACTATGAAGACAAATACATCAATGTTGTAGAGTCTCATAAGGACATAATAGCCAAAGGTTGACAATTTTTTTTAACTTTCTTGCAAATCCACCTATTTGCCACAGCGTGAACAAGGGAGTGGGCAGACAGGTTTGTTCATACCATTCTATTTTGAAATCGCACATTCTTTTTTTTCTTATTTTACCTATTTCACAGATGAATACACTTTTTGATTTGTTTTCACTAATTCCCTTTGGTGAATCTACGATGTTGCACATTTCGGGTGAATGACAAATGGGGGTGATATTTATCTAATGTGCTGTGGCACATAAACATGTATGCAGCCTAATTATAAATATGATATAATTTGTCAGTGACCCAGACTACTCCAATTTAGTGAGCCCCAAGCAGCTCTTGGAAGCTAAGAATTTAATGTGCTGACTCAGCAATTCACACCAAAGACATCAATGAGCATGGCAGTAAATTATGCATGGGTACAAGATACGGACAGAATGCCTTCTTCCCATGGTTGGACTGGGACAATAAATTGGCCAGGGCACCAAAATAAAAGTGCCCACCCACCATCAGTGAATCAAATATCTAAAAACATTGCCCATATTTGCAAATCGGGCAGTTTTGAATATGTAAACACAAGTTGGATAGGTGTTTTGCTAGGTAGCAGAGAATGTATGTAAGTGTGCTCCAGGCAATGCTTGTGGCAATATCAGGGAAATCAACAGTGAAAAACAGTCTGCCAGACCATAAACCAGGCCCAAAAAAAGTCAAAAAGCGGCCCACATACTGACCTGTTAGACCAGCCCATACGGCACTGTCTGATTGCCTGATAGGCCAGTCCAACACTTCATCTTCCTCCCCTCCTCACACGGATATGTGAAATGCTCCCTGAAATTGACTGAAATACCACGCTTATTTTTTTAGCAAGACTGGACCCCCGCGTCCACACCACCCCCAACCTCCCTTCCCACTATAATCGTTCCTAGGGTTGGCCTGACACGTGGCAGGCATTTAGGAGAATTAGGGGGAGTGTGACAGGTTGTGCCTCCGAAAGGCAATAAAGCAGCCCTACATTTGACTGAACTGCCCCAACTCATCTGGCCGTCCAGTGCAGTCGATGTCTTAGACTACCATTCTACTGATGTAACTTAAAATACAGTCCAATCTTTTAACTGATGGAGATATTGTGAACCAGCTTCAGCGCACTGAGTGGAATATCAAGCTGTCTAGTTTTATTTAACATGAATATCTCGCCTCTTAGAGTCCCCCACCTCAACAAACTGCGTTCAAATTCGGAATTATGGTGCGATACATGCAGCGTGGTATTTTGACTCTATTTGAGTGTGTGTTTTACAGCCCTGCAGTGGAGGGCGGGAGGGCGCTCATTACATATCCCGGTGTGCATTTCAACTGCTTAGAACTGGCATGATTGTGTTACACTGAGAGCCATCGCCAGACTCTTACCGGCGACACCCGGAGCTGGCCTGATGTCCAAGCCGACAAGTGCATCCCTGGGTCCGTTCCCAGTCCTTTGATATCAAGACTCTGGCCATCTGGAGCGGCCAGTGATGTCTGTCTGCCAGAATAATGCGATGAGCGCGGCTCCTCTGGGCTTTTGTTCACAGGCGCATGCTGGGGCAGATTGGCACCACAGCCAAGCCTCCGGCCTCACGAGCTGCGAGGAAAGCAGACTAGACATGCACAGCCACACACGCTCCCGCCAGAACGCAGAGAAGCGATCAAAACCATTATCAGTGGCTCCATACGTATCACAATTATTCACTCGTTCAAAACAGAACAAAGAGGAACACTGCAAAATTCAAAACATTAAATTAAAACTCTATTTATTAATAGCTCGGTATCTTTGTGGTATCTACTAGCTTTTTTGTACAACTCTAGGACAGTGCAAAATATAAGGAGAAATTTTAAATGAAATAACCTTGTGGCTTGCTTTTCTGCAGTCGTTCAAGTGTTTCTGAAGCACTGATTAGTAAGAAATCTCCCAGTCTCCCAATCCTCAGCACCTGCCCCTAATAACTGCACGGAAGAAGAAGGCAAATGTTTTGGTGCCACTTCACTCTCTATGCACAGTGGGCAGAGGATTGCCGACACAACCAACAAGTACAAAATTAAGCTTCTTGCGGCATAGACGTGAAGTGCTTAGCGCAAAAACATTTCAAATCTGCTGATTGGGCGGGTGCATCTTAAAGGTATAGCACGCTGTACAGCCTGAGTGTGTCTTCGGATGTTGTCAGGCTTCTTGGTCATCTGGTTTCCACCAAGCTCAATATTCGATTACATAGGGAAGATAAGAACAAGTAAAGCGATCGCGAAGATCGCTTTTGGAAACATAGAAAGCCACGAGTGGTGCGCGCGCGTGCGCCACTGTGAGTCATATGGTTTCAATTATCGTGCCCGTGTCCGGGCACGATAATTGAAACCATATGGCAGCAATGCGCGTAATAGACACCAATAGGCCATGGGCGGAGCTATGCGCCCAACCTTGGCCTTTTGCGTGCTCTCTTAAAAACAAACACGCAGGCAAAGGCCAATAGCAGGCCAAAAAAGTAAAAACACATGCACGAGCGGGTACAATTCCAGGGTCCATTACAGAAACCCGGACAAAAAGACTCTCGCTGCACGAGCACCGCTGCGCAGTGCATCGCTAGGCGTGAGACCTAAAACATCAATATTCATTTCTTTTTAAATATTTATAGCTTAAAATTGATTCTGTTCCCACCCTATACCCCTATAAACTCCACAGCCCACAACTAAAATAAAAAATACGTATGAAATTAACTTAATTAATTATCAATTACATAATTCATAATAATATAAAAACAATTATTTACCCTGTACACCCATAAATCCTACAACCCACTCATAAAAAAACTATTAACTAACCATTTCACCATAATTAATGATCAATTAAATAATTAACATTAACAATTAATTAAAATTAAATTAAATTACTTCCCACCCTCTACTCTAATAACCCCCCCACCCCATATATAAAAATTAATTTAAAAAACGTTATTTACAATATTAACATAATGTATTACCAATCAAATAATTAATATTAATTAACAATTAAAATGTATTACACAATTAGCAACATTAATTAGTAGTCAATATTAAAGTAAATAATATTTAGCAATAAATAAACCTTCATTCATTATAATTACATTACTTAACACCCTATACCCCCTATAAACCCACAACCTGTTACTGTACAAAAAAGAAAATAAATTACTTAAATTAAATATAATAACTACTACCATTTTCACAAACATATTAAAAAACTTAAACACGTGTTTTTCAAATCAACTACATGATATACATATAAAATATATAATTAAATACATAACAAATTATAAAATTCGATATTACTTACCTTAAACTTGATATTCTTGACAACAATATTCCTGCACTCGATATTTCCATTCCATTACATTTTTTACTTCATAATGCTTTCACTCAATATTTTTGACTCGATATTCTGTCTCACTTATTCTGACTCGTCTTATTGCAGTAAAATTAACAAAAACCAAATGAAAAACATTCAGGACAATGATATTTAGATTACTCTTGAATACTCTTTCTTATTTTTTGTCAAAAATACATTTAAAAAGGGTCATTTGATACCATTATTTAAACCCTAGGACCAGCCTTATGATCCGACTAATCCAATCCCTTAACCTATCAAAGCCCCAAATACAACCAACAGTGATTTAAAATATAATATATTCTCATGAAATATAATGTAAGTAAACTTACAGCACTTAGGGCCTCATTAGGATGGCGGTCGGACTTACGTACGACCACTATCCATTTAGAAACGAGACCGCTGACTAAAAGTCAGCAGTCGCGCCAGCTGAATTAGAATGTGACCGCCACAACGGCAGGCGCAATGTCTATATTTTGTATTGCGGCGGGTGCTGCGGTATGCAGCACATGCCGCAGTAAAAAAAAATGGACATTACACATATCCCTGCAATACGTGGCAGGCACCATGCCTCATTGTTCAGGAATATGTAGGGGGCACCATGGGTGCCCCCCTTAACCCAAAAATGAGGGCCAGGAGGGAAGGGGTGCTCACTACGGGTCCCTAATGTCCCTTTCCAACAGCCTTTTCATGGCAGGTAAACCGTCATAAAACAGCCAGTTGGAAGGGACATCATAATCCCTATAGAGGTGCCTGGTAGGCACCACCACCATTGTAGGGAACGATGTTCCCTCAGACCGAAGCCCGTCGGATTCATGGCGGTTGGTCTCTCCAACCCCCACCCATCCGCCACCCATCCTAATGTGGCGGGCAGAAAACAATATTGCAATGGCAGTGGGACTGCCACCAACAGGCTGTTGGTGGCCGTCCCACCATCATCGTAATCAGGCCCTTAGTCACAGTGGGATGAGAGACCACTTGAGTTGCTATGGACAAATCCAATCTTGGGAAAAGCAACCCAGTGACTGAGAGAGAAACATCTAACCCTAATAGGGAATGCATTATCCAAGTTCTCCCCTACAGCGGAAGCCTACCTTGGTGAAGGTCTCTCTTTAAGTTGGATATTCCTTGATAACTCTCCAGTTGTCATGATTGGGGTTTAGGTCTTTGATGCCAGTTCCAGACTTATCCCTGAAATAACTCAGAAAGATACATGAATGTGTGTTTCTAAGGATATGCTCAAAGAAGAAGAGAGGGTGAAGAGAAGAGAATGGAAGATCCAGAATGGACTTGACTGGAGCCAGAGTACGGATGTCGCAGTCACGAAGGTATAATGGGTAGTTTTGGATGGCCTTACAGAGCAGAACACAATAACTTGTACATGCTGAAAAACATACAACACACATTTGAGACCATATGAGTAATTCTGAACTGAACCACCTCCGCATATCAATATATATATATATATATATATATATATATATATATATATATATATATTTTTTTTTTTTTTTCACTGAAAAAAACATAGGTTTCACACCAGTTATAGTTAGCTGGAAATTTTACTCGCATAAAACCATTGAAATTCCCACGTTATAGTTAGTTGGTCTCACTATAACTTGCGCGTGCAATGCACTGCTGATGACGTCACATATTACATCACTTATGACATGGTCAGTGACATCACTTATGACATCACTGATGACACCATCCAGTGAATGTGTGTCTTTCTGAAAAATAAATATGTGTTATATGTGTATATGTAAAAGTTGATGGAAGAATAAATGTTTAAATAAGTGTTTACATGAATGTTTTTTTTTAATTGATTGCTTAACTCGCTTATTAAGTGTATCTTAGTGGATTAGTGTTTCACTTTGTGTATACGTGGCTGCATGGGTTGGTGAGTAGCTACATGTGTATGTATATGGGTTATTAGATGTTTTTCTTAGTATCAGTATGAGTGTTTGTATGGTTTGGTGGGGGTATTACTTAGCACATAGTTGCATGAATGACTGACTCTCTCTTTGTATCTGTTTTGAAGACAGCATATGTGCAGGACTGTATGGGTGGATGAGTGTGTATATGTGTGTGTTAGTGAGTGAATGACTGTCTCACTAGTGTCTTTATCAGTAACTCCATATGTTTTAATCTAGTATATGTGAATATTGATGTATATAAGTGAGTATATGTGAGAGTGAGGAATTGTAAGAGTTCCGGTTTAAATTAGTATGTGTTTCTATAAGTGATTGTTTAAGAGAGTAAGTATGTGTAAGTTTCCTTAGAAGTACAGTGGTAGTGTGTGTATAGCTGTATATGCAAATAAATGGATGTTCAATAGTTTATTTGCATGTGTGAGTAACTTTTGGATGACTGTCGGTGTGTAACAGGATGAATAGGTGTATCACTACATATGATGAGTGAGTATATGTATGAGTGACTATATAGAACTGTTGGTGAATGAGTGGATGTGTATATAGATGGTAGAATTATTGAATTGGTTGTTGTAACTGGTATGGGTATCTCCATTTTTTTTAAAATTTTAGTTTCTATTTTTGAATATGTGTTTCAAAGGTTACATTACAGTGAAAGGAGGTCTATCACTCTGTCACAAGGATGGTGTCATCAGTGATGTCATAAGTGATGTCACTGACCATGTCATAAGTGATGTAATATGTGACGTCATCAGCAGTGCATTGCACGCGCAAGTTATAGTGAGTCCAACAAACTATAACGTGGGAATTTCAATGGTTTTATGCGAGTAAAATTTCCAGCTAACTATAACTGGTGTGAAACCTATGGTTTTTTCAGTGAATGTAATAGTTTTTTTAAATGCTAATTCCTAACTATAACTGGTGTGAAACCTATGGTTTTTTCAGTGAATTTCAATGGTTTTTTAATAGCAAATCTCTATAGGTGTAAAAAGTAAAAAAAATTCTAACGAATTTTATATTGTATAAATATGTTAATTTTTATTTTATTTTTATTTTTATTTTTAACCCCGGGGCACTCCCGGGGCGCGTACCGGTGAACGCATGGGTAAGCGCAATATTACGGCGCGCCCCGGGGCGCGTACTGGGGAGCGTCCCGGGAGCGCTAATCCCGCGAACGAAAACAACATCGTGACGTTTCGCGTAACCGCGTGATGCGTCATATGACGCACTGCGTAAGCGCACCCGGAAGCACACGAGCGCATACGATCGCGCAACGTCCTGACGCGCTTACGCTATGCACCCCCGGGCGCGCCCGGAGCGCGACTACGGGCGCGCCCCGGGGTGCGTAGCGTAAGCCCGTCGGGTCATGTGACCTGAAAATAACACTTTTGATTGGTTCAGAACACTTTTGGTTTCTAAATGTTGAAAGACCCCACCTTTTTTCCTCATTTTCACTTTTGAGTGAAGAAGACCTGCATTCATTCTCTGAGAAATGGCTTCACTAGTAGCAGCTGCAGGTGCATCTGCACCACCACCACCACCACAAGGACCACCACAAGACCACATTGGTGGTCAACAAGAAGAGGAGGACGAAGAGGAGGAGGTGGAGAGGGACTTTCTGCCTGAGGACAATCCCCCATACAGACCCAAAGAACATTTTATTTGGAACTTCTACAAGATGCCAAGGGGTGCAAAAAAGGTGAATGCAGCTAAGGTGACTTGCCTCATCTGTGGCCAAGAACTGTCAAGAGGGAACCCAAAGAAGAAGTATTCTTTTGGGAACCACACGATGATAAGACATATGCAGAGGAAGCACCCGAACAATTATTCGGCAGCAGAGGTCAGGGAACTGACCAAGAACCCTTCCCATCCTTCTTCTTCAAGCGCCTCCAATCAACCCACTCTATTGGATGCAGAGGCTAGGGAGATGGTCCCTAATGTCCAAACTAAATTTGGAGATTTTAAATTTGTTTGCAAATATTGCAACAAAACAATTTCATATGGTGAGCAAAGCATCACTTTACTCAATCGAGCTGCAGACAACCATCACTGCAGCAAGCGACCGTAATTTTTTTTTTGCTCCAGTTGAGCTCTTTGCAATTCCCTTTGTTTTGTTTGACCCCCCGAAAAACTACAAAAAAATATAAAATTGTTAAGAAAAGCCAAAAAAAGCAAAAAAAATTCAAAAAACAATAAAAAAATATAAAACAACAAAATTTTATAAAAGAAACAGTTCTTTGCAGAACTACCTCCAATTTATATCAAAATGCTAAATTTTTGAAAAAACTGTCATTCTTTATTCCCCATGGTACGCTCCCCGGTACGCTCCCCGGTGCGCGTACCGGGCGCTCCCCCCGCGAACATCGAAAAAAAAAAAAAATTGTCCGGCGGGACCCTTTTATGACCCCCACATCAAACCTAGGGGGTCAGGGGGGTCTACCCTGCCCCCTTTTGGTCATTTCCCCCTTTGTTTGTTGCCACCTCTTGTGTCTCGATCCTACCGAGACACAAGATGGCGGCCGCTGCGGACTGTTTCGAATGTTTACAGACACCCGAGAGCCAATCAGCTTTCCGTGCGCAAGTCCCGTGGCGCGCCCGGAGCGCTCCCCTGTGCGCGTACCGGGGCGCGGCTATAGATATATAAATTTTTGGGAACCTAAATTACTCATAATCCTCTGGAGCACATATCTTGAGGCATAGCAAAGGCACATCGGGCTACCAGTCCCTACAATTTTGCCAAGTTTGGTGAAAATCCATTCAGCCGTTCGAGCTAAAAGTGAAACCGACCGCCCTATGGAAATTAACATGGGGAAAACACGTTTTGGGACCCCCCTTTTATCTCGGCCCCCACTTCACGGATCCCCCCCAAACTTTCAGAGAAGGACCAGAGCGCCGCGAGGCAAAGTTGCTGAAAAATTCAGGCAGATTCCTCAACCGGCGCCAAAGTTATTCCAAATAGAATGTTGCGATTTCCCTATGGAAATCAATCCTAACTATAACTACCTACCTATATATATATATATAACACCTACTGGTGGTCCCCAGTAGGTAGTTATAGTGAGGACCTTATTTTCCATAGGACTTTGCGCCGGTTGACAAACGTTCGCAAAATTTTCAAAACTTACGGTCAGCTCCGGTCCGCTTCTATCCTGAAAGTTTCACGGTGATTCGTCAAGCGTGGGCCGGGAAAAAAGGAGGGTTCCAAAACGCGTTTTCCACATGCAATTTCTCATAGGACTTTTAGCCTCAGCTACAGCCCAAACTGCTGAACGGAATTACACCAAATTTGGCAAAGATGTAGTCCTCGGTTCAGACTTTTGCCTTTTGCTTAAATGGTGTCAATCTGTTCAGTACTTCTTGAGAAAATTACAGTTAAAAGCATTTATATATCTATGGGCGCGGTCGATCCGCAGACTATGAGCGCACCGCAAGGGTATCATAAACACACCCTTCTGATCACGCGCTGAATGCTATTTGGCTGTCAAGTGGTTGTCAACATTCGAAACCAGGAAGTGTTGGCAGCCATTTTGTGCCTCGGTAGATGCGAGGCTGTAGAAGTCAGTGGAATATGTGTGCAAAACGTAGAAAGGGGGCAGGGTAGATTTTTACCCTTTAGACCTGCTTAGGGGGTCTCAGAAGGACCCCCAGGGCCCACACATTTCTTTTAAAAGACCCAGCAGGTGCGTGTAGGGTGCATGGACTCTGCCGTAAAAAAAAAAGAAAGTAAAACTGAGCTTTTTTATAATTAGCCCCTGGGGGGCTAAATACCGGGGGCAAAATTATTACATTTTATGGGGGGGGCAGAGGGGCCCCCAAGCCCCGGGGATCGTCACCCTCTGGGGCTAAAAAGAAAAATGGTGGGGGGAGGTGTCCAAGGTCCCCAAAGCCACGGGGAACACCACCTCCTGGGGCTTTATGTATTGTGGGAGGGGGACTGTGTGGCCCCCCTCCTGGAGTACTCGAGGACCCCGTCACCCCCCGGGGCTACAAAAAAAATGGTTGGGGGGCTGCAAGGTCTCCAAAGCCCCGGGGACCACCACTCCCCGGGGCTTTAAGTATTGTGGGAGGGCCGGCTCCTGCAGTTTTCCGGGGTGTCCATCCCACCCTCAAATAGCAAGGAAATCTGTTCTCTCTTGTATCAGATTGCTTTTTCACATGGGGAGCTGCATGTTAGTAGCTCCCCATGTGGAAAAGCAATGCCGGCTCCCAAACGCGTCGTCGAAGTTGTGCACCAAATGCGCTGAAGTCGTGCACCCTACAGATTATGAGTCATGCATCCAGCGTGTGCACACCATGAGGCCGCACTGAGTGCTGCGCTGGATGCGCGACTTCTAATATTACCGTTAAAAAAATAGCTCCTATTAGTAATTTCTAATATCCCCGGGGACCCTATCCCCCGGGTCTTATAAAAAATGTTGGGGACCGTGGGGAAAGCCACAATGCCCCAATGGTCCCGCCGGCTCTCAGCGTCCTTCGGGAGCCGGCATTGCTTTTCCACATGGGGAGATGCTAACTTGCATGTGGAACAGCAATCTGGTTTGGATTTTGAAAGTGAGAACAGATTTCACTGCTCTGTCTATCAAAATCCAAACCAAGGGGCATATTATCAAGCAGGGCAATATAAATTATCGCCGTTTTAATGGGCTTGATAATATGGCCTTGTGAATTCCAATAGAAAGCCATGTTCTGGTGTGAACATGGGCTTCTATTGGAAAGTGGTGCAAGAGTGTTGTAAATCTGTTTTGCATTTTGAAAGAGAGAGCAGGGTGCATCTGTAGGGTAAGTGCAGGTTAGTGTAGGGGTAACAATTAGTATTCTAACTCCATGGGGGTGCATCTGTAGGGTAAGTGCAGGTTAGTGTTGGGGTAACAATTACTATTCTAACTCAAGGGGGTGCATCTGTACGGTATGTGCTGGATAGTGTATGAGTAACAATTACTATTGCAAATCCAGAGGGTTGAATATGTGGGGTATTTGCTGGATAGTGTATGAGTAACAATTACTATGAAAAAGAAAGGAGTTAAAGGAGAGGGAGACACACACTTTCACGGTCAACCTGGACGAACAGAAAGTGACGAGAGATGATTTCCAACGTGTTCAGCCTTGAGAGCCTGGTTAATCATTAAATGGGGTTTTGCTGATAAGTGCGTACTTATTCTGCTAGAAGCCTTTCGGGGTCTTGCGAAAAGCAAGTAATCCTCAATAATTCGCATTGCACTTCACTTGTTATGCAAGTGTCGCACATGTTCTTTTTAAATTTACAAGTGAAGTAAGGAGCGCAGACAGTGGTGAAACGTAAGTCATGTGATTGATCGCTAATGCAGCGATAATGTTAATGTCGTGACTCATAATTTTCCTGTTAATTTTTTAAAGATTGTTGATTATACTTCACCTCGTAAACTTTATTTATTCAAACACGCGTGTGTTTTATTCCAAAGGGTTCTTTTAAACTACCCTTTTTTTATTGTTATTATTGATTGTAAGCAGCAATTGCCTCCCCCTGCTTGTACTTGCAAGGTCATCTGATTTTCTCAAATGTTAAAAACAGAAACTTTCTACACCTCGAAGACGTATTACCGACCAATCCCTTTCCTTGCGCAGATTTTCAAAAACATTTGATTGGCTGTTGTGCGGTTAACTCTACCTTCCTGATCCTAATGTTGATTGGCTTGTTTTTCTATGTGACGTTACGATACCCTCACTATGTACGTAGCCCATTTTGTGACGCACTTTATTTTACAATGCGTTTCAAAAACTAGTTGTGTTAGGGTGTTTTTAACCTAAACTGTGTACTCTGCTTACGAGTTTGTTAACTGTAAAGGTATTTAAAAATATTATTCTATTTTCTATTCTATCATAATTGTGCTGACTTTTCTCCTTTAGCGTTGAGTACTTTGTCCTTTCATTAAATGTATAATTCTTCAAAGAATCCTTGAAAGAAAAATGCACAAGTTTTCAAAATAATTTTATTGAGTCTTTTATATTCCTCACATGGGTGAAATGCAAAATCTTTTTTTCATTCATTGGTATCACGTGTTGGGCCACATTTTTTTTATTTTATCATAAGCACTCATTTCTTAAGTTTACATTTTGTAAGTGTTGCCCCATCATCTTTATTTTAATGTTAGGGCTTTTTTTACTTTCAGATAAAGTAGAATAGAAGTGCTACGACAAACACTCCCTCACTACTTCATCTTTCTTTTTTTATGTACATTTCATGTCATTATTACATTTTATAATCATTTTTAAAGTGCTTGCGAAGGTAATCCTCCTGTTCTTCACGAGTCAAAATTGGTAAAATCTCCACTCAATATAAATACTTTTATCCCATTTTCACTGTAGAAGCTAAAGAGTATTTTCCTTTATTGCAAAGTATTTCCTTTTTGCGTAGATAGTGTATTTACAGTACATTTTTCAATCATTAAGAAATACTTGCACACTAAAAAAATATTATTTATTATTCTTTGAAATCCTCTGTTGAAAGTCATCCAACTCCACTTGAAGAATCATAAAGTTGAATGTAAATTAAAATATACCTTAACAATATGATCCTTCTGTGGAAATGAAAACTAAACTCAAGATGATACCATTGTTCCTAATCATTACCTTGCACGTAGTAATTCCTTAATTAACCTATATTTCTTGTAATGGTTCTTTCGTCAACTCGTTATTATATTCCATTTCAACTTAAACATAGTACATTTTATAATCAAGTCAAGTCAAGTCAAAGAGGCTTTATTCGAGTAAAATTCTCATAAAAGCACATACATACATTTATATATTATATATTATATATTAAAAACCACATTAAATAAAAACCTCATTTTTGATTGACAATCATTAAAAAAGGTAAAATACATAATTAATACATTATAAATGCTAAAAAAATTACTTAATAACACTGATTGCTGGAAAGGGTGCTTATAGGGGCAAGCTCTTGGCCACAATTCTCTGTCTAATAGACCATGCCCATCCCAGGTACTTGGCAACTGCTATAACTAGGGACATAGAAGTGCTGGTGCAAATGATTCTCAGAGCCACTAGGCTACTGGTAGTACCTAACTTTCTACTCGTCTTGGAGTGACGTAAGCCCTATTGGAAAATAAAAAATTACCTATGTTTTCTTTTGAGGCTTCACATACAGGGCAATCTATATTAGAAGAACTCCTCCACCTCCCTGTAAGCGATCTAAGAGGGAGAGCACCAGATCTAATTTGGAATAGGAGCTTCCTGTCCCCTGGCGTTGTTATACTACCCAATAGTCTTCCAGCACAGGATACAATTTGGCTTCCAAGAAGCGCCCGTCATAGAGTCAGCAGCAGTTTTTCTCCAATCTCGCAGGGCCACAAAATCCCAATATAGTCCTTTCAATGCTTTTTTACTCGGAAAGACCTCTCCTAAAGGATTCTCCCATAGGGTTTGGAGACCAAGCTCACAGAGCATGGTTCTAAGTTCTTTTAACCATCCTATTCTATGGAAGATATCTGCGTTTATTACAGCTAGGAACCCCTCGGCATAATGATGTATCTCTGGAGTTGTCCAAAGCCGTCTCCAATATAGAACAGGTCGTAGCCTCGACAAATCCCCTACTGCCTTCCTCCCCAGGTCAAGTCTAAGGGGGAGCAATGGGGTACTTTTAGGTAGGCCAGTAACTGCCCTAAAGAACTTGTTTTCCGATTTCTGCATTGAATGTAACTTCCCAAAGCCCCACAGTTCTGCCCCATACAGAGCAGACCCTAGCGCCTTGGCCTCATAAACTTCCAAAACTGGCTTGATTGGTTTGGACTTCGATTTTCTATGCTCCACCCCCAGAGCACCAGATATTTGTCTATGTCTTAGTGCCGCCATATCGATGTGCTGTGACCATCTCAAATCATCAGTTATGTAAATGCCGAGATAGGTAAAAGCCTTAACAACCTCTAACAGACAATTGTTCATAAATATTGTGGGTCTAAAACTACGATGGCAGTTGAAAGTCATTAACTTAGTTTTAGACACATTGACTTCCAAACCGTGCTCCCCGCAAAATTCATCAAAAATAAGAAGAGCACGTTGCAAGCCGCTTGGGGTCTTTGACAAAATGAAGGTATCATCGTCGAACATCAAAATTGGAACTTTGATGCCCGCCAAAGAGGGCGCATCTAGACTTACAGACAACATACGAGCAACTATCCCATTAATAAATAGTGAAAAAAGCAAGGGGGCCATCGCACACCCTTGGCGAACTCCCCGTTCTACCGGGATTCAGCCGTAACTTCTCCATTCCTACCCCACTGGATTTTGGCAAAATTAACCTCATGTAACCTCATAACCATGGTTAATAAATCTTCCGGTAAACCTAGGTTCCTCAAGACCACCCATAACTTTCTCCTTGGGACCAGGTCGAAGGCAGCCCGCAAGTCAACAAAAGCGACATACAGTCTACCCTCGCCTAGCACCACTGTTCCCCACCGCAGCAAGTTAAAGCGGAACACCTGGTCCACTGTACTGGTGGCCTTCCGGAATCCAGCTTGGTATGGGGATAGGGCATTGTTCTCATCAACCCAGTCCATTAGCCTGTTTACGACCATCCTCCCCACCACCTTTTGGATGGGGGCAATCAAGCTTATCGGTCTGTAGTTCCCAGGCACCGACCGATCACCTTTCTTGTATACGGGTATGATGATCGTACCCTTCCAAGATGGTTGTTCCATATCAGAGTATGGAAAAACCAGTTGGGTGTCATCAGCGTAGGAAATTGCAGTGACTCCCCAATTGGCAATCAGTGTGAACAGCGGGGCCAAATAAATATTAAAAAGCAACGGGCTGAGAGCCGACCCCTGTGGGACCCTGCAGTTCAGTCTCCTGGATTTAGACGAAAAGGCGCCCAGAGCCACCTTCTGAGATCTGTCGGACAGATACGAATGGAGCCATCCAAGTGCCTGAGCCTGGAGGCCGATCTCTGCTAGACGTTGTAGTAGCCGATAGATCCAGGAGCACCAGCATTGCCGATGCTCCTGAATCCAACGACCACTTAACTAACTCGGCTACCTCGATCAGGGCGGTCTCGGTGCTAAAACCGGATCTAAAACCTGATTGAGTTTCATGAAGAACATTGCTGTCTTCCGTGAATTTGTTTAGTTGCCGCTGAATTAGTTTTTCTAGCATTTTGCCCGGAGCCGCCAGTAGTGAGATGGGGCGAAGATTGCTTAAGTCCTCTGGAGCACCGTTCTGCTTTTTTTTCAGTGGGAGGATGGTGGCATGCTTCGAACTCTCCGGGAACACACCGGTAGAGATGGAGGTATTCCATATGTGTTGGAGAGTGGGCGCAATAAATTCCGCCATCAAACTCCATAGTTTTGGTGGGCAGGGATCATCAGGAGATCCTGATTTGCATCTATTTAATTCTTGTATGACCGCATCCAGTGGGACAGGCTGAAATTAGCACAAGGTCGTTTGGGGAGCCCTAATCTCCACTAAATCTGACTTAACAGTGTGACCAGCTAGGGTAAAAGTGTTGAACACTTTCAAAATTTTGTTCTCAAAATATTCTGAGATATTGTCGCATAGTATGTTTGACGGAGTAACATCCAGCTCAATGCATCTCGGTTTAAAGAAGGACTGCACTATCTTGAACACTTCTTTACTGGAATGTTCTGCTTGTTGAATGGAGGTGGTAATGAAAAGTTTCCTTGCTTTTTTTATAGATTTGTGAAATTCGCGGATGGCGGCTTTATAGCGGGCCTTCGCCTGACCACAGTAATTCACCCTCCAAAGTCACTCTAATCTCTTGCAGGCTGACTTCTCCGCCCTTAGCTCCAATGAAAACCATGGAGCAGAGGGAGAACCTCTGCGGAACATTGCCCGTTTTGCAGGCGCCATAGCTGTCACCATATTGCCTATCCATTGAGACATAGCCACTGCATCCTTATTTGCATCGGAGGAAAGTGCTGGGAGATTACGAGCCAGAACGGGGCCCATAGTCTCAGGGACCAATTTTTTCCATTGTCTCTGCAAAAAGGAGCGCCTCCCAGCCTCTGGCCCTCCCCCTGGTAGCCTGACCATAAACGGGATTAGTGTATGATCCGACCAGAGCAACTGTTGCGGTGTACCCACCGCCAGATCTCTGATGTTAGAGAATATCAAATCAAGCATATGGCCTGCTTTGTGTGTGGGACCTGAGCTGGACATTGTCAGGTTAGCGGCACTAAGTGTAGAAATAATCCGCTCTGCCAGCGGGCACGCCGCTATTTCGGCATGAACATTAAAATCCCCTACCACTATGAAGTGAGAGTGAAGGATGGAACTTTGGATGATGGCGTCTATAAGCGCCATAGAGACCCCCTCTGAGCAGTCTGGGGAGTGGTAAATAACCAGTCCAGCCAGTGACTGGCGTGGGTTAATTTGTAGGCAAAAATGCAAGCCTTCCACCCCTGCGATCGTAGTAGGTATGGAGGACGTAAGCGTGTAACGATCTCTAAAGATATACTCTTGCAGTAAGCCAAGCTTTAGGGCATGCAGTGCTTCCAACTCCTGTGCATTATGTATGTAGTGGTGTAACCACTTTCACATTTGTGCTTCAGGCCTACAATTCCCCAGTCACTGTCCATATACTCAAGCAAACACAGTGTGACTGCTGTTGCAATCCCATAGTGACTCTTTCAGGACCATGTAGTAATTCATTCACTAAAGTAAAACTCAACCAATTAAGAATTCACCCAGTGTCTTACCTTATAGTGCTGTAATCATTCAGTCAGTAAGCATGTACTCATGCAGTGAGCAAGGCTTTAGGGAATGGAGTGCTTTAAAGTGCTATGCATTATGCATGTAGTGGTGTAATTACCTTCACATTTGTGGTTCAGGACTACAATTCCCCACTCACTATCCATACCAGGGGTCTCCAACCAGTAGCTCGGGAGCTACTGGTAGCTCACCAGCATCCTGAAAGTAGCTCTCAGAGGTGAAGCCAAACCAAGCAAATCTCAGACATTCTGTGTATATTAAAGAAGGCAGCACTGCTCATTTCACTACCCTTAAGCGTTACAGACACCCAAACCAATGGCAGGGCCTGTTGATAACACTCAAACACACACTGTGGTGGCGTATCAATCAATCAGGGATGCATAGAGCACTCTACTCACCTGTGAGGGTCTCCAGGCGCTGGGGGAGTGTGTGTTTTTTTTTTCTGCAGCTTTGGTCATTCGAAAAGCCAGGTCTTATGGCTCTTCCTGAATGCTTTCAGTGTGGTGCTTCATCTGATGCTGAGGGGGAGTTCATTTCAGGTCTTGGCCATGATGTAGGAGAAGGGTGTGCCTTCTTTCTTGTCCTGTGGATGCATATGATTTCAGCCAAGGCCTGGTTAGCGGAGAGGAGGTTTCTTTTGAGGGTGTAGAAGGAGATTGAGATATTGGAGTTTGGTGTTGTGGAGGGCTTTATAGGTGTGTGTGAGCAGCTTGAAGGTTACTCTTTTTTCGACGGGGAGCAAGTGGAGTGCTTGTTTATGCTGGGTAATGTGGTCTTGTCGTGGGATGCTGAGGATGAGTCTGGCTGCGGCGTTCTGGACAGTCTGACGTTTGTGTAGTAGAGATTTGTTGATTCCGGCACAGAGGGCGTTCCCGTAGTCCAGCCTGCTGGTAATGAGTGCATGGGTGACGCTCTTCTTTGATGCGGGGGTGGGTCCATTTGAAGGTCTTTCTGAGTATGTGGACGGTGTTGAAGCATGTGGAAGCTGCAGCGTTGGCCTATGTGTCTCTCACATGAAACATGTTTATCCACTTTAAATCTGAGTTGGGGAGACTTACTGCAGTGGTAATTTCGTTTGTGGCACACTGCATGTGATGATTTGAATTTTATTTGATTACAAGCATTTAATATTGATAACGTTTTCCTAGGATTCTGATGATAACTTCACCTGGAATTTTTTGGTGGTTACTACTGATAATTGTGCTTAGGGTGGTCATAGTGTAATGTTAATACATACCCCCAGCACAACCCCTACATTTTACAAAACATCACTACACTACTCTAAACCCTAAAACCCTACCCCCAGCATGACCCCCTATACTACACACACACCACATGCCTGCAGTTTAAGCAGCAGTGCAGAGGGAAGCACAGACTTCCAACATATTTATGTACATATGTTGCCTCCCTGTGCTTCGGAAATAGCTTAGCACGCTGTAACTAAAGAGCTTACAGTGCATGCTACAGCACTTCCTTATAGTTCTGCAGTTATACATTCACCATATACCACAAATGCATTCTTTAGTCAATTATGCAGTATGTATACATTTATGTAAACATTCACACACTAGCATATAAATGTATCTCTTTCTTTAACCAGAGTAGTTAGTTATGAAAATAACTTTTTTTTGTTTTTTGTACTTTTATATATTTTTTATTTTGTGAATATTTTTTCTTTTTTTTGTTTTTTTAAAAAGAAAAAAGTCAACAGGACAAACAAAACCATGAACTTTGAGGGAATAAAACAAAAACTAGCATTGATCGTTATCAATTGCTCTGCAAACTGGGTCTATTGATTGCTCCCCATAAAAATTAAACACTTCAGAATGCAGTGCATTCTAACTTTCACAAATTGGGGATGTATGTCTGGTGGTGATGTTGAAGGGGATGCCGCAGGGGTACTTGGTATTGTCGATGGTGGAGGTGCATTTTGGCGCATTCTTCGTGAGCATAGTTCATAGGATGCATGGATTGGAGGTGCTTGCGCATACTAGTAGTGCCACAGGAGTATTTCTTGTTTGGATCTCCTCTGGACAGTACTGCCTGGAAAATCTTGCATGTTACTTTGGTGGCATTACATTTCTTCTGCCCCTCCAGAAAAGTAAAACATTTACATACAATGGATGTGTATCTTTCGAGAGGGGGAAGTTCTGGTATAAGTTGTTCAGCAACAAAATCATCAGAATCAGATGATTCTTGCAGTGGTGTAGACTTTTATGTCTCCAAAAAAGGAATTCAGGTTTACAATGAAGAACAAGCATTTACAATGCAATAGGGCTCGCAGCATTAAAGTTTGAGTTATTGGCATTGTGTATGACAATGTGTTGCATAAAATGTTTAGCAAACTTTGAATTGGTGAGCAGTGAGAGTGTGTGCAAGAGTATGCTGTTCTTGAAAGCAGTGTGGTAGAGAGTGCAGGAATTTGGGTGACCTGAGCAATGTGGATGATGCACCTCACGCACGGGGCTGATACAGTTATTATTCACACAGCTCTGATGATGTGCACTCACAGTCAGCACTCACTACTCTGCACTCACTACTCACTACTCTGCACGCACTACTCTGCACTCACTACTCTGCACTCACTACTCACTACTCGCTACTCGCTACTCTGCACTCACTACTCTGCACTCACTACTCACTACTTACTACTCTGCACTCACTACTCACTACTCTGCACTCACTACTCTACACTCACTACTCTGCGCTCACTACTCTGCACTCACTACTCTGCACTCACTACTCACTACTCTGCACTCACTACTCTGCACTCACTACTCACTACTCTGCACTCACTATGCACTACTCTGCACTCACTACTCTGCACTCACTACTCACTACTCTGCGCTCACTACTCTGCACTCACTACTCTGCACTCACTACTCAGCACTCACTACTCTGCACTCACTACTCACTACTCTGCACTCACTACTCTGCACTCACTACTCACTACTCTGCACTCACTACTCTGCACTCACTACTCACTACTCTGCACTCACTACTCACTACTCTGCACTCACTACTCACTACTCACTACTCTGCACTCACTACTCACTACTCTGCACTCACTACTCTGCACTCACTACTCACTACTCTGCACTCACTACTCACTACACTGCACTCACTACTCTGCACTCACTACTCTGCGCTCACTACTCTGCACTCACTACTCTGCACTCACTACTCACTACTCTGCACTCACTACTCTGCACTCACTACTCACTACTCTGCACTCACTACTCACTACTCTGCACTCACTACTCACTACTCTGCACTCACTACTCTGCACTCACTACTCACTACTCTGCACTCACTACTCTGCACTCACTACTCACTACTCAGCACTCACTACTCTGCACTCCCTACTCACTACTCTGCACTCACTACTCTGCACTCACTACTCTGCACTCACTACTCACCACTCTGCACTCACTACTCTGCACTCACTACTCACTACACTGCACTCACTACTCACTACTCTGCACTCACTACTCTGCACTCACTACTCTGCACTCACTACTCTGCACTCACTACTCTGCACTCACTACTCTGCACTCACTACTCACTACTCTGCACTCACTACTCACTATTCACTACTCTGCACTCACTACTCTGCACTCACTACTCTTCACTTACTACTCACTACTCTGCACTCACTACTCACTACTCTGCACTCACTACTCTGCACTCACTACTCTGCACTCACTACTCTGCATTCACTACTCTGCACTCACTACTCTGCACTCACTACTCACTACTCTGCACTCACTACTCACTACTCTGCACTCACTACTCTGCACTCACTACTCACTACTCACTACTCTGCACTCACTACTCACTACTCTGCACTCACTACTCTGCACTCACTACTCTTCACTTACTACTCACTACTCTGCACTCACTACTCACTACTCTGCACTCACTACTCTGCACTCACTACTCTGCACTCGCTACTCACTACTCTGCACTCACTACTCTGCACTCACTACCCACTACTCTGCACTCACTACTCTGCACACTCACTCTGCACACTCACTCTGCACACTCACTCTGCACTCTGCACTCACTACTCTGCACTCACTACTCACTACTCTCAATCTCCAGTCTAATGGTGCATAATTGATAATATATACTGTATACTTTTTAACCAAAAAATATAAAAAACCAATATCATTTACAATGCTAATAGCTTTAAACAATGTCACTGCGAGACCTATTGCATTGTAAATGTTTGATTTCTAATACATGGTATGTGTTGCATTTCTTTTGAGCAAACTATGACGCTCTACGTTTCATTTTGTATTCTTCTGCCCGTTTTTGAAGGAATTGCCTTCGATTTAGCTCTCATAGTTCCAGAAAGACTTCTCACAAAGTGCTTGGTAGATGCACCACATAATCATACTTCGAAAGTCAAAGTCATTGATCAGTGTGTAGTAATGTTGTGTTTGAAAGATAACTATGCACTAACAATTTGCTGTTCCTGTACAACTCTAGAGATAACCACTGTGGCTGAACTGGAAACTCTGATCATGATACCTGGGCTCAAAGCGGCATGTTAGTAACTAGTCACCCAGACTGTGATCAGGAGAAAACGGATTTAGCCCACTGTATTTCGCTTTCCGTAACTGCAAAATCTGCACGCATGTAGAAGCGATACAATTCAGAGTGAGCCCAAAACAAATGAAACATACGTTGTGTGCACCTTAATAAGACTAAAATATTGTAATATTATTGACAAATTGTGCATACTAAAAATGTATGCCCCTTGCTTTACTTGAGACGAAGTGAGTTTGGTTACAAAAATAAAAGATTGTCCCCGCCGCCGCCCGGCCCGCAGTAGGAAGTCAGGCAGGCCGGGGGCGGGACCGAGGGACAACAGGAACTCACCGAACTTCCTCCGGAGGAGAGGAGCCCCGCCCGCCGCACCAGAGCAGCTACCAGAGGAGTGCTGAAGGGAGCGAGACTCCCGCCTGGAAGAGAGAGTCTCGCCGGTGCAAGAAGCCAGGTGACGGCCTCCACCCGCAACAGGAGTCCCGGGGAGTGCGAGCATCAGGAGGGGGGTCCCAAGTGTGATGTGTGTGCCCGTGGTCCCAAGTTAGCGCATGCGTGTGTGTTAGAGCAGCTTTCCAGGAGACAGGAGCTGGCCAGAGCGAGCGCGTTCTCGTGCGCGTGCCAGTTTCAAATCGCCTCCAAGGACATGCGCGCGGCCAGGATTGTCTCCTGGAAAGCAGACACGCCGACAAAAGGGCTCTGGTGAGACCGCGCTTTCGCACGGTTAACGCCACGAGCCCTAAAAAGTGACGTTCTTTTCAGGACAGGTCTTCTCCTAAGGAAGGTCTAAGAAGAGTAATTAAAATGGGTAGGGTTCTTCAATAGTTAGAACAGTAAGTGTTATTAAACCAATCAAATCTCTTTTTTTTGGTCACATGGGATCCGCATAGGGTGGGTACACGCATCACGCACCTAGCCCGACTTCACGAAATTTTATTTAAAAGTAATATGTTTATTAAAACTAAAAGATTATTATTTTTTGCCTTAATATTTTAATTAAATATATATATTTTTGTATATCGAAAAATTTCGTGGAAGTCACACGCCCATCGCGTTGAACGCATAGATGATGTCATGCGGAAACGCGCGCACATGGTGTGGTGTGATACGTATATTTTGTGTATGCGCGTGAAGTCACGTACGGGTCGCATAGCGATCGCGCATGAAAATACGCACCTATCGCACACCCTCCGTGGATCCTGCAGAGCAATTTTTAAATGGCGGCTACGTTCCGCGCCATAGTTGGGAAAGGTGCGTTCTGCATGCGCGACTCCTCAAAACATTTTTTTAAAAAGAAAATATTATAAAAATATTTAAAAAAATATTTAAAATAGATCTATTTTATCTTTTTTTATTTAAAAATGTGTAATATAATCTAAAAAATGAGATATCTAAAATAAATAGATTAAAAAAGTAATAAATCAGTATCAAAGAAATAAATATAACAATTAATACATTTAAAAATTGTCATTGAAAAAATCTTTCAAAATCACTGAAAAAACATAGGTTTCAGGCAGGTTATACTAAGGAATTATCTTTTAAAAAACCTTTAAAATTCACTGAAAAAACCATAGGTTTCAGGCACGTTATAGTTAGGAATTATCATTTAAAAAACCTTAGAAATTCACTGAAAAAAACATAGGTTTCCGGGGTGTTATAGTTAGCTGGACATTTCACTCGTACAAAACCATTGAAATTAAGCATGGGCAAATTTTGCGAATTCGCAATACGCGAATTTGCGAATTCGCAATCCGCAAAATTTGCAAATTCGCACAAATTTTATTATTTTTGCGTGTTCACGGGTGTTCACGGGGCGCTTTGCGTGTTCGCGATGTGTTAGCGAGGCGCTTTGCGTTTTCGCAGGGTTTTTTTTTGCCTGGTTAATCACTGCCACCCTCTCATTTTGTATGCCCATCTGCCCTCTGTACCACTCGTTTCTGTGCCCTTCTGCCCTCTGCCCCACTCCTTTTTTGTCCCCTTCTGCCCTCTGTCCCACTTTTGTGCCCTTCTGCCCTCAGCCCCACTTAGAATGGCACCGGCAAGTTGCCAGCGCCATTCTAAAATAGCTACAAATAGCTTCAACAGGAAGCACTAATAGATAAAGTAAAGCAGGTGCTCGAGTTGAAGGTCAAATTAAGTTACACAATCATTAATCACCCCAAGTTTGGGGTGATTAATGATTGTGTAACTGAATTTGAGCAGCACCTGCTTTACTTTATCTATTAGAGCTTCCTGTCGAAGCTGACTTTTGTAACTATTTTAGAATGGCTCTGGCAGCTTGCCGGCTCCATTCTAAAAGAGTTACAAAAGTCAGCTTGAACTTTTGACCCAATCCGTTCCACTCGTGGATTTTGCGGGAAATTCGCGAATCTCGCGGTTTGCGAATTTACCGAAAATCCGCAAAATCCGCGAGCGGAACGGATTTTCCGCCCATGCTTAATTGAAATTCCACTGTTATAGTTAGTTCAGCTAACTATAACTTGTGCGCCCGCAATGCACTGCTGATGACGTCACATATTACATCACTCATGACATGGTCAGTGACATCACTCATGACATCACTGAGGACATCTCAAATGACATCACTGATAACATCTTCCAGTGAATGCGTGTTTTTCTGAAAATTAAATACGTTTTATATATGTATATCTCAAGGTCGATGGAAGAATAAGTGAGTATATAAGTGTCTAAATGGATGATTTTGTTTGGGTAAAATTGATTGTATAATGGACCGATTAAGTGTATCTTAGTGAATACATGGGTATATTCACAATCCCTTGCAGCTCCTACTGGGAGATCCGCCCGTTGTTTTATACTTTCTACCTAAGATACACAAAAACCCAGTGGTCCCTCCAGGTAGACCAATTGTGTCATCCATTGGCAGTGTTGTTGAAAACATATCTAAGTATGCTGACCACTTTTTACAAAACTATGTGACAACACTTCCCTCCTACATCAAGGACACTAAGGACTTTTGTCTAAAATAGAGGGCATCCAATGGGAAAAAGAATATATGTTCATCACCATGGACGTTTCCTCTCTGTATACGATCATTGATCATGACCAAGGTGTTTGTGCATGCACTCATTTTTTAAAAGAAAGAAACATTGTTTATCTCGAACACACACATATGATTATTGACATGATCTATCTGTGTCTCCAAAATAATATTTGTTATATTTGATGGGGATCTCTACAGACAGGTACTAGGAACAGCAATGGGCACATGCTTTGCCCCTAGCTTTGCCAACCTGTTCCTGGGCCTGTGGGAGGAGGAGATACAGGAGTCCACACAACACACCTCTGATCTAGAAAAAGCTGTAGTCTGGTTACGATACATTGACAACCTCTTTCTTATATGGAAAAGTCGCGAGCAGGAAGCGAAGGAGTTCATTTGCAGACTCAATGTGAATTCCAATAACATCACACTCACATATACCCTGAAAAGAGAAGAGATTGAATTTTTAGACGTTAAAGTAAAAGCTGCACACAACTCAATAGAAACTAGTCTGTTCCGTAAGGAGGCGGCAGAGAACAGTCTTCTCCATGCTCTTAGCAGCCACCCGGATACTCTGAAATGGAGTATTCCGTACGGGGAGCTGTTGAGAGCAAGAAGAACCTGCAGCACAGATGAAGGCTACATTAAGGAAGAAAAAACTATGATTTCAAGATTCAAAACATGAGGTTACCCAGATTGGGTGCTAGATAGGGCAGTGTCTAAAATTAGGAACACTGACAGACAAAGCACCCTACAAGTCAAAGAAAAGGGAAACAATGAATCCCCTGAGACTAGAATGATCCTTACCTACAATTGGGGCTTGCATAAAGTTAGCAACATCCTGACAGAAAACTGGAACACCTTGAAAAGCGACAACATAGTGGGACCCACCATCAGTGAAAGACCGAAAATCACATATCGCAAGGGCTGTAGCCTTTGAGATATACTCATGCACAGTGACATTACCGAACAATATAACAGTATCTCGTTTAACCTAAAGGGATGTTATCCCTGTGTCCACTGTAAGGCATGTCGTACGAGCAACATGGTGAAGGAGTTCAGTACACCGAACTCCTGTAAAAACAGGTAGATTATGCAATTTCTCACCTGCAGTACTACACATGTTATTCACATTTTGGAATGTCCATGCAAGATGCGATATGTAGGGAGCACCACACTCTTGGCTAGAAAGAGGGTCATGGAACATCTGAGAGGATTTCCTCTTCTATGACTGGGGATTTGACTTAACACGGTTTATTTCGATCTACGATCTACAGTTAAGGTCACACAGGCACTACCCACAATTTGGAACCCCATATACTGTCTCACGTTTTCATCTATTTATATACTTAGCAATCTGCTTTTCACACTTGTTGACTACATATAGAGATCAAATGTGCAGTAAGAATGTGTACATTACCTGCATATATATGTATCCAAATGTATGTTTTGCTAGGAATTGCTACTACCAGATGGCCGCCAAACTTGATTTGCACAGTAACATGCATTTGAAACCTCAGTCTGTTTTCTACTCCAATGTCCTAATTCACATGTCTATGTATAGCACTGTTTTCATGGAGCTCATTGTGTGATCAAGAAAGTTTTGTCTTTCGAAACGTGTAACCTTGAGCAATAAATCTTTCCTTTCAATCGGAACCTGAAAGCGCGTATTATTGAAGCTTTTCTGGAAAAATAATATATATATATCTATATATCCATTATAGGATTACTTGTTATGTAGAAATAATCTGTTCTGCTTTATATTATCGTTCTGCTTTATATATATATATATATATATATAAAACACTATTTGTTTCTTGTCTTAAATGTTCCAACAAAACAGAAGGCTATGTCATGGCCATGGGTGACTTAGATAGAACCCTGAAACACATGAGTAGCAGGAAAGAGCACTGCAGTACATAAATGGAAAGGGGAAAAAGGCACAAACTTCAACAACTAACATGAGTGTACCCAAGAGAAACCAAGACAAGAGTAATGGAGCAAAGCAGAGTTGGGAATTATTACAAGTGAGACCCTTAGTGTGTGCAAAAAATGTTAAGCAAGATTTATCTGACTTACTATGTATTTATAGCTGGAAATCCTTTACTTGGTTACATTCTTCTTGATCTGTCTCTTGAGCTTCACCCCTAGCCTGTGCCCCTGCCTGCAGAGTACCATTCTCTAATGCTTATGCTCTTCTGCTGCTCTTCTAAGCTTCCAACCACAGTGCTGCGATGGTAATTCCCTTCGTTCACTTGTACTTGGAAGCCTTGGGTTCTGACATGACTGAGATTGAATCCCTTCACCAAGTGGATCATCTCACCTTTTACTTGTGCTATGATGACTGCTGGAAGGTAGAGGAAGGATATGTGGTGGCAGAGGGTAGACAATCAAAACATATGCTGCAGCCTAGAAGATGATATTTAGAGGTATATGTACAAGAACTTCTGCTAACTAGCGTTAGCGTTTGCGTTAGTTAGCTGCAGTTTTCTTAAAGCGGCCTATCACCAAAAACTATCGCCCTGTTAGCGATGTTTTTTCAATACGTCCCTACATGGCGATAGTTTTATGTAGCTGCAGTGAAGGCAATACAGATTCTGATGTTAGCAGGTGAAAACTGACGAAAGGCCAATTTGCAGGCAAAAAAACTCATGTTAGTCAGCAGAACTTAACCTATTTTGCCTCTAGAGGCAAAAATAGCCAATAAGTCCACCTCCAATGAAACAAATAAAAGAACAACAATGGAATGCAGAATGGAGCAGGCAGGGACAAGTGCAGCACAGATCAACAACCTCCCCAAACCCCCCAAAAGCCAGGATGACCAGCCAGAGTCAGGGCTACATATATGTAAAGAGGTGCATCGCTAGGTAAAACCTGTGATGCATCACATTTCATAGCACCCTCCTTGCAACACCATGGCAGCCAAAACCAAACCTTGAAAGCGCGGACAGTTCCTGGGGCCCGGAGGCCTCGCTGTGCCTGCATCTGGGACCCAGAGTGGGATGCGGAGATTCTGTGGAGTTGCTGGACCATGGCAGTAGACATTGAGGCGTTGGAGAGCGCCCTTACCTTGTGGTGAAGTCTGCCAGGTCACATGGAGACACGTTGCTGACCTGTATGAGAAGACTACCTGGTCCTCCTTGGAGCGATAAACGTAGAGGCGCTCCTGTGCACCAACAGAGGGAGGTCTGCATCGCATACCACATGCAACCACTATACCGAGGTGCACAGAGGAGATTTTCCAATGGTGGCCCGTGCCTATCTGCATTAAATGCCGGAGGATGTTGCACTGGCCTGACGCTGTGGAAGGTGAGGCCCTTGAGCTGCGCCAAACTTGCGTGGTGGGAGCGCTGCAACTTCATGCATAAGTGGGCCCTGTTGCATCACCTGCATCAGAAGGTTCCCCAGTGGACTTGGTGGCGAGTGCTGTACCCAGGCTTGTGAAATCCCGCCTGGCTGATGCCCCTGCTGGCTGAGTCACAGATTTGGAGAGAGTGCAGTGGATTGTGCCACGGTGTCAATATCAAGGTGAGGGGAAGGTGGGATGTGTAGCGGAGGAGGCACAGGGGCGAGTCGGGCCCAGGACTTTTGCCTGTGGGTGACGCACCCCTAGTGGTGGCTTCTCCGCTATGGTGGAAGAGCGTCACCCCACCCCAAGAAGAGGCAACATATCATGATGATAACTTTCTGATATTCTCATGCTATGTTTCCTTTGCGAGCTGGAGGGTGGGTTGGACTGCTTTACTCATGGAGCAGGGCTGGGCGTAGTGGTATGCCCACTAAAGTGCGCAATGACTGTTTGGTTGGCCCTCTCAGCCCTCTCAGCCCGCCCAAAGCAGTCATGAGCACTTCCCTGTTCGCAATGCAGGCTGCATTACAGCCGGCATGGAGAACATGTGCACACCTCCAGCCCCTGGCTAAATGCCTTGTCACTGCGTTCAAGACCAATTACAACACCGCATTGCAGTGATGTAATTGGCTTAGGGGAGGGAGCCTGGCTGCCTGCTTCCTGTTCCTGGAAGCAGGCTCAGGAAAGCAAGAGCACTGAAGACGCGGGGCCCAGCCTCGAGGTAAGATTATTTAAAAAATATATTTACAACCTGCACTCCCCCCACATCCCCGCCCCCTCCAGGGTCCTTTCCCGTGTTTCCTGCCTCCCAGCTGTCCAATCCGCCAGCAGCACAACTTAATGGTGGCTGTTGTGCGGCCATGTGCAGCAGGCGTACCACTGGTGTGCCAAAGGCAAACATGTCTGCATCCGTCTGTCCCTGGACCACACCCAGCACTAAGGACACTTCCTGTCGGACACTCCACTGCAACGTCGCCAGCACCCTCCTCGCCATCAGCCCTGGACGTCACTCCACTTCCCATCTAGCATCACTGTGGAATTCCTGTGCTCCATGCACCTGTCGAAACCGCAAACACACCTATCTGCCACATCAGCACACCAGCGCCTCCTGCTACCCAGCCGACCAACAGTGCAGCAGAACGGCTCAACTGCATCCTCCCCAACGTGTGGTCCCTCCACAAACACACAACAGAAATCTGGGACCTCTTCAATGCCACCTCTTCAGACATCGCCTTGTTCATGGAAACCTGGACCAACCTCTGCTCTGTAATGTAATGTAATGTAAGCACACATTTTTATAGCGCGGCTATCGCTCCGAGGAGCATCTTGGCGCTCCACACCCAACCCTGATGAAGATGAATTGGTAGACAGAAGGCAGTGACACACTGTACAATTATTACACCAAAGCTCTGCAGGCTGCGTCAGAGAGCGAAAAGATCCATGTTTTCAATGATCTTCTGAAGTCAACCTCCTTGACTATACAACGGAGCTGAGCTGGCAGTTTATTCCAGGCTTTTGAACCCAGCACGAAGAGGGACTTCCCTCCCTTAGTGGCTAATCTAAATCTAGGGACAACTAAAAGGTTTTGATTGGCAGACCTCAAACATCGCGTTGGCGTGTAGTGTTGAAATCCCCTCCGAAGATATTTAGGGCCTTGGGACTGAAAGGCTCTGAAAGCAATCACGAGAATTTTAAAAAGAACTCGCTTATGAATTGGCAACCAATGTAAAGTTTTTAGTGCTGCCGTGGCCGATGATCTTTTTGGCCAGCGTAAAACCAGGCGAGCTGCAGCATGCTGAACCATCTGCAGCCTATGCAGCACCGTTTTATTGGTGCCTGCATAAAGACTGTTGCAGTAGTCCAGTCTGGATGTTATAAGGGCCACTGCAACAGTCTTCCTGGCCTCTAAAGGCAGCAAATCAAAAAACTTCTTCAGTGATCTGATGATCTGGAAACACGAGCCCGCCACGGCTACTGCCTGCGGTTTAAAAGAAAGTTGGGCATCAAATTTGACTCCCAAATTTCGTGCAGAGGCAATAGTGTTAGGGGGAGCTTCAGCGCCCTCAGGCCACCATTATGAGGGGGAAAACATGTTTAGAGGACCAAAAGATATTATTTCTGTCTTCCCCGAGTTACACTTGAGGTGATTGTTGGTCATCCACTCAAAGGTAGCCCGGAGACAGTTCCTCAAGTTTTCTTCTGCCCCTGGCAGCTCCCTGTCCAGCACCAGGATCAACTGAGTGTCGTCAGCGTACGCTATGACTTCAATCCGATAAGACACAATCAGCTCTAACAAGGGGACCATATAAAGATTAAATAAGACAGGACTCAAACTAGCGCCCTGTGGGACCCCTGAGTTGATAGTCTTTTCCTCCGATTTGTAGTCACCTAGTACTATTACCTGACGACGCAGAGACAGGAAGTTAGCAAGCCATGCCAGCACAGTTCCACCCACACCTGCATTCTTCAAGCGGTCGATCAAGATTGGATGGGCGACCGTATCGAAGGCCGCAGATAGATCGAGTAAAATCAAGACGGCCTTCTTCCCCTGGTCCAATGCCATGCGTAATGTCTCGGCCGAGAACAAAAGAGCGGACTCAGTCGAGTGCTTGGACCGAAACCCCGATTGATTGGAGTGAAGGATGTTATTCTCCTCTAGGAAATTTGACAGTTGATGATTGACAAACTTCTCCGTCAGTTTAAATACTGCCGGTAATAGGGAAATTGGTCGCAGGTTAGACAGGGTGGTTGGGTCTGACAGGGCTTTCTTTTGCAGCGGCATAACCGCTGCGCATTTCCAATCCTCTGGGATTACAGCAGTTGCCAGCGAGGAGTTAATGATACTGTTGATTATTGGATTTAAATCCGCAACCAGAGTTCGAAGAACTATGGGCGGGCATGGATCAAATGGGGAACCAGATTTTATGGCCGAAATGGCTTGGTATGAGTCCTCCAAAGAGACCTGTGCAAATGATTCCAAGCAAGAGGTCCTGGATGTCAAGGCGTCTGTCCTCATTTTATCCGGACTAGGCGGAATGGGGGAGCTCGCTGGAAAATCCCTGACAATATCCACGACCTTCTTTTCGAAATAATCAGCTGTATCATTACACAATGATTGCGAGGAGGGGATCTCCTGGGAAAGCGCAATGGGATTAGTAAAACTCTTAACTATCTTGAAGATTTCCTTCTGTCCCCCTTCAGAGGAAGAAATAGCCTCCAGATAGTAGGTTTTTTTTGCCAGCTTAATTGCCACGTGATAGTTGTTACGTGCAACTGTATAGATATGACGTGCAGCTGGCTCATATTTCCTTCGCCATCTGCGCTCCAGGGATCTTACTGCACTTAATTCCATTCTCAGAGCTAATGTAAACCAAGGGGCGCTCTTTTTATTTATGGAACCATGTGTGTAACCACACTTTTTCCTTGCATTTAGGGATGAGCCAAAAGTTGATAACCAATCGCAGTATTGCTGGTTATCTGTTAAAGTGCAACCCGTTAAACCGGGTTTGCTAGCCCTCAGCTTCTCAATGAGCAATGGACGCGCCAGGGCATTAATCCAATTTGGCTTGTGGTCGGCCGTACTTGAGTCTGCCTTAGGAATCGGAACCTTCTGTTTTGCAGAAAGGTTGAATGGAATGAGTTTGTGATCTGACCATGTCAAGGTGTATGGGGCCTTAACAGACAAGCTCTCCATGTTAGTACAGATGCAGTCCAGGACATGGCCCGCTGCATGTGTAGGTTCCGATGTCAGCAGAGTAAGGCCGAGTGTGTTTATGATATCCATAAAATCACTAGTTCCTGGCTCTTTAATGGAGTCCAGGTGAAGGTTAAGGTCTCCCAATACTGTACAATGTGCGAACCTAAGAGTGAGCCCGCTCAGAGTGTCTCCCACACTGTCCAGAAAAGCTGTCCGCTGGCCAGGTGGACGATAGATTAGAGCACCAGAAAAAGAGAGGGTGTCATTAATAGTAAGACAGAACGCCATGGCCTCAGCTTCTTTGATGTCAGGCAGTTCAAATGTAGAACATTTGAAGGTGGTACGATGGATAATGGCCAGGCCGCCTCCCCGCTGCACTGGTCTATCCCATCTTTGAATTGAGAAGTCATGGGGCAAGGCAACAGCTAAGTCCGGATTGCACCACGGCCGAAGCCATGTCTCGGTGACAAATAGGCAATCCAGGTCCATTTCGATGATCAAATCATGGACATGCTGAGCGTTTTTACATAGCGATCTGGCGTTAATAAGCCCCCCTCGAAGGATAGTAGGATGCAAATAAGCATGAGAGCCTGATATTGGATTGAGCTCAGTTCTACAATGCAAACATACCACTGTATCCTTCCATTTATCTGGGTTCAAAAGATTGTGACAAAAGGGAGAATGAGTATTAAAAGAATCCAACCAATCCCTGGAATTCACTACAGGTGTAAATGTGGGGGTGACCTCCCTTACCCTCGCCGCAGCCTCGACGCGGACGAGCGCAGACGGGCCGGACTCTGGCCGGACTCCGGCGTGAGTCCGGCTTTCCCGCTGCGCGTTCCCGCTGCGCGGCATCTGGCAGGTTTAAGTAGGTCCAAGTTCAGCCAGGCAAAAGACTAGGATGCTCACCAAAATGGCGCCGCGTTTTTGTCCCTGCCTACCACCAAGATGGCTGGGTGCGTGGGTGTAGGGAGCTAAGGGATCCGCCAAACAGCGGTGAGTTTTACCGTTTATGTGCAGGTAAGCGCTATGTGTGCTATAAAAGATTTAGTACAGCAATTTCGTTTTTATTTAAAAAATAGCTAAACGACGATTTTAAAAGCGCATACTAGCGCAGTTTGCACAACGAGGCAGCGTGAGGCAGCGCGTCGTGTATAGCAGGCGCAGCGTTGTTACTAACCTTGTCTAGGACCGAGCAGGCGGAACCGGCGTCTTAAGTAGGTCCAAGTTCAGCCAGGCAAAAGACTAGGACGCTCACCAAAATGGCGCCGCGTTTTTGTCCCTGCCTACCACCAAGATGGCTGGGTGCGTGGGTGTAGGGAGCTAAGTGATCCGCCAAACAGCGGTGAGTTTTACCGTTTATGTGCAGGTAAGCGCTATGTGTGCTATAAAAGATTTAGTACAACAATTTCGTTTTTATTTAAAAAATAGCTAAACGATGATTTTAAAAGCGCATACTAGCGCAGTTTGCACAACGAGGCAGCGTGAGGCAGCGCGTCGTGTATAGCAGGCGCAGCGTTTTTACTAACCTTGTCTAAGACCGAGCAGGCGGAACCGGCGTCTTAAGTAGGTCCAAGTTCAGCCAGGCAAAAGACTAGGACGCTCACCAAAATGGCGCCGCGTTTTTGTCCCTGCCTACCACCAAGATGGCTGGGTGCGTGGGTGTAGGGAGCTAAGTGATCCGCCAAACAGCGGTGAGTTTTACCGTTTATGTGCAGGTAAGCCCTTTGTGTGCTATAAAAGATTTAGTACAACAATTTCGTTTTTATTTAAAAAATAGCTAAACGATGATTTTAAAAGCGCATACTAGCGCAGTTTGCACAACGAGGCAGCGTGAGGCAGCGCGTCGTGTATAGCAGGCGCAGCGTTGTTACTAACCTTGTCTAGGACCGAGCAGGCGGAACCGGCGTCTTAAGTAGGTCCAAGTTCAGCCAGGCAAAAGACTAGGACGCTCACCAAAATGGCGCCGCGTTTTTGTCCCTGCCTACCACCAAGATGGCTGGGTGCGTGGGTGTAGGGAGCTAAGTGATCCGCCAAACAGCGGTGAGTTTTACCGTTTATGTGCAGGTAAGCGCTATGTGTGCTATAAAAGATTTAGTACAGCAATTTCGTTTTTATTTAAAAAAATAACTAAACGACGATTTTAAAAGCGCATACTAGCGCAGTTTGCACAACGAGGCAGCGTGAGGCAGCGCGTCGTGTATAGCAGGCGCAGCGTTGTTACTAACCTTGATGAAGCCGAAAGTTCCATGAGGCTAAAGGCGCCTCCGAGGTGCCGAGTTGCCGGTAATGCCGGTAATGCTGTGCTGATAGTACCGGTTTGTTGCCTTGTTGCCTCGTAGTATTTAAATCGGCAGATGGAGATGAGTGGAGAGCGGAGAGCCAGCGGCCGACCGGCAGCCTGCTTTCCTTCTCCTTTCTCGTTACGGTGGCTATTCCGCTTCCCTCTGTGGCAGCAGCACCGCACTCTCCTCGAGGCAATGGCGTTTCTGGCGTTCTGTCGATTCTGCTCTGGACCGTATATCGCCATCACTATCCACAACGGCAACAAATTCACCCGCACGGACCACCCCGAGCGCTCAAGAGGAGGCATTGCCATTGTCTAAAAAAGCACACTCCAACAGACCACACATGCTAATGACCTGAAGGATACCGTTGAACACCTCCACTTCCAGATCCGGACCAATCTCAACCCCACCTTCTGCTGCACCCTCATCTACAGGTCCCCCGGTCCATCAACCCCCATTCACCGATGCCATTGTAGACCTCATTGCACCCCAGGCTCTCCCATCCACTGACTACATCCTAATCGGAAACCTCAGCTTCCACCTGGACAACCCCAGTGACCAGAACACTACCACCCTCCTGGCGAACCTCGCCAGCACCTGACTCAAGCAGCTAGTCAATGTAGCAACCCACATAGCTGGACAAACACTCAACCCCGTCTTCTCCGCCAGTGGGAACTTCAACTACAGCCACACCCTGTAAATCTCCTGGATCAACCATAATAGTCATGCCTTCTCCATGCCCACCATACACTGTTTACAGATATGTCAGGAATACTGATATATCTATAAATCCTTGCGACATTGTGTGCCGAACAATACATTCAGCGCATCCAAGGTGTCGCAAGGAGGGCGCGGAAAAAAGTGTTGCAATGCTGTTTTGTCGCAGCGTTGCAACACTTTTCATGAATGAGGCCCAGGACTGTGCCATATCTTATTGTGGGACGCATTCCTGAGCATTTGCTTTGGCGCAGGGCAGTGCAGCAATATTCTTTGCTGCGCTGTCCAGCACCAAAACCTCTGAAATGAGTCCCCAAGTGTTTGCACCAATTTTAAGACAACATATTTTGAGTCTTAAAAAACTGCCTCTAACTGAACTTAAAGGCAGTTTTTGTGGTTTTGCACCCTACAAGAAATTCCTTGGAAATGTCGAGAAGCGGGGTTAGCTGTAGTTTTTGCACGGGAATGCCCACCTTGCATCTCATTTTCGTTAACTCTCGCTAACAGAATGGCAATGTTTAAAATTCACGTTTTCGTTGGAAAAGTGCTGCTAACTCCAGTTAGCGGCAACTAGTAAATATGGCGATAAAAAAGTAGCAGCCGTAGCTTTCAAAAATTGGCGTGAAGGCGCTGTTAAGTGCTTGTACATATGCCCCTCAGTGTCAGAGGAATTTAGTTTGAGACTGTTTCTTTTCATCCACTTTACTTGTCTGTTCAGACATCCATTAGCTCAAAACTAAAGTCACTAGTAGCAACACCAAGAGTTTATGGACACCTTGTGATTTTAGTGAACACATGCCACAGGCCAGCATCCCACTCTTAAAAGTGTTTCAGCTCAAGACTCCAGTTCAGTTCGCCATCTGTACTTCTGTGGGCAGATCAATATCTTGGCCACAGTCTGATATTGAAGGGAGTGGTCAAGATTATGACGTTTACAAACAATTGCTGTAATTGCCTTTAAAAATCGCCACGTCTCATATCCATGAAAGCTAGATTGGTTCTAAAACATTTGGGAAGTACTGCTCTAAGAGATTTGGGAATGGAATGACTCTGAACTTGCACTAAAAGGGTGGGACCATGGTTGACCTTAGAGTGACCTATCAGCTTTTATCTCGTTCCCACTCAGTTTCTCGCTACTGCCCAAATATGGGTGCACAAAATCCACTCAAGTCTACCATGCAAGAGACTGTCTGCACCTGCAGATAGGGAAGACAGGTTAGTAGGAGGAGGACTCCACCACTGAACTGGCCCGTCTGGCCTAGACAATAAACAGAAGGTACATTGTGGGCAGTAAAGGGAACCTGCAGTTAATGGAAAAGGAACAGTCTGGACTGAAAGTGATTTTTAACTGTTGAAAGGTTTACAAAGGGTGGGAGGGGAAGAGGTAGGGGAGGTCGGATCCTAAGAACCTCTATCTGGATCCATTTTTTGTATTCCCAGTTCAGGTGCAAATAAGAGTTTGTACCCTAATAGGGGTTCTGAGTTTTGCAGTAAATGCTGCCCCCCATTCGACTAGTATTTATCGGGCGTGGTATGATCGTACATAATAAGACCTAAGCAGACTTTGGAATAATATGTAGAGAAATTGAAAGCTATTTTTGCATGGCCGCATCTATTGTTTCTTTCTGCGAATTCACTGTTCTCATTTCATTCTCAAAACCCTCTCTCTCTCTGTCTCTCACTCTCTCTCTTTCTTTTGCTACCTTTCTCTCCTTTGTCCTTGCAGTCCGTGAACTGTTCTCCTTTGACACAATTCCTTCACCTTTTTCTACCTTTCCAGGTTCTTCTCCCCCCCACCACGGTACCACCTTTCCGCCCCACTGCTCAAGCCCTCATTTTTTACTGCCTTTCAGCTCAAGCACTCTATTTTATCCTGCAGCTGTACTGACTCTTCCCAGAGTCTTCCCTGTTACACACTCTCTTCTCAGATATCGTCGCAGACTCACTTATCCATTCTCTCGGTCTCTACCTTGTCTCTCCCTAATCTTTCCTATTTTTAGGTCTCGCCTGTCAATGCGCTTGCGCATTGAGCTTGGAGAGATATTGGGGCTTAACCAGAGCTTAAGCATCGGGCGATTTCATGCAGTTCACGTGAACACAAGGATGCGCATTCTTGCCACATGCACTTTTTTTAAGTTCTTTCATTGGCTCTTCACTTTAAGTCCTCCCACCCTCTCCCTGTCCTGCGCGCGCCTCCCCCAGTGTGCGCTTGGCCTCAGGAAGGCATTTCTCCTCCCCTAATTATTCACTTCACTTCGCGTTTCTCCTCCCCCCTTCCAACTTTCACTTTCACGGCCGCCAGGTCGTGTCTCGCATTTCTCCTTTTATTTTTTTTAACTTGTTCCTATTAACCTGGCTGTTGACATGGGGGTGATCCGGTTTGCTTGTCGATTCGCTTGTGTGCTCATAGTGAAGCCCATCCACGAAACATGCAATTTGGCAGCGGACAAGGATCACAATTCTGTCCATTCCCTTAACCTTTCAAGACAAACATACTTCACTTGGGCTTGCTTTCTTAATTCTATTCCTCCCATTTGTATGTCCCGTGTGTATTTAATTCATATACTCGATTTGCTTTCATCAAAGTGATTGGGTGCTTTTTCTCTACTTTTGTATCTCATTCGTGCCATATTGTGAGTTCTGGTCCCTGGAACCCTTTTGTGTTGTTAACTTTCTGTGTGCTGTACGCACACGCTTTTCCCACCACAGGCACCATCTGCGTCCACATCAAAGTAATCAGACTCCCTCCCACTGGCTTCTGAAGCTTCCCCCAGCATGCGCTCGCTCGGCCTCGGGCATTTCTCCTCCCCTAATTATTCACTGCCCACGGCCGGCCAGCGGTACTTTCTGTCTCGCATTTCTCCCCCCCCCCCCTCCCCTGCTTCACATGAACGCTTGTTCTCAAGGCTGTTTCTTGGTTGTCCAATAATATGTCCATGTCAGTAATGAAGGATGAACATAGAGAAGTTCATTCCCGAAATCCATACCATGCATCTTTGGCCTTAACGTTTCTTTAAAATATTTGCACCGTTTTACGTACACTGCATCTCGTATTCTGCAATGTACTGCATCAAGGATATAAAGTAAAAAATTTCCCAAATTGTATCCGTTCTACACGTTTGCACTGTACCAATCTCTTCAACAAAAGCCAAACCTCTCGGCTTTGCTCGTTTGAAATGACCCCCCTCCTGACTGGATACTAAAATAATTCCTTGTTCTGCATTATCAAATCACTCGTTGTTCGGAAGACATCGGTTGCATCGCTCGCCTTTTGTATAAATCATTGTTATAATGTTTCTTAGTTAAGTTGGTTCAATTTAAGCCAACAAAAACTGCAAGTCCCAGAATTCATTGATTTGTTTAATGTAACTCAGAGCACGTGGTATTATGCCCCGCCATATTGTTCAGGCACCTTGCCATGGTTGGATTCCTGTGAATCCTGCACCTTTTAATGGGGGCAAGGGCTCTCCTTGTGTAAAGCCTCTCTCTATGCCTCCACGCTTGCCTTGCAAACATCAGATGACGTGTTAACAGACATCCACAGCAACGAGCATGTTCTCTAGTAGCAGCACGCAAGAGTAATTAACATCTAGGGATTTACCAGCTGATATCAGCCTGTACTTACACTTCCTTGTCTTTTTACCATCTGCTTACATCACTGTGCACCTTGCCAGGGATTCTATTTTAGCCCTACAATCCTTGCTTCTGAGTAGAGTATTCATTTTTTCTATTAACCTGGCTGTTGACATGGGGGTGATCCGAATTGCTTGTCGAATCGCTTGTGTGCTCATAGTCAAGCCCATCCACGAAACATGCAATTTGGCAGCGGACAAGGATCACAATTCTGTCCATTCCTTTAACCTTTCAAGGCAAACATACTTCACTTGGGCTTGCTTTTTTACTTCTATTCCTCCCATTTGTATGTCCTGTGTGTATTTCATTCATATACTCTATTTGCTTTCATCAAAGAGGTTGGGTGCTTTTTCTCTACTTTTGTATCTCATTCGTGCCATATTGTGAGTTCTGGTCCCTGGAACCCTTTTGTGTTGTTAACTTTCTGTGTGCTGTACTTATGAGTCCATATGCCACCTGGAAAGTCCTCATTGAATTTCCATGCCCTCGTTTTTGTGCCCTTCTGCCCTCTGTTACACTCGTTTTCCCTTGTTTTTCTGCCCTTCTGCCCTTCTGCCCTCTGTTAGACTCGTTTTTGTGCCTTTCTGCCCTCTGCATCACCACATCATCACTCAGCGCAACCACAGCATTACTCAGCACAACCACAGCACCACTCAGCACCAGCACACCATCACTCAGCACCAGCACAGCAACACTCAGCACCACCACAGCACCACTCAGCACCACCACAGCATCACTCAGCGCAACTCCAGCATCACTCAGCACCACTCAGCACCACCACAGCATCACTAAGCGCAACCACAGCATCACTAAGCGTAACCACAGCATCACTCAGCACAACCACAGCATCACTCAGCACCACCACAGCATCACTCAGCGCCACCACAGCACCACTCAGCACCACCACAGCACCACTCAGCACCACCACAGCATCACTCAGCGCAACCCCAGCATCACTCAGCACCACCACAGCACCACTCAGCACCAACACATTATCACTCAGCACCACCACATTATCACTCAGCACCACCACAGCACCACTCAGCACCACCACAGCATCACTCAGCACCACCACAGCACCACTCAGCACCACCACAGCACCACTCAGCACCACCACAGCATCACTCAGCACCACCACAGCACCACTCAGCACCACCACAGCGCCACTCAGCACCACCACAGCACCACTCAGCACCACCACAGCATCACTCAGCACCACCACAGCACCACTTGTTCAAGTATGTTCTCTCAATGTTTCAAGCTTTATTACAAATGTCACAAAAAGATGTTAAATAATGCTGTAGGTGTCACATTTGCAAATTCTATAAATATCGGCATTTACAATGACAAAATTAATACATTTGCTATTATAAAAACATAAACATAACTTAAAAAATTATTACATTTACAAGACCAATAGCTCCAACTTTTCTAATGCGAGACCTATTGCATTTCCAATGCTTGTTCTCTCTCTATCTTCCCGTCCCGCCCGTTGCCTCACCCTCTGTCTTCCCTCTCTCTTCCTCTTTCCTCTGTGCTTATTCACCCACACTCTTTCTTTCACTCTTCCTTCAACTCCATCCCTGTCTATCACCCTCTCTCCCTGTTTATCTGATGCCCTTCCCCATGGGCTCCTTTCTCTCAATCTCTGTCTCTATGGGTCTATATATGCTCTGTCTCTCTCTCTTGCACCCTCCGAACCAGTGTCTTTCTTGATGGCCCTACATCTGTCCTCTCTTTTTCTTCCTCTTTCAACCCCAACGGCTCTTAGTAGAGCTGTTCTCTCCCTTTCTTGCCTTGTATTCCACCTCTTCTTCATCTTTCCCTACTGCCTAAGTTCTCCCCCGTTCTTCTCTTTTTACAGCTCTGCTCTCTATTCTTGCTCTCACTGTAGTTGTTGCCTCCTCATGTTGTTCCTTCAGCAACTCCCTTATCTTTATTCAGTATGCAACTCATTGCTCCTTCTACAGCTCAGCTCTCCTTGATCTCACAACAGCTTTTGTCTCCTCCAGGTTTCTACACCTCCCTTATCCCTTCCTATCTTTCATCAATCAATCAATCAGGGTTTATAAAGCACGGCTACTCATCCGTGAGGGTCTCCATGTGCTTGGGGGCAGAAGTGGGGGGGATACTGATCCATCTGAGTGCTTGGGTTCAGTCGAACAGCCAGGTTTTGAGGTCCTTCCGGAATTGGGTCAACGACGGGGATTGTCTGAGTTGGAGAGGTAGGGTGTTCCAGGTCTTGGTGGCAATGTAGTAGACAAATCTTCCTATGGTTCCTCTGGAGTTTGCCAGGCCCAACAGCGAAACCACAGATGTCCCACCCTCCCAAAACCTCTGCAAAAAACTCAGCACCTTCTTCCACCACAAGATCAGACAGATCTAAAACAGCTTCGACACCCAAGACCTTCCCACCAAGCCCCACACCACTGCACCCAACCACGCCACACCCCAACAGATCCTGCTGAAGTGGACCTCGCTCACCACAAACGACACTCTCAGAGTATGAAAAACATCCACTCCGAAGCCTACTTGGACCCATGCCCGCACCACATCTTCCATAGATCAGCCACTGCTGTCGCCCCCAAGCTTCTACGCACCATCAACTGCTCCATTGAGATCGCCACCTTCCCCAATGAATGATCAACCCCCTGCTAAAGAAACCATCCACAGTCCCGACAGACCTCAAGAACTTCAGACCCATCTCCCTGCTTCCCTTGCCAGCGAAGGTCATTGAGCCATCCACGACAAGGCCCTGGACTAGATCCACTCCTTACTCACCGGTCAAACACAGCAAGTCAGTCTACCTCCGTTCCTCTCCAAGCCCATGGAGGGATCAGCTGAGGAGTACCCCAGGCTCCTCCCTGAGCCCCACTCTCCTCAACTTCAATTTATCCTTTTCGCAGCAGTCGTCAAGGACTACGGACTCAACATCATCTCCTATGCACACAACACCCAACTGATCCTCTCCCTCACCAACAAAACCCACAACTGCCAGAAACAACTTCCACAGCGGGATAAATGCTGTTGCCACCTGGAAGAAAAACAGTTGCCTCAAACTCAGACAAAGTGTGGTTCTAGTCTTGTGGATCCAAGGGGCGGTGCTAGGGCCAGCTGGGTGGAGCAGAGGCATCTGGTGGGTATGTGGAATGAGAGGTGGTGGTTCAGGTATGCTGGTCCTGCGTCATGAAGGGCTTTGTAGGCATGCGTGAGACGGGGATGTCGAGAACCAGTCTGGTATGCAGCATTATGGACATTCTGTAGTTTCCTGGGGAGTTTCTTGGTGACGCCAGTGTAGAGTGCATTGCCATTGTTGAGTCTGCTACTAATGAGTTTGTGGGTGACTGTTTTTCTGGATTCGGTGGGGATCCATCTGAATGTCTTTCGAAGCAGGTGGAGCATGTGGAAGCATAATGAGGAGAGAGCGTTGATCTGACGGTTCATTGTGAGTAAATAGTCCAGTATGATGCCGAGGTTTCGTGTATGGTCCGTGGGTTGGGCGGGGTTCCCAGTGCGGATGGCCACCAAGAGTTTTCCTAAGCTGAGGGAGTGGTTCCTAGGATGAGGACTTTGTCTTGTCTGAGTTGAGTTTGAGGCAACTGTTTTTCATCCAGGTGGCAACGTCCTTCACCCCGCTGTGAAAGTTGTTTCTGGCAGTTGTGGGTTCGTTAGTGAGGGAGAGGATCTTTGGGTGTCGTCTGCGTAGGAGATGATGTTGAGTCCATTGTCCTTGACGATTGCTGCGAGAAGGGCCATATAGAAGTTGAGGAGAGTGGGGCTCAGGGAGGAGCCCGGGGGGTACTCCGCAGCTGATCTCTGTGGGCTTGGAGAGGAACTGAGGTAGACTAACTTGCTGTGTTCAACCGGTGAGTAAGGAGTGGAACCAATCGAGGGTCTTGTCGTGGATATCTTGATGACCTTTGCTGGGAAGGGCAGCAGGGAGATGGGTCTGAAGTTCTTGAGGTCTGTTGGGACTACGGATGGTTTCTTTAGCAGAGGGTTGATCTCGGCGTATTTCCAGTCATTGGGGAAGGTGGCGATCTCAATGGAGAAGTTGATGGTGCAGCGAAGCTTGGGCGATGGCAGTGGCTGCTCTATGGAAGATGTGGCGCGGGCATAGGTTCAAGGAGGCTTCAGAGTGGATGTTTTTCTTGAGAGTGTAGTTTGTGGTGAGCGGGGTCCACTTGAGCAGGTTCTGTTGGAGTGTGGCGTGGTTGAGTGCGGTGGTGTGGGGCTTGGCAAGAAGGCCATGGGTGTCGAAGCTGTTATAGATCTGTCTGATCTTGTTGTGGAAGAAGGTGCTGAGTTTGTTGCAAACATTTTGGGAAGGTGGGATGTCTGTGGTTTCGCTGTTGGGCCTGGCAAACTCCCTTACGATGGCAAAGAGTTCTTTGCTGTTGTGTGAGTTGGTGTTTATTCTGTCCTGGAGGGCTGTGTTCTTTGTGGAGGAGGTGGCGGACGGTGATTGCGGATGCGAAGGTTGTGTGGATTACCGGGGATTTGTTGTTCCTCCATATCTTCTCCAGTCGTCTGCAGGTGCGTCTCAACTCGTGGAAGGCGGGCGTGACCCAGCTGTCTTACTTGCTGGATGCCTTCTTGAGGGGTGCCATAGTGTCCGAGCAGTTGGAGATCCAACGGTGGAGGTTGCGTGCAGCGGTATTATCGTTGGCGGATGTCAGCAGTGTGGTAGGACTGAGGGAGGCAGTGAGCTGTTCTTCAGTGACCTTGTTCCAGCTAAGGCAGGAGGGGGGAGGGTGCTGGTGTTTGGTAGGTTTGGCGAAAGCTAAGTGCATGCAGTGGTGGTCGGTCCAGTGGAGTTCGGTGGTGTGGCTGTTGGTGACGTTTCCGCTAGGGAAGAAGATGCGTTGAGCGTGTGTCCTGCTGCGTGGGTTGGAGGGGTGACTAGCTGCTTGAGACCTACATTGGTAAGGTTCTCCAGAAGGGATGCAGTGTTCTAGTCGTTGGGGTTGTCCGGGTGAACGTTGAGGTCGCCTAGTAGGATGTAATCAGTGGATTCGAGAGCCTGGGGGGTGATCAAGTCGACAATGGCTTCAGTGAAGGGCATGCGGGAGCCAGGTGGTCTGGAGACGAGGGTGCCGCGGAGGGTTGTGTTGGGGTTGGTCTGGATTTGGAAGTGGAGGTGGAGGTGTTCTATTGTTGTTGGGTCATCGGAGTAGGTGGTCAGGTACAGGGTGTCTTTGTGGATGATGGCGACGCCTCGTCCTGGTCGGTTGGCTCAGTCCTTGCATTTTGTAGCCGACGGGGATGCCTCTGGTGTCCAGACCAGAGCTGGGGTTCTCCCAGGTTCCTGGGAGGAGCTCTTCTCTTCTCTCCTTTTCTGACTCTTCCTACAACTCACCTGTCCTGTGTTCTGCAGTTTCTCTCTTCTCCTTTTTCCTCTTCTACAAGAGGACCCACCTTACGCGGCTCCCCTCTTTCCATTACTGTTCTTCCCACAGCTCATTTTCTTCTACTGACTCTCTTCTGTCTGTCCTTTCTTTCTCTTCCCACAGCTCCCCTTTCCACTCCCTCCACTTTTTCGCACTGTCCTCTCTGTTTTTTCTGCAGCTCTCCTGTCCTTTATTTTTTCTACAGCTCTCTTTCCCCTTTCTGCACCTCTCACGTTTACTTTTGTTCTCCCTGCACCGTCCTCTCCCATTCTTTTAGCTCTACATATTTTCTCCCCAACTCCGGAAACTTCTTTCCCTCTAGCTCCCTCCTCATTACTCTTCTCCTTTATTCACCATCAGGTCCCCACCCCTCCAGCTCCCGTGGCTCTCCTTTTCTTCTCCTCCTCGCGCCCCTTCTTGGGTCCACCCCACCCTCTTCATCTCTTCTTCTCCCCCTTTCATCTGCTCACTGCTCCATCTCTCTCTTGCCCGTGTATGCTTCTCGCTCACTCTGTTTTCGTGCCCTCCGCCTTCCCCCGCCCTCCCCCACCGTACCGCATGTGCGCGCGTCCCCTACTTTCTTTAACCTCTTGTTTGATGTGATACAGTGGGGGTCTTGTTCCCGGTAGGGAGGGGGTGGGTGAGACATTATGCTAATGGCGCAGAGTCCGCCTCCCCTGCCCGGGGCAGCAGATGCACACAGGGCAGGCGGCAGGCAGCGAGGGGGACTGAGGTACATAAGGAGCCGGGGCCGGGCAGGCACAGAGCTCAGAGGCGCAGGGGGGCACGGGGAGGACAGGGGGACCCAGACAGACTCTGCCTGCACCGCTGATAGTTGAAACAGAGGACCAAGGATCCGCGTACCGGGCAGAGCTCCGCGGACCCCTCCAAGGCTCACTATACCCGACCGACCCCCGACGCTCCACGGACTGCGCGTGATGTAACCTGGGAAAGGGACACTGGACCTGCGGAAAGAAGACGCTGTGTGCACCGACTGCCTGCTTGTCATACTTTCTCCCGTCAGCCTGTCTCTGTATTTGACAGAACTAGAGGGGACTCTGGTATCTTTGAGGGGACCATAGCCAGAGGGGGCTGTTCCCGGACGCCCTCCGCCTCAGCAGGGGTAAAAGACCCCTAGCTGGGCTGCCCGATGGAGCCCCGGAGCCCGCGCAGGTCCACCCTGCTGCTGCTGGCCCTCGCCTGGCTGGGGGCGCTGCTGTCCATGGGAGACGCCAAGGGCACCTACTACCACCGCCCGCTGACCTACGGCAGCCGCTACAACCTGTACACGTCGGGCAGCAGCCCGCAGCACTACCCGGGCAGACCCATGGGCAAGCACAAGTAAGACGGCTCTTTACTCCTGCGCCTGCTACGCGTCCTTGCGCCGGTGCCTGCACCCCTGCGCGCGCACGGCTTCATGCCCTGGAATTATGCGGCAGGGGGGAAATATCAAATTATGCGGCATGGCTGACTAAATTATGTAACAAGAAATAGCAAGTTATGGAGCCTAATGAGATACATTTTGTGAAAGTTCTGCCTTGTTGAATTGTGTGTATACGTTAATACTGTCAGGGCAAATGTTTCAGTTCTTTAGTACCATTTAGACACCAAAATACAGCAATAACCTACAGAAAGGGGGCCAGTCAACCCTTTCAAAGGGGCCTCCACCGCTCAGCAACACGCAACCCGGGGTTTTGAGTAACTTTTCATCTGTTTGAGCTAGAACATTTTTTAATCTGCAGATTATGCAGGAGATTATCGACTATGCGTCAAATGGGGCGAATCCTTAAGTATGCGGAAAACGCCGTGACCACAAAAACTCCAGTGGCCCTACCTAACAGTTAAGGTCTAGTTCTGAGTAAAAATAGGTCTGTGATGGGTATTAGATTTTAGCACGCATCGGGGGCAGTGGCACCGGGCTCCGAGGCTTCAGGGGCCCAATGATCCTCCATTGTATATCCCATACGTCCGGCACTGGGGCACATTATCCGTGTTTGCATTAGGACCCCTGGCACCCTTGCGCTCCGCTGAGGTCCCTATGGGGACCATTACCCGCAGTAGCAGCCACGAAGGACAGGATGGAGACTGAAGCAGGCACGTGGAAAAGAGTGTGATGTACATTAAAAACTCGCATTTTGTCTCTGCTGGTTTGAGTCTCGACTGAAGAACAGTGGATTTGGAGGGCGACACCATTGAAATCAATGAACAGGACTATATTATGGCGGGTGGGGAAGGATTTCACGGTGAGTGACCCCACTGAAATTTAGGGGAAGTATCTCACTTATTTAAGAGAGTGAAGGCAGGTATAGGGCGAATGATACCTTCAAATCGAGGGGTAGTTGAGAGGGGCTGGACTGGAACCAGCTTTAGCACGTTGCACAAGATTGTGCCCGGCGCATCTGTGTGGCGTGCAGCCTCGCCGTGTGGTCGCCGGTAGGAGTACGTGGAGCGTGGGAAGAGGATCGCTTGTAGCGTGCGCTGGCTTCGGCCACTTGGGTAAATAGCGCCGAGAGGCCCGAATATTTGTTGCTGTAGGCGCTGAACTCGCACATGTGCATAATGGTCCCTAATGGGGCGCAGAACCCAGTCAGAAGTGATGTCTCGTGCGTCTTGTGCTGAGTTCTTCTTGGAAGGCAGAGGTTCCAACTTCCAATCTGAAAGAATCGATTCATCAGCCTTCTAGGGTCGATGCAATAATTAGCAAGTCTTGCGGGTCAAACGTCTTGCTTCGGATGCAACAAAGCACGTAGATGCCTCCGAAGGGATATTGTGGGCTATAATGTGCCTCTTTAAGATGACGGAAAGGGGGGCGGGGTAATTGAGGTACGAGGGGTGCGAATGCTCGGGTCAGTTAATTGAAAGGCAGTGCGCGCGGAAAACAGAGTACTGACTTCACTTCACACTTATTCTATGTGAAGGCTAAATGCGCCGTGATGTGCCGCAGGTCACACAGAGCGTCGGAAGCCTCGAGGTGGAGCATTAGGGTGATCCCGACTCTGGGTTGTCAGAGGGGGGTCGTGCAGGGGTCACCCTGGTCACAAGGAACCTGAAAATAGGGAAGAGCGAGTGAGATTAAAAAAAAAGTGTATTAGTTTCAGGATCGCACTCTTCGCCACTGCAAGAATTGCGATATACCAGCCCGGCCAGAATTTTTAAGCGAACACCCCCTCCCTCCTACCCCCACCCCCCTCCCCCCCCCCGAACTCGGCGAGATAGCTCAGTGAGTTTAGCGCTAGCTGCGGGCGCCTGTGCCGGGCAATCAGTCGCAACTTGAAATCCGGGCACAAGCGCCAGCTCTGCCTTGCCTCGTTCACGGTGAGCTTAAACTGAGCACCATCGGGCAGGTGCCTAATTATAGCGCTTCGAATCGCCCGGCCTGTAGGAGCAAGCACTATAAAGTCATTTATTATTTTATGTACTAGTAGTATTTCTATTCTGTGCCAGGACAAGTAAATCACTTTTATTTTGCTTCTAGCCAAGGGCGCTAACACTGCTGGGCGCGCAAAGCTAGGCTCGCATTTCACGTGTCTAGACACGGACTCTCTTATTTGTATCCTTCTGTTTGTATAGGGGGTACGGCGTCACCTAATTGCTTCTAGGCGCTTGATAGAACTGCTCCTGGCCTGGGGGTCGTCATTGTGAAGCTTGACCTGCCAGTGCCTCGCAGTAGTAAAGGAGTTGTATTTAGTGTCTGTAAAGCCCGAGCCAGTGCCCGGGGGCTTCAGGGCGCTGGAAGGAGCTCGGGTACCAGTCCTGGAAGCCCAGCTAGAGGCACAGAGCCGGGCCAGACAGGGCCGAGAAGCGCTTTCTAATGTTTATTAAACATCAATGGTTACTTTTTAATGATATTATATGTCAGGGTAATGGTTTATGTGATTGTTATATGTTTTTAATGATGTTGCTATTCATGTTTTATGGGCATTTGTCCTAATAAACTTATTAACACTCCTACAACCAGAAGAGACTAAACTAAACAGGAAGCACTATGCCCCTTCGAGGCACACGCGGCTGAGCTGGGGGATCGGCTCCTCGAAGCACAACGACTCCACTCATTCAGAGGGCAGTGTAGGGCAAAGTGATCCCGGAGGGAGCGCCTGAACTCACTCCTCGCGTGTTTTTTTTATGGGTGAGCGAGATCCTGCTACCTCTTGAGAAATGGTTAACCGAAGATAGGCATTTTGTTAGCGCCTGGCCTCATACAGCGCAAACCGTGGACGGTTGTATCGTGCGTGATGTAGCGCTTCATACTCCTGACAAGGCCACTAAGCGCTCCGATGTGAATATGGTGGCACTGAAGACCGTGCCCCGCCTCTTTAAGAGAGCGCGAGGACGGAGGAGGGTTGGGATTTAAATTCTGGAGAAAGGAGAGTACTGAAAGTGGAGGTGTCTGGGGAATAGAAGAGCGCGCGGAACGCAGACGTCTGTGTGACGAGGTTGTGGGACGAGTCTGGGGAGTGGAACATGGAAGAGGGTGGGGGAGTGTCTGGGAACTGGAAGAGTCTGGGGACTGTGAGAGGCTGAGGAGTGGAAGAGTCTGGGGAGTGGAAGAGTCTGGGGACTGTGAGAGGCTGAGGAGTGGAAGAGTCTGGGGAGTGGAAGAGTCTGGGGAGTGGAACATGGAAGAGGGTGGGGGAGTGTCTGGGAACTGGAAGAGTCTGGGGACTGTGAGAGGCTGAGGAGTGGAAGAGTCTGGGGAGTGGAAGAGTCTGGGGACTGTGAGAGGCTGAGGAGTGGAAGAGTCTGGGGAGTGGAAGAGTCTGGGGACTGTGAGAGGCTGAGGAGTGGAAGAGTCTGGGGAGTAGAAGAGTCTGGGGACTGTGAGAGGCTGAGGAGTGGAAGAGTCTGGGGAGTGGAAGAGTCTGGGGACTGTGAGAGGCTGCAGAGTGGAAGAGTCTGGGGAGTGGAAGAATCTGGGGACTGTGAGAGGCTGAGGAGTGGAAGAGTCTGGGGACTGTGAGAGGCTGAGGAGTGGAAGAGTCTGGGAAGTGGAAGAGTCTGGGGACTGTGAGAGGCTGAGGAGTGGAAGAGTCTGGGGAGTGGAAGAGTCTGGGGAGTAGAACATGGAAGAGGGTGGGGGAGTGTCTGGGAACTGGAAGAGTCTGGGGACTGTGAGAGGCTGAGGAGTGGAAGAGTCTGGGGAGTGGAAGAGTCTGGGCACTGGGAGAGGCTGAGGAGTGGAAGAGTCTGGGAAGTGGAAGAGTCTGGGGACTGTGAGAGGCTGAGGAGTGGAAGAGTCTGGGGAGTGGAAGAGTCTGGGGACTGGGAGAGGCTGAGGAGTGGAAGAGTCTGGGGAGTGGAAGAGTCTGGGGACTGTGAGAGGCTGAGGAGTGGAAGAGTCTGGGGAGTGGAAGAGTCTGGGGACTGTGAGAGGCTGAGGAGTGGAAGAGTCTGGGGAGTGGAAGAGTCTGGGGACTGTGAGAGGCTGAGGAGTGGAAGAGTCTGGGGAGTGGAAGAGTCTGGGGACGGTGAGAGGCTGAGGAGTGGAAGAGTCTGGGGAGTGGAAGAGTCTGGGGACTGTGAGAGGCTGAGGAGTGGAAGAGTCTGGGGAGTGGAAGAGTCTGAGGAGTGGAACATGGAAGAGGGTGGGGGAGTGTCTGGGAACTGGAAGAGTCTGGGGACTGTGAGAGGCTGAGGAGTGGAAGAGTCTGGGGAGTGGAAGAGTCTGGGGACTGTGAGAGGCTGAGGAGTGGAAGAGTCTGGGGAGTGGAAGAGTCTGGGGACTGTGAGAGGCTGAGGAGTGGAAGAGTCTGGGGAGTGGAAGAGTCTGGGGAGTGGAACATGGAAGAGGGTGGGGGAGTGTCTGGGAACTGGAAGAGTCTGGGGACTGTGAGAGGCTGAGGAGTGGAAGAGTCTGGGGAGTGGAAGAGTCTGGGGACTGTGAGAGGCTGAGGAGTGGAAGAGTCTGGGGAGTGGAAGAGTCTGGGGACTGTGAGAGGCTGAGGAGTGGAAGAGTCTGGGGAGTGGAAGAGTCTGGGGACTGTGAGAGGCTGAGGAGTGGAAGAGTCTGGGGAGTGGAAGAGTCTGGGGACGGTGAGAGGCTGAGGAGTGGAAGAGTCTGGGGAGTGGAAGAGTCTGGGGACTGTGAGAGGCTGAGGAGTGGAAGAGTCTGGGGAGTGGAAGAGTCTGAGGAGTGGAACATGGAAGAGGGTGGGGAAGTGTCTGGGAACTGGAAGAGTCTGGGGACTGTGAGAGGCTGAGGAGTGGAAGAGTCTGGGTAGTGGAAGAGTCTGGGGACTGTGAGAGGCTGAGGAGTGGAAGAGTCTGGGGAGTGGAAGAGTCCGGGGACTGTGAGAGGCTGAGGAGTGGAAGAGTCTGGGGAGTGGAAGAGTCTGGGGACTGTGAGAGGCTGAGGAGTGGAAGAGTCTGGGGAGTGGAATTGTCTGGGGAGTGGAACATGGAAGAGGGTGGGGGAGTGTCTGGGAACTGGAAGAGTCTGGGGACTGTGAGAGGCTGAGGAGTGGAAGAGTCTGGGGAGTGGAAGAGTCTGGGGACTGGGAGAGGCTGAGGAGTGGAAGAGTCTGGGGAGTGGAAGAGTCTGGGGAGTGGAACATGGAAGAGGGTGGGGGAGTGTCTGGGAACTGGAAGAGTCTGGGGACTGTGAGAGGCTGAGGAGTGGAAGAGTCTGGGGAGTGGAAGAGTCTGGGGACTGGGAGAGGCTGCAGAGTGGAAGAGTCTGAGGAGTGGAAGAGTCTGGGGAGTGGAACATGGAAGAGGGTGGGGGAGTGTTTGGGGAGTGGAAGAGTCTGGGGACTGTAAGAGGCTGAGGAGTGGAAGAGTCTGGGGAGTGGAAGAGTCTGGGGACTGTGAGAGGCTGAGGAGTGGAAGAGTCTGGGGAGTGGAAGAGTCTGGGGAGTGGAACATGGAAGAGGGTGGGGGAGTGTTTGGGAACTGGAAGAGTCTGGGGACTGTAAGAGGCTGAGGAGTGGAAGAGTCTGGGGAGTGGAAGAGTCTGGGGACTGTGAGAGGCTGAGGAGTGGAAGAGTCTGGGGAGTGGAAGAGTCTGGGGACTGTGAGAGGCTGAGGAGTGGAAGAGTCTGGGGAGTGGAAGAGTCTGGGGACTGTGAGAGGCTGCAGAGTGGAAGAGTCTGGGGACTGGGAGAGGCTGAGGAGCGGAAGAGTCTGGGGAGTGGAAGAGTCTGGGGACTGTGAGAGGCTGAGGAGTGGAAGAGTCTGGGGAGTGGAAGAGTCTGGGGAGTGGAACATGGAAGAGGGTGGGGGAGTGTCTGGGAACTGGAAGAGTCTGGGGACTGTGAGAGGCTGAGGAGTGGAAGAGTCTGGGGAGTGGAAGAGTCTGGGGACTGGGAGAGGCTGAGGAGTGGAAGAGTCTGGGGAGTGGAAGAGTCTGGGGAGTGGAACATGGAAGAGGGTGGGGGAGTGTCTGGGAACTGGAAGAGTCTGGGGACTGTGAGAGGCTGAGGAGTGGAAGAGTCTGGGGAGTGGAAGAGTCTGGGGACTGGGAGAGGCTGCAGAGTGGAAGAGTCTGAGGAGTGGAAGAGTCTGGGGAGTGGAACATGGAAGAGGGTGGGGGAGTGTTTGGGGAGTGGAAGAGTCTGGGGACTGTAAGAGGCTGAGGAGTGGAAGAGTCTGGGGAGTGGAAGAGTCTGGGGACTGTGAGAGGCTGAGGAGTGGAAGAGTCTGGGGAGTGGAAGAGTCTGGGGAGTGGAACATGGAAGAGGGTGGGGGAGTGTTTGGGAACTGGAAGAGTCTGGGGACTGTAAGAGGCTGAGGAGTGGAAGAGTCTGGGGAGTGGAAGAGTCTGGGGACTGTGAGAGGCTGAGGAGTGGAAGAGTCTGGGGAGTGGAAGAGTCTGGGGACTGTGAGAGGCTGAGGAGTGGAAGAGTCTGGGGAGTGGAAGAGTCTGGGGACTGGGAGAGGCTGAGGAGTGGAAGAGTCTGGGGAGTGGAAGAGTCTGGGGACTGTGAGAGGCTGAGGAGTGGAAGAGTCTGGGGAGTGGAAGAGTCTGGGGAGTGGAACATGGAAGAGGGTGGGGGAGTGTTTGGGAACTGGAAGAGTCTGGGGACTGTAAGAGGCTGAGGAGTGGAAGAGTCTGGGGAGTGGAAGAGTCTGGGGACTGTGAGAGGCTGAGGAGTGGAAGAGTCTGGGGAGTGGAAGAGTCTGGGGACTGTGAGAGGCTGAGGAGTGGAAGAGTCTGGGGAGTGGAAGAGTCTGGGGACTGTGAGAGGCTGCAGAGTGGAAGAGTCTGGGGACTGGGAGAGGCTGAGGAGCGGAAGAGTCTGGGGAGTGGAAGAGTCTGGGGACTGTGAGAGGCTGAGGAGTGGAAGAGTCTGGGGAGTGGAAGAGTCTGGGGAGTGGAACATGGAAGAGGGTGGGGGAGTGTCTGGGAACTGGAAGAGTCTGGGGACTGTGAGAGGCTGAGGAGTGGAAGAGTCTGGGGAGTGGAAGAGTCTGGGGACTGGGAGAGGCTGAGGAGTGGAAGAGTCTGGGGAGTGGAAGAGTCTGGGGAGTGGAACATGGAAGAGGGTGGGAGAGTGTCTGGGAACTGGAAGAGTCTGGGGACTGTGAGAGGCTGAGGAGTGGAAGAGTCTGGGGAGTGGAAGAGTCTGGGGACTGGGAGAGGCTGCAGAGTGGAAGAGTCTGAGGAGTGGAAGAGTCTGGGGAGTGGAACATGGAAGAGGGTGGGGGAGTGTTTGGGGAGTGGAAGAGTCTGGGGACTGTAAGAGGCTGAGGAGTGGAAGAGTCTGGGGAGTGGAAGAGTCTGGGGACTGTGAGAGGCTGAGGAGTGGAAGAGTCTGGGGAGTGGAAGAGTCTGGGGACTGTGAGAGGCTGAGGAGTGGAAGAGTCTGGGGAGTGGAAGAGTCTGGGGACTGGGAGAGGCTGAGGAGCGGAAGAGTCTGCGGAGTGGGAGAGTCTGGGCTCTGAAAGAGGCTGCACTGTGAGAGGCTGAGGAGTGGAAGAGTCTGGGGTCTGGGAGAGTCTGGGGACTGTGAGAGGCTGAGGAGTGGAAGAGTCTGGGGAGTGGAAGAGTCTGGGGACTGGGAGAGGCTGCAGAGTGGAAGAGTCTGGGGAGTGGAAGAGTCTGGGGACTGGGAGAGGCTGCAGAGTGGAAGAGTCTGGGGACTGGGAGAGGCTGAGGAGCGGAAGAGTCTGCGGAGTGGGAGAGTCTGGGGACTGGGAGAGGCTGAGGAGCGAAAGAGTCTGCGGAGTGGGAGAGTCTGGGCTCTGAAAGAGGCTGCACTGTGAGAGGCTGAGGAGTGGAGAGTCTGGGGTCTGGGAGAGGCTGCAGAGTGGAAGAGTCTGAGGAGTGGAAGAGTCTGGGGAGTGGAAGAGTCTGTGGGATGGGGAGTCTGTGGACAGAGTATGAGAAGCGGGAGAGTCTGGGGATTTTAAAAGTCTGAGGAGTGGAACAGTAAGAAGTGGGAAAGTCTGAGAAGGTCATGAGATACCCTGGGGGGTGGGGGGGAGTAGTTGAGTTGCAATAGCCTGTGGAGAGTAAGAGTCTGAGGAGTGAGAGAACCTGGGGAGTGGGAGAGTAGGTGGAGTGGAAGAGTCTGAGGAGAGTTATAGTCTCCGGAGGAGAGTCTGGGAGTTGTAAGTGCCTCCCCTCACTGGGGAGTAGAAGATTATGGTTGGAAGAGTCAGTGAGGACGGGCAGACCCTCAGCCCTGTCTGAGGACTGATCCTTGCTGCGGGGCCGCGGCGAATGGTCTGGGATTCAGTCCTGTTTGGAGCGCGTGGGAAATAATTGCGTCTTCTATCAGCTGAGTGCGACTCACCAGAAGGGGGCGCCGTGAGGCGGCGCTGCCCGGAGTGGAACCCTGCGCAGAGATGCCGCTCGCTTCCATTCGGTTATGTTTGTTACTTGTAAAGCGCTAAAAATTCAGCGATGAGGCTTCTTGGGTGGGGGGGGGGGGGGGGGGTTCACGGTCAAGGGAGGGAAGGAGAAGTCTTATGAAACAGAAGGACGGTTCACAAAACTTAGTGCATGTTAAAATAGTAACTAGAGCATTTTTCTGCTTGCAGAAGAATTATAAAACATATCACATGAGGAGGGAGTCTGCCCACTCTTCTGGAGACTGTCCATCCTGACCAGTCCTCTAGATAGCTATCAATTCTACCCACTGCTCTGGATACTGATCATCCTGCCTGTCCGCTCTATTGAGTGCTCACAATTTCTCCCTACTCCGTGTATATCCATCCAGCCTGCCTGCTCTTCTGACACTCATTCATTCTGCCCTCTGTTGTGGTTGCACCTGCCTACTCTACTGAATACCTACCCATCCTGTCCTCTCCGCGGAATACTCTTCCTGGATACCTCACTGCCCTGTCCACTCTTCAGGGCACCTTTCCATCCTGCCCCTATGGATACTCATCCACCCTGCCCAAGCTACAGAATACCATGGGCCTTATTTATGAAGGCCTTGCGCCGCCGTTGCGTCACTTTTTCCCATTTTAAAAGTGACGCACCGGCGGCGCAAGGCCTTCATAAATAAGGCCCCATATGTCCTGCCCACTATTCTGAATACCCATATGTTCTACATCCAACCTGCCCACCCCTCTGCCTACCCATACAGCCGCCCACTCCAGTTTATACACATCTAGGGCCTCATTTCTGAGTTTTTTGTTGTAGGGCAGTGCCGCAGGCCTTCCTGCTGCGCTACCCTACGGCAAAAGTAAGCGTCAGGAATGCACCGTATCTATCAGATACGGTGCATTCCTGTCCGATTCCCCTGCGCTGGCGCACAATGGGCTGCCGTGCACCAACACAGGAACCTTTGCACCATGGTGAAAGGGTGCCTGCGTTGCGGGACGATTATTTTTGAGTAGAGAGGAAACTTTCCTGTACAAAAACAATCACAAGGGGCTTTTTCCTCTTTATGCAGCACGCATAGAAAAAGGAAAACAGGGAGAAATAAAGATATTTCTCCTCGTTGTGCCTCCCTGGCACTGCCTCAGGGTTACAATTTCTCATAAATTTGGGGCAGTGTCAAAAAGCCATGGATGTTGTTGGGAACGTGATGCTTGATTCCGGTCCAGGAAAGACATGGCTTGGCAGTTCGGGCTGGACTGTTCCCATGAGGCACAGGGTCATGGTTGATTTGCATATGGCCATGTCTGAACTGGGGTGGTGTGGAGTGCAAAAAAACGATGGATTTAGGCCCAGTTCTCTGTACTTGGTGAATGTATGACATTGTTCTGCATTCTGTCCATCAACTGTTGTTTTTGCAGATGTTGCTGGGAACGTCCCAGCTAACACCCATTGCACGCCCCTTTAACGCAGAAAACTGCGTTAAAGGTGCTCATATTTACAAGGCAGCATCAGGGAAGAGGATTTGGCCTCAAGGCTACAGCTGCCTACTTTGGAGCTGGGGAACCCGGGTTGAGCCTCTGCGTGGGCTGAGCATCCTGTGATTCTGGGCAAATCACTTAATCTCCCCATGTCTATCAAAAATGAATGTGTCCTTCTGTACAGGGCCAGTCCTAGGATATGTGGGGCCCAGGGCAGAATAGGAACATGTGAGGCCCCAAAGCAGCCACGGCGTGGAATCGGATTGGGCCGGCTAAGGAACGTTTTTTTTAATTATAATTAAAATTAAACCATCCCCCCATGACCCCCACACCCATGACTCATGCCGGCCGCGACTAGGTTTTGTCAATGGTTGTTAGCCGTGTAAGTTAGATGAGTAACAACAATACATTATTTTCCTTTCCCCTTGTTGTTTTGACCAATAAGTAGCTCCTTCACACACATTTGCATAGATTCACAACTGGACTGCAGGACCATTGCTCTTTGTGCTCTGCAGAGAGTTTTGAATGGTCATGTAATCTGAACACCTTTCTGACCCACAGACATGCACAGTGTGAAAGTTGTACTGTTGCAGCCTCAACTCCAAGGTGCTCAACTGTAGCCTGGTATAAACAGGAGCAACTCGGTACAAAGGGTATATCATCCAAGAGTAATATGCTGTGACATGAAATACAGAAACACACATGCTGGAAATAGCTACCACTCTAGGGGAATGCAAGATTAAGTAAAGCATGTGAAATATAGCCAGAAACAAAATCACTGCCAATGATTACCCTAACATCAGGACCACTGCAACTATGTAGCAGGAGAGGGATAAATTATGTGGAAGGGTGAGTAAATTATGTGGCAAGAAAAGGCAAATTATGTGGCATAATCTGGCACATTTTGAAATAGTATTACTTCATTTTTTTGCCATTTTTAAACTTCATAGCACTGTTTGGGCACTGGTTGAACCCCATTACCAACAATTTAACACCCAAATTTAGCAGTGGGAAACAGAGAGTTGACTATTCCAGCTTTTCAAAGGACCTTACCACATGCAGCAAGACGTGCCGCTGCATTTTTAGTAACCTTTGAACCGTTTGAGATAGAAAGCAATTTTGTTGTTAAACTCTGTAGATTATGCAGCAGGAGATCGATTATGTGGCAAATGCGTCAAATGCATAATTCTGCAGAAATCGCTGCACATTCGCATAAATCCAGTGGCCCTGCCAAACATGCAGCATCATACTGGGAAAGAAAATACACCCCAGTAACAACATAAAAGGGGCACCCATTAGTGAGTTAATTAGCTAGATATGTGTCCCATGTTTGCAAATTGGGGCAGTTTTAAACTTGTAAAGATATGCTGTGTAAGTTTTTTGTAAGGTATGGAAGACTGCACTGATTTGAGTTTGGTGCAGGCAATGTTTGCTTTAATATAATAAAAATCAATAGTAAAAACCGTCTCACCTGACCATAAAGCAGGTCAACAACTAGCCAAATAAATGGCCAACCTACTGACCTGACAGCAGGGCTTTAAGTGGGATGAAAAAACTGGGGGTGTCTTTTAAAGGGGAGTTGCTGATGTAATTAAGGGTGTGGCTTAAAAACAGGAAAGCTATATAAATCTGTGCTTAGCATAGTCTGCCGCCTGACTGGTATTTTGCTGCCTCTGTCATTGCCTCCAGAAAAATACTGCAACAAGTAAAATTACACCTACAACAAGCCAGGACTATTGACTTTGTCAGTGGTTATTAGTTGCATAAGGTGAATAAGCAACATCTACGGCTTCCTTGTATATAATATTGAAAATGCTCCATTTCTGACAAGATGAGACTGTGAAAGAATTATAAGAAGTCTCTTTGAAGTTTTATGAAGGTAGCAAAGGGGGGCACTGCTGCAGAGTTAAGATTTGTTTTTTCACTCTGCGGGAGAGGGCAAAAAGGCAGAGCGGGCCCGTCTCATCACCTGCTTTTCAGAACTTTCATTAATTGTGCAGACACTGGATCAATGTTTTTGCAGGCAAATTTAAGGACATGAATATAGGGCCTTTGAATGTCCATTTTAATTCACTACCAGGTCTGAGACTCGAGTGACCCAGCACACTGTAAACCTGTTCCAACCACTTTTACACGCTGATTCTCCTCCTCTGCGTGCACCTCTTGTCTCACTGCTGTACGCACACCTATATGATACCGCCTCACTCTATTCAGTGTGTTTTACCTCTTTAATCCCCCTCTCTGCTCCCTTTCCACTTGTCTTAGGTGAGCAATTTCCATTGTAATGCTCCAACATCTGTCATTCAGTCTTTTGCTTTGCGCCCAGCAGGGTATTCTGCTTTTCATTGATACAGGCAAAAAGAACAATTGATGGACAGAATGCAGATCAATGTCATACATTCACCCCAGTACAGAGATCTGGGCCTAAATCCATCATTATTTTGCTCACCATGCCATTCCAGTTTGGACCCAGCCATATGCAAATAAGTATTGACCCTGCCCCCAAAGGGAACAGTCCAGCCCGAACTGCCAGGCCTGGTCCACCCTGGAGTGGAAACAAGCATCCTAGGACCGGTTTAGGGCTTTCAGCCCTCATCAGCCAGGATAGCTTGACTCCAGTGACATGGAGAGCATGGGACCCACGTCTGGGCATACCCGTCCCACTCGGGGTGACAAATGCAAAAAGGACAATTGATGGAAAGAATGCAGAAAAATATCATACATTCACCCCAGTACAGAGATCTGGGCCTAAATCCGTTGCTCACCATGCCATTCCAGTTTGGACCCAGTCATATGCAAATCAGTCTTGACCCTGCGCCCAGTAGGAACAGTCCAGCCCAAACTGCCAAGCGAGGTCCTCCCTGGACTGGAAACAACATCCTAGGACCGGTTTTGGGGTTTCAGCCCTCATCAGCCAGGATAGCTTGATTCCAGTAGCATGAAGAGCACTTCGACCCACGTCTGGGCATACCCGTCCCACTCGGGGTGACAAAGGCAAAAAGAACAATTGATGGACAGAATGCAGAACAATGTCATACATTCACCCAAGTACAAAACTCAGGGCCTAAATCCATCTTTTTTTTGCTCACCATGCCATTCCAGTTTGGACCCAGCCTTATGCAAATCAGTCTTGACCCTGCGCCCAACGGGAACAGTCCACCCCAAACTGACAGGCCTGGTCCTCCCTGGACAGGAAACAAGCATCCTAGGATCGGTTTCGGGCTTTCAGCCCTCATCAGCCAGGATAGCTTGACTCCAGTGGCATGGAGAGCACGGGACGCACGTCTGGGCATACCCGTCCAACTCGGGGTGACAAATGCAAAAAGAACAATTTCCGGTCCAGGGAGGACCTGGCTTGGCAGTTCGGGCTGGACTGTTCCCACAAGGAACAGGGTCAAGACTGATTTGCATATGGCTGGGTCCAAACTGTGGTGGTGTGGTGAGCAAAAGAATGATGGATTAAATCCAGAACCTTGTGACTGGGGGTGAATGTTTGCATTGTCCAGCATTCCGTCCATCAATTGTTTGTTTTGCGTTTGTCGCCCTGAGTAGGAAGGGTATGCCCAGACGTGGGTCCGGTACTCACTACACCACTGGTTTCAAGCTAGCCTGGCTGATGAAGGGTGATGCCCAGAAACCGATCCCAGGATGCTTGTTTCCTGTCCAGGGAGGACCTGGCTTGGCAGTTCGGGCTGGACTGTTCCCACAAGGAACAGGGTCAAGACTGATTTGCATATGGCTGGGTCCAAACTGTGGTGGTGTGGTGAGCAAAAGAATGATGGATTATACCCAGATCCTTGTGACTGGGGTGAATGTTTGCATTGTCCAGCATTCCATCCATCAATTGTTTATTTTACATTTGTCGCCCTAAGTGGGAAGAGTATGCCCAGACGTGGGTCCCGTGCTCACTACACCACTTGTTTTAAGCTAGCTTGGCTGATGAAGGGTGATGCCAAGAAAATGGTCCCAGTATGCTTGTTTCCGGTCCAGGGAGGACCTGCCTTGGCAGTTCAGGCTTGACTGTGCCCACAAGGAACAGGGTCAAGACTGATTTGCATATGGCTGGGTCCAAACTGTGGTGGTGTGGTAAGCAAAAGAATAATGGATTAAACCCAGATCCTTGTGACTGGGGCTGAATGTTTGCATTGTCCAGCATTCCATCCATCAATTGTTTCTTTTGCATTTCATTGATACAGGGGCATGGCACCCTTCACAGCAAGGACACTTCAATAAACTGTCTAATTGCTGCCATCAACATGAAGATGCAGCTATTAGGCTCACAAAGATAGGCCTACAGGGGAGATTGTTCAAACAAAGAGAAAATATAAACTCTTAAGGGCCCCTCTGGGCATCAATAGTCTGGAGTCTTTAAAGGTGCAAGGCCCCACGGCTGTGAGCAGGCGTGGGGCCATAGGCAGCTGCCCATGCCTAGCGCCTGCCCTGCTTCTGTAACATAACTGGTGCTCATGTAAAGAGCTCCAATACCTTCGGGTCATGTTTGAGCTATATAAATCTGCAAAAAACTTTAAAGCAAGAAGAGTGGCTTAGCATTGCCTGGTAAATATGGAGCAGACTCCTGCGCCACCAGAGCGTCACAAAAAGTGACACACAAGGGGCTTATAAATAAGCCCCCTAGTCTGCCTACTTTAGGCCCACATGGTGTCCAGGTGCCTACATATCCACACTGTCCGTATTTATTCTCCGAGTGCACGGGCAATGCCTGGTCACTACTGCCTGCGAGGGAGTCTTTTCCCCTCCGGGGTGTCGTGTGCAATGCTTGCTTCCTAGGCCACCATGAAGGATTGTCTTGCAGTCCGTGACCCTATCAGTGCCTAGATGCTCGAGACCAGTGGGGCCTATTTCTGTTTGCCCCGGTGACCTGGGCACTGCCTGGCTGCGGACATATCTTTTTATCTTTTGGTGGCTTGGGCAGTGGCTATTCACCAAGGGGCCCCTTGCGCCGACGGTGCGTCACTTTTTGTGACGCTCAGGTGGCTCAGGGGCCTGCTCCATATTTACCAGGCATCACTAAGCCACTTTTTTTGGCTTAATGCTGCCTTGTAAATATCGTCTCCTTCAACAGTTTTCTGTGTTAAAGGGGTATGCAATGGGTATTGCTGGGGGAGTTCCCAGCAACATCCATGGCTTTTTGAGACTGCCCCAGATTTACGAAAAATCGTAACTCTGAGGCAGCGCCAAAATCTTAAGGGAGGCACAAAGAGGAGAAATATCTTTATTTCTCCTTGTTTTTCCTTTTACCATGTGTGCTGCATTCTGCAGCACACATAGAAAGAGAAAAAAGCCTCTTGTGATTGTTTTTGTGCAGGAAGGGTTCCCTTCCTGCACAAAAGTAATCATCCCAGCAACGCGGGCACCCTTGCACCATGGTGCAAAGGCGAATTTGTTGGTGTACGGCCGCCCATTAGTGTTTGGGTGACCAAAGTAGTGCCTTCTCCCTGAGAGCCATGGGTTTACTTGTTGTGTTCCCGTGACCAGGGCAGTGCCTGGTCACTGACAGTCAGTAAGAGCCTATCTTTTGTGTTCCCGTGGCCTGGGCAGTGCCTGGTCACTGACAGTCAGTGAGAGTGTATCTTTTCTCTTCCCGTGACCTGGGCAGTGCCTGTCACTGACAGTCAGTGAGAGCGTATCTTTTGTGCTGGAGTAACCCGGGCAGTGCCAGGTCACTCGGAGCCAGTGACAGCCTATCTTTTCACCTCACGTGACCTGGCCAGTAGCAGGTCACTTGCAGCCAGTGACACCCTATCTCTTCTCCTCACGTGACCTGGGCAGTGCCAGGTCACTTGCAGCCAGTGACACCCTATCTTTTCTCCTCACGTGACCTGGGCAGTGCCAGGTCACTTGCAGCCAGTGACAGCCTATCTTTTCTCCTCACGTGACCTGGGCAGCGCCTGGTCACTCCGAGGGCAGCCAGCGCGTGCTTCCTTCCCGCTCGTTTCGCAGGGCGCGCGCTCCCGTTTCAGGCCCGGTCCAGCTGGCAGCGCTTCCACGCTGCGATTTATCTCTAATTCAAGACATAACAGGGCCGCTGGCTTCTGAGACTCCGAATCTGGAGACGACGAGGCTTTCGGAGTAACTTTATCTCGTGCATTAAATTATTTACATAGTTTACACCTGCTTCTCGGTGTGTCTCCCCCCCTCCTCCCACCCCTGCGCGGGAGGCGCTCCGGGGAATGCATTGTCTGTGCTCTGGAGGTCACTGCCGGGTTCCTGCTCTGTGTTCTGCCCTTTTAGGATACGCTAAAGGGGCATAATCAGTACCGACGGGTTCTAGGGGTTCGTGCCACTATAATGGCCCGTGAGGCTGGCTGTCACTTAGGGTGCTGAACTGCTGGCTTAGTGATTTGGGGTTTCCTGTTAAAGAGTTAGATTTATGCCTTGGGGCAGTGCTACATGGACAGTACGTTAACATAGCGCTCTGAGAGTTCTAGCTTACTACTAGGCGCTAGATTGTCCTAGGATTATAGCTTAATGTAAAAGCACCTGAAGTAATGCAAATCCATTGTTTTGGGGATTTTGATCCTTGTATGGTTCTAACCAGTGCCACGAGGTTCTAGAGTCCTGTCAAGGCACAAAATCGGTGCATTGGACACCTAGATTCCTATTAAGGAAGGATGTGTGCGTAACTTGTAGTGTGCTTATATAGCGCTTTCCTCGGGTTCCAGCTTCATCGGCTCAGTGCCTTGTGGTTCTAGCTTCCTGTTACAATGCCAGCCCAGAACACATGGGTCATTGCTTCCTGTTATCTTTCAGCCTCATTCCCTTGCTCCCCTCACTACCTGCTGGAGTGCCAGACTTGGTGTATCGGTTGTAGCTCCAATTTAGGGGCCCCTTTAAATTAGGGTTCTAATGTGTGCTCTAAAGTTGTTGCTTCATGTTACATTGTGAGCTCAGCTGCTCAGGTGTGGTGGCTTCATTTAAAGGGGCAAGTTCAGTTCATTGTGGTTCGAGTTTTCGGCTAGAATATCCCACACCTCAACTACACCTACACAATCTCAACTACACCTACACAACCACCACACACCTGCACCGTGCAACATCTGTACTACCGATGCCCTACACTCTTCACTGTCCCTAAGTCATCCTGCACCACGACCTACCCCAACACGATTACCACCAACTTATTCCGCCACATACACCGCCCACCACCAACTCCTCACATGAGCAGCACCAGGGGTTGCTAGTCCTGTGAATTGAAATGGCGCCTCCTATTCTTAGGCCATCTGGGTTCCCTGGTAGGCTGAATCCCTGCTGGCTAATGTATCATCTCACCCTCTTTTTGTCATTTAAAAAAAATATATATTAATTGAATTTGTAAAGTGCTACTTTCACCTAAATGTATCCTGGAGCTAAGTCGACCTTCTAAAAAAAAGACTTAAAAAAAACTGCCAGAGGGGAGGAGTCTGTTAAACACACCCTTTATTCTATCTTCCTTAAACACAGCTATCTATTTGGGAAAGGGCCATCTTTTTAGGTCCCTTTTTAGGGCCAGCAGCTTACTCCATATCTGGGCTGCCAGTACCGAGAAAGCCTGATCTCCATGTCTCACTTTCTGAAACTTTGGAATGCATAATAGATTAGCTGCAGAGGAGTGTAGATTCCTTGCTGGAACATAGGGGCATATTTACAAGCCCTGTCCGAAGGCGGAACGTCACTTTTTGTGACATTACGGTGGCGCACAGGGCTTAGCCACATCTACAAGGCCATGTAAAGCCACCCTACGTGGCTTCACATGGCCGTGTAAAAATGGAGTAACAGGAGACAGCGCAAGTCGCTGCCTTGCCTTACACTTTGCAAAAGAGGTGTTCCATGGGTGTTGCTGTGGGTGTTCCCACTCAACACCCATGGAATTTGACGCTGACCCAGATTTACAACATCAGGCAAACCTGGGGCAGCGCCAAAACCTTGCGCCGACCTAAAGCAGGCATAACAAGGAGAAATGTTTACTTTTCTGCTAATTTTTTCCTCTTTCCACGTGTGTTGCATTCTACAGCACCCATACAAAGAGGAAAACGCCTTGTGTGATTGTTTTTGTGCAGGAAGGTGCCCCTTCCTGCACAAAAACAATCATGCCAACAAAAGAGACACCCGTTCACCATGGTGCAAGCGAGCCTGCGTTGGTGCATGGGTGCAAAATGTGAGCAGTCACAGGCTGAATGGACAGGAATGCACCATATCTTGTAGATGCAATGCATTCTTGTCCTCTCAAATTGGCATAAGGCCTGGACATTATTTTTTCTAACTCATCCCATAATACATGCGAGGCCCAAGGCTGCTAAGTTGGTCAGACCATGCACATATCGATTTTCAAGTTCAGAGCTCTAGAGTACATGCGGTACCTGGCCTAGGTCCCAAGCGTCTCTACAGACAATGGCATAAAATCACCCCGATTCTTTCTCAGCTATTTTTCCATCGTCATGGGACATTGAACCCAAGAATGTCGAGGAGGGTCTAGTCCGCTTTAATGCTTTGTCTAGATCTGCTATTGATCAGCTTTCCCCTCTGAAAGAACAGCCCACTAAGACCAAGCAAGCTCAGGGGGCCTGGTCTACACCTGAGCTCCGCAATGAAAAAGATCAATGCAAAAGCCTGAAGAGGCGCTGGCGAAGTACCCATCACAGAAATGACAAAGATATCTCTCTCTCAGTATCATAAAAATATAAAACGGCACGGAAATCTTTTATTGCCCAACAGCTAAATCAGGTAGGGAATGTCCCCAAAGCTCTATTTCAGATACTTAAATCATTTATTAACCATAAAGCCTGCGTTCTGGAAGAAGACCAATCTCAAGCTCTTTGTGACACAATAGCAAAACACTTCATACAAAAAATTGACCTTATTTATAATAAGATTATCACACCAGGTAGCCTGCAGTCAGCAGATATGAACTATAACTCTTCTACCTGCATGAAGAGGCAGTCACTGGTGAGCTTCCCCCCTGACTCGCGAGAATGTGGAAGTCTTACTACACACTGTGAAGTGAGGCTCTCCTCTTGACGTCATACCAGCCAAAATCTCCTCCTCTCTTGTTAAACAACTTTCAGCACCTATCTGTTCCCTTCTTAATCTCTCCTTGAAGGAGGGTCATCTTCCGCTAGATTGGAAGGTGGCACAAGTCATGCCTATACGTAAAAACACTAAGCCTCCATGGAAGATCTCTCTAATCTACAACCTATTTCCCTTCTTCCTGTCTTGAGCAATCTTTTGGAAAAATATATTAATAAACACTTGTCAGACTATGTTGAATCTTCGGGAAGTCTTGATTCATCGCAATCAGGCTTCAGGCTCAAACAGAGCACGGAGACAGCTCTGGTGGTTGTCACAAATAACATCAGGCTAGCCTTAGACAGTGGCCAATCTACTCTCCTGCTGTTGTTATATCTCTCAGCCGCATTCAACATGGCCGATCACCAGATTTTGCTCAGGAGATTGGAGGAATCTGGAATTGGTGGATTGGCCCTGCGGAACATGACAAGCTTCCTCTCTAACCACTCTCAGACAGTTAACCTGGGACCTTATCTATCTAAAACTATGGAGCTGACCAAGGGCGTGCCTCAGGGCTCATGTTTAAGCCCTACTTTGTTCAATATCTATGTCGCTCCCTTGATCGGTCTTCTAAGGTCCTATGGGTTAACGCCAATTTCATATGCGGACGACACCCAGCTTACCTTTTCATTTAATAAATCTACCCTCTACGCCCAGTCTACCGTCTCCTCTGACATGATAGCAATTTCCCAATAGATGCTAAATAATTTTCTCCAACTTAACTGTGGGAAGACTGAGATCATGCTGTGGCGCCGCGGCCAGGGCGACTGACGCTGGAATCTGGGGATCAGGGTTCGATCCCCGGCCCCGGCGGCAGGTTAGCCCAGCACCATGTGACTCTGGGCAATAGCTCGCTTAATCTTCCCGACGGCCCCCAGCGCCTAGAGACCCTTACGGGTGATTGTGCGCTTAACAAATGTGGATTATTATTATTATTATTATGCTATTTGGAGAGGCTCCACTGTTGTGGTCACCGGAATGGTGGCCAGGAGATCTAGGTACTTCCCCTGTGCCTAAGGTAGCAGTAATAATCTGGGTGTTCACATTGAGCAGGCCTTGACCATGAAGAAACATGTGACCCACACTGTTGGCTCCTGTTTCCATGTACTTAGTCTGTTGAGACAAGTTTTCCCTTTTCTACCAGACTCTACACGAAAAACTCTTATCCAGACATTGGTATTAAGGAGACTGGACTACTGCAATGCCTTGTTGGTTTCAGCCAATGAGTCTTCACTGGACCGCCCACAGGTAGTCCAGAACACAGCCGCTCGTCTGGTACTAAATGTCCCTTATAGAACGGCCTCCCTTCCGCTTCTTCAACAGCTTCATTGGCTTCCTGTGAGCAAACGTATAAAGTTCAAAATTTGCTTGCATCGTCCACAAGGCGGTGCATGGTAATGGCCCAGTTTACCTCGCGGAGAAACTTAAATTTTAGACTTCCTCTGGAGATCTCCGATCGGGATCCAAATCTCTTCTTGTGTTCCTCAGGTCAAGAAGTCAAGGGCAGGCAGGAAAGCCTTCTCGTATCTTGCTCCTCTGTACTGGAATCAGCTTCCTACCTCGCTGAGGCAATGTCCGGACCATCTTCAGTTTAGAAGGCTTCTGAAAACTGTTCTGTTTTAGACTCGCTTTGCATCAGCCTCCTCTTCTATGTCCGCAGCACAGAGATACACCTTCGGGGGTTAATCCGGGCAGTACTCAGCCGATTCAGGTGCCGGGTCCCTCGGTCCCGGGTTGTGCAATTCGGCAGCGGCCATCTTGGGTGGTAGGCATCACACTCTGCACTCTAGTCGTCAGTACATAAGGAGCACTCTTGGGGCAGGCGCGACATTGCTGTTCGTTTCTACTCCTGAGGCGGAAAGCCGGGAGGTGTGCTGAGCGAACTATCAGATGTGCGTGCGTGAACTCTCATGTTGTGTTGTGTCACGGATTTATCGTGGCGCTCCTTTTTAAACAAAATCAAAAATTACTCACTGTAAATGTTACTATTCACTCTGCTCTAATTTAGGCAGTTTTAACCTCCATTTCCCCGCACTACGGGCGGTACTCAGCCGATTCAGGTGCCGGGTCCCTCGGTCCCGGGTTGTGCAATTCGGCAGCGGACATCTTGGGTGGGAGGCATCACACTCTGCACTCTAGTCGTCAGTACATAAGGAGCACTCTTGGGGCAGGCGCGAGATTATTGTTTGTTTCTACTCCTGAGGCGGAAAGCCGGGAGGTGTGCTGAGCGAACTATCAGATGTGCGTGCGTGAACTCTCATGTTGTGTTGTGTCACGGATTTATCGTGGCGCTCCTTTTTAACCAAAATAAAAAATTACTCACTGTAAATTTTACTATTCACTCTGCTCTAATTTAGGCAGTTTTAACCTCCATTTCCCCGCACTCCGGGCGGTACTCAGCCGATTCAGGTGCCGGGTCCCTCTGTCCCGAATTGTGCAATTCGGCAGCGGCCATCTTGGGTGGGAGGCATCACACTCTGCACTCTAGTCGTCAGTACATAAGTAGCACTCTTGGGGCAGGCGCGAGATTGCTGTTTGTTTCTACTCCTGAGGCAGGAAGCCGGGAGGTGTGCTGAGCGAACTATCAGATGTGCGTGCGTGAACTCTCATGTTGTGTTGTGTCACGGATTTATCGTGGTGCTACTCTTTTAACCAAAATCAAAAATTACTCACTGTAAATTTTACTATTCACTCTGCTCTAATGTAGGCAGTTTTAACCTCCATTTCCCCGCACTCCGGGTGGTACTCAGCCGATTCAGGTGCCGGGTCACTCGGTCCCGGGTTGTGCAATTCGGCAGCGGCCATCTTGGGTGGGAGGCATCACACTCTGCACTCTAGTCGTCAGTACATAAGGAGCACTCTTGGGGCAGGCGCGAGATTGCTGTTTGTTTCTACTCCTGAGGCGGAAAGCCGGGAGGTGTGCTGAGCGAACTATCAGATGTGCGTGCGAGAACTCTCATGTTGTGTTGTGTCACGGATTTATCGTGGCCCTCCTTTTTAACCAAAATCAAAAATTACTCACTGTAAATTTTACTATTCACTCTGCTCTAATTTAGGCAGTTTTAACCTCCATTTCCCCGCATTCCGGGCGGTACTCAGCCGATTCAGGTGCCGGGTCCCTCGGTACCGGGTTGTGCAATTCGGCAGCGGCCATCTTGGGTGGGAGGCATCACACTCTGCACTCTAGTTGTCAGTACATAAGGATACGGGCATGCCTCCGCGCAACGTACGCGATCAGCGGACGCGCCGTATTAGCGCTGAGTCGTGCCAGAGTTTAGACCGTCTGCGCCCGTCAGCGCTAAGGAAGCGCCAGGGACCAGGGGGACTAGTCCTACCCACATTCATGTCCTTGCTAGTCCCCTATATACCTTACGTGCATTACAAGCCCTCAAACCCCCTTGGCAGCCTTGCCATCACACATTCGTCCCGGAAAAGCACATTGCTGTCCTAAACTGTCGATGTAATGGGAGAGGAAGTCATCAAAACATCTCTGATTTTTTCCATAAGCGGGCCTCATCTAAAAGGCCAGGCCCCCCTCCCCTGATAAAAGATACTGGGTTTCTTATCAATGCTCGTTCACTAATTAAAAATGACTTGGCGTTCAGAGATTTCATCTTGGATAGAAATCCCTCCTGGGCCTTTATTACTGAGACCTGGGCCTCTGAATTCACAGGGCCTGAACTAATAAATGCAATCCCTGAGGGATACACCCTGACAAGAATGGACAGAGTAGGTCGCAGGGGAGGAGGGCTGGGCATACTACACAAAAGTTCAATAAGATGTCGAACTGAGCCCCTGCCCTCACCGCTGGATTCCTTCCAGGCCATGTATTTCGCGCTAAGCTTCTCCCCCACCGTGTCCTTCACTGGGATTCTGATCTATAGACCCCTAGGCCCTAGGTCTGCCTTCAGTCAAGATCTACTTAAGACGCTCGAACCCTATATTGACAGACCCAATATGACCATCCTTGGGGATTTCAATTTCCACTTCGAAAACTCTAATTCCTCTGACACTGGCCACTTGTTAGACTCCCTGGCCTCTTGTGGATTGCTACAAGGAGTAGGGAGTTCTACCCACTCAGCAGGACACATTCTGCATGGGGTCTTCACCGAATACTCCAGGCTTGAAATTGGTTCCCCTTTTCCCCTGTCCTGGTCGGACCATCTGGCCGTCCCCCTTAAATTTGCACCTTTCCACCCTGCTATCTCTCCACTGGACCATAATAAGTGGGAACTGAGGAGGAATATCAGGGGGCTGAATAATGAAACACTTGCCCCTTTGATGGCTAACCTTAAGCCCCCCCTCTGGAGAAATACCGACGCAGCTGCCCTCGACCTGTTAAACACCCTGGCAAGTGCCGTGGACATTCTTGCACCGGTTAAACAACACGACTCTGCCAGGAAACGGCCCTCTGCCCCCTGGTTTTCAGATTCCCTCAGATTGCTCAGACAGGGGTGTAGGAAACAAGAAAGACTCTGGAGGTCTCATCTGGACCCTAAAGAGAAGGATAAACCTAAATGTTTACTTAAAGGATACAAAATTGCAGTGCTGGCGGGAAAGAAAGCGTATTACACTAAACTGACTGCCTCACTTAGCTCCCCCAGGGAACTGTTTAAAATCGTCGACTCCCTGTCTCTCCTCCAGTCACCCGACCCCATAGTAGCTTCCCAAGAACTGTGTGATCAGATCTCCACTTTTTTCCACACTAAGATCATGGATATCCACACTGCCCTGGAAGCCCTCAACCTCGACCCTGAGAGACCCTCTTTGCCCGCTTTACCCCCTCGGGAAAGACAGGCCTATGAATCTTGTAGTAACTTGTCCAAGTTTCCTCTCCTCACCCTTGATCAACTTAGTCTGCTCCTGGACAAGCTTAATTCCGCATCCCCTTTGGACCCTTGCCCACTGAGAACCCTCAAAGAATGCAGGGAGGCATTGCTGCCCCCTCTCCTGGAGGTTATGAACCTGGCAATCTCAGAAGGTGTCTACCCATCATCTTGGAAAATGGCCATAGTCAAGCCTCTCCTAAAGAAGGCTACCTTAGACCCTGGGATCTTGAAAAACTTCCGTCCCATTTCCCTTCTCCTGCCCCCGCTAAGATGCTAGAGGCCCACCTTAACCACCATTTAAGTGCCTTCCTGGATAGCGCCAGTTTTCTGGACCCTTCCCAACATGGCTTCCGGAGGGTTAATAGCACTGAGTCGGCTCTTACAGTGGTTGTCAATAACATCCGCACTAAGGTCGACAGTGGCCAGACTACCTTGCTGGGACTGCTCGACCTTACTGCCGCATTCGACACCCTGTCCCCTGTCATTCTGGCTACCCGCCTCAGGGAGTTAGGAGTCGATGGACCAGCGCTTAGCCTCCTGACATCTTTTCTTGATCAGCGAAATCAAAGGGTCAAGTTGGGTGACTTCCTCTCGCCCGTCAAGCCTATGCAGTGTGGGGTCCCCCAGGGCTCATCCCTGAGCCCCACACTTTTCAACATCTATGTGGCCCCACTCGCCAGGCTTGTAAGATCGTTTGGGCTGGAAGTTCTTTCTTATGCCGACGACACTCAGATCATGGTCTCCCTTTCACAATCAGTTAATATAACGGCCTTAAATTTTAGGAACTGTATGGAAGCAGTCGAAGGTTGGATGATTAAGAACTTCCTCAAGTTAAATGGGGAGAAAACTGAGGTTCTTATCTTCGGAGGCAAACAGGAGATCTGGCCGATGGACTGGTGGCCCTCTGCTCTTGGTGCCTGCCCCATGCCCTCTACATCGGCCCGCAACCTGGGTGTAATTCTGGACACCATCCTTTCTTTTGACAAACAAAGAAGCAGGACAGTTTCTACCTGCTGTGGTGCCCTAAGGATCTTGAGAAAGATCACACATTATCTTTCCTTTGAAGCCCGAAAACAGGTTGCGGTGGCTCTTATATCCTGCAGGCTGCACTACTGCAACGCACTATACTTAGGCACTAACAAAGGTCTGGTTCAACACCTTCAGATAGTGCAGAATGCAGCGGCCCAGTTTGTTATTGATGCCCTGAAGCGCTCCTCAGGATCCGCTATTAGGAAGGATCTGCACTGGCTTCCTATGCAGGCCAGGATCAACTTCAAGGTCCTCTGCCTTACGCACTGTGCCCTGCTTCAGACTGGACCCGAAGATATCCGGTCCCTTGTGTCCTACTATGCTCCTGGCAGGGCCCTCCGCTCTGCCAACAAAAAACTGTTAGTCGTCCCTTGATTCTCCAAGGCCAGATGGGGAGGAAGGGCCTTCCGCTCTCTTGCACCCAGATTGTGGAACTCGCTTCCAGACGACCTCAAGGGTCTGGCCTCTCATGCTCTCTTCCGCAAAGCACTTAAGACCTGGCTCTTCCTTGAAGCCTATTCTAAATCTGCTCTTCTCTCCCCTCTGCTCAAACAGTTGTACCACCTACTAGCGCCTTGATGCCCTTGGGTTTAGTTGCGCTTTACAAATTTATAATTCATTCATTCATTCATTAATCAGGCGCTATACAAAACCCATAAATAAATAAGTAAACTATGTCTCTTAATCTGTAGAGAAGTGTTTAATGGCTGACAGTGTTCAACATGGCTGATAAGTCAAGCAATATCAAAACTGCTGTTTGACCCCTTTCATCCATCATTCGCAGCTCACCCATGGCCAAGATTAGTGCCACCTCTGTGGGTCAAAAACCTGTTTGCTATTTTTCTAGAAGGTTGCGATCTTCCAAAAAATGAGAAAGTTCTCCACTGATATATTTTTACAACATTTTCGGGTAGGGGAGTTGCAGTATTGGGCGATAAATACTGAGCACTGATGGTTCTGCTGTGATTTTTTTTCATTAGGGGGGTATTAATGCTTTCTTCCACAGCTGCAGGACTCTGCCTGTAATTAAGGCTGATTACAAACTTTTTGCAGCCCCAAGTATACATCGTCTGCCCATTTCTTCCAGATTTTGGGGGGTACCCGGTCCAGTATAGACCCTAGGAGATTGAAATTGCTAAAAGTTCTGAAAAGCATCTTCCATTGGTTCCATTATTTCTAGTTTGATGCCATCTTCATTTACTATCTCCTCTGGTATTTTCATCTCTTGATGTTTGAACTATTCAGGATAAATTGGCATTCATGTCAGCAATAATCAGCTCAATTTTATTATAAATGAAGCTAGATAAATCGTCACAAAGTTCTCGTGAATGCTTCATTGTTTGTTTGGTATATTCAGGGTTTGTTAATTCTCTGACAATGTACAATTGTTTTAGTATAATAACATTCTTTATTTTTCCTTATCTCTGTTTTATAATTATTTAATGCTTTCTATAATTGTTTTTTATCACTGTCTCGGAAGAGCCTCCACCATTGTCTTTTAAGTTGTTTACATTTTATTTGAATTTCTTTTAAAGTTTCCGTGTACCACGGTGCTGATGGTTTACGCCGATCTGTAATCTCTTTGGTATTAATTCATCTAAAGTTCTCATCGACTGTCCCAGTCTCACTAAAACAGGGCTCTATTTCAAAGAGTTTTTCCTCTTGGTACTTATTCAACTTATGCCATGCTCTGCCTTGTACTCCTTTTCCTACCTGCCTACCTTCACTTATGGTTCTAAAGCTTTTTATTTCAAAAGCTATCAACATGTGATCCAACCACCTTGAAGGGATCATATCTTTCAAAGAAATTAACAGCCTGATTCATCAACGGGCCGTTTTGCGTGGCCCTAATAGCGAATCATAGCGACTCGCTATTGAGGACACGCAAAACGGTATTCATGTAGGAATTGCTAAATAAATAGCGATTCCTACATGTTCTCTATTTGCGAGTATCAATTTGCTACTCGCAAAAAAAGGAAATAACTCCCCATTCATTCCTATGGGCCAAAAGGCCCATAGGAATGAATGGGGAGTATCCCCTATTTGCGAGTAGCAATTTGCTACTCGCAAATCAGATAGCGATTTTAAGGGTGCCAGGGGTGTCCAAAGGACACCCTGTAGCACCCCTAAAATGCACATTTGAACAGGTGTTGCGCACACACGTCCAAAGGACATGTGTGTGTGTAACATGCAAAAGAACAAAATGCACTAAAGTGCTTTTTACACTATTTACGCAATTTACCACCAAGTCAGACCTGGTGGTAAATTGAGACCAAATATTGCGATTTCGCTATTTCTATTTGGTTGATGAATTGCATTTAAGGAATCTCTATTAGAGATTCCTCAAATCCAATTCCTCGCAAATATGCGAATTCGCTAATAGTGATTTTTGCATTTGGGATGATGAATACCAAATGCAAAAATCGCACTCGCAAAGGGCCAGATTCTCAGAATCTGGCCCTTAGCGAGCGCAAATCAGCTTGATGAATCAGGCTGTAAGTCCTTTGGTGCTAATAGTAAATCCAGGGTATGTCTCCCTTGATGTGCTGGGCCATTTATTAATTGTTCAAATCCAATTGTTTCACAGGAAACTAAGAATTCTTTACAGGAGTTTTTTATCTTCTGCCCAAAAATTAAAATCTCCTAACACAAAGTAGTTAGCATGTGTAAGGGCGAGATTTGTGATAATTTTCATGAAAAGTTGAGTGAAAGTGTTTGCTGTTCCCAGAGGTCTGTAACACAAGACTCCAGAAAGCACCTTACCATCCAGCAGCATGACTGGCTCTGGATTCGACCGGTACACAGACAGACGTAGATGGGCTTGCCTTTGGCACACCATCGGCATTCCCACAGCGCTGCAGTGCCAGGATCCTCCTTATATAGTTTATATATAGTTTAAAGTGGCCGGTCAATCCGACTGGCTTCCGACGGGCTCAAGGAGCCTGTCGGCTAGTCGGAAACCAATCATAATCCCTTACGGACGGCGATTCCACCGTCGGGATTATGATGTCGGTTTCCGAAAGGCTTCCCATGCTGAGCTGTCCGACATGGAAAACCTGTTAGAAAGCGACTTTAGGGGCCCCCAGCAGGGCCCCCTTGTCTCCGTGGCCTACGGTTGTGGTCCGGGGGACAGGCACCATGTGGTGTCTGCCACACAGTGCAGGGAATTACAGTACTTCCCATTTCTCTATGGGAGCTTGTGCCGCGGCCGGTCCGCCTCACAAGCTGCCACTGGAAAATGGGAGTTTGCAGCTACACCATGTGCGGTCGCATTGTAATTGTGGTTTTGGACAGCCGACCCGAGGTTGGTTGGTTCCGAAACCGCAGAGCTGTCGGTCGAAGGCAGCTCCGACCAACATCATAATCAGGTCCTAGATCATTCAAAATAGTTGCCAGTAAATGTTCCCTTCATTTCTTTTAATAATGCAAATCATTTAAAAATAATCATACACAATCCTTTTAATAAAAAGCCTTTTTCCTGTTTAAAACAACTCTTATCCGTGCCCTGTGCAAAGAATGCCTTTAGTAGTGTTTTTAGCAGCATTTTTGGATATTAAGGCTATTGGGGTTCTAGCCCCATTTTTTGGGGGCTCTTGATTCTGGTTTTCCTTTAGGATCAGCTCAGTGACTAGGGGTTCTTTCTGCCTAGTAGCATATAGATCAGTACAGTGTGGGTCTTGATAATTGTTTGGGTGCCAGATCAGTACTTTGTGGCTCTGCTGTCCTTTTAGGGTACCCACTCATTGATTCGGAGTTCCAGCCTCCTGCTCGTTGACCATCTCAAAACTGAAGTATTTAAGCTTTTCTTTATGGTGCATGGTCAGTGCCTTCGGATCTAGCTTCCATTAACACTGCTATGTCAGTGGACCTGGATTCTAGATTGTAGTTAGTGACCAGCACAGTACCTTCTAGTTAATGCTCCACACCAGTGCCTCTGGCTTCTCTCAGAGGGGCGACTACATTCATTACCTTTGTATAACAAGTGTGCCACACGACAGCACCATGAGGAATGAGGGTGGGGAGGGAATGAGGGTAAGATTTGCAAAAAGAAGTTTATTAGGATATTTGTCACTGAATAACGTGAGCCTTTCAATACACAACAGATAAGCAGAGGAGGAAAAATTCTTAGGAAGCACCCCTACAAAGTCTTCCATGGCCCAATGTTGGTTTATATTTCTACACAGCCTTTTCTTCTTTTTTGCTGTGGTCAACACCACTGTTCTAGTTCATTGATCGTATATAGTAACACCATTTGGGCAACATTTTCAATCTTATCCCATTACTGTTGGGAAACAACCTTTACAACGCAACTTTTACAACGCACTACCATTACAACAAAACTTTTACAACGCAACATCCATTACATAGCATGCCATTACAACGCATCCATTACAACGCATGACACTACAACGCATACCATTACAATGCATTTCATTACAACGCAGTCATTACAACGCATACCATTACAACGCATACAATGACCATCCAACACTTACCCTACTGTTGCACCCCCTGGAGTTAGAATAGTAATTTTTACCCCTACACTATCCAACTCTTGCCCTACTGTTGCACCCCCCTGGAGTTAGAATAGTAATTTTACCCCTACACTATCCAATACTTACCATACATGCAATGTAATGTTATGCGTTGTAATGGTATGCATTGTAAAGGTAGTATGCATTGTAATGGAATGCGTTGTCAAGGTAGTTTTAAAAAATTTGTTGTAATGGCATGCGTTGTAATGGAATGCGTTGTAATGGATGTTGTGTTGTAAAATATGTGTTGTAAAGGTGTGCGTTGTAAAAGTATGCGTTGTAACGCCATACAACCATTACTGTTTGCCATGTGGATAAAATATTGACTGCCAATAACACTTGTCCCCTCCAGGCAGGTGGAGAGCTTGGTAGGGAACAACAAGCGTAGACACCTACTCAGCTGGTATGGCAGCAGGGCCATGGTGACGTGCCCGAGGGGAACCCAGTGATGAGATCAGTGAAAAGGAGTTTCAATGCTATCCTTTGCTTGGGGACCAGTGTAACATCACCACGGTTGGAGAGGTGTACTGTGATCATCCCAGGCCTAATATTTTAGGGTCGTTGGAGTTTTACCACCGACTTGGCCGGGTGTCTACTGTAAATGCACTTGGAGAAGAGGATGCGAGGGGGTATGTGTAATTTGGTGTTAGAGAAAAAGTGGCGGGATCTTTCAGAGGAGACATAATGGGCAGAAAACTTCTTGAACTGGGTGTTACCATGAAGTTCGAAGGACAACTCTGCATCAATAGTGACATTAGAATTGAAAGGGAGAGATTTGGTCATGGAGCCCCAGCATCAGGACCACTCTCTTTGATGCCCTCAGATGAGGTCAACTGAGTGGCATCCAGTTTTTAAACCATGTGACATTGCCACCAAGTAGCTGGCAAGTGCGCGTGACTTCCTGAATACATGAATGGATCTGAGGGTCGCCCACCTCAGTCTGGTAACTAAGTTTGTAGTACAATCCTTGACCAAAAGCAAGTCAACCAACCTCAACCAAGTGGATTATTGCATGATATTCCTATGTATAATGGCACATGTTTATCAATATTTCACGCAACGCAGCAAGCCCCCTTGCTGCACTGAGTGAAAGGGAGAGAACAAGAATGGGCCATATTTAACATTATATGAGGCATTCTTTCTTTCTGCCTGCCCTGGGACACAAACTGCTGCCTAATGTCAATGCAGCCATCATTGCACCAAGGTGCAAGGGTAATTGCATTTATAGGCAGGATTTGTTTTGTGCAGGAAGGGGGCCCTTCCTGCACAAAAACAATCCTCAAAGGCATTTGCCTCCTTCTAAATGTGCTGTGGAATGGAACGCAGCACACTTATAAAGAGGAAACAGCATGGGGAAATTTAGATATTTCTCCTCGTTGCACCTCTGGTGGGGAGGCATACAATTCTGAAGCAGTCACAGGTCCACCAGTGTTGGTAAATCTGAGAATGTGTCAGAATGCATGAGTGGATGCGTGGGAACACCCACGCTCCGCCCATGGCCAACTTCCCTGCCACAGAGTAACACAAGGCAGCGATTTTTGCTGCCTTGCCTCACAGGGCTATGCAAGGTGGCCTTGCTTGGCTTGGTAAATCTCATTTAGGTTTTGTATCATCCTTGCATCCCATTGCTTGCAACAAGTGTGACGCAAAATATTTTTAAATATGGGCCAATATGTGCAATTTCATTGATATTACACATCTTAGGTGGCTTACTCTTGGGCGCATATAATTCTGTTGATATTTTTAATGGAGGATGCTTGCCAAGTACAAAATGTATTTGTGCCACTGTTGGCTTGTTTTGTGCGCTACAGTGCAATGCATAGTGTTTCTCTAAAACAACTTTTTAGGAATATGGTGCTGTGCAGTACTTTGGTGGTTGCTCAATGCTACATGTTTTCATGCAGGGTGGCGCTTTATCCAGTCGTGCCAAGTACCGCACATCAGGCATTAGACTAATGCATTTGAGGGTGGTGCTCCGCATCACCGCACTGAAATGCATTGTCATGCATTTGTATAGTGTCTCAGCCTCACCGAAGCACTGCGTAAAACTGTAACTTCATGGAGTAACAGTGTGGCAGCTGGCAGTGTGCCGCCCATGGCGGGCGCCTGCCTGCTGACAGCGGGCTTAACTCAGCTGTGGGTCTCACAGCTGAGTTAAGGCTGCTGAGCGGCTCACTGCAACAATGTTTCATTGTGATTATTTCCTACGGCTCTCACACAGCCTGACGTCACGGTAGTGCCCAGTGTGATACATTAGTCTGGCGCCGCGGGGAGCCACGTTCTGCTTTCGAAGGCGGAGAGTTTGTTTTTGGTGGAAGTGGCTGGCTACTGGTTTGCAGGTGGCACTGCCTGCTGCTCGCGCCTGCCCGAGCCGCCATCAGTGCTGTCAAACATCTTATGTGACCCCACGGCAAATTCAATTATTCATTGCCGAGCTCACGTCATTGAGTCGGTGACCGGCGGTTGCAGAGGCTGCCCAGGACAGTCTGTCACTGGACATCGGACTCACTGAGGACAGCCCGAGACTAAGGAGGCAGGTGGCAAACCTGAATTGCTGCGGTGGCTTGTGGTCTGCCTGCCTGTCTGACAGAGTTGTTGCCTGCAAAAGAGTAAAAGTAAGTACCAGCCACCAGAGTGTGTGTGTGCTTTTTCACCCTTGCCAAAACAGCACATACTGGATGCATTAACAGATATTCAACTAAAACAGAATTTGTTTAAAAAGCAAGCCAAAATAAAAGTGTAATGCACAGCCTGGGTTGAGTACATGCACATGCTGTCAGTCTCCATCTGAGCACCGAACTACGGTGCTCAGACCAATCACAAGCAGTGGCGGCTTCTCCGCTAAGGCGGATGAGCATCACCCCACTGCTTCAGCTGCAAGCTGAACACAAACAATTAAAATGATAATAACGTTTGTCATTATCATTTTGTTTTTTGTAGTCAGCTTGCAGCTGAAGCCGGGTGGGAAGGGCTGGGTTCCCCGTGCATCACAGGGGGAGGAGAGATGGTAGCACCTAAAGTGCGCATGATGCTTTGGCCGTCCGGCTGAGGCCGGCCAAAGCGTCCTGCGCACATTGCATGTTCTGCACCCAAACTGCATGACGGCTTGGGTGGAGAACATGCACAGCCTGGCAGAGCGCTGAACTACGGCTCTCAGACCAATCACAACGCTGCTAAGGCAGCGTTGTGACTGGCCAGGGGATTCTGGGAGGCTGTGTGCTTCCTGCTGAAGAAGAGTCGGCGACTGGTGGTCAGCGGTGAAAAGGTAAGGGCTTTAAAAAAAAAATTATTTGGCCCCCTCCCTCCGTCCATCCCCCAGTCCTACCACCCCACCACCCCTGGTCGGTACCAGCTGCTACTTATCACAAGGCTGCTGTCATCGTGACAGCAACATCGTGATTAGCTTAGGGAAGCCTGGGTGCTGCCAGGAGCTGGCAGAACATCGAGGACGAAGAAGAGACTGCATCTCGTTACCAGCGACAAGCAGGTAAGCCTTTTTTTTCTTCTTTCTACACCCCCTCACCCATCACCGCTACCTACAAGCCTCCACTGGATCAAATGGGTGTCACTTCTGATATTTATTTTTTTCCCTCGCCTTCATTGATTGATTTTACTCACGAGAAAGTGCCACCCCTAGTTGTTAAAATGTCACGCATAATTACACTGAAATTATGAAAATGTCACACACAGCAATCTGAAACTTTGGCAGCTATGTTTATCAAGTTGAGTGAATCCGGGTCTCAGTGGGCCTAGGTTCCATCGTTTATCGTTAACTGCTAGGCTCTTTCTTCATACCAGCTCAGAGGCTTGCAATTGCCTTTACCTCTATGGGCATCCGCTCACTGTATGGTTGTTCGAGCATCCTTACAGAGAGCAATCCCTGTTCCTTAGGTTTCTAGCACCCAGGCAGGGCTAGCCTAGTGCCCTTTGGAGATAACTTTCTCTAATTATAATGGAGTTTTAACTTCATGTCTATGGGTCAGTTCAGTGCCCATGAGATGTAGCTAATTGTTATTGTACTAGTAAAATGCCTTGGTATTCTAGCTTTGTATTAGAGAGCAAGATATATCCCCTGTTTTAGGCCATCACTGCTCCTTGGAGCAGGAGCTCATATGCGGTTCTAGGTTTTAGAAGACCAGCTTTGTTCCTGGGCATTCCAACTCCCATTAAAGAGTAGGAGAGTGTGCAGTGTCCTGGGTTTAGCACTTATGACTTTAGGCTTGCATGCCATTTGCCTGATGCCAGTTTTATATCTTGCACATCTAACTCGCATATGGGGTTTTTACTGTGTTCCTTAGAATCATAGCTTCCTCTTAGTGGAGGAGAAGGAAGTGGATGGCAGGCGAACGTGGCCTGTGCTGAGGTTTCTTGCCCCTTTCTTCATGCAGAATCAGTGGCCCTCTGTTTCTACTTTCTTGCTTTAGAAATGTCCCTGGACGCTAACCTTGCCACAGAAGTGTAATCAGTGTGTTCCTCCCTAGTTTATTTATCTGACACCAAGGGGAGGTGTATAACAGTTAACTGCAGAACCCCCTGCCACCTTTGAAGCATCAATAGTGTCCTCTACCTGTTCAGGGCCTGGGTGTTTTACTTCTGGTCCTATTGTTCTAATACAATCACACTTAAGTGTCCCTTCTACACTGCCAAAATCACACTGTTCTTGCTCCAGGGTGGTAATTATATTTCTCAATTGTATTTCAAGAACACTGACATATGTGATAATGGCAAGCCAAACTTGTGGAAGGCGTAACTAAATTAAGAGGCAAGAAAACGTAACATTAAGGAGCATATTATATGATTAAAAGCACATTCAGCAGCACACCGTGTTCCATCATTATCTCGTTTTTTTACATTTTAGCAAACATTTGAAGCCTATCGGTCAGCCCACCAGCCTGCCATGTCGGCAAAGGCCCAGGCCTCCGCCCGCTGGAGCGGGACTCCCTGCTACAAGTATAGATCCCTCCAGCCTGGCAGGGATCTATGCCATGAAACTGTGTCATCTGCACTGGCAGATGCACTTTCATCAAAGTTCATTGCCAAGCTGGCCTCAATGTATTTTTTGGTCTACTTGGCACTTTGTTCTGCTTTGCATAAAAACAACTTTGGCAGAAGTTTATTAAAGGCACATAGTTATTCCTCTTCTTGTAAGTTTACTGTGTATTTTATCGAAATAAGTTTGTTGCCATTCTGGTTCTGACAGTTTGTATGAGTAAAGAATTAGGCGGCAGCCTTCATAATCACATACTCTTTTCTGCAACAATTTCATGCATGCTTGAACTCATCAATTCTTTTAGACTTATAGCTTTAGAAACTGGAATTGAATTGAAGACCATTCTGTCTTTAGTTTTTTTTTTGTTTAGGTTTCAATACTTTATTCGACAGCATTGTCATAAAAGCATTTTATCCCTAATCTAGACATAAATAAATACTGTACTAAGTTAAGATCAATTTAAGATACACATTAAATACAGAATGCTGGCGAATTCTTTCCTCTAAAAGGAATTTATACAATTTAAAAATACAGAGTCACTATGTCTAATACATAAAGTATAAATCTAGCTTAAAACGATTTTTTTTTTTCATCATTCATGATTAATCGCAGTTAAAGTGCGAGTGCGGATGATCCAGGCCCAGCCCAGATATTTGGCTAGGGCCATTGCAAGATTGGGGGCACAATTTGATCTTAATATTCTCAGTGCTTCTAAATATTTCCTAACCCCAAAATTCTTGCACACTGGTTTTAGCCATCTATTTCTTGGAGCAGCATACAAGGGGCATACAAACAAAAAGTGTGGAATATCCTCGACATGAACCTTGAATTTGAATTTGAATTTAAAATATTTATATAGTGCAACGTTCACCATGCGGTTTCTTGGCGCTGTGGAGGCTAATGTAGCAGTAAAAACAAAAAACTGATGAAGTAGAGAAGATTAAAATCAATTTACATTAAGAAAAGCCTGGGTGAAAAGGAAGGTCTTGAGATCTTTTCGGAAAAAGGAGTAATGTGTGGCCAGACGCAAGTGTTCGGGGAGGGAGTTCCAAAAGGATGGTGCCAGGAAAGAGAAGTTGGCTCCGCCCCATTTCTTGCGTCTGTACCGGGGTACCTGGAGGAGTGATTGGGTAGATGAACGAAGCTCACGGGCAGGAATGTACTCTTTTAGTAGGGAAGAGATGAAAGCAGGGGCGGTCCCTTGGCGTGCCTGAAAAACCATACATCCGGTTTTAAAGAGGGATCGCTCCCTAACAGGTAGCCAATGTAGAGCCTTCAGTAGGGGAGTAGAGTGATGGAAGCGGGGGAGGCCATACACCAATCTGGCCGCCTGGTTTTGGACCAGCTGGAGCTTCCGCAGACTATACGCTGGGATGCCGTTGTAAAGGGCGTTAGCGTAGTCCAGCCGGGAGATAACCAGAGCGGACATGATTAACTTAAGTGCAGGGGGAGAAAAGAAACGAGAAACAGAGCGGATAGTTCGAAGAACAAGAAAACAGGAGGAGACCACAGAACTGATTTGTGAGTGAAGGTTGAGATGATTGTTAAGTTTAATGCCCAGAGTTTTAACTGAGGGAGAGGGTGTGGGAGGGGATCCCAAAGAAGGAGGCCAAAAGAAAGAGTTCCAGGGACTGGAGGAACCACCCGTAAGGACCAATTCTGTTTTGTCAGGGTTCAACTTCAGATGGTTGTGGTTCATCCAGTCCCTGATGAAAATCATAGTAGACTGGAAATTAGAAATAGAACGAGGGGAAGAAGACAGGTTAAAGATAAGCTGGAGGTCATCTGCATAATTATAAACAGTGACCTCCAGTTGCTGAAGTGCAAAGATCAGAGGATAGATATAGAGGTTAAACAGAAGGGGGGAAAGAGAAGAACCCTGGGGGACACCACAAGTGACTTTAAGTTGAGTGGCCGAAAAATCCCCCAACCGGACCGCCTGGGTGCGGTCCCTCAGGAAGGACGATAGCCAGACCAGGGCTGAGCCCTCGACCCCCGCCGCTCCGACACGGGAAAGTAAGATGGAATGATCCACCGTGTCGAAGGCGGCGGAAAGATCGAGGAGTACCAGAGCCTGGTAGTTGTTTTGGTCCATGCCCTCCCTGAGATTATTCAGGACCGACACCACGACGGACTCGGTGGAGTGCCTAGGCCGGAAGCCTGCCTGGCGGGACGCTTGACCCCCATTAGCTTCTACATGGGCACTGAGGACCGATGTTACGTGTCGCTCCAGCACCATGCCTAAGTAGGGCAAGAGAGAGATGGGACGATAATTGGCTGGAGCGGAGGGGTCAGCGCCAGGCTTCTTAAGAATGGGGACTATGGTGGCAGATTTAAGAGCTGGAATTACCACCCCCTGAGCCAGTGAGCTATTGAGGAGGGATATGGGTGGTTTGGGACAAGCGGAGTAAATCTGTTGCAGGATGTGGGCTGGACAGATGTCCGCCGGGGAACCAGATTTTACTTTGGGAAGTATTGCAAGGAACACTTCTTCGGTAAGCGGAGGGAAAAAAGAAAGAGAACCGTCAACAGTCGGGGGAGAAGGCTAAAAAATAGTAGGGGAAGGGGGTGAGATGTTGGCTCTAATGTTGGCAATTTTTTCTAAAAAGTAGGTGTTCAAGGAATCACAGAGGGACTGAGAAGGAGGGGGTTTGAGAGTGGCCCTGTCAGAATAAGCCAGGTCCTGAACGATGGAGAAAATCTCCCTGGATTTGTTCTCCGCTGCCAGAATTTTAGCTGAGAAGTATGTAGTTTTAGCGCTCAATATGGCTCTTTTATAGTCACTCAGCAAAGTCAAATAATAAGTTTTTAGTAAAGGGCAGTAGTCCTTTCTCCATTGCCTCTCGGCCCGCCGGAGGGTCAGCTTTTTTGTCTTCAGGTCGTCGCCAAACCACCGATTTGACTCCTTGGATCTTCGGGTAGATATCCGTCGTAGTGGGGCTACCGTATCGCAGCCTCCAGCAAGCCAGGTGTCGATGGCCGTGGCTTGAGAGATGGAAGATAAGCCCTCTAAATTAGGTGCGTAATTCAAAAGAGAGGATGACAAAGCAGGAAGGTCTACCCTATTCCAGTTCCGCGCCCAGATGTTTTTGGCAGGCGGGATCTTTGTTGCCGACTTAAGGCGGAGGGAAAAGGAAATCAGGGCATGGTCTGACCAGGGGCATGGGGACACGGTCATGGAGGAGACCGAGGCGTTAAGAGACCAGACCTGGTCTAGTACATGGCCGTGGGTGTGCGTAGGGATGTGCAAATGGGAAATAAAATTAAAAGATGTAAGTGAATCAGAAAATTGTTTAGAGGCCGTGCATTCCTGGGGGTCTGAGGGCCAATAATTAAAATCCCCTAATACCAAGACTGAAGCGTGGTTAATCGCTAAAGTGGCCAATAGGTCCTGAAAAGCCGGCAAAAACAAGTGGGATGGCTGTGGAGGGCGATACATTAATAAACAAGTGAGCGGGGGGGAAAAGGCAAGTGAACGAGCTACCAGGTGCTCGGTAGAATTAATAGTAGAAGAGGGAAGAAGTTGAAAATTATGCTCAGATCGGGCAATGAGAGCCACACCACCTCCTGCCTTGCCCGCTGGTCGATCGGCGCGGAGGGCCACATAAGAAGGGGGAAGGGCAGCCAACAGAGAGGGCAGGGAGGAGTCACAGAACCATGTTTCTGTTAAAAGTAACATGCCAGGCTGGTAAGTATCAAGCAGCACAAATAACTCCTGGTGGTGCTTTACTGCCGACCTAGTATTGAGTAAGATAAGGGGCAGGGGGGGGGGAAAGGGGGACGGGGCCAGGATCAGGGAAGTGGGACAAAGGGAGGATCATATTGGTAGGTGTAGGGTAGTGGGAAGTAGGGTCAAGGCCAAGAGCAGAGATGCGCCTGATAATGGATTTAGACAGGGGCCAGGGGCCCTGAAGAGCCAGTAGGTCCATAGAAGAATAAGGAGGGACATAAGGGCGGGCCCCTAGCCCCGTTCGGCCGCGGACGGGCGCAGGCGGGCTTGACTTAGGCTCGACTTTGGCGCGCCTTCGTCGCGCCCGCTGCGCTCGTCCGCTGCGCTTCCTCATTGGGGGGCGTTTAAATAGGGGCGGAGCGCGGGGGTGTGGCGCCGAGCTAGGTCGCCTGACCAGCCCAAACGAAGATAGCGCCCACACTCCACCGAGCCCTGAAGGATAAGGTAAAAAAGTTTGTCTCCTGTTGACTCTGGAGAATTTAAAAACAAAAACGATAATCCAGCGCCGCTGCTCGCGTTCAGCAGGGCGTCCGCAAGCACAGTCTCGTGTCCCACTGCAGGCGCGAACCCTCTGCCACCGGGGTCGCCTGCCTCCAATGTCGAGCACTGAGGAAGCCGCTCCTAAATAGGGGCGGAGCGCGTGGGGTGTGGCGCCGAGCTAGGTCGCCTGACCAGCCCAAACGAAGATGGCGCCCACACTCCACCGAGCCCTGAAGGATAAGGTAAAAAAGTTTGTCTCTTGTTGACTCTGGAGAATTTAAAAACAAAAACGATAATCCAGCGCCGCTGCTCGCGTTCAGCAGGGCGTCCGCAAGCACAGTCTCGTGTCCCACTGCAGGTGCGAACCCTCTGCCACCGGGGTCGCCTGCCTCCAATGTCGAGCACTGAGGAAGCCGCTCCTAAATAGGGGCGGAGCGCGGGGGTGTGGCGCCGAGCTAGGTCTCCTGACCAGCCCAAACGAAGATGGCGCCCACACTCCACCGAGCCCTGAAGGATAAGGTAAAAAAGTTTGTCTCCTGTTGACTCTGGAGAATTTAAAAACAAAAACGATAATCCAGCGCCGCTGCTCGCGTTCAGCAGGGCGTCCGCAAGCACTGTCTCGTGTCCCACTGCAGGCGCGAACCCTCTGCCACCGGGGTCGCCTGCCTTGCAGTAGCAACATGTATTAGTATTACTTGGTGACCATTTTAAAGTAAAAACATTTAGGGGTAGACAGCCAACTCTGAACTGGAAATACAGCTTTCTGTCCAAGGGTTTTGTAATCAGATCCCAGTACTGTTCACAATTTGGGGCTAATTTGGTCTCCAAATACTGGGATGTCAACATAGATGGTTGATTGGAAATTAAAACCGATTGGTGTACCATGTCCCAATACATTTTTTTCAACAACACCTTAGATGGAAAGGCGGAAGGGTCTATAGTAGTCCATAAGTGGTCTAAATGCAGTTTTTGTAACAAGTTCCTAATTTCTCTAAGCCAAGTTATTTTGTGGAACCGGTCAGAGCTAATAATGTCCATAAGAGCAGATGCATAATGGCCCAGTTCAGGTGTTGTCTTTAGGCGCCTCCAATATAGAAGTGGGCGCAATCGAGCCATATCCTCGATCTTATTCCTCCCTAGATCATATAGGAGTGGGATCGATGGAGTGCTCTGCGGGGCACCAACCAGCCGGCGAAGGAATTTGTTCTCTGCAATAGCCAAGACACTCAGATTGGCGAAGCCCCATAGCTCTGATCCGTAAAGGCAGGCGCCCAGCACTTTCATACTATAAATCTCCATAACAGGCTGGATAGGTTTTGTTAGTGAAGATTTATATTTTTGCGCTATGGCCCCAGTCAGCTGGTGGAACTTTAAGACCACAGAATCAATGTGTGATTTCCAATTCACACTACCATGCAAGGAAATACCAAGATAAGTGAAAGCATTCACCTCTTCTAAAACAGACCCATTAAAATTTATTTTACCCTTGAGTTGCTTAGCAGGATTCAAGTTCATGAACTTGGTCTTTGTAGTATTTAGTTCCAGACCCCGAATCCGACAGAAATCTCCAAATGCATCAATTGTCTTTTGTAATCCGCTACTGGTCCGCGAGACCAGTAAAGTGTCATCAGCAAACATTAATACTGGAACCCGTTCCCCGTCTAGCATGGGGGCATCAGTTGGTGATTTCTTTAAGTGATCTACTACGCCATTGATATAAAGGGAGAATAAGGCGGGGGCCAGGACGCATCCCTGTCTCACCCCACACTCCACGGGGAGAGAATCAGTGACGTCCCCCTGTGAACCCCACCTAATCCTGGCGTAGTTGCTTTCGTGCATACGCACTAGCAATGACAATAATTCGGGGCTGATTCCAAGCTCACTAAGAACAATCCATAGTTTTTGTCGAGGTACTAAGTCAAATGCTGACTTTAAGTCGACAAAAACGGCATATAATGGGCCATTTGTCAAGGTCACATTTTTCCAGTAAAGAGTTAAAAAATGGAATACCTGATCAACCGAGCTAGTTAGGGGGCGGAAGCCAGCTTGGTACGGGGAGAGGATATCATTATCATCTATCCAGGCTATTATCATCTATCCAGGCTCTGTCTTTAGTACAAAATTGGGCAAATTGCTGCACTACGAACACTAAATTGGGTGATAAATCTAAGAGATGCGTCTATTTCCTGTATGATATTGTGGAAATCAATGTCAAATTCTACCTAACGCTTCGATCATAACCAATGTTTTCTTAATACTTAATACTAATACTGTGACAGTTTCTGAATCGAATTCCTGAGCTCTACTGCAACTGTATTATATCCTAATAAACTCCAATTTGCAAAAATATTTGTTATATGAGTTAGAATTGTTCATATGGAGAGTGTTTGAATCTTTCCATTATCCTACATCAAAAATTCTGTCATTGCTTTGCTCATTTTATAGACAAAGTCCACATCGTTCCAACTATCATTTCATCGTCTGTGCTAATTTATATATTTATTAGCATTCTTCCTACATTAGAATAATGTTGTTGGTGTATCAGCCTTAAAATTAAAGTTTTTCTGCAATTTTAGCTCAGCATCAGCCTAGTTAATCCTTCTCTCATACTAAACCATAAAGAGGTTGGCATAATTAGAAGCGAAACTAGCACCCAGCATAGTACCTCATAGTTGTAAAAAGATCTCCGAAATGAACATAAATATCTTATTGTCTGGTACAACTGATGTTATGTAGAACATTTCAAAATATTTCTATAACATGCTGATTGACTGCATTGAGCGATTAAGCTTTCTGCAGCTTTCTTCTTGCAGGAGTCATAAGTCCCTGTGAAATTTTGCCACAAGTGTCACCTAATTTCCACCCACCATGACAAGGCTCAGGAAAGCACAACTGCTGTATAAGGGGCCCTGTCCAATGAACAAGCAAGGGGCAGGTTAGCAGATTGTGATTATGAAGTGTGTGTGTTTATGTATGTGTGAGTATGAGTGGGGTGTCTAATTATGTGACGGCGAAAAAGAGTGAACATCATGGGATTACTGGCCCATGCAGGAAATGGGCACACAATTATATGGAAATGGATGTGCCGGGATGTGGCTGGCAATTGGGGAACCGTGGCAAAATATGTTGATAGATTAAGAAAATGGGCATATCTTGGCATGGATAGCTGATGTCTGTGAGCACACTGAATGGTGATAGTGTGCTTTACATGGGGGAGAAACAGGCACATTGTGACATGTCTAGCATAAAGGGGAACAAGGCACATCACAGTATGGCTAGTACATGAAGGAAATTAGCACATCATATCTTGCGGCATGACAAACATATGGAGAAAAGCACATCACATCATTCCTGGCATATGGTGGAAATGGGCTCATAACTGCAAGACTGGCATGTGAGAAAACGAGCTCATAACAGCATAGCTGGCACACAAAGAAAAAGAGGCACATTACATTATGACCATCATAATGGGAACGGGATCCATCATGCTCTGGCTGGAACATAAGAGGAGAAGTTGATCATCATGTCATTGTTGGCATACGAGGAGGCAGAGAAACATCATAGCAGGGCAAACGTACTGGGGATAATTAAAGCATGTCATTCCAATGGCTGTAATATGACGAAGTACCTGAGCACATGATGGCACTGACTAACAAGAAACATGACAAGCAGATATTTTAGAATAAAATTAGTATTTTTTTTAGAAAACGACTAGCTCACATTTTGGAACACATTAGTTTATTACTAAAATTAAAAACTTTTTTTAGGGGCATTAATCAGGGTATTTTAAGAAAATGACATGCTGCTGTTCGCTGAACAAAATGAGGTTGTTTCAATAAAAATGAAAGCTGCTTTTTTGAGAATACAACTGGTGTAGTTGCAGAAAATGGCAAGCTGACATTTTAGAATAACGTAAGTGAACTTAAAATACAAACATATTTTTGTAGTTTTGGCATAATGTGCTTAGTAGAGGGCTCTTATTTGATGCTGTGGCAGTTATTTAAAGAATCATATGGAGTTATGCCTTGACTGTATGATGGTAGCCTGGCAGGGTCCACCAAGGAATCCAGCCCATAGAGATAAAAATTTCAATAAGGATTCCTTGGTTAGAGATAGTCAGTTTCATCCTGTTATTCTTTTGGAAAACAAATTATATTTTATCAGTTCATGGCGAGCAAGCCATTAAGTCAAGTGTAGGCAACTGCCTAATTTTGCACACTCAAGAGGCAACAAGAGGAGGGATCATTTTAGAAAAGTACCTCAACATGGTCTTTTTGCTACAGGAGGGGAGCACTCAAACAGCAAAATTACATTTTTACTGGGGCTGGTCTATTCGTTTTGAAATGTGCAGGCAATGAACATGATCTCATCCGCTATTAATTTCCGGGGTATCGTCTTTGTTTTATTTGAAATTTTGCCCACATCGGAAGGCTAAATTAGGGTAGTAAAAGAGGTATAAAAAGTTCTGGAGTCACAAAGATGAATATTATTAGGCAGTGGAAGCTGGCTCAGGCGCACAATATTGCATGCCTCAAAGTATCAAAACTTGAAGATGTAACTCATATGTGATTGCAGCTGACCTTGTGTTTGAGAAATGTGATCAACATCACAATAAGAGTGTAATTCTGGCTTTGATTACATTTTCCACACTCCAGGTCCAAACTAATAGTTAAGATATAATTATCCGACTGAATACTGGGCTTTGCAACATCAATGTCTCAATTCACTGAAGTCTCCAATGTGACTGATAAATGCAAAACTGTATGGATAATTCATCCTGCTCTACAGTTTCATAACTGACCCCTAAGCAACAGGGCACTCTATGCTGCACCACTATGTGGTTTTAGATGGTGCTAGTGCTTATTGTTTCGGGTGAGATTCAATGACAGCCTGGTGTCCTGACAGGGCATGAAAGGAGGGGGCACCATGGAGACAAAGGCATGCCATACTCACAGTATTTGCTGTTGAAGATTATTTAGCATTCACCAGTGGGCGAGGTAAACAAACCAGGGTTTCAAATACAAATTAAAGCAGGAGGTACATGCTAAGGCAGGCAGGTTTCTTCAAAAGTATCTATGATGAAAGTTTTTACAACCTAATGATGTCTTTGTATAGATGTTGTTTAAGGCACAGTGTTTAAGATGACCCTATCTTGGCTGTTTGCCCCTGTAAACAAACTCTACACTGATAGATACCTATGATGTCAATGGCCCGAGGTCCTGAAGCTGTGTAATATTACATTTGGTAGTCAGACAAAATATCGAAATTAAAATATCGATATACAATAATATCGATGTTTTAATATCGATGGTATAGTATATCGATGTGCCATAATATCGACAGACAGAATATCGAGATTAAGGTATGTATGTTAGTAATATCGAAATTTTGTTGTTTAGTGTTAAGTATTTTATTATGTTGTTTATATGTTTGCTAAATATGTTTAGAAATGTATGTTTGAAAATTAGTAATTATGTTAACATTTTGCGTTTTAGTATTAGAGCGGGTTGTGGGTTTATAGGGGAATAGGGTGGGAAGTAATTTAATAATAATTAAATAATTAATATATTTTTTTAACTATTTTTTAATTAATAATTAATTTGTAATTAATTAAGACTAATTAGTTAATTACATTAATTAGATTTAATGTGGTAATATATTTAATTTAGTGTTATTGTTAATTATTAATTAATTGGTAATTAATTAATATTAATTAGTTAATTAAATTAATTAGATTTAATGTGCTAAGATATATAATTTATTGTTATTGTTAATTAATAATTAATTGGTAATTAATTAATGTTAATTAGTTAATTACATTAATTAGATTTATTGTGCTAATATATTTAATTTAGTGTAATTGTTAATTAATAATTAATTTGTAATTAAATAATATTAAGTAGTACATTGAAATAATTAGAGTTAATGTGTTAATATTTTTAATTTATTAATTTTTGATATTGTTAATTAATAATTAATTGGTAATTAATAATTATTAAGTGATTAAATGATTTCATTTATTTATGTGTAGTGGCTTGTGTGTTTATAGGGGAGTAGGGTGTTATATAATTACATGTAATCAATTAAAGAGATTGTATTTATTTATTAGTATTTATTGTTAATTAATTGGTAATTAATAAGTGTTAAATAGTTCATTTATAATTACAGTAATTTAATAATATTTATTGTTATTAATTGATTAATTGAAACTTTTATTAATTGTGTTTTTTTATAATGTGTAGTGTGTTGTGTGTTACAGGGGGAGTAGTGTGGGAAGTAATTTAAACCCTACGCAATCCAACGCTTTCCCTACTGTTGCACCCTCTGGAGTGGGAATAGTAATTTTTACCCCTACGCTATCCAACGCTTTCCCTACTGTTGCACCCTCTGGAGTGGGAATAGTAATTTTTACCCCTACGCTATCCTACACTTTCCCTACTGTTGCACCGTCTGGAGTGGGAATAGTAATTTTGACCCCTACGCTATCCAACGCTTTCCCTACTGTTGCACCCTCTGGAGTAGGAATAGTAATTTTTAACCCTACGCTATCCAACGTTTTCCCTACTGTTGCACTCTCTGGAGTGGGAATAGTAATTTAAACCTCTACGCTATCCAACGCTTTCCCTACTGTTGCACCCTCTGGAGTGGGAATAGTAATTTTTACCCCTACGCTATCCAACGCTTTCCCTACTGTTGCACTCTCTGGAGTGGGAATAGTAATGTTTACCCCTACGCTATCCAACGCTTTCCCTACTGTTGCACCCTCTGGAATGGGAATAGTAATTGTTACCCCTACGCTATCCAACGTTTTCCCTACTGTTGCACTCTCTGGAGTGGGAATAGTAATTTAAACCCCTACGCTATCCAACGCTTTCCCTACTGTTGCACTCTCTGGAGTGGGAATAGTAATTTTTACCCCTACGCTATCCAACGCTTTCCCTACTGTTGCACTCTCTGGAGTGGGAATAGTAATTTTTACCCCTACGCTATCCAACGCTTTCCCTACTGTTGCACCCTCTGGAGTGGGAATAGTAATTGTTACCCCTACGCTATCCAACACTTTCCCTACTGTTGCACTCTCTGGAGTTGGAATAGTAACTGTTACCCCTACGCTATCCAACACTTTCCCTACTGTTGCACCCTCTGGAGTGGGAATAGTAATTTTTACCCCTACGCTATCCAACGCTTTCCCTACTGTTGCACTCTCTGGAGTGGGAATAGTAATTGTTACCCCTACGCTATCCAACACTTTCCCTACTGTTGCAATCTCTGGAGTGGGAATAGTAATTGTTACCCCTACGCTATCCAACACTTTCCCTACTGTTGCACACTCTGGAGTTGGAATAGTAATTGTTACCCCTACGCTATCCAACACTTTCCCTACTGTTGCACTCTCTGGAGTTGGAATAGTAATTGTTACCCCTACGCTATCCAACACTTTCCCTACTGTTGCACTCTCTGGAGTGGGAATAGTAATTTTTACTCATACACTATCTAAAATGTATTTAGCTTTTTTATTAGTATTATGTTGTTATTAATTGTTATTTATGTGATTATTTCATGTATATAAATGTATTAGTAATTTATTATATTTTTATTTTTTTTATAAGTTATGAAAATAATTAATTCAGAGTTAATATTAATAAAAAATATATTATGTATTATATATTTATTAATATTAATTTGTAGTACATTATGAATTAATTTTAAATATTATAGTACATTTTTAAATATGTTTATTACATTTATAAGTATTATTTTGTTAATATTAGATTTTTATTTAATTTAAAAAAAACGATATTTTACAAAAAACGATATTTTTGTCATTCTATATTTTTTTAAATATATTTGCACTTACCTTGTTAGGGATAGGATTCCTATCTTTTTGATTTCGATAATTTTGTTCCGATATTTTTGTATATCGATATTTGTGATATCGATATTTTGTCAGACATTAATTTCCTGCCTTTCCCTTTCTGAATTTATTTACAGTCATATTATTTAACAGAGAATCTATTCAAGAACAGTGAGGCAAACGTAAAGGTAATTGGAGGTGTGGGTGATGAGAGGAGTGCTCCACTTAAATACAACCAATAGGTATTGCCTTTAGGAACAATTTGTTTTGCCAATGGTTTTTAGCGATGCTGTACAGCATCCCCGATGCTGTGAGCATGGCTAAAGAGGACTAAAAAAGCCTTTGATATAGTGCACCACACATGTAGACCTATACAAAATTACGGTAGTGCCTTTTTTTCTTTATATTTACGATCCAATATGGGGGGAAGCAACATTGGGGGATTGCGTTTTGGGGAAGCAACACAGAGGGCACTGGTTGAGTAAGTAACATAGGGGCATATTATCAAGGGGGTTTATCTCCGCTTTTTTGGCTTTAAAAGCCAAGAAAGCGGAGATAAAATTATCTCCCTATTACCTAGCTGTCGCTAACACCAGTTAGAGACAGCTAGTAGGAGATAGCGACCATCTTGGGCCCCACTTTGCATGTCAGTGATATTTATCACTAATGACATGCAAAGTGGGCGTGCCAAGATGTTAGCGACTGGACACAGTCGCTAACATCGCTATCTCCTATTACCAACTTTTGGAGATATTCGCGCTAAGCGCGAATATCTCCAAAAGCTAACACCTGCCCTGAGCAGTTCTTAGCCATGTTATCCAATGGGAGGTGGATAACATGGTTAAGAGCATTAGCTCGGTAATGCATGAATATCGCGGACTTTTCAGCAATATTCATGCATTGCGGCCGATTTTTATCGCATTTGCGATAAACCTTGGTAATATCAAGGTTTATCTGCGATAAAAATCGCCGCAGCTCAGCGGTAAATTTTTGTCTCTAACCAAGCAATAGCGATAATTATCGCTATTGCTTGGTAATATGCCCCATAGAGAGCAGATGTGGGGCTGGAGAAAAGCGAATGGGCGAGAGAGAGAACAATGTGGAGTTCGGAGGGAGGAGCATTCGGGTGAGAGAGAGAGCATCTTGGAGCTGGGAAAGAAGCGATATCTGAGAAAGCAATGCAGGGTAGGGAGAAGCACACAAGAGTGACCGCATCATCAATCAATCAGAGGTTTAATCCCCCCCCCGGATGAGTAGCGCGCTCTATAAAGTTTATAGAGCGCGCTACTCATCCGGGGGGGGGGGGGGGGCGGGACAGCTCCGGGTCAGTCGAAGAGCCAGGTCTTGAGCTCCTTCCTGAACGGTTGTATGACGATACTTAGCATGCCATTACTTCGCATGCTTTTAGTGCGATGTTTTTACATAGCAAATGCCTTTACTTCGCATCATTTTAATTAGCATTCAATTACTACGCAAATGCATTAATAAGATATTAATTTACGTTTACTTCCCCTAACCTTTCTTCGCATACCACTACTTGGTGATCATACTCCTACCCTCTGTCCGTCCCCTACACTTAACCACTACCCTGCACAACCCCCAACACTACCGTGAACCCTAAAACACTACACTACACTACAACACTACCCTAAACACTAAAACACTACACCTAGCACGACCCTACCCCTACCCCAAGTCCATCCCCTACACTGTAACTCTATCCTACACTACCCCCTTACACTACCCTAAACACTACCCTACACTACACAAACACTACAACACTACCCCCAGCACAACCCAACCCCAACCCCAAGTCCTTCCCCTACATTGTAACATTACCCTACATGACCCCCTGACACTACACTTAACCCTAAAACACTACCCTACACTACACTAACCCTACAACACTACCGTAAACCCTAAAACACAACCCTAAACCCTAACCTTACATTACCTAAACACTACCCTCTACACTACCCTACACCCAAATACACTACCCTAACCCCACAAGACTACCCTAAACCCTAACCTTACACTACCTAAACACTACCCTCTACACTACCATACACCCAAATACACTACCCTACACTACACTAACCCCACAACACTACCCTAAACCCTAACCTTATACTACCTAAACACTACCCTCTACACTACCCTACACCCAAATACACTACCCTACACTACACTAACCCGACAACACTACCCTTAACCCGACAACACTACTCTAAACACTAACCTTACACTATCTAAACACTACCCTCTACACTACCCTACACCCAAATACACTACCCTACATTACACTAACCCCACAACACTAACCTAAACCCTAAAACACTACTCTAAACACTAACCTTACACTACCTAAACACTACCCTCTACACTACCCTACACCCAAATACAATACCCTACACTACACTAACCCCACAACACTACCCTAAACCCTAAAACACTACTATAAACACTAACCTTACACTACCTAAACACTACCTTCTACACTACCCTACACCCAAATACACTACTCTACACTACACTTACACAACTGTCCCTACTCCCAAACACTACCCTGCACAACACCGCCCTAAAACAGTACAACCCTATACAAGTACACAACCCTGAACTCCCCTACACAGCCCCTACATGACCCTCACAGCCCCACTTACCTCTTTCCACGCGTGGTTCCAATCTTCTCCCCCTTCCTGCTTCTTCCGGCTTCCTACGTCCTCCGCAGCAGCAGCAGACCCAGGGAGCAAATGGCCGACGCAACGACATCAAAAAACGGCGTCCGCCCACTACGCATGCGTTGTAAGTACGTTGCAATCGTACTAAAGGTGACGGTACGCGAAGAAAAGTCCGCGCTGTAACGGATGTTTCCCTTCCTGAACGTGTGGAGGGTTGGGGGGCGAATCAATCAAAGGTTTATAGAGCGTACTACTCATTCACATCATAGAGGGGTGGCATGGAGTAGCTTGTGAGGACATCATGAAGGGGTGTATTGGAGAAGCACAGCGGTGAGAGAGAGAAACACGGTGGCAGTGGGGAAGAGGAGTACACTAGAGGGACAGCTGGAAAACATATGCACTCTCATGGAGTGCTAAAGACAAAAGAAAAAAGTAGTCATCTGAAAGCAAGCAGTGGAAGGACAGAAGAAATTTGGCAATGCTCCAGGGGCGGGACAGACACAAGATGAAGAAGGAAAGCCATTGAATAAAAAGCAGGGAAATGAGAGTGACAGTAAAGCCAAGGAATGGGAAACAATGTGTGGACCGCAAGCCCCTCTGTGTGCTTGGTAAGCCCACAGTATCCCTTTCATAACCAGACAGCAGCACTGTCAGATAGGCTTGACCTAAAAATATATGAGGCTGTGCCAAATTGGAAAACTGCATATTCCTGTTATTTGAATGTGAGCTTTTAGCCAATACCTTTGGGATCACTCCTGTAAAACACACTATTGCACACTCCCTTAGCTAGAATCTTTTCCCCAGAGGAGGTGATAGTGAGATTACCTGAGCCATTAAAAAAACCGAGGCATCCTGTGCTGATTTGTTGGACAATGAGAAATTGGAATATGTATTGAGTAACCACTTAGAAATGCCTTAAAAACGTGGCTTTTCATGCTTTCTTTGGATAATTGATGTGAAATGCACCATATAGCCTCACTTTTCCCACCACGTCTTTCTCCGGAGGAGACCTTCCTGGATCCCTCAGATATGGGTGGAACCCGCTCCCCACACCCGCTCGCTGTGTTAAATTTAAGCAAAGTATTAGGCCACCATTTTGAGAAATCACCAGCTGCCACTGCCTTTGCTTTCCTCTCAGTCTCCAATATCACCTCATTGTTCCCCCAACCCTCCATCAGATGCTCCTGTCACACCCGTCTCGTAGACCGACTCAACTCTGTCCAGTTCCTAATAAAGTGAATTTAATAGGTAGCATGAGCTTTCTGCAATTCTGTTTATTGTGGCTCCAATTTGTTATTATGAGCTCTTAGAACTCAAGTCCAAGTCAAAATACTCACACTAGAAGAACCATAATGTTCCCCTTCTAAGGGCTTTGAGGTGGCCCTGCAGTCTCCTACCTTTCTAACTTTCATGCTGTGTGTTGTCCTTCAGGACAAAACATTTCCTTCCCCTTTAGAGATAGCTGGACAGTTGGTTCTGATTTGTTGCTTTTTAAACTGCTTGCAGATGGTGTTTGTTCACAGCAGGTCTTTTTGATGTACTGTGTAATGCGAGTGACTTGCATATCCAGTGTAAGGCCGCTTTTGTTTTGGGGCAACAATCCCGCTCCAATCCATTAGGCACACCTCTGTGGACTTTTAGGTATTTATAATACATGGGGGCTTGCAATCCCTGTATAAAAGAATATCTTTAATTTCCTTAATATCTTTAATTTCCTTATTACAGTCGGTTTGTGTTTTTTCTGTTCATGTGTCATTAGAAAATGACGTAGCTGTTCAGCTGTAATAAGTTAGTACAGTTAAGTGGTAATTTACAATGCCTACTTCCAGAGCCAGCATTCAAGGTGAAAGGCAGATCACAGCTGCAGTTTAAACAAGATAAAAGACACCTGGTTCTTTCATCTGATCTATTTCCTTGGAGTTCCAAACATTTTTAAAGGAACTAGACCTTTTTCCTCATTCCTATATTTGGTCAGAGAACTTATCAGTGATTTGCAATTTTTCTTATATTTTATTTATTTATACATTTTCTATAGTGCGAACATGACCTGTGAGGGTATCAGAGCGATTTACGATAGGGGAAGAATAAGATAAGTAGGAGACAAGAGTAACAGTCAACAAATATTAAAAAGGTGCAAACAAAGAGACTAACAGATTGATAAATTTGACCTCCATAGGATGTCAGTGATAAAATGGTCATGGTCAGCAAATGAGTATTAGTCATCGATAAGTCTGAAAAGCAACAGTAATGTACTTTATCCCATAATACATATATATCTGCGTTTAATCGCAGCCCGTGCAGGTAAGAGCGGGGGCGGTGGGATGGGTGGAGGGAGGATTTCGAGGGACCATGACGAGGAAAAATGAATTATTTATTTAATTTCCCCACGTCATCGTCCGTTTACAACCTTCCCCCCCCCCACCCCACCTGGCCCACCGCTCTTACCTGCACGGGCCACAGCTGTTTGTGCTACTTCTATATAAGGGGTTACCCTATGCCCACCTGTTGTTCTGATGCACAGCGCACTAACAGGCTTTTGGTTAAAGGGAGCGTCTTATGAGCTTGGAGTTGTGTAGTGACTGAATGACATGTATTCTTTGGAACATTCTGTTTCTATTGCTCCTTTGTTAATATGACACAAACCCGTATTTACTGTCACATGTTGTACCTCTGGAACAAATTGTATATATGGTTTCACAGAACGAATAAACTGGCTTTATCCAACGACGCAACATGCCTTGGAGATATGTTGGAAAGTGGTCTGATAAAAGACTTTCGGGGTTTTGAGGCGCTGTAGCAAAAGCTATCTCCCCTTTGTAGGTAGCTCTTGCTTTGTATATTAGAACCCCAAGACACTGTAATAATGGCAGACAGACCATTTGTGTGTTTAAAAATAAGACTAAATCTGTAATGTGGGGAAAAAAAGACATATTTTCTCAAGATCTATGGATGTTGTCCTCCCTTTGCAAAGGGCCTCATATGAAAAGTCCTTTTGTGATCCCAAACTATGCAATTCGTAAAATCACAGGGTTTGTGACCACAAAAGGGCTTTTTACAATGTTCAAAAGCCCATTTACAAGTCACAAATGTCTTTCTTTCTAGTAAAGGGGCTTTTGCAGCCATTTCGAATCAGAAACAGGAGAGGGTGTGATAAGGGCAACCATCTTCAGTTTACTAGTTGGTAAGGTATACGTCAAAAGTGTGTTTCTGCAACCCATGGATAAGTTACTGATCTCTGAGTTGGGGTGGTTACCGATTTGCAAATAGGAAGCTGCTCCCCCGTAGGAAACATGCTGGGTGGCCTCGCAGCGATCAAGCAGTGGTCCAAAGGAACTAACATACCAAATGGGAAAACATTTATTTTACAAGCAGCTCCTGTCCCTACCTTTAATGGACATGTCTCTCTTTTTAACACCTTCCACGCTGATGACGAGCTCAGCTCGTCATGAGCGTAACCTGCCGTACGCTGATGACGAGCTGAGCTCGTCATGTAACGCGGTAATTTTAAAAATGCCGCGCACAGCGGGAAAAGCCGCCGCAGCGATGCGTTTGATGGACATGGGCTACTTTAAACAAACGCCTCCAATGCAATAGGTTTAATAGAGTTTGAGCTATTGGCATTGTAAAGGTCTTTGGGCCAGATGTAGGTAGCCCAATACCGGTCGGTAACGGCAGAAATTACTGAATTTCGGCCGTTACCGACTGGTATTTAGGGTTTGAGAGGTAGAAGGCAGGTTTAAAGATTCGGTAATTTACCGAACGATAATTTAAATACCGATTCGGTAAATTACCGAATCCTTAATGTAGGGAGCACTCAAGTGAGTGCATTTTACATTTAAGGATTTGTTATTTACCACCACCTACAAGTTGGTGGTAAATATCGAAAACCTTTAAAAAAGCAATTTTGTGCTTTTTAAAAGTGCCATGTGGCAGACATATATGTCATGTATGTGTACCACATGTGTACCCATGCACTATTCAGGGGTGCAACAGGGTGTCAATGTGACACCCTGCCACCCTTGTAAGTCTTCCCCCTATTACCGATTCGGTATTTACCGAATCAGTAATTCCCATTCATTCCTATGGGCCTCCAGGCCCATAGAAATGAATGGGAAATACCGATTCGGTAAATACCGAATATTACAGATTCGGTAACATTTACCGAATCATTACCTACATCACATTTACCGATTCCTAAATACTGAATCGGTAAAATTCGGTATTTAGGAATCGGTAATATGTGATTACCTACATCTGGCCCAATGTCTTTTATTTATGTTTATAAAACATAAATAAAATGCATTGTCATTTACAATGCCAATAGCTTAAATTCTTGCAAATGTGAGACCTGTTGCATTCCAAATGTTTGAAGGCATTGCTGAGTTGCCCCCTTCTGTCTCCCATGGGCCCTGGAGAGCTCCAGTTTGCTAAGAGTTAAATAAACAAGCCGGGGGTCACAACTGCGCACAAGAGACCCTCCCGAAGTAAGAGAAACACATTAAAATAGTGCTTTCAGACTTAAGTAGACGTACTGTGTAACAACTGAAGCAAAAGGGCCACTCCTCATGGGAGGTTACAAATGAAGACAAGGCGGTTCTAAGGAGGGACTAACAAGCCTAATAACGAATCAGAAGCCAGCTTTTACGAAGGACAATTGTTATTGTTATTGTTAATGTAGGTTTGTATAGCGCCAACTCACCGGCAGGTCTCAGGGCGCTTTGACCACAAAACATAACGACCTAATCAACGACAGGGAAAGAGTAGAAGCTAAACAATGGCACAAGCCAATGACAAATGTGGGCAGAGAGTGGGCGGGGCATCAAGTACTTATGAAGGACAATGACACAAGCCAATGACAAATTTGGGCGGAGCCTCAAGTACTTACTCCAATACATGAAGGTTTGCAGAGCAGGGCATCCACTACCCAGGCTCCATCTAAAAATGGTTCCTGTTTGTGACTGTAAATGCAGGAACTGAGGTCGCTGTCCCTTGTAGGGCTCCATCCTGGCATTCACAGCTAATCACAGGGGTTCCAATTTGCAATCTGCCTTGCTATTATTGATTAGGTAAATTGGTTTACCACTATAAATAGTCAATTTGTGATGACGGTGTCTTCTTGCTGTCTAGGCCCCACAGTTAGTGGTCGTTACAGGGCTACTGAGCAGGTAATCTTTCACCAAATGGAAGTTAAGCTTCTGAGTTTCTTGAAATTGAGCCATTGAGGTCTTTGGAGGCCCATGGTGTTTGTGTAGCAGGCCACAATATATAGCTGGGAATAGGGAAATAGCTGACTGTGCCACTGTGGTATTACGTCAATACCGCCTTGTCTCTGATTAGGTGTGCTTGTACATATGAAGCTATATATTAACAAGGTGAATATAGGTAGGGAAAATCTGTTCCCCAACTGGAACCCACTTGACTCACTCATTCACCATGGAATCAGTTTCTATAAATTCACAAAACCGAAGGTTGTGGCCTAGGATCTGCTCTCGGCTCTGTACAGAGTTTGTATTCACCTGCGCATTACACCAGAGATGATTTAAGCCATGGGCAAAGTGGGCAAATGCTCAGGGCTCCCACTTTCCAAGGACTCCACCAAGAAAGTGATCTTTCTTTCTAGCTCACTTCTGTGTATTTTTATATCTTAACATGTTGCGTATAATTCAATATAGTTAGACAACATAGGGTTTGAATTAGCAGTAATTAAAATGAAATTCAAAGTTATTCCCAACAGTGCCCCCCCAAAATGTTTTAGACTTTGCATCAGGAAAGAGTTCCAGAGCTTGGCTGCCTCTTGGCTTCTGTTCAGCTGAACTTCTGAACTAGTGCTTCTTGTGAAACCATTTGCAAGATGTGAGGCCCGCACCCGCCATTCTACCATTTCAGCTGCTGTCCTGGAACTGGTCATATCCTCAGCTGAGTCATGTGGGCCTCAATTTGTCACGCACTCACGCCTCAGTCGTCACCCGCCAATATCTGACTGGTCCAGAGCTCTGCTAGCATCATTCATTGTCAGGGAGGTGGGTAACACAATTCCATCACCCATACGTGCACAACAGAGACTGTTGCAATCCGAAAGAAGTCCAGAGGAAGCCATATTGTAGATTATAAGTATATGGTTTATTAACCCCTTCCAGGCGGGGCTAATTCCCCCGCGGTGCGGGGGGATGGGCCGCGCGCGGAGCCGCGGTACTCATGACGAGTCCAGCTCGTCATGCTTCACAGTGGAGCTGTGCTCATGACGAGCTAGACTCGTCATGACTCCGCCCACTACAATAGAACCCCCGCACAGGCGGGGAATTAGCCGCGTGTGGGAGTGCCGCGGCCGTTATGACGAGCTCAGCTCGTCATGAGCACAGCTCCACTCATGACGAGCTGTGCTTGTCATAAACATAGCAGGGGTTAGGATGGTAAGTAAGATAGGAAGTTGAGCCCCACCAGGAGCAGCATCCTTGCTGCTCAGCCTACACGCTCCATCTGTGTCTCTCTCTCTCAACCACACCAGGTGCTCCAGCATTTCACTACCTCATCAAGCATTCCAATATTCCACTCGCATCACATTCATACTGGCTGGCTGAGCAGCAGGGAACAGGTAACTAAGGGAAAGGATGCATAATGAGAATTCAAGTCACAACTGAGATTCTCCAGAAATAGCCCAAGAACCGGCACTTATCTCTGCAGAGCCTCCAGATCCAGGGCCCAGGCCCAAATCTGTCGCCTGCAGACCTCTAGAAACAGAAACCAGCAAGGTCTAGCACTGCTCACTGTAGACTCTAGAAGAGAAACCAGCCAGGCCCATTGTGACCCCCAAAAGGCACCAACAACCAGCCCTCTTTGAGTCCCTGTGCAAGGCAGACCCAAACACAGCACATAGGTACCAGCTTTGCTGACTGCAGCCCTCCAGAAATAGAGACAAGCCTGTCAGAGCACTGCATCCTCCAGACGTTAGAACAGAGACCGCCAGGCCCACGCGGCTCACCGCAGACCTCCAGAAAACCACGAGAGGAACCAGCCCTGCTTACTGGGGACCCACCAGAAACAGAGCACAGGAACCAGTCATACTCAGTGTAGACCCTCCCTCCTAAACAGAGACCAGACCCCACCCAGCCCATATCAGACCTTCAGAAACAGAGCCCATCCATCCCTGCGCCCTACTGACCACAGGGTCTAGAATAGAAAACAGCCAGCCCACCCCGCTCACTGCGGACCCCAAGATAATGACACCAGTAACCAGCCCTGCTCACTGCAAACCCTCCAAACCCAGGTACCAGGCCCGCTGTGCTGATTGCAGACTCTAGAAACATAGACCAACCAGGCCTACCCTCCTCAGTGTATGCCTCCAGAAACAGAGACCAGGTCCACATCTATTCTCTGCAGAACCCCCAGAAATTGAGACGAGGCCGAGTCCTATTCACTGCAGACCTCTCAGAAACAGGGACCAGGCACAGTCTAAAGCACTGCAGACCTTCCAGAAATAAACCTGGCCCTGACCTGTTCTCCACAGACTCCTCCCAGAGACAGGGCCCAGGCTTACTCACTGCCGACCCTCCAGAAACAGACCAGATGCGGTTCTACTCACTGCAGACCCTCCAGAAACAGAACAGATCCGGTCCTACGCACTGCAGACCCTCCAGAAACAGACCAGACACAGTTCTACTCACTGCAGACCCTCTAGAAACAGACCAGAACCGGTCCTACACACTGACTGAAATCCACAGCCAGACAAAGTTCAGCTGAGGCAGCCAGGCATCTGCACATTTAGCTAATGTACAGCGCCTGACTGCCTTGCCTGAACATGAAGAGTGTCTGTCAGGCTGACCATTGCTCTGCCTGACAGATACTCTTCATGTTTCCAGAAAAGTTGGGAAGTGAGGCCGTTCCATCCTTAAGGACGAGCCGCGCTTGTGCAGGCAGCTTGGCTTGTTAGGACTTTCAGCTATGAACAGTGCACTGTCGCTGTTGTCTGATCTGGTGACCAAGAATGGCCCTCGTTGATGCCAGCTGTTGGAAGATGACTGTAGCCTCCAGAAGTGCAGCAGCAACTAGTACGTCTGGAGCAAGCACTGATGCCTTGATGACACCTGGGCCTCAGTCCAAAGTTCAGACCACAAACCATGAGACACTAACTGTGAGCCATAAAAACTTTTCACAACCCTAGGCTTGTGTGACTTGGCTTGGCATAGCTCACTTTATAGAGCATGATGACCCACACATCACATTTCGAATGTTACTTTTTGTGATTTTCTTTTGACCATTATTAATAGAAAAGGTTAAAAAAAATCTTGAAGTGTCCAGCAGTAATTTGGAGTTACCAATTCTAAGACTGGACACAAGTATCTTTGGCCAGTCTTAAGATGGAGGCGTATCCATCGTTAAATTCTCCCATTATCTTAAATTATATCCTGGAGCATAAATCCAGTTTGCAGGAACTGGTCACAACTAATGACCCAAAAGAGGTTCTACAGCCTCACATCAGCTGAATAGGAAAGTGAACTGAAGACAGCTTGAGGTACAGAAAAGCAGAAGGCATAAGCAACTCTCAAAAGCAAAGTACAAGACTTTGCTTGCACTTCTACGCCACGGATTCACAGAGGTTCAAGCAACTGTTCATAGAATAGGTTCACGCCTACAGGTGTGACTTTCAAGTGGTGCCCGGAGAGGTCTTCACAGCCTCAGATTGATTTGGAGGTAGTTTGAGATGAAGGGTTCCAGAGTTGAAGAACATGTTCTGGATTGAAGGAAGAACTGTCAGGGGTTGACACAGAATACAAGATCCTCTGTTTGGTATTGCCACATTCTTCACTTTTTAAATGGGGTAAATATATATTAAAAGAAGGTATTTTGAGCTTGTGCTCCAAGTGGCTCCAGAATACCTGGAATTTTGCACATACCAGAAGAAACTCAGCAGCACCTAAGTGCTAATACTTCTTCAAAGTGAAGTCTCATAAACCTGGGCCTTACAGCTGTGTCTTTAATTGCTGGTGGGTGCCTACAAACCTTCAAAGGAAGGAGGCTCTGTGACATGCATTTTCCTGGAAAAAAAGATGCCATCGCGTCTAGCATTATTTTTAGAAGAATTGAGAAGTATTAAGGCAATGGATGTTCTGGGCATTCACAGACAATTCAGTTCATCTCCCAAATCACAAACAGCAACAGAAAAGAGGTATATCATTAAAGTGGCATTCTGGGCATCCAACCATCTGAGAACCATTGCCCCTGCTTCTCTGCTTCTCAACTTCCAGCTAAAACAGCCTATGCTTTGACTGAAAATGAAAATCTGTTAGGAGCAAATACATTTCTTAATTTCCAGATGTGCAAAGTCCTATAAAAATCAAATAAAACAGGGGAAGTCTTGGCACGAGTTATTAAAACACTAGATGTGCTTCTAATCACCGGCTTACCAGACAGGTCATCTTAAACATAAAGGGGCACATGCATCAAGATTGCTTTTTGCGATTCCTTAATTGCGAAAAATAAGGAATCGCAATTAAGGAATTGCAAACTGCAATGCATCAAGAAATCGCTAAAAAAAATAGCGATTTCTTAAAGGGGCACATGCATCATTCATAGATTTTGCGATTCTTAATTTGGGAAAATTACCGAATCGCAAATTAAGAATCGCAAAATGCTATGCATCATTTTTTTGGCTATTTATTTGGGATTTGGTAAAAATCAAATTTTTTACCGAATCCCAAATAAATAGCGAATTCCTAAGTGCATTTTCGCAATTCCCATTGATTCCTATGGGCCAAAAGGCCCATAGGAGTCAATGGGAAGGCATTTACAAATTCGCAATTTGTTGATGCATTCCAAGGGTGCAGGGGGGGTCCAAAGGACCCCCCCTGCACCCCTGAAATGCATTTGAAAGTGCATGTTTCACACAACATGTCCTAAGGACATGTGTGTCTGTAACATGACAGTTTAAAAAATGCATTTTTTTGCTTTTTGACAGATTTTCGCAAATTAACACGAGGGTCAACCTCGTGTTAATTTGCACTTCCTATTTCATAATTCGGGCATTTTTTTTAAAAATGATGCATTGCATTTAAGGAATTGCACAAATGCGATTCCTTAAATGCATTCGCATTTTTAAGAAATGCAAAAAAATGCGAATTCTGAAAAAGTGTTTGATGCATCCCAAAAACGTATTTAGGAAGTGCAAACGGCCGAATTTACCGATTCGCACCGTTTGCACTTCCTAAATAGTTTGATGCATGTGCCCCAAAATTCCTTAATTGCGATTCTCTAATTGAGAATCGCAATTAAGGAATACCTCCCCATTCATTCCTATGGGCCTAGGCCCATAGGAATGAATGCGAAGACATTCTCGATTTGCAATTCTCCATTAGAGAATCACAAATTGAGAATGCAATTTCAAGGGTGCAGGGGTGTCCAAAGGACACCCTGTTGCACCCCTGAAATCTGCCTATAAGTACATCTTGCACACACACATGCCCCAAGGGCATGTGTGTGTGTAAAGTGGAACTTTGAAAAATGCACATTAGTGCATTTTTCAAAGTTTTCGCAAAATACCATGAAGGTCAACTTCATGGTAATTTGCTCCCCTTATTAGCGAAATCGCAAATTTTTTAAGTTTGATGCATTGCATTTATGGAATCTCAATTTGAGATTCCTTAAATGCATTCACAATTTAAGAAATCGCAATTTTGCGATTTCTTAAATTGCGAAAAGTACAAAAAAGATGATGCATCCCAAAAGTTGAAATTGCATTCGCAAACGGCCGAATTTTGCGATTCGCACCATTTGCGAATGCAATTTACAATGATGCATGTGCCCCAAACTGAATTAAGGTTCTCCAAGACCTCGGCCTGTCGTCTCATGATTTTGCCCTTGACAACATGTTCTTGCCTTTAATTTGCCACATTTTTGTTGACCAGATGAAAAAAGCCATTTTATACGGTGTGATCCAATTACACCCCCTATACACTTTACACCAACCATTTCCTTCTTTTGATTTCCTTCTGTATCTGTCTCTTTTATCCTACAGAACAGAAAGTGGGCAATGTTATCCCTATAAATGTAGATCGTACCCTTCCAATGAGGGTTTCACGAGATTTATGACAGCACCTCTTCCTCTTAGTCCCTTCCAACCCTTGGTAGCCATATTTACTCCTGTCCATACTCTTTACCGCGCTTTGGGCATATGAGGTATGTACTATGGCAACTGGTTCCGACGAAGGCACAATAACCGCATTCAGCTTCACTACTGAGTATGTCTTGGACTGAGCTTACTGCATGTCAATAAGTTTACCTTCTTAATTTTCACGTTCGTACAACATTGTGCTATGCTCGCTCTGTATCTAATATCTAATATGCCACAATAAAATGAAAATTCTATATATTTCTATATGAAGTACCATGCATGTCATCTCAAATATTCCCTGAGTTTGTCCACCTTTTTCCTAAAATATGTATCCGCTTCAGTATTTTATTCACTCTCTACATAACAATTTCCTTATGCCAATAAAAATGAACGGGCACATTTAAAATTCTTTTGGCAGTGAAGTCGCCCTCTTTCATTAGTATTCCTGCACTAAAAGCATCCATGTTTACAAAGCTGAATACACAAAACTCCTCATTACTAACTCCGCAGAACAGCCCTCCACCTCCTTTTGAGGAAAGCCCTCTCTCAACCTTCAGAGGTGTGGTCTATATCCTTGTCCCTGAAATATTTTTAAGACTGAGCCGTTTTCCCGCTAGAACCTTCCGATAAACTCATATTCAGTAGACAGACTGGGGAGGTGTCATTCTTGGTTCCCATAAAATAGGATTCTATGGGCCATATGTATCAAGGTACCAATTAGCGATTCTGTAATAGCGTTTTTTAAGAAATCGCTATTTCAGAATCGCTAATTGGTAGGTATCAAGAAAATCAAAATTTTTTAGTGATTTCTTGATATTCCTTAATTGCGAATTCGCAAATTATGAATTCGCAATTAAGGAATACTTTCCCATTCATTTCTATGGGCCGGAAGGCCCATAGGAAGGAATGAGAATTTATTCTCAATTTGCGATTCGCAATTTGCTAATCGCAAATTGAGAATAATTTCAAGGGTGCAGGGGTGTCCAAAGGACACCCTGTTGCACCCCTGAAATAAGCATGGGTGCACATGTGGTCCACATACATGCCCTAAGGGCATGTATGTGCGTCACATGGCACTTTGAAAAATGCAAAAATTGACATTTTTCAAGAAATTCGCAAATGACCACCAACTTGAAGTTGGTGGTAATTTGCGATTCCTTAGAGACAATTAGCAATTTTTTTTAGCTTCATACATTGCATTTAAGGAATCGCAAAATTTGCGATTCCTTATTTTGCAACGGATTTTCATTCATACATCCCATTTAGCAAATTCGCATTCGCAAAGGCCGAAATTCTGCGAATTTCGGCCTTTGCGAATGCAAATTTGAATGATACATATGGCCCTATGACACGTCCACAAATTACACTACCTGAAACTTGCCTGCTCTCTTTTATGAATGGAGAATCTGACGAAAGGTTTACCTCATATTTTGTTTTATTAATTCCTATTTCAATGCTTACTCTTATGACCTCACGATCTCCTCTGCTAAAAAGGGGGCCCCTTGGCTCACTCTATAGACCCTTATTTTGATCCCCTTTGCCCCATACTATGGATAGCCCAGATCAGCAATTTTCGACCGCTCCCACCAGAAGTACTTTCCTACGGCCACATGGCTGTGTTGTACTAGAACAGGGTCTTCTTAAGTATGTCCTGGATGGCCAGGTCCATGCCAGATTTTTAGCATATCACCATTTATTTAAATGTAGTTATATTAATAATCTGACATGGATCCAGCCCTCAAGGACCGACTTTGTGTAACCTTGTACTAGAAGAACACAGGCAAGGTGTTGCCACCGCCTTCCTCACTTCCTGCTTTTTGTAACCAATAGCAACAAAGGACTCACCCATGATCCCACTGCCTCTGCCATTTTCGCCAACTGCCTTAGACACAGATTTTACTGGCATGGAAGACTGGCAGTCCATGTCACATCAATGCTGCTGTCACTCATCATGTGAAAGTCTACCTTTCCTCCAAATATATACTTCCTATCTGGAATTTTGGCTACTTGCAGCTAATTGAAATTTAAAACATTGCATCGTTAAGTTAGAGATGGACAGTAAGAGGGCACGTAAAAAAGATCACTGAATGCCATGTCCACCCTGCTTTTTCTGCTCCAACCTCGTTTTGAAGTTGGGAAACTAGAATCTGTCTACAGGCACAATGTCAACATGATGATACCAGACAAGGGTGGGAAAGATGGATTTGGTAGAGAGCAGATCCACTGGAAAATATGACTGTACAGCTGAGGCGTTTTCTTCAAAATAATAGATAAATCGCCTTTGCCAACTATTCCACCCTGTGCAGTATAATTTCTACAAAAACACTTGTTTCTAGCACAAACTGGTTAAAAAGTACTACATATCACTCCAGGAGGTGCAGTGCAGTGCAGTGGCAGACATTTTGAAAAGCTCACATCACATTTGTTGATTGTTGTAGTCAGGTATTAAATTGTTGTGAACAAGGTGAAACTTTGTCAAGATGCTATGTATCATTGTCCCCAGCTGATGGCCTAGAGAAGGGCTTTTGTCTATAGTATGCTAGAAACCCCGCATATATGAATGTGTATTAAACAGGGTGGAAATAATGATTCCTTCTTTGTCATCAAAATATTTTGCTTCATTATTCGTGCAAAGCCATGTTACACCTCACACAACGCTCTCAATACAGTAACTATTCCAAGATGGCACCCAGAGTGCTGATAACTGTTCCCATTGGAGCAGGGGCAAGACTGATTTGCATATGACTGTTTCCTGTTGAAGGTTGCATGGTGGGGAAAAAAATGAACTGGGATACAGCCTAGGGTAATTACCAATGTATTAATCCAATCATTCCAGCCATTACTTTTTTTGTGTTCCTTATTGGGTACGATTCAGGCATGCTAGGTTTCCTAGTAAGGGCTGATCAAGGTTTTCTAAGAGGTTGAACATTGTTAAAGTGAGGGAGGGAGGGAGGGAGGGTTGCTGAGTATTTGCAAATGCTTGGAAGTTAAGCAAACTCTCCACCATGCCTGGAATAGGAATATTTATGGCATGTTGAAAAATAATATGTCTTCCTGATCCCATATTATGTAATGGATGCACTGCCCCTGTTTGCACCACGGAGCATCTTTAACGCCTTAACTGTGGCGGGAATTCCGCCGCAGTGCGGGCGTTCGAAAGGTGGGCGGGGCAGCGATGGCCGTTGGCCGTTCGCAGCACCAGGGAGGGAGTGCTCCCATCGGCCGTTGACCGACGGGAGCATGGAAGGGGTTAAGCAGGTTTGCCATCTAATACAATCAATGAGCAGCCAGAGGCTGCAGCAAACTCACAGCAGCCCAGGGGGCAGCGCAATCAGTGAAATGAGGACTCCATGTTTCACAGTGCAAGCGGCAGCTGCCTGCACTTTAAAGAGGTGGCAGAGATCCCCGAGCAGTCGGGTGCAGTGAGTGTCTGCATCCACCTGCAAGGAGAATATTTGGGCGGCCCATGGGACCTACCTCCTTTACATCCTCCAGAGCACTGCCCTCAGGCGGCACACGGACAATACGCCACCCTTTTGTGGTGCTCTTGTAGAGCATCTCTTAAGGGCCTGCTGTTTAAAAGGTAGAGTCTTTTAACAAATGCTTTTGTTCGAAGACTTAGGTTCATAGAGTCATACCACAGAGAACTCAGGTGAAATCTGAGGTCAAGCACACATGGTTTAGCTTTGAATACATTTTTATTACAAGGCAGATGTTTATAAATCCAAATTCCCATCACATGTTCTATATGGGTTAGAATTGTATCCTTCAAACAGAAGTAACAAGGCAGAATAAATGGAAAGTAAATATGGAATTCTATCTTCAACTTTATCAAGACCCACCTTTGCAAGCTGTTTAGCTAAAACTAATTAGACAGTAAGAGCTACAAAGTGTTTGGAATGATACCTTGCTACTAAGTTCGTCATTTCATGCTACTGAGAGTGCACTCTCCTAGGAAGGATAACCTGAAAGGGTAGCAGAATGGTTTTATTTATTTATGTATTTATTTAAAGAGTTTTATATAGCGCTGGCTAGACCCGAAGGTATCAGAGCGCTTTACATGAGGTTAAATGTAAATGTCATGGTACTTATAGAGCGCACTGTCACCAGACGGTCACCTTGCCGTGTCGCCTATGCGGTTTCCTGGCGCTGATACTCATACCGCTGTGGAACCCCTCCTGGCTTTCCCTGCGAAGTGTCCACTCCTGGGCACCCCCAGGGTGAAGCCAGGCATCCTTAGCGCTGTTGGGGCCGGTGTGGAGGCTAAGCAAGCTATTGCCCATAGTTGCAGCGTGGGGCCCGTGATTAGAATAGGCACCGAGGCGAGAATTAACAGGTCCGAGGAAATTGAGCCCGAGGCGGGAATCGAACCCTGGTCCCTAGCCAGAACTCTGCATCAGGGTCTGCCGCTCTAACCATTGAACCACACTCCTCCACTATGGAACAATGTAACAGAACAAGATCAACAATTACACATTACATCAAAAAAATAAGCAATACATTAGGAGGAGAGAGAAAGGAGAGAGAAAGGTGGTGGATGGGGAAGGGGAGGTGAGAAAGGGTGGATAAGGGAAGAGAAGAACAGGAGAGACGGAAGGAAGTCTGTCTAAAGACCGACTGGGTAGGTGACGACCAAGGAGGGAATCCATGGCCCATCTCCCCTATAGCTAAACCATGTGCTATGTGATTTAACTTTACAATTACTTTAAAAAGAACAGATTATAATAACCTACTGCCTTCAATCACCACTGAAAGCCTTCACCATACTTGCCAGCTATAAAGGCGATGCACATTTTCACTATTGAAAGCCAAATACTGCTCATGATAACAGCAAAAATAAAGGAAAGTCAAGAGTACCTAGTCAATTCTTTTGCAATGGTAGCCAGAATATTGTTCCTACATTTAAACGTGTGTTATTGTCAGTTGTAGTTATTCAGGGTACTGGTAAAAGCATTGCATAGGTCAAAAGAATGTGCGCTCACTGGCCTACTTCTTAGCAAAGCATTATTCACAATTCATGAATTTGTGTTGAAATGAGTGAAAACAGAAACCTAATATAAGCAATATTTAGAATGGTGAAGCATTGCCTCCCACTCCAACTAGAAATGATGACATTGAAACCTTTGTATCAAAAGATGAGTCTGATGTATCCAAAACTTATGTTTGAAAACATTCTGCATGAACATAAAGGATACAATAATCTTGTGCTTCTTGGAAAAACAAAGAGACAACTTGTCAATCTAAAAACAGTGAAAAAATTAACATCAGTAAAAAACACAGAGTAAGCCGTGTGCACCATCAAATTGCTGTCTCATTTCAGTGTTTCACTGCAATGTGTTTCACCGAAAAATCATTTAGCCGTGACCTGAAAGAGGATTGGAATGGAAACAAATATATGGGTCACAATCTTCTTTTGGCTTTCACTTTCATATCTGGCACTAATTAAGGAGTGATTGAGAGTGGTATTTGACATCCAATTTCTACACTGGCAGGCGGCTGTATGACACAACCACGCATGCGTAAACCATGCATGCCTTATCCACGCGGTCTTTACCACGACCATGTCTTTACGACAAATGCCTTCGCCACACATGCCTTTGCAAGGAATTTCGTGGTAAAAGTATATGTGTGGTAAAGTTCCCACCACAGCCCCCCTGTCCTGAGCCCTAAAATTCATCCTCCCTCCTGCATTGTAATCTACCCGCCCACGCCCTATTAACTTCCCTGATCCCCTACCCTCAGCTCTAAAATCCAGTCTTCTAGCCCCAAAAAATAACCCGACCCCAGAACCCCTGCCCTGAGCCGTAAAAACTTGTCCCAAGCCCTGAAAACTGCCCCTTCCGCCACTTGCCGTGAGCCCTAATACTCTGTCCCTTTTTTAAAACTACCCCAACCCCAGCCCCCTGCCCTGAGCCCTAAAACCAACCCCAACCTTAAAACCTAACCCCACTTCACCCCGGCCACAGCCCAACTTACTAAGCCGCGTCCCGGTCCTTCCTGACTTGATCCTTCCGGTTCCTCTCTACGCCCATCCGTTCAGACAGCTAGAATGCCGACTGCCTTACCCATGCAAATGCGTGGTTAAGGCATATGTGTGGTTGAGCAAGCATTGTTCTACTTGCGGGGAAACGGCATGCATGCTTAAGCCCGCATAAAGGCCATTTCCCCAGGCAGGCAGCAGGGCATTGTTATCTCTTAGCCGGGGATTAGCCTCTGTGTTTTCCAAAGTGGCCTTTATGGGGTCAGTGAGGGCTCCCACCAGCCTACCATGTAACCACACTTTGTGGTGTACCTTGGTGATCCCTAAAACTACCTTGGTGCATAAGCACACCCGGAAATATGGAACCCGTGGGATTCCCTTAAATTTTCCACATGCATGCAAAGTACAGCCAGGGGAGGCCCTGAGCTTCCTATATTTCCAGGGAGTGATTGCACACTTTTGGGAAGGACAATTTGGGAGGACCAAAGTACCCTGAACCTGTGGATTCTTAGGTGTGTGACTTTCAGGAAGCTTGCAGAGATCCCTTCCTGCCAATTGCACTACTTGGCTGGCTGGGTCAAACAATGATATCAGCATGGCAGTGTGTTGGCCAATGTGCTGATGTCAGAGCCCAACCTCCCTTGTAGTTGAGAGGTCATCTGATCATTGTCCATGGCAGGTGACTTGTGGGCTTAAATGAGAACAGAGAAGATGCTTCTACCCCTGTTTAAATAAGAGTTTGAAGAAGCATCTTATCCTAATAACTCACTGACTGACTTGCTTGGTCACCGCATCCAACTAAGGGCCTTATTTATGAGAAGTGTTGCATCACTGCAATAAAGCAGGATGCAACACTTTTCAGTACGTCCTCCTTGAGACACCATCGATGCGTCATATTTACTATATGATGCATCATGTCTCACGGAATGACAGATACGTCTGTATAACTGACGTTTCTGTTGGCGCAAAACTGACGCATTGCTGGAGTTGTTTCAGAAGCGTGATGCAACTCCAGCAATATCCCTTTCACTTGGGGCAAGCCCCATGTGAAAGGGCCTGCACCAGTTTTACGTCTGCCATGAGGCAGGCATAATGTTTTCACGCAATGGCGTCTTAGAAGTGGCGCACTGAAATCTTATAGATTTTAATGCACCACTTCTACAAGGCTTGTCATGCGGGGGAAGGCCCACCCTGCATACATTTTACCTGACACAGATATAATGTAGCGCAGGTATTTACAAAGTGACACATCTGCCTAGATGCGTCACTTTGTAAATCGGGCGGAACATGGTGCATTTTTTATGCCGTTGTTGTGTCCGAAAAAGTGACGGACCGGCGGCACAAAAGTGTTACAAGGGCTCATAAATAAGCCCCTAAGTGGATATCATTTACACCAAGTTAATCAATGTATTGCTATAGTTCAAAATACTCAAATCCACATTCTTACACTGCTTTAGTTAATCCATCTGTGCACAAGTATGTTATACATCTCTGTAAAACATGAGAAAGTATACATAGGCCGTGCAGCCTGCATGTTTCGCACTGATAGTAAGCCTTTTTCAAGGCTATGCATGATCAATAAGAGAATTAAATGGTGATTTTTTTTATGTCTGCAGAGATCAGAAAAGGTAAGCACATTCTAAATACATAACAGAAACATATCATCATTTTACAGGTTGGCTCCCCATACACTTTGATTTTCAGGAGTGGGTCGGTTCACACTCCATAATTCACACGTCACCTGGAATTTCCTATCACATGATGATCTGACTATGAGCATTCACCTATTCCAATGTGAAATAGAGAATGGGGGAAAACTTTACTTCAGTACACAAATAATCCTATTGAAACTAGTTACCAAATGTACTCAGCAATCAACTTGCACTTGACAAGGTTAGTTTTGATGTAAAGAAATGAAGTCTCCCCAAAAGATCTGCTTTTCAATTCTTATATTTAAACCCCCTCTGTGTTTAGCTGTAAAACTCATTTGCCATATTTTTGCCCATAAATAGCATACAGGTACCTTCCCCTTTAAGAGATTAATAGGATGTATCCACCATTAATGGGACGCTTTTATGCGGATGATTTTCAGTGTAATATTTGGCAGCTGGATACATTCAATATTTCCTTACGATGCTCCGAAGTCTTTTCTTGGAGATAGGGTGGGGGGAGGCATATGATGCAAACTGTCTTCATAGACATACAGACAAGTAGTTAAATGGTGATTTTTGGGACACAGCTAATAAAATGAGGAATGTTATGCTTGTGGCCTATAATTTCTTTAGATGTATTTAACTCACCTTTGGACACCAAAGTGGCTAAGAGGAGACATTTGTGAATTAGAGTATCTTACTGGCTTCTCATGCAAGGGATATAGTGAGGTGAGTCCAGCAGAGGAAACAAGAGTCAGAATAAGGGACTTTCTTCATAATCAGACATCAGCCCCAGAACATGCTCATTTCAGCAATACATGCTTCTAGGTCACTTGATTGAAAGTTAAAAATGATGAAAAACACATGGGAGAGTTTAACAGGACTGGCATTTGCCATGTGCTTAAGAGTAACTGATCTTTCCAGTGTTGCCTTTTGTAACATAATCCCAAAATCAACAATTGCACGTATGAAAGGGCACTAAATCCACTTAGAACAGGAAAGAATGCATCGATGTGTAAGTGGTTTTAATATACCTAAATACAAGAAACAGGATAAAAGCAATCTTCAGACTGACAGAATTTAGAGAAATGTTCACACAAGCAGATGATAAAGTAACAGTATTTATGGAGGTGCTTCTAAAGAGGGGCAGACTAGATTCATTCACTTGTAATGAAGGATGTGCAAAACACAACTATTGTTTTAAATTCATGTATAATTAAGCAGCACAAACACTATGCCTTATAAGTGATGCATACATTGCTAAAAAGTAAGCCCCATATTTTGAAACTAAAGGGTCAATTTCATAATTTCCAGTTGGTGTGGGAGGCAATGCTTCACCATTCTAAATATTGCCTAAATTGGGCCTCCTATTCACATTCATTTCAACACAAATACATTAATTGTAAATAATGCCTTACTATGAAGTAGGCCAGCGGGCACATATTGTTTCGGCATATGGAATACATTTTCCAGCACCCTCTATAACTTCAATTGACAATTATGCAAATGTAAAATTTAGGAACAATATTCTTGCTGCCATGGCATAAGTGTAGACTAGGTACTCTTGACTTGCATTTCTGTTTGCTCTTGTCATGACCATTAGGATTTGGCTTTGAATAGCTAAAATGTGCATCGCCTGTATAGCTTGCACCTATGCTAAAGGCTTTCAGTGGTGATTGAAGGCTGTATGTTATTATAATCTGTTTTTTTTAAAGTTATCAGTGGCGGCTCCTCTGTTATGGCGGAAGAGCATCGCTCTGCCTGATGCAGGTCCAGCAGGCACAAACATTAATCAAATGATAATAAATACCATTTTATTAGAATGTTTCCCAGGCTCGCACTGTTACAGCACGAGTGCAGGGGGCGGAGCTGATTAGTGCAATTGCACTATTACTTCAGACCTGGCCAGTGCGCATGCCAGATTGGCCAACTGTCTAGAGCCGGCCAATCTGACATGACTCCCTTTCCAGCACCGCCGCAATCTGCAAGCCGTGAGGGGAACGGCTAGGATCTCAGGACTGTAATGCCCAGCAACCACTTGGGGCCGACAACGACACTCTTGTTCCCGCGCCCACGCATAACAACTCATCAGGGCTTTTGCAGTGCGCCCATCGGAGACCGAAATTCAGTATTCAGAACACAACACAGTGTTTAGGGTTTACTTTACTAATAAGAATTTATTTCCATCCAAACAAACTCTTTTTAGTAAAATTAGCATAATGAAAGAATGAGAAAAAACATTACTTTCTAACCTAGATCAGGACTTTATGAACTGCACAGTGGCAAAAGGATCTCTGTAACAAAAGTAGTATGCCACTGAGCTAAACACATAAAATGCTGTACTGCGATCTGCATTGTATACGGTTTTTCCAGCAGGCATGTTAACCCTCTGCACTACCTTAGATGAGTCAAAACTGCCACTAAACAAAACTCCAATCTCTCACCAGGAGGTACATTAATCACCAAAGTTATCTTGGCACTTTTATTGTTGCCTGAAACCTGAACTCTGCAGTGCTTTTAAAACTGCTGCACTGTTACAAAAACCGACCCCACCCTTCCAGCTTCCCGGGGAAACGCCAGATGCCCAGTACGGCCAGTCCAGCCTAGGGAGTAGAGTGGTGTCGCATAGAGCGCAGGGTGTAGAGTGGCGTAGCATGAAATGGAGTAACAGGTCAGAGAGTGGAGTAAAGTGTCATAGTGTCGTACAGTGGAGTGCCATAGAGTGGCGTAGCATTGAGTGGAGTGAAGTGCCATAGGGTGGAGTAAAGTGTTGTACAGTAAGTACAGTGGATTGCAGTGGAATGCCACAGAGTGGAGTAAAGTGACATAGAGTGCAGTGGCATAGCATGGAGTGACATAGAGTGGAGTGGCATAGAGTGAAGTGGTGTTTATCATTGTGGAATGTCATAGAATAAAGTGTCACAGAGACATTAAATAGACTGTCATAGAGTGAAGTAGAGTGTAGTAGAGTGTTGTGGAGAGTTGTATAGTGGAGAGTCATAAAGTGGAGGCCTGTAGAGAGTCAGAGAATGGAGTGACGTAGAATGGAGCAGAGTGGCCCAGAGTGAAGTGGTGTAGAGTGTTGTATAGTGGAGTGGAGTAGAGAGGAGAAGAGTGTCATCGAGGGAGTAGAGTGGAATGGAGTAGAGTGTCAGACAGTGAAGTGTCATAGAGTGGAGTAAAGTGGGCTAGAGTGAAGTGGCAAAGAGTGGCATAGAGTATCCTAGAGTGGCACATAGTGGAGTGGTGCAGAGTAGAGTGGAGTACAGTGTCTTAGAGTGAATTAAAGTGTCCTAGAGTGGAGTATCGTGGTATAGAGTGGCGTATTGTGGAGTGTTGTAGAGCATAGTGGAGTGTTGTAGAGTGGAGCATTGTAGAGTGGAGTGGTGTCGAGTGCCATAGAGGGGTGGGGTTTGGAGTGGAGTAGGGTGCTGCAGAGTGGAGTATTGCAGAGAGGAGTAGCATAGAGTGAAGTGATGTAGAGTGGAGTATGTTGGAGTGGAGTGGTGGTGTAAAGTGGCTTAGAGTGGAGTAGAGTATAGTGGCATAGAGTGGAGTAGAGTAGAGAGACATAGAGTGGAGTAGAGAGGAGTACAGTGTCTTAGAGTGGATTAAAGTGGTGTAGAGTGGAGTGGCATGAAGGGGAGTGGAACAGAGTGAAATTCCATATAGTGGAGTGTCATAGAGTGGAGTGGCGTAGTGTGGAATGGAGTAGAGTGTCACAGAGTGGAAGATTGTGGAGTGTTGTAGAGCATAGTGGAGTAGAGTGCCGCAGAGTGGAGTATTGTAGAGTGGAGTGGTGTAGAGTGGACTGGGGTGGAGTGGAGTGGTGTTAAGTGGTGTAAAGTGGAGTAGAGTGGCATAGAATGGAGTGGGACACCCCCGCGCCGCACGGCCACCAGCTGCTGCGTGTGCCCCCAGTGCCTGCCTCTGCCTCAGCGCCGGCCTCGCTGCCGCCCTGAGCGCTCTCCTTTGGTTTTCGCCCGTTTTTGACTGGTATTTGTGCTTGTTTTCTCCCTGTGCCCCAGATCGTGTGTTACTGTCTTTTTCCCCCGTTTTTGACTGGTATTTGTGCTTGTTTTCTCCCTGTGCCCCAGATCGTGTGTTACTGTCTCTTTCCCCCGTTTTTTCTTGAATTTGTGCTTGTTTTTTGTATTTGCCGTTCCCGTCGTGTTTTGCACTCCTCTACAAATTGTGCCTGTCCCCTTCCTGCTTCCCCGCCCACCTCGCCGCCCCCGCTCCCGCTTCCCGCCACCGCCATTAGCCCCGCCCCTTTTTCTCTTCTGTTTCCCTCCCCGCTCCCGCCTCCCAGCTGCTCCGCCCACCCGCGCACTTGGCCTTAAATGGCGACCGTGCGACGCAGGTGAGTGTGACCCACTTGTGGGACACCCCCGCGCCGCACGGCCACCAGCTGCTGCGTGTGCCCCCAGTGCCTGCCTCTGCCTCAGCGCCGGCCTCGCTGCCGCCCTGAGCGCTCTCCTTTGGTTTTCGCCCGTTTTTGACTGGTATTTGTGCTTGTTTTCTCCCTGTGCCCCAGATCGTGTGTTACTGTCTTTTTCCCCCGTTTTTGACTGGTATTTGTGCTTGTTTTCTCCCTGTGCCCCAGATCGTGTGTTACTGTCTCTTTCCCCCGTTTTTTCTTGAATTTGTGCTTGTTTTTTGTATTTGCCGTTCCCGTCGTGTTTTGCACTCCTCTACAAATTGTGCCTGTCCCCTTCCTGCTTCCCCGCCCACCTCGCCGCCCCCGCTCCCGCTTCCCGCCACCGCCATTAGCCCCGCCCCTTTTTCTCTTCTGTTTCCCTCCCCGCTCCCGCCTCCCAGCTGCTCCGCCCACCCGCGCACTTGGCCTTAAATGGCGACCGTGCGACGCAGGTGAGTGTGACCCACTTGTGGGACACCCCCGCGCCGCACGGCCACCAGCTGCTGCGTGTGCCCCCAGTGCCTGCCTCTGCCTCAGCGCCGGCCTCGCTGCCGCCCTGAGCGCTCTCCTTTGGTTTTCGCCCGTTTTTGACTGGTATTTGTGCTTGTTTTCTCCCTGTGCCCCAGATCGTGTGTTACTGTCTTTTTCCCCCGTTTTTGACTGGTATTTGTGCTTGTTTTCTCCCTGTGCCCCAGATCGTGTGTTACTGTCTCTTTCCCCCGTTTTTTCTTGAATTTGTGCTTGTTTTTTGTATTTGCCGTTCCCGTCGTGTTTTGCACTCCTCTACAAATTGTGCCTGTCCCCTTCCTGCTTCCCCGCCCACCTCGCCGCCCCCGCTCCCGCTTCCCGCCACCGCCATTAGCCCCGCCCCTTTTTCTCTTCTGTTTCCCTCCCCGCTCCCGCCTCCCAGCTGCTCCGCCCACCCGCGCACTTGGCCTTAAATGGCGACCGTGCGACGCAGGTGAGTGTGACCCACTTGTGGGACACCCCCGCGCCGCACGGCCACCAGCTGCTGCGTGTGCCCCCAGTGCCTGCCTCTGCCTCAGCGCCGGCCTCGCTGCCGCCCTGAGCGCTCTCCTTTGGTTTTCGCCCGTTTTTGACTGGTATTTGTGCTTGTTTTCTCCCTGTGCCCCAGATCGTGTGTTACTGTCTTTTTCCCCCGTTTTTGACTGGTATTTGTGCTTGTTTTCTCCCTGTGCCCCAGATCGTGTGTTACTGTCTCTTTCCCCCGTTTTTTCTTGAATTTGTGCTTGTTTTTTGTATTTGCCGTTCCCGTCGTGTTTTGCACTCCTCTACAAATTGTGCCTGTCCCCTTCCTGCTTCCCCGCCCACCTCGCCGCCCCCGCTCCCGCTTCCCGCCACCGCCATTAGCCCCGCCCCTTTTTCTCTTCTGTTTCCCTCCCCGCTCCCGCCTCCCAGCTGCTCCGCCCACCCGCGCACTTGGCCTTAAATGGCGACCGTGCGACGCAGGTGAGTGTGACCCACTTGTGGGACACCCCCGCGCCGCACGGCCACCAGCTGCTGCGTGTGCCCCCAGTGCCTGCCTCTGCCTCAGCGCCGGCCTCGCTGCCGCCCTGAGCGCTCTCCTTTGGTTTTCGCCCGTTTTTGACTGGTATTTGTGCTTGTTTTCTCCCTGTGCCCCAGATCGTGTGTTACTGTCTTTTTCCCCCGTTTTTGACTGGTATTTGTGCTTGTTTTCTCCCTGTGCCCCAGATCGTGTGTTACTGTCTCTTTCCCCCGTTTTTTCTTGAATTTGTGCTTGTTTTTTGTATTTGCCGTTCCCGTCGTGTTTTGCACTCCTCTACAAATTGTGCCTGTCCCCTTCCTGCTTCCCCGCCCACCTCGCCGCCCCCGCTCCCGCTTCCCGCCACCGCCATTAGCCCCGCCCCTTTTTCTCTTCTGTTTCCCTCCCCGCTCCCGCCTCCCAGCTGCTCCGCCCACCCGCGCACTTGGCCTTAAATGGCGACCGTGCGACGCAGGTGAGTGTGACCCACTTGTGGGACACCCCCGCGCCGCACGGCCACCAGCTGCTGCGTGTGCCCCCAGTGCCTGCCTCTGCCTCAGCGCCGGCCTCGCTGCCGCCCTGAGCGCTCTCCTTTGGTTTTCGCCCGTTTTTGACTGGTATTTGTGCTTGTTTTCTCCCTGTGCCCCAGATCGTGTGTTACTGTCTTTTTCCCCCGTTTTTGACTGGTATTTGTGCTTGTTTTCTCCCTGTGCCCCAGATCGTGTGTTACTGTCTCTTTCCCCCGTTTTTTCTTGAATTTGTGCTTGTTTTTTGTATTTGCCGTTCCCGTCGTGTTTTGCACTCCTCTACAAATTGTGCCTGTCCCCTTCCTGCTTCCCCGCCCACCTCGCCGC